>NC_091404.1:20814886-21414886 GCF_032191515.1 Phaenicophaeus curvirostris | reverse complement strand
CATTGCATGCGTTGTCTCCTCTGGAAAACCAGGGGTTTGCCAGCAAAGCTGAAGAGAAATATTGCAGAATCAGCTTATACCCCTATCCAGACATAATAAGGAAAAGCATTTTTATGCCCCTGAAGCTCTGTCTCTGCAAAGGTTTGGTCTTGGTATAAACATGCCTAAAAGCCAAACAATTCTGCCAGTAAGTTGACACCAGCGGCTGTTCCCATCCTGACCAGCCCAGAGCCCAGAGCCGCTGGCACAGGCTCTCAGCAGCTGTGCTGGCAATGGGATGCAGTGGAGAAACCAGCGTGGCTGGTGATGCGCTTGTCACTGTGGTGAATTTCTGCATCCTGCTGATGAGGGGATGCTGCGAGCTGCGGGGGGGAAGCAGGGGCTGCTCCCTGGGCTGGATGGTGTTCTTCGTGTCTGCCCTATTGCTCCCCAGGGCTCTGGGGCTTTGCTGGTAGGAGGAGGAGGATGGCACTGGCCAGCCCGGCAGCAGGGAGGCAGGAGAAGCAGGAGCAGTGGCCCTCCAAATGGCAGTGATGCCACCCTTTGCTTGGCCCATGCTGACAGGTCATGCTCGTGTGATGAGCCCTCTGCCAGAAGGGGTGTTCATGGTCTGCCCCTTTTTCTGTGCTGGATTCCTCTGCTGTCTGTCTTCTGCCCGTTTCCAACTCATGCTTCCTCCTGCAGGGAAATAAAAATGCAGATTTGCAGTACTGGTTTCCTTAGCAATAATTTCCCTGCCAAAGAGAGTGGGGATAATAGTCTGTGTTTTAAATATCCCAGTCTGGAAATGAATCCTCAGCCATCCGGCTGGGAGCCCTCCCACATGGAAGTCAGCCTGGAGGTCTGAGGTTCCAGGGTGGCAAGGAGTGCTCCTCTCTGCAACCTCAGTTTGCACCACCTCGTTCTTCTGCAGGGTGAGTGGGGAGTGGGCTTACTGGGTGGGTTTCCACAGGAACAGGGGCTGATGTCACCTCCAGCTGCAGAGATGCTGGGGCAGTTCATCATCTGTAAGGAAGAAGAATGCTGTTCAGCAGATGTTGCAAGTGGGGTGAGGTGTGGAGCTGTCTTCCCACTTTCTCATCATGGAAGAACGTGGGAGCCTGTGTTTGCCAGAGTCAGTGACACTCGTGGGGGGTCAGTGGAATGGGATGGTGTGTGGCTTGCGGGTTTGCTGGAGTCTGGACAGAGGTCAGGCTCCTGACAGAAGGAGCACCTCAGCACCAGGAATTTGCTGTGCTGCTAAACCAGCTTCGGAAAGTAGAGAAAATCCAGTTTATTCAGGCAATTGAGTTCAAAGTCTGTCATCCAAAACCAAGACCGATGTGGGGCTGAAAATGGGTGTACGAGAAAGCCAAGGCTGTGAACGAGGCTCGGGGTGCTTGTCCCGCTGCCAGGGTGTGGAGGAGATGTCTGTGGGTTGGAGAGGGGCTCTCTCCTCCCCTGAGCGCAGAGGCGAGTGTGGTGTCTGCACATGGTGTTGACAGCAGTCCCTGCCCTGCACTGTGCATGCTGTCAGCTCTCCCTCCGGCAGCCGTCTGCAGCTGGAGACACGAGACCAAGTGGTTTGTGGTGCTACCTCAGAAGAGGATCTCATTATTCGGGATTTTCTTTATAGTCACATTTTCTTCTTGTCAGCAGAGGAGATGTGTTTGGTATGGCTTAAACTAACTTAAAAAGTATTAGCCAGGACAGAATGTTTCCCTGAGAAATAAGCAGGGCTCTTTGTGCACAGGGACACCAAGGTCTTGTCCTTGCAGGCTCCAGGTGACTCTGCAGTCAGCAGGATGATGCGGAGTGCAGTGCCAATGGCCTCAGGGCACTCCTCGGGGCTGAAGACCCCGAGCAGTACCTCTGGTTTGCTTTTTGTCCCCTCCAGGCTTCATAATCAGGGGATTGCGTCTTAAGTAACCCTGCAGTACGGTTATGCCATCCCTTTCTGTGGATGCCTTCTCTTCCTGGGAAAATGTAGTGTTTCATCTTCCCTCAGCTGATGTATTTAATCTGCTCCCGGAGCAAACTGGCTGGAGGTCAGGTTTTGAGGCAGAGGTTTCAGTCTCAGTGCTGTATCAGTTCTCAAGGATGGCTGGAAGGTGTGAGGTGGGGATGGGTGTTGCACTTGGAAGGCTCCTCAGAGGTGGGGTTATGGTGCAGCCTCTGCTGCCCATCCCGTCAGTGTGGGTGCAGGGGCTCGGGGTGGCTCAATGCGAACGTCGCTGGGGGACGGGACATTCTGCAGCCGGGTTCGGGGGTAGCTTCAGGCTGGAGCACTAAAGGAAAGCAAAAGGAGAAAAAGCTGTGGGCTTTCCTGGGCCAGAGCTGGTAGAGGAGGAGCTCTAGATGCAGCTGGGATGGTGTGTGAAAGATCAACTGTCAAAATAAGTAAGCAGAGCATTTGAAAAGAAAAAAAAGAGGAATTAAGTTTCGGAGTTTTGGGACTGGATTTGTGCAGCTGTGCTTGCTGGAGTTACTTGTGCCCACGTGTGGCTCCTGGGAGCTGCTGGACCTTCTCCTGAAGGCATGATCCTCTTGCCTGCCCTCACTGCCAGGGGTGTTTGGAAAATCCCTTGTCATCTGCTGGTGTTTGTTGGAAGCCAGTGAAGATCAGGTTCCTGTATGTGTTTATGCAGACGGTCCCTGTTTGCGCTGCCAGGCTCTGCTCGCTCTGAGATGCTATCTCGCCTCTCCAGCAGAGTGTCTGAGAACAAGGCACGGGCAGTTTAGAAACATATTCAAGGCTATTTAGAAAAAAGGAAATAAATTCTGTGTACAAGGCTACGTGTTTATAGATTAAACTGCTCCAAGCTTTTCAACAGATGGGATGCTTTCAAGTTTCCGTGCAGGCCCTCGTCTGGCTCAGCGGCTGCGGATCCAGTTCAGCTCTGGCTGAAGTCAGCACTGGGGAAACGGGAACGAGCAAAGGGCTCTGTGCCTGAAGGAACCATCGTGCTCTCAGCCAGCCATGGGTCTTGCCCCTCGATGCCAACCTTAGAGCTTTGCCCAGGCACTGACGGGAAGCCAGTTATTGGTTTCAGTATTGTGTCTGCAAATGTCACGCGCTGAGGATGCCCTTAAAGGCAGCATTTACTGCTGATACCATCACGGTGTCTCAGTGATGACTGGGCAGGAGTCTGTGGCAGCCAGGCTTGTGTGCAGGCACTCACTCAGCCTGTGGCTCAGCATCTCCTGGAGTGCTGTGGCCAGGCCCATATTTGGCTGCAGCGTGGTAGAGGTGCAAACGCAGCAGCCGCTTCGTGCAAAAGGCAGGATGTGTGACCAAAGTAGCTCTGCTCCCCGGATTTCCAGATGGGATGAGCTGGTGTGCATGGCAGCTGTCGTGGGTGAGAGGCAAATCATCGAATCACAGAATGATTTGCATTGGAAGGGACCTCAAAGTCCATCCAGTCCCACCTGCTGCCATGGGCAGGGACACCTCCCACTGGATCCAACCTGGCCTTGAACCCCTCCAGGGATGGGGCAGCCACTGCTGCTCTGGCCAACCCGGGCCAGGGTGTCCGCACCCTCACAGCAAAACATTTCCTCCTAAGATCTCAATCTCCTCTCTTTCTGCTGAAAAGCATTCCCCTCATCCTATCCCTGCACTCCCTGATCGAAAGCCTCTCCCCAGCCTTCCTGGAACCCCTTTTCAGCACTGGAAGGCTCCTATAAAGTCTCGCTTACAAATCCCAGTGAGGGATTCTCTGGAGATCCTTCCAGCCGAGTCCCTGTGTTTGCAATCACGTTGTGCTGTAGCAGATATCATTCTGGGAGCTGAATCCCAGTGTGGATTTCAAGCCCGCTGGTGCAAATACTGACCCCGAGCAGCTAAGGCTGGTGCCGCGGGGCCGAGCCAGCACCAGGCATGACCGTGGTGCACGCAGCGCTTCCCTCCAGACAGGTGGGTGGTTCTGCAGTGGCCAGAGTGGTTCTAACATGGAAAATACCATCCAGTGTAAGGGTGAAGGAGGGGGAAATCGTGTTGGTTATGTCAGACTGATGGAAAACGGAGTGTAAGCAACATGAATTGTGTTGTGTTGGCATGGTAAATTGTTTAATGGATTGATCTTATGTGAGCACGTAGGCAGGGACTGGAGGAGCAGTGCAGATAAAGCAGCAGGCAGGCGTTTCATGAGCTGAATTAGGAGTCGGAAGCTCAGGGGGGTGGGCGGTTGTGTCTTGGCTCACCTTGGGTATCGTGTGTTGTCTGTTGCTGAGGCGGAAGCCTCCTTTGTGGGTTATGAGAAGAGGTTGGCTTTTCTTTTATCCAGACTACCTTTGGTTTTGTTGGGGCGTTGTGGAAGCTGGACTGTTTGGTGAAATTACCTATTGATAAACAAGCGCTCCCATTGCAAAAGTGCAGCCTGCTCTTCGGGAAGATTTGCATGTGGCAGGAGCTCAAGAGACTGTTATTCCCTCGAAGAACCCTTCTGAAGCAGCAGCAGAATTCTTCCTTTAGCTGTCGGAGAGATAGTGAGGTTGTTTTTCCTCTCCCCTGAAAGCCGCCGTGCTCTGTTGCGAGCGGCCCTGACCTTGGCCTTCAAGCCGTGCGCCAGGGCTGGAATCTCTGCCCGACGTCACCGCGGCACCAGTTGTGTCTGCCCGCGCCGCGCTATCGCCCTGCTTTGGCTTTCGGAGGCCGGGTGACACTTGCTGTGTATCGTGCAAACCACAGTCACCGGTCCCAGCGCCCTCTGCGAGGTGCCTGGTACTCGTTGTTGACCTCGCTGTTCCTGGGGCTCTGGGAGGTGGGCACAGTCAGCTGGTACCAAAAGAGCCAGAATTCCTGCTCGGAGGAGAGCCCTGGGCATCCTGTGCTGAGCCTCTGTCTGAGGCACCGCTCTGGTCCCTGGCACGGGGACACGGAGCTGTGCGCTGCCGGTCCTGGCATCCCTGTGCAAGGCATGCCCAGGGCTCCACTCGGAAAGCTGCTGGTCCCCGTGCCCCTGCAGCCTTTGTAAGCCACCTCCGGGCTTATTGCAGCATTATTGCCTATGGAGTCTGGGAATGCTCATAAAAGGTCTCTTGGGAACTGGAAAATAGATCATTAAAGGTATCATTGTCACAGCTCACTCCAAGTTACTCACGTTTAAGTTATGTTTTTGCTACAGTTTTCCCTCTAAATATAAAAAAGGAAAATCAATTGGAGTTTTTGTAAAATCAAGGGTGTTCCTGGGCAACTGTGTCAGCTCTGTGGGCAGTGGCTGCTGGGAGTGAAGGTGCAGGAGGGAGCGGGAGGTGGTGTTGGTGCTGCAGGGCTTGTCCTGCCTCGCAGCCAGGATTAACCTTGAGTGTCTGCCAGCTCCCTGCAATGCCCACCCGTGAGTTGGGCAGCTGGGGTGAGGCTGCCTGAGAGGCTGAGCGCCTCTGAGATGCTCTGCTCAGCACCCAGTGCAACACGATGCGCAGGCGTCGGTGCTCTACACCCACACGCACGATGCTGGAGAGGGCGAGGCAGGGAGATGGTTGCTGCAGCAGGACTCGACTGTGGCAGACACGTGGAGCTGACTGCATCTCCTCTGTTTAATCAGTAATTCAAAAAAAGCCTCAGGAATTGAGATTGCCTGGGTAGGGTAGTTGAGCAGCATCTGCAGGTGAGCCCCTGCCTCTGATTGCTGCTGCAAAATAGAGGTGAAATCCTTCAAAATGTGTCTTGCCTTAAGAACAGAGGACAAAATTGCTGCTCCAGGTATTAAAATGTAGTGTGGGGGCCTCTTGTATGAGGAATAGAAGAGAGCAGCGTTCCTGCAGGACAGAACTGACAGAAAGACCAGAGGAGTGAGGTGTGCCTGGGCTTTGGTTTCACCGATAGCTCTCATTTCATGCTTTCCTCTCCAGGGGTGTGGGAGAGGCAGTGGTGCTGTGGCAGGGAGCCCCGAGCTGTGTGAAGGGCGACCCGTCCCAGCCCTTGGGGGGCAGTTAATCTGAGATCCAGTATCCACGCTAGCAGTCCAGGTACCAACAGCAGCGGTCCCTTGGGTCCTGGTGGCACCAGAGTCTTTTCCAGCCCGTGGTGTGGTTTAAACCAGTCAGATATTGGCTCCGTATCTGTTCATGGGGAAACGGTTTTTCTCATTTAAAACCTCTCTCCTTTACATCCCTTGGGAAGTGGAATAAAAGGGAATGGATAATCTGGACTAAAGGAGTAACTCTTTTTACCAGAATTAGGATATCTGAGGGAAAGCTGGTAACCAGGAGCTGCCCAACATGAGTACCTCGTCGTCCTTCCCACAGTGCTCGGTAAAGAAGATCGTTCTGGAAGCTGTTGTGTGGTAGGGAGTTTAAGTTCTGACGCCCCTGGGGCTGCTGCCTGGGCCAGTGGAGGCTGCGGGACCTGCTTGTGTTTTGGGAGCAGTGAAGTGAGATGGGGAGAGGAGGTGGGGAAGCAGTGGGAGAGCGCGCCAGGCTGCCAGCCCCAGAGCCTGCTGCAACCTCAGCCTGGTGAGCCCGCAGCGGTGGTGCCGTGGGCTGTAACTGAGTGCAGACAGGAACCCCGGGGGAAAGCTGGTGATTAGCACGGGCAATGTGCACATCTTCCCTTAAACCTCACTGTTACCTGCAGCTCTGGCCATGTGTGAGGTGTCCCCTTGCTTGTGCCGGGCTGGGCAGAGCTGGCCGTGGGCGGCTCTCCGGGGCAGAGAGGAGGAGAAGCGGGGCAGCATGCCTCTGTCTGGGCTCTGTGTTGGCACTGACCCCTCTTTCTAGAAGCTGCCAGGATTTCCAGAGGGTTCATGGTGTGGTACCACTGCCATCTCTCCCAGGGCTATTTTCTGTTTCAGTGGACGTGGGGTCTGTCTGCGCTGTGGGCCCAGATGGGGCTTTCTGAGTATAAAGATCTTTTCCAGCAAGTCCCGGCGTTGTCATGTTCACACTTCATATAATTTGATTTCTAAGTGCTTTCCAGCAAGCGCTCAAATGATACCAGAGCCCAAAAGCAGATCTGATTTTGACCCAAAAGTTGCAGTGACTGCCTGTTGTCAGGCAGCTGACAGTTTTAGTGAACAGCTTCACATGCCATTGCTCCCATCCTACCTGGACGTGTGTCGACTTGCGAGGCTCCTGCTGTGATCCCTGCCAAGAAAACAGCTTCTCCTTGGATCCAAGCAAACCAGCGTGTGGCAACAAGTCTCAGGAGGGAGGCGGCAGGGTGGGTGCCAGCCAGGAGAGCAGGGTCCTGGGCATGTGGATGGGGGGAAGCATGATGAGTGCATGGCTGGGGAGCAGGGCTGGCTCGTAGCGTCTCATTGCTGTGGTTAATGTGGCCCTGGTGGGCGCAGCCCTTGCCCTCACAGGGTGTTGGCCCATGTTTGCACCACCATGTGAGCCACGGGCTGTGCTGATCAGGGAGTTGTAGGAGGGATGGCGTGAGGAGCTCTGAGCTCCCCAGCTCCACCACATGCTCTCTTGCTGTGCTTGGACCTGCCTGGGCTGCTCCGGGACTGCAGGAGGCTCCTTGTGCTTCCCTACACAACGTGAAAGAGGTTATGTCCAAACTGGGGTTGGGAAAAGCAGCAAAGGCGGGGATGGCCCTAGGTCATTGTGGGAGTCCAGTCTCTGCCCTTGTGAACAGCTGGGATCATCTCCATCTGTGTCTCCAGCCACCCCGACGGAAAACCCAAAATGGGTCTTTCTGATACTGAGTGGGCGAGAGGACAACATGAGGCTCCACAGTCCACACTGACCCACTGCCAGTGTTTAATCGTGATTGTTACGTGGCAGAGCCTGCAACTTCTATCTTTGGCTCTGGAGTTTGTTTTTACCCTTCGGTGGTTGGCAGTGCCGCGCTCTGCACGTGGGGCCATCCCAGGACAGGGACCTCGGTGGCACTATCCGAATGTGGCTGTGTTACAGGGACACGCAGCGCCACTGTCCATAGTCACAGGATGGGGATGAACAGGAGTCTGCTGGGACACGTTCACAGCAACTGCTTTATGTTTCTGAGGCTTCTGGCTGGTTTAGTGCTCATGTGGCTGAGTGGGGCATCCCCAGAGAGGGTCCAGTCTGGTCCTTGCTGAATGTTGAGGGAGACTAGGTAGAAATCAAGCAAGACACAAAAACAAGCAGAAAAGAATCATAGAATAACCAGGTTGGAAAAAACCTCTTGGATCATCGAGTCCAACTATTCCTATCTGCCATGAGGTCCCTGAGCACCTCATCTACCTGTTTTTAAACATCTCCAAGGATGGTGACTCAACCACCTCCGTGAGCAGCCTGTTCCAGTGCCTGATGACCCCTTCTGTGAAAAATTTCTTTCTGATGTCCAGCCTGAACCTCCCCTGGTGCAGCTTGAGGCCATTCCCTCTCATCCTGTCCCCTGTCACTTGGGAGAAGAGCACAGCTCCCTCCTCTCCACAAGCTCCTTTCAGGTAGTTGTAGAGAGCAATGAGGTCTCCCCTCAGCCTCCTCTTCTCCAGGCTAAACAACCCCCAGTTCCCTCAGCCGCTCCTCATAAGACTTGTTCTCCATCCCCTTCACCGCTGTTGAACCCAAAATTACATGGACACTGCAACAGCCAGTCCCAGTTGTCTTTTCTTTCTTTACACCGTGCCTCTACTGTGTCACAGTGCCGCACTCTGTCCCCAGGGGCAGTGCTGGGAGGGGCACCCCAGCATGGTCTTCTGTATGGTCAGAGCAATCTTTGGTGTGATCGTTGCTTGCTGCCTTTCTGATCAGTGCTTTGTCCCACCACCAACATTCTGGATTTTGCCATGAACATTCCCAGAGGTGCCGTCCTTTGTGCTCCCCAACGGCTTATCCTAACCTGGTTTGCTGACCTTTCCCCTTGTTCTCTTTCTGTTTTGTGCTGCAGGTTGGACCCTGGCCATGAACACATCTTGCCCATTGACTATTACTTTCCACCTCAGAAGACTTGCCTTATCTGTGGAGATGAAGCATCTGGGTGCCACTATGGAGCCCTCACTTGTGGTAGCTGCAAAGTCTTCTTCAAGCGGGCGGCTGAAGGTAATGCATACAGGGAGAGGAGGGAAGGTCACTCCTACCTCCAAGCCTTGGCTTTCTCTAACAAGGCAGATTAGGAATCAAGTGCTGCAGAGGCAAGTTCTTTCAGGAGCAGTTAAATTGATAACTTGTAAGTGCTGGAGGCATCTGCAGCATCTTAATCTGATTTCGTCTTCATGAAAGATGTTAAGCAGTCTTGCTTTAGGGCACCTGCAGAGCTAAAGGGACTGAGGCAAGAGTGCTGGGGACAAAGAATGGTGGGTTTCTGAGGTCTCTTAAACTGGTAGAGGAGAAACTTCCAGGATGAATAGATGCCTTTGTCCTATGTTTGTTATTCCACAACGCAGATTGCCCTCAAAAAGTAGCCAAACCTGTTTGCCAAAACACAATCCTTTTCAATGCCCAATTGTCTTAGTGGCCTATTGAGACCCTGGAGTTGTTGGTTCCTGCTTCTCCTCTTGACTCTCAGGAGTGCTTCAAGTTCCCTTCAGCCCTCCTGGGATCTCAGACCCACAACTCCAAAGTTAAAGGATGCTTTTCCTTTCTTACATCCCTTTCAGAGGGTGACTTCTCTCAATACCTGCAAAACAGCACAACTGCCTCTCCAGCAGAGCCATGCTCTGACCTTGGTGTCCATCATCCTTCTCCTCAACCCTTGAGAAAGCAACATCTCTTTCATGTCTACCTCTAGTGCCAGGCTCTCCAGAGACAGGTGTGAGCCCAGATGTTCCCTCTCAACAGCAAGGTCTTTGAACCAGCTTTCTTTGGCAACTGGGATGTAGAAGGACCTAGCCTAGCTCTTTCCTGGGGCTGTGTGATAGCAATGTCTGGTTTCTAACTGTCCTTAAGAGTCATGATTCCTTGGCAGTCTCCATTGTGGAAGCCTCACTGTACAGTAACGTAATGTGCCTGTAAGTCACACATCTGACTGGTTTTCTGGAGTGATGAACCAAAACCCATCATCATTCTTCTGCAGTGCTATCATAATTTATTTGGTGGGCCAGCACACCGTTGGCAATCGGTGTTACAGGCCCTGGTGTCCTGCAAGAGGGAGGTACCACGTCTCTCTAGTGGCCAGTGATGGGGATGGAAGCTTCTGCCTTTGGCTTGTCTCACTGTGACCTTCCCCTTGTGGGCCTTCCATCACCCTACGGTTAAGCAGAGGTCCCAGACTGGTGGGTGCTCACCTGCCCTTGTCGGAGCATTGCTCCTGGATCAGTTCTGGCATTATCCTGTGCAGCTTTGGAGTTGCATTTTCCCTTGTTCGTCATGCCTGCCAGGAGTGAACTTGCCAGCACTGGTTCAGGGAAGATCTGGGGCTGTGCCACAGCGGGCAACAGCATCCTGTTGCTGTAATAGGACAGTCAGATAATATTAACAGATAATAAGTTTGGCATGTTTTTCCCAAGTAAATAATTTACAGATACTTCTCTGCTCTACACCAGTTCTGCATAAACCCAAACAGCTTGGCTTGTGCAGCCAGAGTAAATAACAGACGCTTGTTTAATGTAGCAAGTTAGTGTTGATTTATAGTAAGTGGTGTCTTGGCACTCTCTGTCAGTTGAGATACGCCGTGTCCCATAAGCAGGTTCCGCAGCAGAACTCCTTCTCTGGTAGCAGGGTGGGCTCCGGATGGGTGGGCACATGGCTGTGGGAGAGAGGCCAGCCTGGGCTGCTCACACCACATATGCCGTGGTGGGGTTCTCTGTCTTGATTGTGTCATACCAATAATTTAAGTGGTATTTATAGAACCATAGAGTCATGGAATCATAAAACAGTTTGGGTTGGAAGGGACCTCAAAGATCATACAGTTCCTGCCATGGGCAGGGACACGTCCCACTAGATCAGGTTGCCCACGGCCCATCCAGCCTGGCCTTGAACACCTCCAGGGATGGGGCAGCCACAGCTTCCGTGGGTAGCCTGTTCCAGGGTCTCACCACTCTCATGGTGAAGAAATTCTTCCTTATGTCTAGTCTAAATCTGCCCCTCTCCAGTTTATACCCATTGCTCCCAGTCGTATCACTACAAGCCTTTGTGAACAGCCCCTCCCCAGCTTTCTTGTAGCCCCTTCAGGTACTGGAAGTTTGCTCTAAGGTCTCCTTGGAGCCTTCTCTTCTCCAGGCTGAACAGCCCCAACTCTCTCAGCCTGTCCTTGTATGGGTAGTGCTCCAGCCCTCTGATCATCCTTATAGCTGTCCACTGGACTCATTTCAACAGCTTCATCTCTTTCTTATGTTGAGGATTCCAGAACTGGACACAATACTCCAAGTGAGGTCTCACAAGAGAGGAACAGATGGGAAGAATCACCTCCTCAACCTGCTGGCCACGCTTCTTTTGATGCAGCCCAGGATATGGTTTGCCTTCTGGGCTGCGAGTGCACACTGCCTCCTCTTAGTTTTTAAGCCTTGGGGTATGGCAGAGGGTTGGGATGTTTGATTGTGTTAGGATCGGGCAGCAACAGCCCTTTGCTTGGCCCCTGGATGAGACCACGTAGCAAGATGAGTCTTTATTTTGTGAGAGAGACAGTAAATCACGTTCCTTTATAAATACTGAATGCAGAGGAGTAGTAGGTGATGATTTCTGTCCTAAGTCTTTGGTGACTTTCCAGCCAGACCTTTCCTTCTTAGAGTCGAGGAGCAGTATTGAAAGGTGATATTTCAGTGTGCTCTCAAGTTTTATAGTCCATAAAATGCATCTCTGAAACCTTAAGTCACCTTTGGAGATGTTTTACAACAGCAGATGAGAAAGCTTCCTCAGTGAGAAAAGAAACCTTTTTTCTGCCTCCGCTGCCTTCCTGGTGCTGAGTAATCAGGAGCTTCGCCGGGGCAGGAGGAGCAGCAGCTGAACAGCAGCATGAACAGGTCACCCGGAGGGAGGGGAGAAGAGCTGGACATGCAGGAGTTATCATATTCTTTGACTAATACAATACTAAGCTTATTTGGCAGTTCAGGGATTGTTAAGTTTTGTAGACACGTGCTGGCTTCTAAGGGATCAGAGAGGGAACAGGGTTTTGAAAAGCAAGTTCTGACTTTGATTCCTCTGCCTTTTGTAAACAGAAGCTGTGAGCTCCACATGGTTCCAGCAGAGCAGACAGTGTAGCTTTGGTAAGATGTTTAACAGATTTGGGTCTTTTTCAAGCTTAATTCCAACCCATTCTCCAGGGAGACACTGGACGAGTTAACGGAAAAGAGGTGAATATTTTCCTGATCTCTTTCTGTCAGCTCTCTTGATTTATGGGTTCTCTCAAGATGTCAAGGTTATATATAGGCAACTCTGCAGATTCTTCAGCTCTGATGTTGACTTCCCCTCTTGCAGGATGGCCAGCCTTGTGTTTGTAACCAAACCTGCCGTTTGTCTCTATTTCTGTCGCCCCGCTCTGACATCCAAGTACTGGGGGCCCTGGGAGGCTGGGGCTCACTGCCCGGTCAGCCGTGCAGCTCCCCTGCTGCCAGCCAAGCTCGCAGCTTGTGTTGAGAGGACTCCTCCTCCTCCTTCCTCTTTCTTCCCCAATAACAAAGATTTGGTAAACAAAGTGTGCATCTGCCCCAGCACAGAGATTTTTTTTTTTCTTTTGCTTGACAGGAGTAGGCAGGGCATCACTTTGCATGGTTAGGGTGGCTCAGACAATGTAAAGACACGAGGGCTTGGTCCTCAGGGTAACACACTTGGCCCTGAAACAGGAAAATGCTTCAGGAACAATACACTTCCAAATCAACGGGCAGTCCAGGGGTTCCTGTTGTCCCCTCCCATTCAGGAAGGGAGTCATTTTTGTGTCCCGAGCATCCATCTCTGAAAAATGGTAGACCTTCCTCGTTCCTCCGAGATTGCGTGAGATCTGAGGGCCACCTTGGCCAGTTCTGAGCTGCCTCTGTGCAGCGTTGGGCTGGGATGCTTTAGGCTCTATTCCTGATAGAAATGCCTTTAAATAGCAGAGAGCAAAGTGAGAAAACAGTATTTGGCAAATTTCCCAGAGGGCTAACAGCCAGACTGCTATGCTGTCTGTCGCGGTTCCCTTCAGTCACTCTCCATATGGATGATTGTTCTACATCCCGGCTTGCTGAGCCCTGCACCAGAGAAACATTGCCGGGGCAACTCAGTGGTTTCTTGCCAGCTCTCAGGATGGCAACGCATTATAGCAAACCATTTTCAAAAACCATCACCATGTTTTAAAGTATTTTCTTCTCCTTCTCGAGGCTGGTCTGACAGCACCCCAAGGGGAGCAGGGCAGCATGACTCAAGTCTGGGACGCTGGCTTTGCAAAGGGCAGGCCTGCTGGATAAAACCAAAGAGAATTTAGACCTGTACATCCAGGTTTGCAAAGCAAGAGGCTCTGCTTTGGAGTAATAGGAGAAAGCATCTCTATTGATTGCAGGGAAGAAAATGAGAATAAAAACCCATTCCTATGTAAACTCGATGAAAGAGAAAGCAGTGCATCTATCTTCAAATAACAAACAGCTGATTGCAAGCATCTCAGCGTGTTCTTAAATGGAGAGAGGAAATTACCCTGAAACTAAGAACAAGTGTCTGTATGTGCGAAGTTGCTCAAGGCTGATGCAGCCTGTCTGTGTTCCAGCGGCCCTTCCCTGTTCTCTGGCTTTCACAGCCTGGGGCGCGCTCTCCTCTGTGCACCCATGCTGTGCTCGGGTGACACTGCCCTTACATCTATGTCAAGTAGGGCTCTCTTGTGGCTTGGAGAGCAGGGACGGTGTGTGCTGGTGCAGGCGGAGCAGAGGAGCTGCTGTTGCTGCTGGATCCACCAGAGCTGCTTGGTCTGTTGGTTTTCAGTCCATGCTGGAGGCAATGAGTGTTCCGGCCACTGTGGTTCCCCACGGTTGATGGGACGAGCGCAGGGTGGTTTGGGATGGTTGGCTTTGCTTGTGCAGTGACACAGTGCGGTCTCTCTCCCAGGTCATGGATTCGTTTCACAAACCGTATCCATTGCTGGAGATCGCAGCAATGAGAGTGCTGGGTTTCTCCAGGAATTAAAAGGGGAATCTCTGCATTCCTAGGAATTGGGACAAGGGGAGCGTTTAGCTTGTTCTCGTACTGAGCAGAAGCAGACTCGCAAAGAGCTGCTGCACAGCCATTTGTTTCCCTTTTTGTTAAGGCTAATGGCTTAAAATAAACAGTGCCAGCCTCTGCATGCACAGTGAACAGAAAGTTGATTCCTGCCCCAAAGAGTTTATTTTCTGACCTAGGAAGCTGGCCTGGGCTATTTCAGCAAGGTCACTGTACCGTGACTGAGGGGTGAGTTGTTGACTGCAGCTTAAAAGCTTGCATTCATCCAAGGCCAGGGAGGTGAAGTTGTCACAGAGACTCTTCTAATGTGCCTGTTCTGTGCCCAGGGATCCAGGAGGGCTTCCGGTGTGATCTCCCTGCTCTCGGCCGGTGGGAGATCGCTCCCTCTCCATGTCCTTTCACAGGTACCAGAGGTGGCAGATGCTGCTGAAGAGCTGATGGCAAAGAGCACAGCTGCCTTGTTGAACAAGGCTTGAACCTGGTTCCGAAATCTCCTCCATCCCCCCCACCCGCCTTCCATGGGTGTCTGGGGGGACAGAGCGGAGTCAGGGATGCTGCTGGAGCTCAGGGGTGTAGAGGGACTGGGGCGGGTGCATGTTCCTCCTCTTGCCAGGGGCATTCAGATAGAGCTGTGCCCAGCCCTGGAGCATCCTTGGGGGCTTCTGGCCGTGACTGTGCCGCCTTCCCTCACTAAAGCCGTTCATGGCAAACGCTTGGCCTTTTTGAAGATTGTGAGCTATTCTTGTTGCAAAAAAATGCTGTAGTTTAGACTAGGGAGGTGAGATAGGGAAGATCAGGAGGGTAGTACCGATGCTCCCAGGGCAGCACCACTCGCAGCAGCCCTGCAGCTTCAGGCAGAGACAAAGGTAGCCCCGTGGGCTGGCCTTGAGCCTTCCTGGCAGTCCCAGCCCTGGCCAAGTGCTAGTTCTGAGGGGCCAGTGTCAGACAGTGTGAGACAGGAATCCTGCGGTGCCACTGGGAGAAAATCACCTTACAGCTCTCCTTGCCCGTGTAAACAGGGCGTCCGTTCTTGTTTGATGTAGGCATGTAAAGAGGTCGAGTGGAGAGAGTACAGCCCCAGCACTGCTTTCCCATAGCACAAAAATAACTCCAAGTAACCCGGTTTCAGCTGAAGTTGTTTATTACTCATCCTCCTCAATGAACTGTTGAAAGGGAGGATGGTGCTTGTGTTCTCTGGGATTTGAAGTAATCACTGCTCCTGAGGCTCCTCAAAGTGTCCTTAGCGCTGGTAATGAGCAAGGGGCTCGGGGCGAGGAGAGGTGCTGGTGAGAAGGGTCTTAAAAGGGTTTAGCGAGGCACCGCGTGCTGCAGGGATTGCATCTTGCCCCATTACGTTTCCAGCCTTAGCAGTCCAGGCAGCGGGGATGGTGAAATGATCACCTTAATGGGGATGATTCTACCACGTTCCAGCATCTGGTCTTTATTCAGCCCTTTGGCGCAGCCCTGTGTGCATGCAGAGAGAGAAGGAGCTGATTATAACCGAGCCTGTTAATGACTTCTCTGTGCCTGGTGGGCTGGAGGCTGCGCTGGCGAAGCTGCAGCCGAGCGCTCTGGCAGCCGGGGCTGGGGGATGCGGGGACCTTCCAGTACTGATGGGGGCCCGAAGGCAAGCTGAGGAGGGGCTCTTGGTCAGGAAATGCAGAGACAGGATGAGAGGAACAGTTTTCAGCTGAAAGAGGGGAGATTGAGATGAGATCTTAAGGAGAAATGTTTTGCTGTGAGGGTGGGGAGGCCCTGGCCCAGGTTGCCCAGAGCAGTGGTGGCTGCCCCATCCCTGGAGGGGTTCAAGGCCAGGTTGGATGGGACTCAGAGGAACCAGATCCAGTGGGAGGTGTCCCTGCCCATGGCAGGGGTGGAACTGGGTGGGCTTTGAGGTTCATTCCAACCCAAACCATTCCATGATTCCATGACCTTCAGAGGCTGCTCCCTCCCCAGGGTGCTGGAAACAAACCCAGAAGCTGGGCAGTGATGGGGAAGCACCAGACAGCGCCAGCAAGTCTGTGGACTGGGCTGTGAGATACTTGCTGCCTTTTCCAAAACCTTGAGAAGTTGTGGCTGGAGGTGAGGGGAGATTAGGAGCTGTTAATCCATGCACTAGGACCTGCGCTCCTCTTGTCAAAACAGGCACATGAAGCAGTCATTCAGCCTCACCCTTCAGTGGCTCTCTGACATCTCCAAAGGGCTATTCCTAGGAAAAAATAGAAAGCAAACACTTGCAGGATGGTAAATACAGGTTAAGCTGATGTAGACTGATTTCCCATGTAGGCTACTTTTGCCGAGTCTGAGATGCACAGCGTTATTATTTACTGAGGCAGGTTCAGCGTGGAACTGTATGAGCAACATCAGATAAATCCCAATCCAGTAAACATGTTCAGACCTGACCAGGAAACAGATGATTAGTCAGGAAGGAAAATGCATTCTTGGCATGTCTGGCAAAATGGGGCAGTGAAAAACAAACTGAGCTGAAATCTGGAGGTGTAAGGGCACTCTCAAAACCCGGCAGGTCTGAGACACCAGATAGTCTGCAGTAAGTGACTTTGGAATTTTCTGCAAGCCCCCCTAGAACCGCTGCTGTGCAAGGAGTCGCTGGTACCAGAGTCCTCCTGGCTGGCTGGGAGCGTGGGACAGGGGACAGGGTGACCCACGGCGGCAGAGCCTGTGAGGTAGCAGCTCCCTGTGCAGTTGGTTCCCTGGCCCCAGTGTCTATAACCTGTAGACAATGAACCCAGTTTGTGTTAATGGGTGGCACATAGAGTAATTTATCTCCCAAAAGCCCTGTAAAGAGCCAGGGTTGTAAGGGCAGGCTGCTGTCTTCAGTCAACAGTAGGGAAGTACGTTTCAGGAGGATGAGGCTCTCTGGAAGGTGTTCTGGGAGAAAAGCAGATCATTACAGCAAAAAGCCAAGCAATAGAGGTGTGACATTTAACAAATGAGAAGCAAACTACCTGTACTCTGTTACTTTTTAATTGCTATCTGTTGAGTGCCTCTGCTGCACTGTGTGGTGATATTTCTCCTTGGGGATGCTGGTCTGAAAGCTTCCACCGTGTGCTAAGCAGGGCTGCCCGGCAGCAGGCAGGGCTGGTGGAGAAGCGGAACTGAAGTTTTGGTACCCAGTTCATACAAACTGGGCATATTTGGCAGAGAACCACTTCTGTGGTGGAGGAGGAGCAGCTGTGCTGTTTTCCCAGAAGATACTGACTTCCAAATTAAATTTTCTGCTCAGGTATGGACTGGGAAACAGCACTGATATGATCTGATGTGGTCTTCTCTCTCCTCTCTCCTCTCCCTTTCCCTCTTTGACCCTGATGATACTGAGCAAGTGAGAGTCCATTTCTCCTTGTAAACCCAGTCTGATCGTGCCCCCCACCCATCTGCCATTTCCTCTGTTGTTTGTAGGTAAACAGAAATACCTCTGTGCCAGCCGGAATGACTGCACTATTGACAAGTTCAGAAGGAAAAACTGCCCGTCCTGCCGCCTGCGGAAGTGCTACGAAGCTGGGATGACGCTTGGAGGTATGACCTCTTGTAATAACATCCCCCAGGCCCTTGCGGTGGGTTGGGCAGCTGGGCTAATCTTGCAGGTATCCAGTGTGCTTGAGATGTTAATAGTTGGTAAATAGGTGAAAAAATGAGGCTGATGGAATGTACTGAGCTCTGAGAAACATTGGCAGGTTTCTAATACTGTGAATTTCATTACACTTTTGTTTGAGATTCAGGAAACATTCTTTTCTTAATTTAAAAACTTGTTCATCTGAAAAAATGTAAACAGCCGGGTAGCTGGGTTCTCACTTGCACCAAGGCCTCCTGGAATGGAGCCCTCTCAATTTTAGATATTTTTTTCCCCAGGCAGAAAGCAGCTTTTTCTTTATAAAATTACAGCCCCGCTATTTTTCTGTGCTGAATGGAAGTAGCTCCTGTATCACTGGTACAGATCCTCATTGTGGTTTGTCTCTGTTCCAAACCCTGTAGCTCTACCAAAACCTGGCAGAGTGCCCGTATTGGGGGTTTCTACTCAGAACTGAGAAGCTGCGATGTCAGTTGGGGGTGTCTCCTCTTTGGGTTCTTTGGTATGAAAGTGAGGAAGAAAATTCCCTGTAAACCAGGGGTGGTCGAAAAAGCCCTAACAGGGAAGCGAAGGGGAGCCACAGGCAATACTGAAGGGAGAGCCCCTGGCAGCATCTGCCCAGCGCAGAAGGAGCTGGGGAGTCCTGGTGAGTTAGGAGAGCCCACGTTCCAGTTTAAATGCATCCACACTCACTGGGGTGGGCAGTTCCTCCAGGAACTGTTGGAACATTGTCTTGAAGAACTTGCTACTGAAGTGGCTGTAGGTTCTTGCTCAGCGAGGAGCAGTGGGTTTAGTTGTATTTCTCCCCAGTTCAGTTCTGGCAGCTCGCGCACCAGCAGGCAGGTCTGGTGGGCAGGGCAGGGTCAGAGCCCTTCGCTGCTGCTGCCACAGTGGCACTGGCTCTGGCAGCAGGGCCTTGGGGGACAGGGACAGGATCATCGCTCCTTTCCCCCTCCTAACAAGCAGGAAAAACAAGTGTCCCAAGAGGTAATGCTGTCCTAAAACCTTGCGTGGTCAACCCTGTGCTCTGGCTCTGACTGCTCTTCGCTGCTCCTCCTGCGAGCTGTGGGCACAGGGCAGGGTGCTGCTGGGAGTGGTGGGTCTGGGCACCTGCAGGAGCGAGCTGCGAGTTGAGGGTTCCGAGGAGGCTCCCAAGCCGCCCGTTGCCCCCAGGCAGGCAGCTTGGGGCTGAGGTTACCAGGCAGCTATCGCCATCTCGGTTCCCAGTGTCAGCGTCACCGGTTCTGCCCCAGCCTGGGTGGCGCAGCTCAGCTGGGAAGGGGCGAGGGCAGTGGAGCTGGTGGGAGCCGTGCCTGCCTGCGCGCCTGTGGTGGCCGTCGTTTCCATGGCTGCTGCTGGCCACCTGTAGCCGTGGCTTCCCAGGGAAGCAGAGAGACTTCTCCGGGACCCTTCCCTTGCCCACCTGGGAGGCTCAGGGCTGGGACCCCGCCACCGCCCTGCCAGTGGGATTACTGGGCTTTGGAGCTGGGGGACAGGGATGAGAAGACAACCCCAGCTCCCTGGTGCATGGCCAGCAGAAGGGCTTCATCGTGCCCTCCAAAGCAAGCGAGCTATTATCGTTAAGTAATTTTTTCTGATGAGATTTCCTTAAGTAAGCACAGCCATACATCAGCGTAACCTCCCGCAGGCCACACTGACTGAATTAATGCTAATACTGATAGCCCCCCCTCTTTATTTGCTGGAGCTCTCTGGGTCGCCCTGACCTGTTCTGCCTGGGCTATTTTACATTTGTTTTGAATGTCGGTTTGAAGGCAATTGTTAAAAACATGCATGCAGTGAGTTTGTCCACAGTTATTTCTCCCACAGTTGAGAGGCAGAGCATTTGAAAATGCTTCCAAGCTCCAAACAGTGATTTTAACTGCCTGTTAATTACCAGGCACTTGTAGGGTCTAATAGAGCAGATTGCAGCTCCAGGTCTGTGTGGTGGGAGGAGGAGGTGACACACAGAATACCTGATTGGGGCCTCTCTGCTTTGGCACAGCATGGCAACATGTCGAAGCACTTCATTATTGATTGAGATCACTCTGACCTGCAGGCTGAAATCCATTAAACAGAATCTTCCTTCCCGATCAACGCTGCAAAGCCAAAGAGAGGGGAAAGGGGAAGGAGAAAAAGAAAGAAAAAATGATAATGCTGGTTTCACATGCTGGGTTCTGCTGGTGCACTGGCCTCCCGCTCCCACCGCAGCGATTCCTGCTGCGAGTGCAAGTGCCTGCATGGGTCCTGCCAGCCCTGGGCATGGGGAGCGTGCTGCTGAGCACATGGTGCACGGATGCTGCCAGCACCCACTGCACACGTGGGCATCCAGATGCCTCTGTCGTGTTCCAGTCTGCACCCTGCGCTCCACTCGGCCAGCACAACTCCTGCTGAGCTCCAGAGCCCTGGATTTAAGGTACCTCCAGTTCGTTCGCCACCAGTGCATTTTAGTTTCGGCGTGCAATGTCTTGCAGTCTGATCCCATTGTGAGATCCAAGCGCCTCTGCTCTGGGCTGGGGCTGTGGAACATCTGCTCTACACCTGCAGCCTGGTGACTGTGCTCCATGTGGCAAGCCCTCCCAAAGCTGTCATATTCAGTTTCTTTCACGGATGGCAGGGTAGAGAGTGGCTGCAGTGCCCCCCGAGCGCCTGTGAGAGCCCAGCGATGGCGCAGACCTGTACTCAGCCCTAATTCAGGTCCCATTGCTGTGGCTGAAACAGAGCTCACATCTTATAGAAACGGTTGATATTGGTGTGAGCATTTCCAGCAGCGGAGAACCTAGCATGTTTTTGCCACCCTGTTGCAGCAGTTAATTGCTTGCAGTGTTGTGATGGAAATACCTTATTTTTCATCTTGTCTGTTCTTGATTTCCAGCAGCTGGATCTTTATTACAGCTTTGCTTGCTAGATTGAAAAAAATGACTGTTATTGACTTCCCATCCCCACAGTGGATGTTTGCTGGCTGTGACTTAATAACCCTCTGGCCTTCTGCATAGGCACTGAGGTGGAATGCTTTCCTCCCTTGCTCCAAGGTGGGCTGTCCCATCCTTACTGTTCTCACGGCTTCTACAGTTTGCGAGCACCCCCCTCATACAGGGAACATCTCATCACCATCCCTAATGTCGGCACCTAAGGAGGAGGAAGATGCTCTCCAGGCCAGTTTGTTCCTGCTTCACACAGCTGAGATCCTGGTCATCCTGTGTCCGCTGAGCTGTGCTGCCAGCTCAGGGCGCTGTTTGTCTGTTGGCTTTTGTCATGAATTCAGGCTATGAGAATGGAGTTTGGTGCCCGTTGAATACGGCTCGCTTTTTCAGGTCCTCACCATATCTGCTTATGGTAGAATGTACTGTGTTTTAATAGACTGAGCTTATCAGCAGACCTTACTCAAACTGCTCAGTTATTAATCCCTGATGTTTGTTATGTATTTCTCTCTTCACATTGTCGTGCAGACTTCAGTGGAAACGATTAATTCGCCTTCTGGAGTGAATGTAGACACTCACTAGCAAAGGGCCATGAACAACTCTCACAAGAAACAAACCTGTCTGGTGCTGTTCCAACATTTATAATTACTGCTGAGATATCATCAGCTGGGTAATGTAAAATCATTCAGCGGCACTGCATGAGTTTGTATCATTTGAGTTTTAATTCACGTGGGCCAGGCTGAGGTCTCTTAAGCGGTGCTGCTATACCCAGGCTATTCTAATTATCCACTAAAATTATTGTGCCAGAACAGATTGGCAGCTTGACGGGATCTGGCTTTGACAAGCCACACATTTATGTTCATAACAGCTTTAAGAACAGGATGTAAGTCAGGCCCTGCTCTGGCTCCTTGATGCTCCCCCTGCAGCTGCAATCAGCACACAGTGCCCGGTGCTGGGGGGATTGCTCCATCTGTGCTGGTGCAAAGGCATTTTCCTTCCAGGTCCCCAGCACTTCCCCAAGTCCCAATACTTACCTGAGTCCCAGCACTTGGAACAAATCCGAGTTGGAGGCCTGACTGCTCCTTCAGCAGCTCAGGAAGGCACTGGCAGGAGGCTGGGTGGGTTCAGGTGCTCAAGATGTGTGTCCCTTGCAGTCGCTGTGCTGGCTGCTCTGGCGTTCTGCACTGGGGGTATTTTATTAGGATGCAGTATGATTCTGTCCTTTTTTCCTGACTACCTCTGCTGTTTTCTCAGACAAGCCCAGGCGGGTTGCAGCCACGCTGCGGGTGTGAACTCGGGGCTGTGTGGTGCCAGCGCTGCGTTCTGAGGCTTCCTGAGCGCTGTGCTCCCTGCTGGCAGCCAAGCAGGGGACTGCCTGCTTCCAGTCAACTGTGCTTGGTTTCCTCCTTGGGAACCATGGGCTGGAGAAGTGTGGGGCAGACTTAGCCTGGCTTAGCTCATCCCAGGATAAAAGTGTAATGGGTCCTTCATTCCTGGTTTTTAGTTCTGTTTCCCTCCAAGTGGCTGCTGAATAAGAGCCACCACCAAAAAGGGGTTTGGCACAGGTAATGAATGAATGTAAGCCATGCTTTGCCTCTGAAGCTTTTCTCCATCTGGGAATGTCCGTGTTTCGGTAACCTGTGGAACGATGGCTCTGGGGAAGCAGAGGCACAGGGCTCCTCCGACAGGAACAGTGGGAACAGTGGTCACCCCCCTTCACTGCTCTCCAGCACGGAGGAGTTTGGTTTGTGACTGCAGTCACAGAGCCAGCTGGTTTGGTCGCTTGCTCTCTTCACTCAATTCATTTTAGAACTAAATAATTCAATTTTAAGAAGGAAAATGTGACATTTAAAGCAAACCATGTGTGTGTTTTATACAATGTGGGTTTTTTCTCCTGTTCCACCCTGATGGGCACTGATTATTCAGCTCTAGAAGACAGAGTTTGGTTTTTATTTCGTCCTTTAAGCTGGAGAGCTTTTCTTTCCCAGCAGCTCTCCCATTGCTGAAGGTCCAGTTCCAAGCACGGTCACGAGACGTGTTTTCTGCCTCACGTGGAGTCAGCCCGGAGCCTCCTTCCCCCGTTATCGCTAGGTGGTTTGGCAACAAGTGTTTGGTGCTCCTCTCCTTCTGCAGTGCTTGTTGAGAGCAAAACCCATGTGCAGCTTCCAGGGAGAGTGAGGCCATGCCCATCCCGGGAGCTCAGCTTTCTTGGGGGCATGGAGAGGAGCACATCAGGAGTTGGCCGGATCCTGGTGCTGCCTCAGACTTCTGGAGGAGGGAAACGGGAGGCTCAATGCTCTGGCTGGCCTGACACACGAGCAGCGATGCCTCAGGGATGTCACGCTGCGCTGCAGCCCGGCTTTCCTGTTGCTCTTTCTTATTTCTGTTTATCTTTTCTCCTCCTCTTTCCCAGAGCAGCCCGTCTGACCGGCTCATGCAGCAGATCATCTGCAGTGCATTGCTTAAAGATTAGCATTTTAAATTGATTTACAAAGCTGGATTTTAACTTGACATTTTTATGTTTTGCTGCTTATTTATCTAATTAGAGCTGAAAGGAAATTTGAGATAAGTACTGTGTAATGAGAGCACCAAAACCCCAAGGACAATTGGTTTGGTATTATATTCTCTGCTTGAATTAAACAAGACTCCGGGGAAGCAGCCGTGGAACCACCCGCTGGCTTTTAAAATGTATTTCCCATAATGTGTTTGTAGAGTAGTGACTGGGCTGGGCGGGCTTGGTTGCGGGGCAGCCGGCACTGTGGGAGCCCTGGGCAGGGAGAAGGCTTTTGTCTCAGTTGCATCCTGCTTCCACTCTGGCCTGGGATGGAACAATCCGACTTCAGCATCCAGGTACTGTGGCTTTTTCCCCTGGAAGGTGACCATCCACTGAGTTTATTTGCTTGCATTGCTTCCCTTCTTAGTTGCACATGAATAGTTGCTTGAATCGATCCGTCTTTTCTCTCTTTTCCCTGGTTCTTCCTCTCCAAGTGAGAGTTAATGTGAGACAGGTTGCAGCTGAGGATGTAAGTGAAACTTGTTATTTTCTGTATTAGCAAGCAAATGGATTTCTCTGCGCAGTATTTGCTCCCCTTTGTCAACACATGAGGTCTGCAATGCCGGGCACCCCTGAAGGCATAGCTGCTGCTGGCCATCAGTTTCCCTTTCCTCATAAGTACAAGTGATGGAGCTGGACGTCAAGAAGCCTAGAGTTTTTGTTGGTTTTAAGTCTCACACTAAGATGTGTTGTTTCCACAGCTCGCAAACTGAAGAAGCTGGGCAACCTGAAGACACAAGATGATGTGGAGGCAGCCAGCTCGTCCAGCCCCACTGAGGAGCAGGCTCCCAAGATGGTGATCACACACATTGATGGGTATGAGTGCCAGCCCATCTTCCTCAACGTCCTGGAGGCCATTGAGCCTGGCGTGGTGTGTGCTGGCCATGACAACAGCCAGCCAGACTCCTTCTCTAACCTGCTGACCAGCCTGAATGAGCTTGGGGAGAGGCAGCTTGTCTACGTGGTCAAATGGGCAAAGGCCTTGCCAGGTGAGGAAGGCAACTAAATTCCATCCCTTCCCTGGCACATTCCTAAGCCTCCCTACCTGGGAAGGGTTCAAAGAGGGTGATCTGCAGCCTGTGTCCCACCATCACTCAGTTCCTTGGGGAGCATCTTTGTGGGGTACATGTCTACGTAAGATCTAGATCAAGTGTGCTGCTGCAGTATCAGATTTGTCTCTTTTGGGTGTCTGGTTGACAGAAGACGTGACTAGGGGTGACAAAGCGTGGAGAAACTTGCACTTTTGGATCTGTTCCCCCAGACAACGCCCAGCACACAGCGATGTGTGGGCATGCTGGTCAGGGCTCAGGGTCCTGCTTTCCTCCTGCTCTCCCAGTGGGGATTTGCTCCACCTGTGGAACTGTGTCCACCAGACCTGCAGGAGTCTTCCCTAACCTAGTGTTGGCCCCATTCCGTAACCTGCATGTTCTGGTGACAAAGGTGAATTCCCTGGGTGGATCAGAAGCATCCCACTTCATGGTGTGAAAGTGAGATTGGGGAACAGGGCGGAAAGGAGCGTGAGGGGTAGGAGGGATCTTTCCTCACTGTTGCTGTGTTTTACACACCGTTTGATTAGAAAATAGCAAAAGGGAGGTACAAAATCCCAGAGGGCTTCTTTCTGCAGCCCTCTCCTCAGGCCAGAGGATCCCTTTTGGAGCCCAGCTCTGTGACATGGGCGTGCTGGGGTGGGATGCTGCCTGGCTGCCCTCCCCATCCTGCCAGTGCAGCGCCGGTGCTGGCCTGGCCGTTAACATCACTGCGCCTGGAGCGAGAGGCAAAGCCGATTTGTTTCCTCGGCTTTCTCCAGTGTTTCCTGCCAGCACCAGGGTTTAACAACAATAACCACAAAGTTCCCGCTTGGTCATTCTCCCGATGTTTTCCGGGGAAGGAACAGACTGGTGTGGTGCTGGTGGCTGCGCGGTGCCCTGGCTGGGACAGCAGCCCGCAGCGAGGCCGGCTCTGCTGCTGGAGCTGGCTGGGAGCGGTGGCTGTGCCAGGGCGCTGCCCTCCCCTGCCCACACAGCAGCCACCTTGCTTTTTGGGTAGCCCTGCAAAATCCCACCCTTAGCCAGAGGTAGTTTGGTATATATAATTTATGTAAATGATGTTTTGTTTAATAAAGTGAGTGTTTCCAGCTCCCAGTTCTGCAGGGCACCGGAGAGGGGCGATGCGGGTGGATGCATGCAGTGGGAGAAGCAATGGAAACAAAACCCAGGCAATTAATAATAGTGGGATGTGGTTGTTTTTGTCGGTTGGAAAGCTCCTCACAGGGTCTGCTTTGAGCTGGAGGCTGTTTAACAAGCTCTGTGGCTAGTGAGGTGCGGTGGGAGCATGTGGAGGGCTTGGACCAGTGCCGAGGCTGATGCTGAGCAGCCCGTGTTTTGGGTGCCAAGAAGCAAACCTCGTGATGCCCCCTGCCCTGCATCCACTGTCAGCTCCTGCTGGAAGGGCTACGTGGGCTTTGGGAGTCTGCCATAAGGGTGGAAATGCTGCTCCACAGTCCCCTTTCCACATTAACGAAGCAGATCGGGCACAAGCATTGCCTGAGCAGCCCTGCCTGTCGGTGCAGATACAGATCAGTGCAAAGGGGCAGAGGTTTTCTTTTTAATGAGTGCTGCCAGTGAAAGGAGAGAAACTCACACGTGGAAGAGAGGCAGCCTCAGCCTGATCATGCTGGTGATAGTTTGATATCAGTTAATGGGAGATGATTGACCTGGCATCCTGCATTAACATCAGCAGTACAGCAGGAGCGATTAACATGCAGCAAGGTGTTGCTGTGCCCCTTCCAGTGAGGGCTCAGAGATACCTAGAAACAAGGCTGCACCAGGCAGGAGCATTTCTGAATCCCACGTGCATGCAGCAGCAAAATCAGCCTCCGTCCAGGAGAGAAAATGTGATGCATGGCTCTTGGGAGCCTACACTATTGGAATTCTGCAGAGGAGAAGGCAGAACCAGACTGTCATTTCCCTGTAAAGGAAAGAGTAAATAAGCATGGCTTGTCAAAGCTGCTGAAGCAAAGAATGACAAATCAGATTAGATCCCTAAAATCCATCCACTTGGGAATGAGTGAAAGGAGCATCGGTTTTCCCTTTTCCATGCATGTAAACTCAATGAGGGTGTTGCAGTTAATTTAGATCAGCAGGAGGCAGTTCAAGGCAGTGGTCACTGTGAATGGCTTAGATTTTACTGGGCAGTGTGTTCATCTCTGACCATATTTACTGGGCAAATAGGAAGATTTTTATAGCATCCAGTACTGTAATTAAATGTGGAAATCTAAGCTGTGTCCTAGAGATGAGTTTGACTGACTTGATGAAGCTGTGAGCTGCCCAGATGCCTGTCTGTACTCACAGGCTGATCTTGGGGTTGTGATGTGGTTGCAGAGCACGTGGCACAGTAGGACTCAGTGGGCCTGGGCAGCTGATTAGTGCCAGTAACGAGGGTTGTGCAGGGTGAGCCGGGTGCTGGACCTGCTTGGCACCTGTACTTGGATGTACGTCCTACGGGACATAGAATGTCGCTGAATCCCATCCCGCTCTATCTTTTCCTGCCTGTTGCAGAATGGTGCTTGTTCATCTTACCATATCTAGCAAAGACTTCAAGTACAGTTTGTGAAGATCTTTGTGACTCTAAGGGGGAAGATGTCTTTAATTACCACTTGTTGCCGCCTTCCTTTAAAAGGCTTTGCTGCTTCTGTTTTCCTTGTCCCCTCCTAGTGTCTGGGGACCCCCGTTCTCCCCTTCCAGTTGCAGTCCTGTGCTGTGGCTGCTGATCGCCTGCTGGGGTGTGAGCCCCTGGCTGTGGCAGGGAGGTTGGGCTGGGGACCACCTCGTCCTGACAGGAGCACTGCAGGAGAACCAGAGTCTGCAGGGAAACAGTCCTGCTCACTGCAGGAACCCAGCATTAGTTTGAACATCCCTCTCTCATTTTTCAATAGGATTTCGCAATCTGCATGTGGAAGACCAGATGTCCATAATCCAGTACTCTTGGATGGGCCTGATGGTTTTTGCTATGGGCTGGAGATCTTTCACCAATGTCAACTCCAGGATGCTTTACTTTGCTCCTGATTTGGTCTTCAATGAGTAAGTGTGAAGTAACAGCAGCTAATGTGCTTCAGCTGGGGCTGGCTCTCTGGCTGAGATGGGAGCAAGATGAAATACTTGCTTTACTACCTGCCTCTGAAATGGGTAACAGTGCTCTCAGAGCTGACCCACAAAGCACAGATAGGCCCTGCTTTTCCCCTCTGATTACTTCGTGGTGATCTCCAGGAGACTATGGAGAACTGCAATGTTGCTCCTGGCCCTTCTTCCCTTTCCCTCAACCTTGCCATGGATTTGGCTTCCATCAGGCCACAGCAAGTGCTGGTGCAGGGTGTGAGGGGCCAGTTCCTGCTGGATTCTCTCTGATATACCATCAGCATAGAGCTGGGAGGGTTTGTTAACACCAAAGTAGAAATGTTTAAAACCAAGAACTCAGCACAGCAGCCAGGAAACCCACACCTGTCTCTGAGAGCTTCAAGCTCCTCTGTATCCCTTGCAGATCACCATGTGTGGGGAATCCCTGCAGCTGTTTTTCAGGAAGGCCGGGGGTCAGATGAACCCTGCATATCCCACGTAGTCACACATTTCCAGACAAGAAGGACTACCCATGGGCATTTTGGAATATGTTCCTCTCCTGCCGGCATCCCCTGAGAGGATCACGGTCTTGGTGGGGATGTACCTGGGAAGGCTGGGTTGGGCAGAGCTTGTCCTCCCCACGCATTACAGAGGCCAGCCTTTCATCTCCTGTTGTGCATTCTGCATCTCCTTCTGCCAGGTACCGGATGCACAAATCCAGAATGTACAGCCAGTGTGTCAGGATGCGACACCTCTCTCAGGAGTTTGGGTGGCTTCAGATCACTCCCCAGGAGTTTCTCTGCATGAAGGCTCTACTCTTCTTCAGTATTAGTGAGTACTTGCATTCTTTCCTCAATGGCTCTCGGGCTGCCAGATGCTGTATTGCCCTACAGGTGTCCGATGCTTTCCCTGTGCATGCACTTGTACTTCCCAAGGCATGGCTGTGGATGTTCTCTCTGATGCAAGCTGAGCTGCTTGGACAGCAAGCTGCTAAGCATAAGGATGCCCCCTCAGCTGTCCCACCCCACCTCTGTATGCTGCAGCATTTCTCCTGCAAGAGGTTGCTCCTCAGCCCAGCTGCTGGCACTGTGGGATCTCCGAGCATCGCTGCTGGGCAGGAAAACAGCGCTGCGGTTTGTTACCCAACTCAATATTATAATGAGTGCTGACCGAGGGTCCTTGGGTTAGCAGCAGTCCAACAGCTGATCAGGGAGGGCCGTAGTGATGTGGAGATGGTGGGCAGATCTTTCCACTGGCTGCTTCTTCAGCCTCCTCTTGCTTTTCTATTCTCCCCCATCTCTGGGTAACTCTTACTGTTTCCTTCCCATGTTCCGTCCAGTTCCAGTGGATGGCCTGAAGAACCAGAAGCTCTTTGATGAACTTCGAATGAATTACATTAAGGAACTTGACCGTATCATCGCTTGCAAGAGGAAGAATCCCACCTCCTGCTCTCGGCGATTTTACCAGCTCACCAAGGTCCTGGACTCCGTGCATCCTGTAAGAGTGGGCTGTGAAATATTTATCTGTACACATAAGAAATGAAATAAGGAAGAACGTTTTTACAGTGAGAATGATCACTTACTGGCACAAACCTCCCCAGGGTGGTGCTAGTCCCCGTTGCTGGAGGTTTTTGGGGCAGGATGGGACAGGGCGCTAAGGAGTCTCATCCAGGCTCCCTTTCCCAGGGAAGGTTGGATGAGGTGACTTTTTGAGGTCCTGTCCAACCTGTGCTGTTCGGCTCTTGTGCCTGGGCTTTGGGGCTTCCTTTCTCTAGCAATGAAAAGTTCTATGTAGACGATACTTTTCTATTGTCAGCCTAGCAGAACAGCTCAAAATCTCAGTGGCCCCAGAGAATCTTCTCTGATTCCAGCAGTGAAAACGAATTCTCTGCACTGGTGAAAGGTGAGCTGGGCTTGCCTCTTCCCTGGGGCTCAGCTCCATGCCAATACAGTTTACAGGTCTACAACAAAAAGCAATTCTTAACAAGTAAAGTCAGCAGCATCTGCGTGCAGTAAGCCAAGTTTCTGTAGGAGTGAGAAAGTGCCATTTTTGCCCATCCCTGTTTTTGTGGGTCTTGGTGAGGCAAAGAGCCACGGCAAAACGCATGAGATGTTCCCAGGCTGGGTTGTTCTCTCCCCCATCCTTGGGATGCTTACCTGCCAGCCTATAAGTGCTGGCGAGCAGTGACAGCCAGACAGCAAACAGCTCCCATGGCAGCAGGATCCAGCCCTGCCCTGCTGAGCCTGCTGGTGGCTGCTCGGTATCTTTCTGGGCTGGCCAGGGACTTCTTCCTTAACAAACTTTCTTCCTTTCCCAGATTGCCAAGGATCTGCATCAGTTTACGTTTGACCTCTTAATTAAGGCGCATATGGTGAGCGTGGACTACCCTGAAATGATGGCTGAGATCATCTCTGTGCAGGTCCCTAAGATCCTGTCTGGAAAAGTCAAGCCTATCTACTTCCACGCACAGTGATCTGCCAGAGGGGCCACCCTGTTCTGCCACCCCCATTTCAGCTGTCTCCTGCCTGTTGTCTCTGCACTAGTGCACTGCAGTGCCTTGGGGAATCTCCTCTGCAGAGGCGGCGGGCTGAGAAGATGAACAGTAATGATGAATGCCTGCTGGGGTTCCTGAGATTTCTGTTTTTCCTGCGGTACCTCCAGACCTAACTGTTGCTTCTGCCTCGGTTTGGCTGGTTTGCTGGGCTGGGACAGGGGATGGTGGCACAGGGGCAGTGGCACCAGGTTTGCACTCTCTCACTTGTGTTTTTCTACAGTGACTTTTAGTGGCCCAGGCCCATGGGAGATTGGAAGAAATGCCAGCAGTTGTTGGATTTGGGTCTTTTTAAAACCAGCACAAGACAAGAAGCGTGTTATGCCTCTGCGCTTCGTTGCGGGTTAGGTTCCTGGCCTCCTTTGGGACTTTTTATTTGCATCACGGTGCTGGGAAGCTGATGAGTTAAAACACTGCAGCAGAGAAACAGCGAAGAGTTGGGGGCCAAAATGAATTTGCAGCTTGATGAATTTACAGGACCTGCTGCTGGTTGAAAAAGCTGCTGTGCTGCTGCATGGGCTGTGCTCTGACAGCATCCCTCTGCTGTCTGCAACCCCGCAGCCCTGCCTGGGCAGCAGAGCCAGCGAGCATCACTACTAGGGGATGGAGCATTACGGGGCTGCCAGCAAAAGAGCTGGAGGAGACAATGACCTTCAGAAATCCCCAAAGATGGTGGCTGGCTGCTGTTTTCCACCTGGGATGTTTTCCAGCAGATGTTTCAGCTGGATCTGGGTCTGCCCTGCAGATGCCAGGGTGCTCAGCAGTCACATTCTCATCCTTGACAACTGTTGCTCCTCCAACACAGCCGTACCCACCTCCTCAAGTGCCTGATGTCCTTGGTCCTCTCACTCTCCCCTTCTCCTGTGGGCACCTGCAGCCCCTGCCCAGCCCCTCCCCAGCTCTGCTCCCACTGAGTATGCGCAGACCTTGTGTTCTCAGCTACGCAACTTCTTTGCCATTTGTCCAAGCTTCACTTTCCAATGCCAGCAGACAAGTGTCCCGGGAGCGCAGCCATGGGCCAGGCTCTGCAGGACCTGCAAGGCCACAGCACCGTTAATCCTGGCCTCTGGGAGGCAGCTGTGGGAACTGGCTGTGCCACAGCACTCCAGGGACTTGGAAAGGAAATGCTGAAGAGACCTTATACTCTTCCCAGCGTTGCAGATGGCTCCTGCTAATTGCAGTGACTGTAGCCCCGGGGGAAACACTGCCTCACATGCACCATCCCTCGTGTGCTGTTCTACGCGCACCGTCCCACGCCCGCTGCCTGTCCCCAGCAGCTCCAGGTGGCACAGCCCATGCCCAGGCTGATGCAGCTCTGCCGCGAGGACGGATAAATGCACCCAGGCTAACGTGGACTTTCAGTCCCCAACCAGTAAACAGCAGCGATGCATGGGGCTGTAGCTGCTGGTGACTCCCAGCAGCCAGAAACCTCTGGGAAAAGCAGGATGTTTTTTCAGGCAGTTTATACCTCAAGTTCAGGAAGAAACGCAGGCCCACCCGACGTGTATTCAGATTTCTTTATTTGGTGGGCTCTGCTTCCCACAAAGTGGCCAAGCCTATGTTTGCTGTGGCATTTTGGTTCCCCACTTCCCACGCAACCATGAGCCCATGAAAACCGCCTGGTCAGACCTGTTGAGCACGACGTGTACAGGCTCTTGCCAGGACAGTGCTCCTCACGAGGGGCTGTGACGCGGTCTGGCTTCACCGACACCGTCAAAGGCTCCATGTGCTGGTGCAGGCGAATGGTAGGTCCTGCTCTGTCACCTGCGGTTGCCTGGGTTCTCGCTGGGGTGGTGCCTGCCCGCAGCACGGATAAGATCCTCCAGCACAGAGACACCAACAGGCGTGAAGCAAGTGCCAGTTGGGAGAGGTGAACTGGATCAGACATGTGCAACCCTGCCTCACACCACCTACTCATGTTTGTCACCTCCCTTCAAAAGAGCAGAGAGGGAGGTTTAGTCCAATCGCTGCCTCGTATACATCGTGCAGAAAATGGTGCCAATGCCGCTGCTCAGACTGGCTGCGACTGAGCGGCACGGTCAGCTCTGCAGGCAGAGGTCCTCGTGGTTCCCAGCAAGCTCTCGGCGAGTAAAACCACTTCATTTTCCTGATACTTTAAAGTCACACTATGGGATTTTCTGTAAGGGAAGGAGTAGGGGGAAAAGCCCAGAACTCTTGAAGGGGAAGATCTCTTGTTACAGTAATGGGTACTGGATTTTCCTCCTCTGCAGATCTGACTGATGTCGCTGTTCCTCCTGAAATCCATCCATGTAGGCAGAAACAGAATCCAGAGGTATTCCTGAATGCCAGCCAACAGGCTGGTGTTCTCAATAGCTTTTCCTGTTTCAGAGGGCTTTGAACATTGTAAATGCTGATACGATCTACTGATGTTGATAAATGAGCCTGTACGAGAATCCTGTGGCTGCGCTCCTCTCTTCTGGAACATTTCCCATCTGCCAGCAGACGAATGCGCTGAACAACTGGGCTGGTGGTTCCCAGATTTCTGTGGTCGCCAGAGGATGTTTGTGAGTGCGCTGAGTAGCTCCTTTGGAGAGTTCTGTGTTCTGCACACGGTCCTGTCCACAAAGATTTCTTGAGTTACTGTTGGGTCCTTTTCTGCTGGGAGATGGGGAGGAAAGCAAACCTGGCAGGGATTTGCATGCACTGCTTTGCTGCTGGAAGCACAGTGTGAATGAGCAATGGTTTGGAAGGGGATGCCGCTGATGTGTTGCCTGCCAGATGCGTGCAGCTCCCGTGTGCACAGCCTCTCCCGGTGCAGATGCATTTGGAAGGGAGCAGGAGCTCACAGGGAGTCCTGACGGCCCACGGGGCAAGGGAACCGTCTGGCTGCTGCTGCCAGCAGGTCCCTCGAGCCCCTCTGCATGGCCGGGCGCTGGCGTTCTGTTCTCTCTCTCTCTCTCTCCATCACAAAACTAAACTTCTTCGGTGTTGTATTCAAAAACTGACTTTAAATGACATTGTGAGAGGCATGAGTGGAGGAGGGGAGAGCCTGGATCTCTGGCCCCTGCGGGGTTGCTGGGAGAGCTCACACCGGTCCCTGTTCATTCTCGTGGGCTGCTGCAGGAACTGGGGCAAAGAGAGCCTTCAGAAATACCAAAGTTTAGGTCCTGCCAGACAGCTTTGTCCTTCATGTTTTCTTCTGCATTTTCTTCTCTACTTTTGCTTTAATTAATCAAGGAGGATTTCCCCATCTTCACCAGAAGTCCCTGAACGTCCCTTGGGCTGGCCAAGCCCTGGGAGAGGGGACCCCTCAGCATCGCTGCCTTGTGGAGCTGGGGCACAGGCCACTTCCACGTCCCCCTTCGGTCCCTCGGCGCTGGTTTCTCTGGGATGTGCGGGTGTTTGTGCTGATCTGGGTGACGGCCCAGGCCATCAGCTCCCCTGCAGGCAGCAGGTGGGAGACAAGGAAACACATGTTGGCATCGGCTGGGGAGCAGCATTTTTGCATAGAAGGGTACAGTTTCATGAGAAAGGGTGTGAACTGACGGTGCCCTTAGTGCAGGAGGAACTCTTCCTCAATCCTACATAATGCCAGAAGAAGGGGTGGTGCGGTTGCGTGCCTGAGCAGGCAGAGTCCTGGGCCAGCAACTGCAAACCCTCGCCCGGCTTCACCCACTTGGCTCCTGGCAGCATCACCGCAGGCAGCAGGAGCTTCACGTGGCAAGGGTAAGAGCTAAACCAGAGCCTTGAGCATCACAGGCTGCACAGCCAGGTGAGCACGGGCTGGCTCAGCGCTGCCCAGGGACCCTTTGCCACCGTGTGCTCCTTCCCATCTTGTTGCCCTGGCCTGGGCCGTGCCGGTAGGGTCATTGCCACGGTCCATCGGGATGCTGAGGTGGTACCCGGGGCCCGAGCTCCCCGTGGCTCTGCGTGCTGAGCTCTCGCCTGCATCTTTCAATCACGTAACGTATGTTAAACAACACACACATATATACATTAAAGGCACCCGTTTTGTATCGCTGAGGATAACTATTTACTGTAGTGCTCTAATGTAGTGCTCTAAGGGTTCCTTTTCTGAGTGCACACTGATTGCAATGAAATACTCTTCAAGAGATGAGTCGCTATGTGCCAGTATTAATGGAAACTTTGAATTTAATCATTTTTTTCTGGTTAGGTACTGCCCAGTTTTCAAAGGTCTGTCTTTCATGGCATGAATGGAGCGTACACTGCCATAGTCTGGTGGCAGTATCCGTTTCTCCAGCTTTCTTGTAGCTGTTTCTGGTTAGACAGGAATACTATTTGCACTTGGGGGACGGCGGAGTGTCCTTTATTTCTGCCCACTTTGACTGCACAAAGTGTCCTTGCACTTCAGGGCAGAATCCTGGAATTACAGAGTGGAAACTATTTTGTAACTGTTTCAAGGTAGATTTTTAGAGGCATAGAATCCTTTCTTGTACCATAACGACTGGCCGATTTGTGGTCTGCATCATCATATCCTGTGACAGAGACCTGGGAGCTGGCACTGGGTCCCTGCACCGCGTGGCTGGGACGGGGGGTGCAGCCCCAGGGCGCTGTGGATGGGTGCTTGCTGCAAGCTCCGGGCGTCACCAGGCACTGGGGATGGAAGCTGGCTGCGAGCTTTGGGCATGGCCGGGCCCTGGGGATGGAAACCTGCTGAAGCCTTGGATGTGACCAGGCGCTGGGGACGGATGCTTAATGCGAGCTTCGGGCATGGCCGGGTGCTGGGGGTGGATGCTTGCTGGGGGTTCTGGGCACGGTGAGCAGCCTGTGTGGATGTGGGAGGAATGACACGGGCTGCAGTCCTGCCTCCACTCGCTCACCTGCTCCCAGGCAGCACGGAGGGGCTTCTCCTCCTTTCCTTTTAAAATGGCAGGGGATCCTGCCCTTGTGAGTCAAAATATCTGCACCACACATAAAACCACAGCACATTTATAGTAAGCTGCTCTCTGTGCCGAGTATTTTGTGTTCTGTGGCGATTTTATGCTGGTTTTATTTGTTAACATGTCTCTGTAATAGAAGGAGTTCTCTGTATTATTGTATTTTCTTTGTAATAAGCCAAAAAGCTCATTGCTGGTGCCTTTTTTTTGCCTGGGGAGGACTCCCAGTGTATTCATGGAGATAGCAAATTGTACTGTTTGCAGCTGCTTGTTTTGTCGTAGCTGTCATGGAAAAGCCGCGGGACTGCTGAGAGAGAAAGAGCCCACAGCCTATGGGCTGGGCAGAGGGACCTTCAGGTACCACGATGTGCTGTTTCCTTAGGTCTGGTTCCAAGACACGTGGTTCCAAGGCGAGGGCTGAGCTTTCTGCTTCCTGCGTGTGGCATGGGAAAGGCTTTGCGCTGCCTCAGGGGGGCTTTGCCGCTGCGTTGCAGTACTTTGCGAGATGTGCAATGAGGGGGATGCAAACACAAATCATTTTAGTAGGGTTCAGCTGTATTACGGTGACAGCCCTGTAGTCTTTTCAGGTGCCTGTCAGAAATGTCAGTGTTTTGCCTAGACTGAGAGTACCCGAGGTCACATTGTGCTCCTCGCGAAGGACTTGAGTTGGATGGTCACCAGCGCTCTATTTTTTGATAATTTGAACTATGATCTGGCCCTGAATAAGGAAAACAGAGACATTCAATGTTACGATGCCGTTGAGCCTGGAGAGCAGCGATGCCTGCTGCCTTGAGCAGCGAGACGCGGTGGAGGATGCCCAGGAGATGACCGTGACGCGGAAGTCGCCGTGTGGGACTGAAGGACGTTTACCCTCGTAACCAACAAAAGGAGCCGGTCTGGCACCCAGGATCAAGGCAAACCAATCACACTACGCAAGGTGAAATGGAACTGCTCTCTCTTTGACCGTTCTGGCCCCCGCTTGGGTCCCCCGCCAGCCCTCAGCCTGCGCTCTAGGCAGGGCAGAGCCTCGTGCTTGGTGTTCAGCAGTTTTTGTAACGTTACGATCTGTTGTTGTTCTCAGTACAATAAAGGCAGAATCTTGTTTGTTGGAACACTGCTCTGCGCGTGTATGTGGCTTTTGTTCCAGTTACGTGCACGGAAACCGCTCTCTGGCGTGGTGGACATCAGCTCTCGGGGCAGGCCATTTCCCAGGGCTGCGTTGGGTCGTTCCTAGCCTGTTTTTCAGTCAGATTTTGCTATTAATCACACGTCTGAACTATTAATTCATTTACATATCATTGACTAATCCTTTCATAAAAGCCTCTCTGGGTCTTTTAAATTGAATTTAATTTGATTAATGTATTTCTCAAAGCAAGGAGCTAATAAAGCCCAGTGTCCTTCTTTTGTTGTTGTGCTCGGTATCTTTATGAGCAGTTGTAAATCCATTCTGCTGGAACTTCTTTATAAAATTGACCTGTGTTCTCCAAGTAATAAAACAGGCTGCTTATCAGCCCACTTTTCAGGCAGAGACACAGATGGGAATGCTGCTCAGGGTCAAGATTTTATTCATTGTGAGACGAACCAAAGAGCCCAGAAAATAATAGCTCATCAGGCCACAAATAGCTGGCAATGTCTAGTGTGTAATTGCGCAGCAGCGGCCCGTGTACCAGTACCCGTGGCTGAAAGCGCCGTGTACTCAGAGGTACAAAAAGCCTTGCCCACGTGCCACCGTGTCGGGAGAGGGGCCGGGTCTGTCCTGCTCTTTGGGTCACGGTTAAACATGAATGGGTTCTTTCCCAACTTCACCCTTGATGGACACTGCACAGCCGCTCACGGGCTGCAGTGCTGTCCCAGATACCAACCAACACCTTCCTCGCTCACCTTTCCCTCGGGCACCAGCATCCCCAGGCACTGAGGAGCCGCCAGTGGGCTCGGTCCTGCCCGGCGCTGGCCAGAGCGAGGAGCTGGTCCGGGTGCCCGTGGGAGGATGGGGGTGAACGAAGGGTGAACCCACCCCCTCTGGGCTGGTTTTGCCCAGTTAAGCTCCAGTGTCGCTGCCGCACTCCGTGCATCCATCCACCACCACCTGCGCATTCCTGCTCTCCCTGACCATTCCCCAGCGCGTGGGACCAGGGCTGGGGGCTCCGTGCAGCCCAGACCCTGGAGGGAAGGGAGATGCGCTCAAGCCAAGTGCTCTGTCCTTGGCAGCCGTCTTGCTCTGAAGCAGAAACCCACTCGATATCCACAGTAACCGTCCAATTTAGGAAAAGCAGAGCTTCAGGACGAGCTGGGAGGTCTGAGGGCTGCAGAGCTCCGCTCCCCGCTGCCAGGTCCCTTTGCTCCCGGTCTCTGCAGATTCCTGGCGCTGCTGGCAAGGAGCCCCGGCCCGGCCGGGCTGTGGGTGCCCTCACTGCTCCCTCACACCGACCAACGCAGCTGGGACCCGTTCCTGATGCTCCCTCAGCCGAGCGCAGCGGCAGGATGGGCTCAGACAGCGGGAACCAGGCTTCCTACTGGGTTGTTGGTTGTTTTATGATAAAAACTTCTTACATCAAGCAGCCCTAAAATGGCCCCATGCTTTAAAGCCGCTTGCTTGCCTTAGAACAGCCAGTGGGGAACTTTTGAAACAGAAAAATTGTTCCATTTGCTAAACCAACAATCAGTTGGCGTAAAGACATTTTGGCAGAGGATTCCTGCCTGGGGCCCCCGCACAGCCGGGCTGGAAACCGTCTCCCTGTCTGCCTTCCCTGCATCAGGGTTTGGGCTGCACCAGCCTCCACGGCTGCTCCAGGATGGGCTGGTGGAGGGACATGGTCTCCACACTGGATTATTTCAGGAGCTGGGGATGGGCTTCTCAGCAGCACAGCCCAATCCCTTTCCAGCCGCAGGGAGCCGGGGAGCAGCAGCGAAGGGCCCAGGATGTCACCTCCAGCAGATCCTGTCGGTGGCACGAGTCGTTGACGCGCCGCAGGAGCATCCAGCACAGAGCGGTTCCTCGGGTGCTGGAGCCGCCAGCAGCTCGGCTGTTTGCTGGCGGGGTTGCCCGTTTCTGCTGCTGCTGAAGCTGGTGTCTCGGCACTCTTGGCACCTCCTGCATCTCGCACGGCCGGAGCCAACAGTGCCGCGGGCAGCTGGGAGCGGTGCCAGGAGCCGCTCGGGCCTCCGGCTGTGCCACAGCCCGCAGCCGGGTCACGCCGACACGAGGAAGGCCAGACAGCGCCGGGGTTCGCTCCTTAACCCGAATTGCTGCCACCTGCCACCACGGAGGAGGCGCGCGGGGCCCTGCACGCCCCACGTCCCGTCCTCGCCGGAGCACAGCGACCGCAGGGCACGACACGGAGCCAAGGACGCCGACCCCGCCGGGAATGGGGCTCTGGGGCTCGCCAGGACGCCGTGGGGAGGGCACCAGCCTATTGAGGATCACGAGACTCTTCCGAATTTCTGCCTTGTAGGAGCTCTCTCACGGATTCCGAAGCAGGCTGTGAAAGCGTTTCTTCCTAAACTTCTGAAACAGTAAGGAAAATAAAACCCCTTGCAGTTTTATCAGTTCAAAGCATCTCCTGATGTTTTTATAAGCCAATTGGGGGATTTTTTTGGTGGCTCGGTTCTGGATTTATGGATGTGTGTGCCAAGAAATGCTCCTGACAGCTGTCAAGGAAACGCCCAGTGCAGAAAGCTGGTCCTAAATCAGCGCTTTCAGCTGGTTAATTACTCCGCGAATTGGGCCAGAGACAATTATAGATCTTAAACCCGAGACTCTGATGTCACAAGCAGCCCTGTGTGGGTGGATCCCTGCCTCTGAGGGTCTCTCTGCAGTTCATCTATTTCAGAAGGCCGTGCTCTACTGAGTACATTTTAATTCTAAATTTATCATATAGATGTGTCTACTGAAGCGTGCCTTTAACCTCTCCAAATTCTTCCTCTGGGAAGTCCCCACAGAGGCCCAGTTCAAGCTTTGAAATGCTTGTTTTGATATGTGTTCTCTGTAGCAAAACCTGCATGGTTTTACTTAATGATGGAAAATATTTTTTCTTGCTCAGAATAAATCAAACCCTTTTCCCTAAGAAAGCAAACCATGCAACAGTGGGCTGGGACACCAGAGCTGCTGGGATGGTGCCACGGTGCTCGTTCCAGTTTGTAATCATTTAATACAAGGGCTAATAAAAAAAGAAAACACTGAAATGCTGGTATTTTGACAGCATCCATCCCTGGAAAAAATTACAGTGCCAAAAGGAAACGTTTCAGAGAAACAAGGAGCCAAGAAAAACAACAAACAAAAGCCCTCGAGCTGCTGCTTAAGCAGAGCTGTGGGGCTCACGCTGGTGTCTGACCCCACAGAGGGGCCGGGAGCGGGGTGGGATGTGGCTCCAGTAGGGGACAACGTCGCTCCCCAATGCTGCCGTTTGTGTTTTCCAGTTTCAACAAGGGTCTTCTGTTGCTTCAGGGTTTAAACCATTCTATTCTTAAGCAGCAAGCCCAGAGTCCCAGCGGTGCCAGACAAATCCTGTGGCAAGATTTCATGCCAGCTCCACGGTACCTGTGGCATCACCTGCGGCCACAACTGGACCCTTGGACCGATGGGCACACAGAGCAGGGCTGGGGCTTGGCAACACCGGGGCAGCAGTTGAAGAAGGAAAAGAAAGGCACACTTGGATTTGTCTTTGTTTTACTTCATAGAAACTTTATAAACACTTGAAGTAACCTACACTTTTCCATGACAAACCAGCTCCGACTGCTGATGCCCAGGGCCCTGGCCACGGGTGAAACCTGTGTTCCCAGCCCTGTCCCTCCTGTGGCACCGGCAGCAGGGACTGAGCCCCCAGCCTCCTCTGTGCACATGGAGGAGGGAAAACATGCATGGACAGATGAGATAAAAAGGACACAACAAAATACACTTCTAATCATCTGCTTCCCTCCAATGATTGCAAAGCCAGGCTTGAAAACTTAAACTCCCTTGGACTCCTTTTGTCCCACGGACCCCAGATGAGCCCCGCAGGGTCCACCCTGGGCAGCGGGTGTGATGCTGACTGCACTGGAGCAGCGCAGGGGATGCAGCCACCACTGTGTCCAAGGGGGTGGGCACCAGCGCTGCGCAGCACGGGGAGCGTGGCACCAGAGCCACCCCTCTGCTGAAACGCTGGCGCTTCCCAAAGCAACAGCCTCGGGGGCTCCGCGAGGCACAGCCCTGGGATGGGAAAGCATTTTGGAAACCGCGGGCCTGGCTCCTCTGGGACAGCCACCCTGGAGGGGACGAAGCCACCTACCCCTGATGGACAGCACTCCCCTGCTGGGTTCTCCCAGCCAGGGGCGATGCTCAGAGCAGCCCTCTCCTACCCCGACTCGCTGGCTTGCAGCTCTGTCTTACCTGGTCCCTTAGATACCTGGTCAGAAAAACACCATGTGCTCAGCTTTGGCGCTGCGCAGAGTGCCCAGCTGCTCACAGCAGGGTGCAGGGGGAAGGATTCACCTTAGCTTCCAACAACCCTGAGATGCCGGGGGGTGTGACACAGCCTGGGCACTGGGATTGCTGTGTTTTTTTAACGCTGCTTTGACAAGCCACTGTTGGGCATGAGAGTGCAGGAGGGAGCAGCGGGGGCACCACCAGCGCCCAGGGGAGCAGAAGCACCATTGGCACAACACGTGTGCGTCCAGTGAACGCCAGGATTACATTCAGCACTAGAGCAGCAACGCGCGAGGCGCATGCACAGGGCAGCCCGCTGGTAAATGACTGCCAGGCAGGGCACAAAATGCGCTCGAGAGGATGGAGCACCCGGGAAGCAGCTAACAGGGATGTTTGGCCCCTCGTTTGGGAATGCTCCCAGCACCCAAGAAAAATCATTCACAACAGAGAAGCTGCCTTTAGGCTGGTGAGAGCAAGCAGGGCAGCTGCTCATTGTCTATTTACAGGTAAACACTACAGGTCAGGACCCAAGCCTTGGGGTCAGCTGGAACCATGAATAAGCCTCTACTATTAAACAGGGCTGGTCCTGGCTACGAGAAACCCTTCCAGACCAAAGGGCATTGTCTACGCAGCCACTGCTGAGGAAGAGACTGGACATCTCTTGGATCAGACATTACTGTAACAAGCTAACAAGAAACTGGGTGCCCCTTAGAAAACCAGCAGGCTTTGACCCTTATTCAGTGAGTTTTGGGTCCTCGTCACCTCTGTACCGGCCCGCCAGAATAACCCCGGGGACAGAGACTTTTTGGTGGGCGCAGGGGAAGTGGATTTGGTGAGAGAGTGGCTCATACGCTGCAGGAGGAGGAGGAAGACGAGGAGAAGGACTGCCTGCTGCCTCCTTCTCCCGGTGGTGCTCTTGGAGGCCATTGACCTCGATGGGCACTGCCCAGAAAGCTGCCCCACAGGCAGGGAATGGGGCCCTGCTCGCGCTCAGGCTCAGCTGCCTCTCTCAGCAGAGTTTCCCAGGACAGAGGTGGCTGATACCAGGGAGGAGATGGAGAGATGTCCATCAGAGAGAAGCACAATGGTCCCTCCAGTTCCTGCCCTGCCTGCCTTAGCACAAGCAGCACTTCCAGTAGCAGACACTGCTCTCCTACATACACACACACTGTAGCTTATTGAGCAAGAGAAACAGAGAAAGGAGCGCCCCATGGCAGGGGGGAACCAACCCGAAGTCCAGTCACTCCACCCCTGCACCCGAGCACGGGGAGTCAGCCCCTTGTGTTCAGCTCCAAAGTTTGTCCAAGGTCACCCTTGCCAAGGTGCATTTCCCAGCAGGCGAGTGGGCAAATGGCCACTCGCAATCTCCGTTGTCCCTTTTGCAGCCGGCCGGTGCTCACCCAGCCCTGGAACATTGACGGTCACCTCCAAGGGCACGTGGGAGCATCCTCCACAGCCTGCGCGGAGAGGAGCGATGAAGGATGGGGCACGGTTCAAAACAAATGCATGGGTAAGGTCTTTTCTCCGTCTTTACCTCCCTCACATCTAATTTCTTGAGCCACTTATGACAGCATGCTCTGAAATCATCGTCCGGAAAGATAGCTGCCCTCCAGGAGCACTGGATCTGGGGAAATCTTCACTGAGATATGTCCATCTCACAGGCACGGAATATCTCCTGGGTCTTGCTGGACTAAGGACCTTACAAAGTCTGCGAGAAGAAAACAAGAACATGCTATGCAGCAGCGTAAACTCATCGGTGAGAACAAAACCACAACCAGAGCAAGCCCATGTCTCGGCACTACCATTCGTGCAGCACTTGCGTTTATCCTGAGGCTCAGGAACAGCAGAGCCTGCTGATTCACTGCCTCCTGCCATACGTCTACCCCAGTGAAGAGCTTCACACACATCCAGCCATTATCTCTCCTTCTGCAAGGTCTTCTACGGGGAGGACGTTTCTCTTGAGATTCCCATTGCCCCCACTGGACTCCGCCCCCCATAAGTGGTGGATTTATGCTGCGTTTGTGCTTTTGGTTTACTATTTGGTTTATTGTCACAAACACATACCTTTAGTCTCAGCTCTCGTCCCCGGGGCCCCTGCCTTGTGGCGAGGAAGAACTGCAGATAAGGAAGCAGAAGAAAACAGAGAAAAATGAACACCATAAGCAAGCTCAAAGGCAGATCCACAACCTGAACCGAGGGCTGGGTAACAGTCAGGGCAGGGATGTATTTTTCAGTTTAAGAGGTGAACTCACTGCCAGCACCAGCAGACAACATTCATTAGACTTACATGCAAACCTGCTCACACTTTTGGCAGAGGCTGCAATCCTTAGAAGCGGGAAGCCGCAGCCATTTGAGTAGATGTTAATACAAACAAAATCTGCTGTCACAAACCACAAAGCTTGCAATTGAGCACCCTGCATCACAGTCTGGCCCAGAGGCTCTGGTGCCCGAGCTATCGCTCCATCACACTGTACCTCTCTGCAGTGTCCGCAGGACCATCCTCTCTCTGGTCTCACATCGGTGGCTCCGATCTACCCAGCCCTCCTCTCCTTGAATCCCATGATCTCTGCTCTTAGCAAAGGCTGAGAAGTACAGTCTGCGCTATGCTGACTTAGATCCATACATGTGATAAAGGGAATCCACAGACATGTTTATTACTTAGCAGATTTACAGCTAACTTATCAAGTCTGCAGCTGGATTCATGTTTACGCTTTGTACTCTTTGTTAGTTCCAGACTTTCAGACAAGACCCAGAGTGGGAGAGGAAGGAAAGGTCGGGGCTGGGGCTTCCTGCAAGCCCTGCTTGGCTCCACAGGGAGCACCCCAGGCAGCGAGGCTGTTCTCAGCTCCATGCCAGCCTCCCAGTGTCAGGCTTACCTGCTTGTTCTTTGTGAAGCTGTTTCAAAGAACTTTGTCCTAGAGGCCACCCTGCAAAGAGAACAAGGGAGGTCATGCCAGTCATTCGATGAGGCAATTTGCAAATTAGAGCTCACCTGTACCAGGGAGAAAAATGGTACCATTAGCAGACACCAAAGATGATCACCTTTGAGCGGTGTTTTTTCTGCCGAGGCTCTTTGCCCAGCCCCATTTCCCTTCGCAGCCCCAGCCACGCAGCCCCTGATCTCTCTGAGCTAGGCTGCCTCTGTCTGTGCTGATGATCCCACATGCTATTTCTGCTCCTCCTCTCCCAAAGTTGCTGATGTGACACCAGCTCCTGCTCCTGCTATCTGGGCTGATCTCACCCCCCTGCCAACTCCCCAAGCTCCCCGGTGCCAGCAGCTCCCTTGGGTCGAGCTGCCCACCCTGGGTACCGTGTGCCTGCCAAGAACTGCTGACTTACATGGATGAAGGCATCTCTTCCGCTGTTCCTGCTATCAGATCCGGCCTCTGCTCCAGCCTCGCAAGGACAGGAGTCCTGCACGGTGGGTCTGGAGGTCTTACGGGGGGACGCGTTATCACGGGCTTATCACCATGGGAGCGTGGCTTAGGGACACCATCGTACTCACCTGCAAGGTTGAGGATGACACACACTGAGCAAGAAACTTTGGTGGAGGGGTAGGTGATCATGAAGAGGCATTAATAAGTTAGCGGGCTTAGCTCTGTCTGTGTGGCCCATCATCCTTTCTTTAACAGGGGCCAAGAGAAAGAATTCAGGGAAAAAGGACCAGAAAAAGGCAGTTCCCACCTGCCTGCCCCAGCACAATCATCCAGAACAGGGGGCTGGTGCTGACCCTGGGATGATAAACTTGCTGCACTGGCTGATGGCAAGGATGATATTGAATAAGTTTTCTTAAATGAAACCTGTGCAGTGCCGCTCTTCAAAAGCGAGAGGAACAGCACAAACCCCCGCAGTCTGGGGCCGCTGCTTCTTTGATCTCAGACAGTGGCCCTGCCTGTCCTCTCGTCGGCCTTCCACTCTGTCTCCAGGAGCTCCTGCCTTGGCTGCTTCTCTTCTCCAACATCCAGCCAGTCTCGCTTTTCTCTTAACCCTCGAAGACTTGCAAGGCTAAGCGGACAAGGGATAAGTGCCAGGCTTTACTTGACACCCCTGGGAGCCCCACACCTTCCCCAGCACCCAGGTCTCCAGAGTGCCTTTCAGCAGGACAGTAATCCCGGTGATATTCCCATCTGGCTGTTTATATGGCTCAAAACCACCCTAAGGACTGGCATCTACCCTTCTAATTTAGACATTTCCACTCTTAGAGAGTCCTGTTTCTGGTTAGAAACAAGTCTAAGGTGTTTTTCTATTTGCTGTGATAAGGAATGGCTGCAGTTACTTAACCAAGGCTTCGTCAGGCCCTTTGTTACTGACCCTTGCTACACCCTGGTGTGTCACTTCAGCCACCAGACCCAAACCAACTGCTCCACACTTGCAGTTGTAAACTTTGCTCCTAGTTTGCCCCCTGAGCACTTGCTGTATCACCTGCATTTCTCACTAATGTGCCTGTTTTCCACCCCTTCAGGCTCCACTGCTTCTCTGTTCCTCCAGTTTTTCAAGTCAATCCCCAGACTGCACACATTAAAAGCATACAAGCACTGATTTGCTGGTGTCAGCACAGATGCTACATCACTTTACTGATCCTTCAGTGCTCTGTAGATCTGCTGAAGGGCCACCACCACTGTTTTTACTCCACTGTGGCTGCAGGATGTGCTGCTAACACACTGTGTGCAATAATGCAACACCACAGCATGTGGAAGGAGCTAATGCAGAAGCCAGCTTTTGGAGCTACTTTCCTCTTCCAAAAGCAGAGTTCCACCTAGCACTGATGGGACAGATTTACATTAAGCCAGCAGAGTTAAATGAGTGAATCCGATGTCTGCACTACCCGGACGGGCTGCTCTCCTCTGCACACGGGAGCTGTTTGCCATTAGTCAGCCTGGTTTTTATGTCCTAGACATGGGGCTGTAAGCTGTCGAGGTGCGACAGCATTTGAAAAGCCCTGGGAAGTGCGCAGGAAAGGCTGGCGCATTGCAGACAGCAATATGTCTTTTATTATGGCCATTGTCTAGAACGTTTTATGGAACTCGGCACTGAATTCCAGCTCTCCCAGCAGTGCCATCCTGCAAAGGGCTCCCTGGCCTTGCGGGGAGGCTGCCACAGACTCAGAAACACCTCCCCTGATTCAGACAAGCCAGCCCGGGTCTGCACCCAGACTAATTATTGCTACCTGTAATAAATTTCTGTATAAAGATTATTAGAACATAGACAATAATCATTATTTCTATTTAATGGAAAGATATGAACTGTTGCAATTAACAACCCCAGTAAAGCCTAGGTAAGCCAGAAGCTGTGGCACCAGGGGTCTGACAGGTAAAGCCATCAGAATTTAAAATAGGAAAATGACTTTTGCCCTTTTCCTCACCTCTGCTGAGGAAAGCACTGACAATTAGGGTGCTTACGGATGGTCAGAATGGGCACAAACTGCTCTGGGATTAAAGGTCTTTATATCGCTACTCAGCCTGTTATGAATGCACCGAGCTGGGCTGAGCTCAGCACGGGCAGAGGCTCGGTTGCTGCACAGAATGCTGGCCTCATCTGACACCAGTGGCATCTGCCTGGTACAGCAGAGGATGGCTGGCACCGGCACTGACATTGGCACCTGCACCAGCACTGGCACGAGGCTCTGCAGGCTGCTCTGAAACCCGACAGCAGCTGCACCCCGAAAAGAGCTACAGACCCAAAGCAGCCCTTGTCTGAAATTAAACAGGGCAACTCTGGAGGCTAAGGCTGGATCCTGCCCTCAGGCTATTCTGGTCTCCCACCCCTTGCTGCTGAGCTCCATCAAGAGGACTCCAGGCGAGGAGCCTGTGCCTGCTCCAGCCATGCCGGTACAGGAGAGGACTTGGCCTGGGCACCTCGAGCCTTCCCTGGGAGCACAGCAATCCTTCCCTCCTGCTTCAGCTGGGACCCCAGCACGAGCCACAGCCCCGGGCGCAGGCTCACCCTCTCTGCTGTAGATCCCCGGCCGGGGAGCCGGTCTCCTGGCCTGGAGCGTGGAGTTCCTCAGGGCAGAGCTGGCCACCACCCCGTTGGCAGCCTTGCTGGCCGGCTTCACTCCTGCGTCCTGCAGCCTGGCCACCAGCTTCCCCACCTCTGCCTCGGTGGGGGGACGCCCCGGCTCGTCCCCTGGTCGGGGCGCGGGCAGGCGGCTGCGGTGCAGGGGCTTGGGGACCTCCGTGCCAATGCTGCCACTGCCGTTGAGTGTCTGGCCATGCCGGTCTGCTGTGGAGCCAAGGGACAGAGAGGCACAGGTTAGGAGGCAGTGCAGAGCGGTGGGAGCTTCCCCTGGAGCTCCTGCAGAGCCACAGAACAAGCACACTTGTGGTGTGCAGCAGGGATTGACAGCCCCTCAGCTGGAGCACAACACAGCACGTGGCTCACGTGAACATCGAGGGACAAAGCAAACTGAAACAATGCTGAATATGAAGGTTTTCCAGGCCAGGTTGGATGAGGTTTTGAGCCCCCTGATCCTGTGGGGGTGTCCCTGCCCATGGCAGGGGGCTGGAACTGGATGGGCTTTGAGGTCCCTTCCAACCCAAACCATTCCAGGACTCTATGACAGAATATACTCAGGGGCTTCTTTTAAATTTCCAGTACTGTATCTCAAGAGAAGCTGTGCATCATGCCTTTATACCCCTCCAAAAATCGTTCCTTTCATCCCTCTTGCTGTGCTTGAGGCCCACGCAGAGCACACAGAAGCCCTGCTACGAATCTGACTGCACCCTGCAGCCTTGGCGCCGTCAAACACTGGCGCTTCTACTCCTGGATGGGAGAAACATTTTAACCCAAAGGCATCGAAAACTGCCTGAGCAGGCTTGTGATTTTAAGGAGCAATTTAAATCAATCATGTTTTACCAGTGCCAAAAAGTACACTTGCAGTACTAAAACACCATCAAAGCTCTGAAAGCTCTAACAGAGAAAGAATTTCCACCTCTTCAGGTGGTGATGTGATCTAGGGCAGAGCTTGCAATGACAATTAGAGCAGACTGGGTGCAGCTGAGCCCCCCGCAGCCCACTCAGGACATGACTACAGTGGCATGCAGCCCACCTCAGCCTGTGCTCACTCACACCCATCCCAGCTGCTCTGCTCTCTGTTTATTGGTGTTGCTTCGCAGTTTTGAAAAGCAGAAAAACTTTTCCCCTGGGTTTCCCATACACAAACACCAGTACTGGTTCAGTTCCTGGTGAATGCTGCAGGCAGCAGTAAAACCAAAACCTCACAAGTCTGAGTTGTGAGATGATGGAACCCGTGTGAATACAGTAGAACTTACTGACCTCCACTTTCTTCCACAGAAGCACCGAAGAAGACGGGTCTTTCCCTCAGAGGACGTTTGGAAATGGTGATGGGTTTGTGGCGCCGGGCAGCCACCCTGGGAGGAGGCACTGGCGGTGTAGTGGTGTCTTCTGGGGGCCCAGAGTAGATCTGCAACAGCAGAGATGTTTAGATGGCCCAGCCTGACACGGAGGGGCCATGGCCTCTCCTTCAGCTGAAGGTCTCCCCAGCCAGGAGATGGTGGCCACCTCCTACACCTTCTATGTGGCTCTGCCTGGCCTCCAGCAGCACGTGCTTCAGCCCCCGGGCAGGTGCCACACTGGTGTGCCAGGCACCCCTCCAAGGACAACACGTCAGAGCTGGAGGCCAAATCCCTTGGCTGTAGGGAGAGGTTTGGCAGCTGAGCCATGCCAGGTGTGCAGACACAAGCTGCCACCCATGCCTTTGCCAGGGGCTGCCCTGCTGCTCTCCAGCAGACACAGAACCAATCTGGGGCCCAAATTGCCTCTGACAGATCCAGGAGGGCTAGAAAAACCAGGGCTGCTCCAAACCATCCCAACCAGACCACGAGATCCTCGCAGGACCGTGACAGCTGTTTGCTCCAGTCCAGGGCCCCAGCTCCTCCAGCCTCTGGAGAGAGACAGAGGGTGTGTGCCAGCTGTTCTCACAGGTTGGTAGCGCCCAGGAGAGCCTCGGTTGTGGGGCTGGAGAGGGGCTGATGCTGTAGTTGCGGCTCTGCAACCACATCCTGCCACGGGCTTTCCTATGGACAGACTGCCTGCCCCACACCTTGCGCAGCCACTGCAGCAACCACAGCGCTCAGCTATGAATGCAGAAAAATCACAACTACAGACAAAACAGAGAAGCAAATTATCCATGAAGGAAGCTTGGGACTAGCAGTTTCTGAGAAACACAGTTCTCTGCGGCAACAAGGTGACACGATCTCCAGAAAGCACGCAGATAAACAACTGATTTGCTTCAGATTTATCGCTAAAAGCCCTTCAGTTCTTGCTTTTCTTTACAAAATTATTTTGGATGAAATGCTGGCATGAAAACAATGCTGCTATGGAGTTTTATCTCCTTTTCTCACTGGTCATAAGGCACCTATTTGGTTTGGTTTAATTTAGAAATTTTAATTTACGTCAGTGCTTTTCTCTATGAGCTGAAAAGGATTTAAGCTTCAGAGCAGTCTCTTGGAGATCAGAAACACTACCTTAAGGACCAAACCCAGCTCCTCCCATGGTTTTCCCATGGATGTTAGTGGAATCCATACCAGTCTTGAAAGAGTGATTTGCTATGGATGGGGTGGCACAAGTTGCCAAGACCTGAGGCTGCACTGCCCATCCTGGGAGAAGACGGAGCTGGTCCCTTCCCAGCTGTTGGCAAGAGGCGGCTCAAGCCCAGAGGAATGGAGAGCAATTTTATCCTGCCACCCGGAAAGGTTCAATATGAAGAAACATAACATTTTTGTAGTTCAATTTAACAGTCAATTATTTCTTCTCCCAGCCAGGGAGCCATTATGGGGAATGGAAGTGTGGGATGAAAGAAAAAACACACAGCCCAGTTTCACCCTTCCCGATCCCAAGAGCAGGCAGCGGCTGGGTTCCCACGCCGGGCAGCACAGGGCATGGTGGAACTGGAGCTGTGCTCAACCTCTGCCCCAGCACCATGTGCCGGACCTTGGGCTTTGCTCCTGATTCTGCCCAAAGAGAGGAGAACACCAGGGCAGAGACCCTGGTGAGCTCCAAACCCTGTTCTGGTCACTTCAGCTGCTTTTCTGTTGCTGTTTGGGGGCTGCTGATGCTCAATCTGCCCTCTGCTAGGGCTGGACACTTCCTCTGCTCCAGAATACGAAGTCCAGTGTGTTTCCCCTGCCTGGATTGAGAGGCATTTGCTGTGACATGAACAGCCTGTGATTTAAAAGCAGCAAACCCCTCTTTTTAAGATGTGGGTGCAGCCTCTGCTTTTCTTCTGCCTTTAAAATGAAAATCCAAGTCAAACAACTTGCAGGTACAAAGGTATTGACAGACCCTCGTATTGAGAGGGTTCGTACAGTGAAGATGTTTCCAGAGCAATCAACTTATTTAATTTAACCACGGCACTCAAATATAAGCTGTGGAAACAGTAATTACCCACAAAGACTTCATGAATAGTTATTTTTCCTTAGAGTCCTCACATACCCCGTATAAATGACCCCATCCCCTCCTCCAGACTCATTTGCAATGTTTGCTCGTGTGTGAGCTGAAGGCACTTCCAGCGCTGACACTGAGCTTACGAGCTCCATCTAATAAATTTACCAACTTAACCTTATTGCTGAAGAAATTAAAAGCAAGCAAAGAGATGTCTCACTTAATTAAAGGTTTAACTCCAGCTCTCAGAAGCAGTTGTGTAAGTGCCGCTGACTCAGCCTGCACTGCAGGCTGAGCACGAGGAGAGGGCAGAGGCCAGCACTTGAGCACTGGGTGAGGATCCCAACACACAAACGAGACACCGTTTCACTGCAGGAAGAGACCTACTCTTCACAGAGACCTACAAAGGAACTGGCTTGTGATTTTCATGAGCTTCTCGCATGGACACTCAGAAGTCCATCTGAGCTCTTCCACCCTGTCTCAGTTCTCAGCGCCACAGCCAACACCCACACCACCCATCTGGCCCCCATCTGTTTGCTCTGAATCCACATCTACTTTCGCAAGAACCTAGCTCCATCAGCTTTGGCCTCCTCTTCCTTTCCCAAATGGGGAGCTTCACTTCCACACACGTGCAGCCCTGTCTGCTGGAGGGCTCCTCCATCCTCCCCACAGCAAACAGCATCCTTTAAAGGACGGCTTCAAACTTTCCCTGCCTCTAAGACATAACAGCTGTGTGGACACTGTGATGTAAAGCATTATGGAACCCTGAGGGCCCGAACTCACTCCTTCAAACCCCATGCTGGTATCAGCAAAGCAATCCATCCCCTGACACACTGACTGGAATGAAAACACTGCTCAAGTTTTTAAATGCTAACATAGAGCTCTATCACCTTCCAGCCCCCCTGGAAACCCTTAGCCATTCTATCAGACATCATGATAAAGATGCTAGTACAGAACACATGGGACATTCTGCTTCCACCAGGAGACAAAACGCCACACAACAAAACACTGTTGCCTACACTTGAGTCCTCAGCACCACCACAGCAGACCCTGACTGAGTATCAGGCAACACCTCAGACAAAGATACCCAGCAAAGATCGCACGGATGGCAAACATGGCTGGAGACCCTCAGCACAGTGTCCTGCCCCACAGAGAGCCCTGCCCTACAGTCCGCTCTGTGCCTCCAGCCCTGGCAGAGCTCCCTCCCTGACCTGCCCATGTCACCCCCGCATTCAGCTGAACAGAGCGCAGGCACAGCTCAATCATCCTCATTGACCCTTCCGTGTTGTCTGCACTGGGTCTCCTTCCCGTATCCGTAGCTGTAAGGCATCTCATCTGGCGCCTGCTGAAACCAGTTATGCTCTGGTCCAGCTCCTGCCTTCAGCCAAGGAAAGCACAATGTCCTGCAATGTCCAGGCACAGAACAGGATTTGTTCAATAAAGATTCCTCTTTAAAAAAAGCAAAGCAAAAGTCCCTAGACCGAAGGTTTCCTTCAGAATTAGTGAAAGGCAGCAGCGAGGAACACATCTACCACACTGTTTCTTTCCTTCCACAGCATCTCAGAGCCATATATTATATACGACAGCCCAGCCCCTACAGAGGCTCCAGGAAAAGGAGCCAGAGCTCTACGGCATTGCCACAGCAACAGCACGCAGGAACACGATGGAGCAGCCAGGAGCCGCGCAGAGGCTCCCAGGGCTGCCACCTGTACCTTCCCAAAGTGCTCGATGAGGATCTCGACGACTATGTTCTGGAACTTGATGTTCATCATCGCTGCCACGGTGTCCTCCTGCGCCCGCATGAGGGTGGGGCCAAAGATCACCCCCATGTTCGACGGGGACATTAGGTTCTCTCGGCTGTGCTCGCATACGCTGCGGAGAGGAGGGAAGGAAAGCACGGCGTTTGATTTGGTTTGTTTTTTTCCAAACAGATCTTACTCCAAGCAATAAAAAGTATATAGTAAGAAACAGTTACTCAATTTGCTGCTTTTTGTTTCAGCAGAATTTGTTTCCCAGCCCTCCCAGAGATAAAACATCTCTAGCTGTGGCACGCACACTTGGCCAGGACAACTGCTTGGGAGAGCAGCGTGTAGACAGCATTTGTATTTGATCCTTTCCCACTTCTCGCTCTCACCCATCTCTGCAATAAAAAGCCATCCGTGCAACACATACACAAAAGGGATCGTTTGAATCAGAATATCCTATTTATCCAGAACTGACTTTGGCCTTTAATTTCTCCTCTCTCTGAAGGAGGAGGACAGAATGTAGGGAGGTTTTCAATAAATCCCTACAGTGTCTTCTTTGCCAAAGAGCCCCCGTGTTCAGAGAACAGAGCACTGTGCCCAGCAGCCGTGCAGCTCGGGAGGGGCGCAAGCCTGCGGAACAGCATCACTGCTGGCAGGAGCACTGCCCGCCTCGGTGGGCATCACCGGCTTCCAGAAGCGGAACAGGGAAGAGAGACTCATGCTGACATCTAATGAATTCTGGGTTTGCCCTGTAGCTCTGCTATTGAAGAGATTCTGTCAGCAGGGAGGGGAGAGAGAACAGAATTTAAGTGTAAACATCTCAAGGACTAACAGTGACCACAAATACAGAGCTAGCTCTGTCCTGACAGCCCAGGTCAGCCCTGCTTAGTTCCGAGACAGCCCTGTTTGGAAAGTGGCTTCTCCGAAGGCCCAGAGCAAGCCCTGTCATACAAAGGCCATTGCTTCTGCAAGCCCTGCTCCTTCCTGACCTGCACACATGTTGCTCCCTCACTTCTGAGCTTCAGCGTGGCTCGGTATGAGCCCCTCTCACTGCTGTGCCCTTACTGCTCCCTGGGGCAGAGAAGGCAGAGCTTCCACACCGAACCTTCGTATTCGGGAGCCACCTGGTTCCCAGCGCTGTGCTGGTGCCGCTACCATGGAGCGGCAGGATTGCAGCGTCTCTCTGGAGGAAACCTGGAGAAGCAGTGCTGCTCAGCGCCACTGAGCACCCAGCATACCTGCCTGAGAGCAGAGACTGACAAGCTCAAGCTTTTCTGCTGCTCTACAGGCTCAGGACATGGAAACCACAGAGCTGGAGCTAAAACCAAAGCAAGCTTCACATTCAGCCCACAGGAACAGGTCCTGCAGCTGTTCCCAAACCCCAGAACTGATGTTGTTCTCAGCTGGAGTGAGAGGTGATGGTTTATAGCTCCGCTGTCAGAGGGCAATTTCATTTTAAGATTATTTTCTGCTTGCTGCTCGTCAGAAAGAGGACAAAAGCGGCAACTGGAGTGGGAAGCACCACTGAATGAAGTGGCAGCCAAGATAATCACACCATTTGTGCAGCCCAAACGCAAATTCCTAGGGAGACTGTGGCGGGTACACTTTTGAAAACCTACCACAAAAAATAATTAAAAAAAGGCTTGTTCTGCTGATTCCACAACCGCCCTCATGCTAGTGTGAGAGAACGTCTGCTTACTTGACGAGGTGTTGTATGAGGAGCTCTAACATCTCTCTGTTCTTGTCAGGCAGTTTATAGACCAGTGCGTGAATGGCTCCTAGCCTGTAATCCAGGTTCTCAGATTCTGGAAAGAAGAAACCCAAAGAAAACTTTGTGCCCACTGCTTTCAAAGTAAATACATCAGAGGAAGATAAAGCCAAAGAAAATCTGTGGGAGCTGTTCCTCCTGCCACACGGGATTGGCTGGCCAAGATGGGAGGCAGGAGGAAAGGGCAATTACATAGCAACTAGGTTATCATTGTGAAAAAACAAAATGAAGTGGAATGAGAGAAATCAAGCTTGAAAGGGAGCTCAGGGTTGCACTCTGCCTCTGTGCTCAGCTGGGGAAGCAGGCTGGGCATGGCTGGTTGCTCCTCTTTGCCCCCTCGCCCAGGGGAACATATGGCCAGATATTAGTCCAGAGAGCTACAAAACCAAACAACATGGTAATATGTCCCGCAGGATAAAAGATTGAGTCCCTGACCCAAAGAAGTCACCCTTAGAACATAAATAATCAAGAAACAATAAAACACTTGGTGTGAAAAGAATAGCATGGGATGTTGGTAGCTGGTAAGTGAAATGGTGCAGGTTCCTGAGAGAGGACAGGGAGGGATTATGGTTTCACAGATCCCCAGCCATCACTGGTTTGACCAGTTCTCAAAGGAATAAATCTTGGGCTGGAGCACAATAAGCAGGTGGTGGGAAATTTTCCTTTCCAAGAAAGAACAAGTGTTACTAATTCTCCAGGTGCCCAGACTGAGGAGATGTGGGTTGCTTTCCCACTCTGCTGTTGACTTCAGGGGGGCATGGGGGTGTGAAGGATGCTTTACCCCCAAGCATTTGAGTGTGCCATCCATTTCCAAACACCAGCGCTCCCATGCTGAGGGAGATGACCAGCTCCCTGTACTCTCCATCTCAGCAGGCTGGCTCTCAACACGCTCTGAGGATGTGGCCAGTTCAGAGTTATGGCTCCTTTGAAATGACCAGAACCCCAGGAGAGCCAAGGACTGTGGCAGTTCACTCATGTCACTTGGCTCATCGCCGTTAATCCTGGCTGTGGCTCAGTCCCAGGAGCTGCAGCAGAAAATGGATTTCACACACCAGTGGGTACTTTGGATTCAACATCCCAGGACAAATTCCACGACCTAAAGAGAGTCCCAGTCTATCAGTATGGCACCAGCACATCCCATGCCCTCACAGGTTTGAAAATAAAGATATTTATACTATTGTGAAGGGATTCTTCTGGGACACCCGTGCAGATTTCAGGTCAGCTGCTATGCCCTGGCTCTCCAGAGAGCATGAGACCCTGACAGAGGGCTGAGCGCTGAAACAGCAAAGGAAAGAAGGGAAGAAACACCATCCGTCCCTTGAAGCACTCGGAAGAGAGGGTCGCTCCTCCTTCTGCAGAGGGAAGCAGGCAGACACCCTGGCATTGGGCTGGCAAAGCTCTGGGGTCCTGGTGTGCCCGGGTTGTGCAGCGCTGGGGACTGGCAGCGGGGGGGCCGCAGGACTTACTGGCAGCCAGGACCAGCTCTTTGTGCAGCTTGTACGTCATGACGGGCTCAGAGAGGTTCCTGCAACAACAGGAAAGACAAGTGAGCTCTGGCCAGGCAGCATGACTGAAGGGGGAACCTCCTTGCCCTCCAGCACCAGCAGTTCCTGGTGGCATCTCCCCCCAGCCTAGAGCACTTAAATGGCTTTTCCCATGGGGTGTGGGGTTTCTACAACAGGCATATTTTCCCCAAAATAATACAAAATTAAAAAATCCATTTCTCCTTCCAAAGCCTGTGTCACTTCTTTGCCCTCTTTGCAGCATGCAGATGTGAACATCTGGCAGCTCACTGCTTTTCGCCTAGATCAGCCCCAGGCTCCCTTGCCCGCTTGGGGCAGGTGAGCCCTGCAGCGTTACCTGAGATAAAACTTCAGTGAGCTGGTGATTGTCTTGATGTCCCAGTCGCCGCTTTGGAGATCCACATCCCCTGGACATTTTGGATCTGGAGGAAAAATGAAATGGATTTAAAAGAAGGTCCATTTTAAGGCTGTTAATATTTCGTGGAATTTTCAGATCATTGAGGTTGGAAAAGACCTCTCAGCTCATTCAGCCTAACGGTCAGCCCAACCCTACCGTGCCTGCTAAATCATGTCCCACACTGCCACAGCCACATGGTTTTTGAACCCCCCCAGGGACGGGGACTCCCCCACTGCCCTGGTGAGCCTCTGCCAGTGCTTCACCACTCTGTCAATGAAGGAATTTTTCCTGATATCCAATTTAAACCTCCCTTGGCACAACTTGAGGCCCTTTCTGGTACACTCGCATGGAGAGTGTCCTCTTGAGAGAAACGAAGCTACGCCAGTACACGGAGAAGCTGCCGATTCTCACAGCTGGGAGAAGCAGAACAACAGCACCAGCATTAGCATTTTGGACAGGCTGAGAAGCAGTGCTAACTCAGGATCAGTGAAGGAGAAGATTATGTTTAGGTAGTGGTGAGAAGTCAAGCAATGGCATATTCTGCACAGTCTGGTTTGTTTTTTTTTTTTAAACTAGCATGGCCAGGACTGCCAGCAATGCCATATTTCAACAGCTCCAAGACAAGCTTTCTGATATCCAAAGTAATCCAAGCATCCAGCTCCAACCCCTTCTTCACAGCTACTCTCCTGAAGGCTGTTCTGGAAATGTTCCCTCTGGCTGCACGGAGAAGGAGCTCAGAGGAGGCTCAGCAGCGCTGACCCTCGCCGAACAACCGCATCGTTTTTGGGGGGTGATGAAGCAAAGGACGCAGTTGGAGGATGAGGATGGTGGAACCAAAGACATAAACTGCATGATTTATTTAAAAAAAAAGAAATAGGACTAGAGAGAAAAAAAACCCTCCAAACCACATCTATCTCCTTGCTGCTGCTTAGGCTAAACCCCTCCTGCAGCAGTTATTGCTGCATCACTGGACTTCCCATTGTGAGCTTGTGCATAGCAGGGTGACAAGTGGTGAACCAGACCACTGCACATAAATTAAAGAAAAAGCCACTGGCTAGTGGTGTTCAGATGAGAAAACCACAGAGCAACTCACAGGGAGGTTGAGAATCAAGAATCAGTAACAACTTAGGCTGAGTAATCAGTCACCAGGCAAGTGAAGCCGGCAAGCTGGCTGCAGCCGTGGCTCCAGGGGAGTGGGACACAACTCTACGTCAGCGCAACCCAGCCGCCTTAGTAAACAACAATAGTAAAAGCCACCGTAAACAATAGTAAAAAACAATAGCAAACCTTTCAATGCTCCATTAGTATCAGATGTCTGCACAGGGAGCTGGCACAAGCCCGAGGGACACCAGCATCCACGCAGACCGGCTTTCTGCCCTGTGCTCCTCAGGCAGGGATGGCGACAGTGGCTCAGGCTTTGGGGATCAACCCTCAGGGCTGGCAGCCCTGCCCCACGCCTGCCCGGGACAATGGCACAGCGGCTGCAGCCAGGTCCCAGCCCGGGAATGATGGAATGGAGCCACAGCCTGTAGGGAACTGCACACGAACTACCCATCACCTCACACGTCCCTGTGAAACACAGGGCTGAGCATACAGAAAGGCTGGCAGCAGAAATGCACACACTGACCAATTAACAGTCCTTCTGAGCGAAATCCTTAAACCTGGCTCGCCACCTTCCCACGGAAGCCACCTTCCCAGGACAGCTCTCTGTGCCACGCACCGAGGAGCTGGGTCCCCCAAGCTCATCTGCAGGCTTAGGAGGTGGCTGTGCCAGAGCCGAACAGCATCGACCGGTGAGCTCCCCCGCAGCCACATGGCAGGGGGGCTGCAGGCAGTGGAGGAGAGGGCCCACGCTCATCTCTCCTTGGCCTTTGACCACACCGCAGCAGGAACGTGGCCCCACCGCGTGACTCCAAAGTGCCTGAACACCCTCAGCGCATGATGGAGAAGGCTTGTCCCCCCTGCTCAGGGTCTCTGCCTCACTTAAATCCAAACACCACCACCAAAGCCCACAGTTCAAAGGGAGAGGGCTGCAAAAACAGACCAGAAAAGCAGGGAAGGGGCTTTGAAGGGGCCATGGGGAGCAATAGACATGCTGGACACTTCCCACTGCAAAGCCTCATCCTCCCCATCTGTCTTAACACAAACCCAGGCCAATCTCATCGCACAGAAAAATTAATCCTTACCAAAAAAGGCATTCAGCAACTTCTGCACCTGAATATTGCTGCCAACAGTCCGGTAGACGCCCTCCGTCGTGATCCCTAAGCAGGAGAAAACCAAAGAGCATCAGCCAAGTTGTGTAGTCCAAAAGCCCCATCTAGTGGAAGTTCTCACCCAGCCGCCGGTGTGAGGGCTCCGCTGGAAGCCCGGGATACCCTAGGAACCCCCCAGCCTGGCCCAGGAGCCCAGAACTCCGGGATGCTCCGGGAACCCCCTGCTCGGGCTGCCCTGCAGCAAGGGGCTCTGCTGGCAGAGAGCAAGGGGCTATGAGGCATTCCAGAGCAGAGCAGGACCCCCGACGCTGTGGTGGGCACCTCACCTTTTGTTTCCACTGCGTTGATGCATTTCCGCACAAACTTGAAGCCGACCTCATTCAGCTCCACTGAAATGAGAGCAGCAGCGTTAGCCACCCGTCCCCAGCACGCTGCTCCCTGCAGAAAACTGCTAGGAAGGGTTCACACCTCCGTCTGCGACAGGTACCTCCCTCCACAAAACCTCAGGCATTCTTTACAACCTGACAAGGAATCACTTCCACACGTTCCCTGTTTTCTCTTGAGGCTCTTTGGAGCTGCATCACCCCCTACCTCCTTCTGCCTTTAATAACCAAAGCACCAGTCAGAGCCCACCACGTGTAGGTTTGTGTGATAAGGAGCTGATCCATCAGCCCCAAAGCACTGCAAATCCTGCAGTTAGAGCGCTTCCATGTGGTGGGATCAGGCGATTCCTGCTGATCTAACTGCATTTATAATGAATTCCTCCTACCTGACGGTGCTGGTGGTGATTTGGTTTTGGGTTTTTTTTTTGGGGGGGGGAGGGGGGAGAGGGTGGGGGTGGTGATGGGGTTGTGGTGGGTCGTTTTAATATAAAATAATATTTTACTTGAAAAAACAGCCCCCAGACACACCTGGACCAACTCCAGCCACAGCACAGCCCGTGCCGGTAAATACTCTGCAACTAGTGTGTTTTCAGCAAGCAGGTTGTCATGACTCCTCTGTGCTGAGAGCAGCAGTGCAGAGCTCAGACACATCTCAGCGCCAACACAGGGTTGGGTACAGATCCAAGCACAGATCCACCCAGTATGTGGCACTTGGTGCTATAAAACCACCTGAAGCCTTTCTAGCTCCACTCTATCAAAAAGTGTATTTACTTTTGTGAAACAGAGTCACATCCTTTCCAGGCATGTAAAGCCAAAGCAGCCAAACGACAGGTTTCATGCTCTCACCTCTGATATTGCTACCTCATTAAAGTCAGCCAATTAAACCACTGTTAAAGCGATCTCTATGACACAGAATGCAGGTTTTCACCCAGCTGATGAGGCCCCAGGACTTCCTGAGGTGCAGGCTCAGCCGCCGTGGTCCTAGGCTGTGGAGGGGGAAGGCGGAGGGGCGGCAGCAGCCCTGGGGCTGTGGGGAGGGGAGACACAGGACAAGACTGGGACAGAGCCCTGCGGAACTCATTGCCAGCTCTATGTTCCTATTATAATCTCAGCTACAGAAAATCTCCTCAAATACTCCCACTGCTCTTCTTTCCCCTCTGTTATTTTGCGGTCTAGAGGCTATTGGAACTCTGCATCCTGCTCATTTTTCCTAAATAAAACCTGCACACTGTGGCCAATAACTTTTACCATTGACACTCATTCTAATCTGGCCTCGGTGTCAGACACTGTGATGGAAAGGACAGAGGTGACAGTGCCGCCACAGAGGGGAAGCGCAGCCCGTGAGCAGAGACCGAGGGCGAGCGCATCCGCATGGCAACGCTGCCCGTGCTCCAGACAGCTTCCACAGCTCGGGGGAGCAACCGAAAGGACTCACTCTCTTCCTGTTTCGTGATGGGACTGTGGTAGATCTGGAAAAGGGCAAGGAATGGAGGAGGAAGAAACAAAAAGAGGAAGCAACATGATTAGATATTTATTTTCCAAAGAAAACGCAACACCTGATAAATCACTCAACAAACAGTAAGACCCGAAGAAATGCCATTTTATAATTAAGCAAGACGGCATTATCTACACAATAAAGGAGTTCTGCTGACTTCCTGCGTTCCACTGGAGTGCTGATTTCTAGGAAAGGGGCCCCCAAAAACTGAACAAGGAACTTTGTCCTTTGGTCCCGCCCTGCACAGCCCTCTGCCCTGTTAGAGACTGGGGAAGCGCAGGAGAGTGGGCTCTGCTGAGACTGCAGGAAGGGAATATCAGCAGCACACAAAGGTGGGTGAACACTGGTGCGGGGTGGCTGTGCCCAAGGGCCAGGCTTCCCAAAAAATCTCCTCCTGCAGGCTGGAGAGTGAGCTGGGAGCAAGGGAGACACAAAGCATCCAGCATGGCCATGGTCTGGGCACAACCAGGGAACAAACCAGAGCTTTAAGAGGGAAAACCGAAGCCCAGTGCAAGCCGTGCCGCCAGCAGCGCAGTCCCAAGCCCTGTCTGAGCTGGTGCCTGAGCCGACACCCGAGCTAAGGACGAGTGACAGCAGGGGAGTGACAGCTCCCTGAGGAGCTGGTGGTGGCCGAGTCCCACTGCGTGCAGTGCCCGCCGGCAGAGGGGCAGAGGCCACTGCTCAGCCACCCATCCACCGCCCTGCAGCTCCCCAGCACTCACCGGCTCCTTCCCGTCCATGGCTTCCATCCACAGCCTTCGGTTGGCTTCGGAGAGCGCTTGCAGTGTGATGGTCCCAGATCTGCACAGAGTTCACCCGGGGACAGGCAGGAAAAAGAAGGAAAAGGTTGTTTTAATAAACAGTGGAGAGCAACTCTATGCTGCGTTTATCTGTTTGGGGGGTGACGTGAATCCAAACCATCTCACCTTTCATTAGTTTCAATGTCAAAACAAAACCTTTTGTCTATAGAGTCCGTCTTTCTCCTCACACAGGATTTCAGTGTCAGGTCTAAAGTGCCCTAGGAGAGGAAAGAGAAGCCAAGGTGAGAGAGAAGGAAATACAGGAGAAGACTCTGGGTTCATCAGCACCCTGAGGCTGCAGGCTGGCACAGCTCTGCCTGCGGAGCACCACGCTGCCAGCAGGTGCCCTGCTCAACCGAGCATCGGTACCAGGAGCACAGACTGTCCTTCCCATCATTAACGAAGATGGAGATCAAAGGCTTTATGAGCCAGGCTCCCTCTCCTCAGCCACAAAATTTTCTTGACTTCTCAGTACTACTCTGCAAACAAGCGCTAAACATCCCAGCAAGTGGGACCATCCCTCCAAAGAGCAGGGGCAGGGCTGTAACAAACCACAGGAGCTATCGCTTGGTCTTTTGAGGCCATGACCATGCTGGTCTGTTACCTGACACAGCTGGGCCCTAATTTTTTTATGAAGTTAATCATAGAACTATGAAATGGTTTGGGTTTGACCTTAAGGCCCATCCAGTTCCAATTCCCTGCCATGGGCAGAGATGCCTCCCACTGGATCAGGGGCTCCAAGCCCCATCCAACCTGGCCTTGAACCCCTCCAGGGATGGGGCAGACCCTTGGGCTGAGTCTGCAGGTCTGGAACATGCTCATCACCCAACAGACACTGCATCTGCAAAGCCTCTGGCAGAAGCAGATCAAGCAGATCTGGGACAGCCCGGCAGTGAGGACAGCCTCCTCCAGGAGTACGTCTGGCTTATGGTCTGTGATGATAATCTCCTGGCTGCCTTCTGTGCAGGTGCAGGTCATTTAGGGCTGTTAAGAGCATTCGTTGTAGCTGTGGCCTTTGAAACTGTAGCAGCTGTGACCAAAGGTGCAGATTACCAGACTGCAGGAGTTTGGAAAATGGACCAATTTACATTTTTACAAGCCCCTACCTGCATTAATTTGCCTTACTGGACATGTTTATGGCAGAGATGACAACAGATATCTCCAGCCAATGTTTTGGAGATTCCTTTGCCAAGGTCTCTGCCAAGGGCTTCCAAAAACTATTTTATTTTACTGCTGCAGCATTTGCAGGGCTGCCAGACAGCAGACTAAGATCAACTGGGAACGGCACACCTGGCCGGGACCTCCCTGGAGACATCGCTCCACAGCACAGGAGGGTAGGTGGGCTCAGCTGGATGCCCTCGGTGCACTTCATCACCCACACCAGCATCCCACCCCTCCTCTGTCACACTGAGGAGTGGCAGGGAGCTTCCCTTTGGTGGAACCCAAAGCATTTTGGGAGAGAAGCAGTTCCCCAAATTGCGGCCTTATTGCCATTTAGAGCCACAAGCACTGCCCTCTCCTTCTCTCCCAGTGCTGGTCCCACTCACATGTAACCAGTACTGAGAGCACAAACCAAAAATCACAGACTAGTGACTGTGTGAACACGCAAAGGCAGAGGGACACCGCTTTGGGAAGTACTCATTTGATGACTCGGGTAGCTCAAGGGCTCACGATCACTGCCAGAGGACAACGTGCAACCAGGCTGTGGGTTCACCAACCATTTGCATGGAGAAATATAGAAATTAGCTTGTCTAGAAAGGCAGACATATCAAGCCAGACCAAACCCCCAAGTCCCCGCTGTCTGAATAATGCTCTCATTACATGAACCCATGTCTCTGCTGTCAAAACCTGCAGGGCTCCACAGCATTTGGGAGGGAGATGAAACTCCTCTTCCCAGAGGTGCTTCCTTCATGTCACACCACACCTCAGCCTGTGCAGCCAGGTGGGGATGGGACACAAAGCCCACCCCTCTGCTCTGGGGCCAGGAGCTCTTATACAGCTGCAGCCACAGCGCTGGGACCAGCCCACTATCAGCACATCTTCAGGACCAGTGCCACCAGACAAACAGCTCCTGGCAGTGGAGCTGGCCTCTGCCACCCTGGACATGGCACGTGTACCTCGGTTCGCTTATAGAAAGAGACTACGTGGGTGAACTGAAGGCAAGATCTGATGGCTGGGTCAATGTTTGCAGCCATGCCTCTAAGAAACCAACTCACTTGCTTAGCTCCAGGCTTCTGGTCCATGGGCGTCATCCGTAAGGTTTTTGCCTCTTTTTCGTACTGGCAGTAGTATTTCACCCAGGAGATGCCCAGCGCCCCTGCAGGAACACACGGGAAGCTGGAGTCAGCGACAGCACCTGAGCGGGATGCAGCTGGCAAAGCACGGCCAGCATCATCAGCATCTCCATGGCAAGAGTCAGGAGGAGAAGGGGAGGAGAGGGACAGGAAGAGAGGAAGCAGAGAGGAGAGGAGGAGCAGAGGAGAAAAGGAGAAACAGGAGAGGAGGAGCAGCAGCTGCCTCCAGTGCCCTCCCAAAGCACTGCTGGTGAAAGGGTGTTTGTGGGACTCTGGTCACCAGCCAAGCTGGTTTGGCCAAGTCCAGCCAAGACCGACACTGGCAGGATCCTAAGTGTCTTGAATGCTCGCTTCACACTGGCACCACTGTTTTTTTCTCTTGATGAAAACTTGGCAGTAAAGACAACAGCACCTTTAAAGCCCTCCTGAGTTCCTATTTCTACTACACTAGACTGACTGTCACCTTTCTTTCTTGTCTTACCTGAACCCTTCACATGAAATACTTCAGCTGGTACTTTTTTCCTCTAATTTTAAGTTGCAGTGTCAGGAGGAACAACTCCTTCACGCTCAATTTATAGGGGAAATGAACAGAAGGAGCCAACAGTCACCAGCACACAGCAACATTTGTTTGTGGTCTAAAATGACTGCCGATGTGTTTTCCTTTAAGCAGGATAAATGCAATTGTGAATACAACACAAATTAACTGCTCACAAAGTTGTCCCCAGGCTCAGAGGCCACAGCTCTGCACCCAGGCTTTTCTCCCCAGAGGGCTCAGGTTTGCGAGGCGATATAAACCTGCAGTGACTGTTTTTAAAAGCCTGACTTTGGTTTGATTCCACATAGAATCACACAAGTTTTGCCCTCAGCAGCCTGACTCTCACTGCCAGCTCACACTCCAGCTGCGCTCAGACACCCTCAGAGATGCGCTGAGAGTGGAGCTGGGCACAACACCAGATTTGTTCTGATAGAACACAGCGAAGGTGCAATCTGCCAGAGTGCTGGGCTCTCCAGTGCTACAGTAGAGTCATTGATCTCAGCTAATTTGAGCGCAGGGCAATGAGCTCCTTGCTTACGCAGCTCGTGTAACCCACAGAGTGCTCTGTGCCATCATGGAGAGATCTGGAAGCCAAAGCTTCCCCAGACACCCGTGCAGCACAGCCCACAGTGACGCCACGGCTGAAGCTGGCCTGCCCACGGGAGCCGAGCGCAGCCCCAGCTCACGTGTTCCTTAATGCATCCAGGTGCAGAGAAAAGCCATTACATTTCTCCTGGGTGTACAGGTAGCCCTCAATGGTCGGCTGCCCAGGGAGCTTGCAGGTCAGGGGGGCTTCCTTCATCCTCTTCTTTAGGTCTTCCAGCTCCTCCCGGGTGCTGGAAAAATGATTCCTTGTCTGTTAAGACAAAGCAAAAAGAAGCACAGAATCAGAGCCCCTGGACTCCTCCTTGCACACTGTCCAGGTTACAGGTGTGTCCTCCAACAAAACCAGGGCATTGATGCCTCAGAAGATCATGGCACACTGCTTGGTGTGAAGTCATTTCTGAAGAGTCACGTCAGCACAGAGCACAAATGAAGGTGTTTTTAGGGAACGCCACTCAGACCAATTAACAAGCCAGCAGCAAATTCCATTGGCACAGATTCACAGCTGCTGCCCAGCAGGAATGAGGGCACCCAGGAGAGACTGAGGACAGGAACAGGAGGCAGATACTTCAACCCACAGGCATACTTCACCAGCGGAGGCGCTTACCAAGGGCTAATAAGCCAATACAACAAACATCAAGATTGGCTGCCTTTTTAGCAGCCGCATAAAATTTCAGCCTTGTGAAACTGGAAGGAATTCCCAGGGCTTTTACTTCACAAAGTTAAATGACACAATTGCAACAGCCCCTCTGGCACAGAGTCTGTTGCCTTTGAAAAGCACCATAACAGCACCTACAGACTGTTGTACAGGAGAGGAGAAAAATAAGTGTGAACAGAGAAGGAAACAACTTTGGCTGCACCTCCCACAAGGCAAACATGGCCAGTTGCATGGAAAAGCCTTGCCACGTTTAAACAGAAATGAGAACAGAAGTCACATGCAAAATCCTGGCTGGGCAGGAACTCACATTCTGCAGGCTGAGCTGGAGCTGCTGCTTATATGGGAGGAAATCCTGTGTGAGCTCGACCGTCAGGTTGTTGTACGTAAAGAGGCTGTGGAGAAAAGCTAGCACCTGTAAAGGAGAGAAAGGACACAGACTGAACTTCCCTTCTATATTTCTAACCAGAGGAACAACAGACAGGGAACAGTTTCAGAAGTTACACACACAAACGTATTTTTTATTGCTTATAGTTTTGGAGCCATGCAAGTTTTGGTATGACTTATCCACCACAATATCCCTAAAGCCCAGGTCTGCCACCCACACATCTGTCTTAACAAAACACACCCAAAATGAAAGACCCTGCTGGGAGAACAAGCACAGATCTGCAGACAGGTTGTCCACGAGACCTACAATATCCCATGCTGAACTGCATCCAGTGCCTGCCCCCTCAGGGCAGGGTCCTGGTACACAGCCACAACCTGGCACCACTGCGGCCCATGCTGTGACAGGTGAGAGGACCAGTAACAACTCAAAGCTTATAGCTTCCAGCCTGGTCCTCAGGATGGACGTACTGACACAAGAAACAAGTCTGTGCTTCCCAGTGCTCTGGCAACCACTACAAAGGCTGACAAACTGCAGCAATCCAGGCGCGCGTGGTTGGCTCCTGCTCCATCACCAGACTCCCCAGGGCTGAACCCGACCTGGTAACGCAGCTCTCCCTGTGACTGTCAGCCAGACAGTGCATCTGAGCATCAGACAACAAGGCCTGAGAGAGAAGGAAGCACCTACCGGTTCCACAATACTGAATTTCTTGCTTTCTTGCACCTCCTGGATCTGGTACACATACTCGAGGGAGGACTCGAAGAAGTTGTGTCTCTCTTTGTCAACCTGAAGGTCAGCCTGGAAGGACGAGGAAGAGGTGAACAAAAAAACCCAAAACATCACATCTAGCTTGACAACATTTGACCAGCATTTTGCTGCCCGCCCACAAATCGTTCTGTCGCCACTGAGACAAAGCCTGGCAAAGATGTCCAGCCGAGGTTTTTGTGCAGAACCAGAACACTGGCCAATCTCCTCAGGTCTGTACTTTTCCACCTCGCTTTCACTTATGGATCCAGAACCTCAGCCCACACTGCAAGGCCAAGGATTTCCCCCAAGCATGTCTGTTATTTTAGCATGAGCTTCTCCACCCACAGTCCTGCACTGGTGAAGATGAGCCCACTGCAACTACCCCCTCACCTGACTCCAGCTGTGACCTGAAACCAGCCATTCCAGAGCTGCAGCACTGGTGAGACACCGTGACATGCTTCGTTACCACAGCTTACACCAATTTTGCCTTGCAAAGGCACTTGTAGGCTGGTCTGACAACTGGTTTGGCCAATTTGATTTGATCCAGCTACTTCAATGTGGGCTGGAGGGGTGGGGTTTTTCCTTTCTTGTGGCATCATGGTTGGCAGCAGGGTACCCCCTCCTCCGCTGCTGCTCCCTGCCCTGGGGGCCGCAGGGATCCCTGCAACGCCAGGAGCAGGGCAGGAGATAGGCTGGCAATTAACAATAACCAGTTATTTTTCAGCCAGCTCTGTTCCCCAGGCCAGGTAAAAGGGTGGCCCGGCCCCAGCTGCTCCAGTGGAGCTGGTCATTGCCCTCTGCTGTAAGGGTGAGGACAAAAGATGACAACACAAAAAGCCACTAAGGAGAACAGCCATCTCAGTTACCCTGGTCTCATTCAAAGAATCTAAACTTTAGGCAGATTTAATTGCTTATCAACTTCAAGTTGTTACTGAAGGGGTTTACTTCCTCCCCTTTTTTAAGATTCAGAGCAGCTGGCAGTGTTGCTTCTGGACCCAACTCTGAAGACAACTCCATACACACCTCCTGTAACTGGGATTCCTTCTTTTTGGAAGATAAATGCAAGTGGCGATCCAGCATAGAATAAAACTTCTCACCATCCTTCTCAAACTTCTTCTTTCTTTCCTGTAGATGCAAGAGTTCAAGCAAAACCAGTTATTGGCATTTGAGATCCACTGGATCAGGGGCTCCAAGCCCCATCCAACCTGGCCTTGAACCCCTCCAGGGATGGGGCAGCCACCACTGCTCTGGGCAACCTGAGCCAGGGCCTCCCCACCCTCACAGCAAAACATTTCTCCTTAAGATCTCATCTCAATCTCCCCTCTTTCAGCTGAAAACCATTCCTCCTCGTCCTATCCCTGCACTCCCTGATCAAGAGCCCCTCCCCAGCTTTCCTGGAGACCCTTTCAGTACTGGAAACTGCTCTAAGTTCTTCCTGGAGCCTTCTCTTCTCCAGGCTGAACAACCCCAACTCTCAGCCTCAGACCTCAAAGCCCATCCAGTTCCACCCCTGCCACAGGCATGGACACCTCCCACTGGATCAGGTGCTCAAACCCCATCCAGCCTGGCCTTGAACACCTCCAGGGAGCGTTCATTGTGCTTCTGCCTCAAAAGAAAAAGAGCTGCACATCAAATCCAGAGGAGCAGAATCATCTGAGAGCGAGAGCTGATTTGAGCAGCGCTGCAGCTGCAGAGCCAGTGCCAGGAAAGACTGTCAAAACAAAACACCTCCCTCATGACTAACACCCTGATAAGGAAATACAAACCCAGGGAAGCAAAAGCGTTTGGGAAGCTGCAATGACTGTGCCTGTAAGGTCACACTCCTGCATTATCTGTCTGCGCCATAGATGCCGTGTTCAGTGCAGCCAGGAACCTGGGCTTGTGTTCATTTCTGTAACGAGGAGTCACACAACCCCAAGGCCATGAAAACACAGCTGCACAGAAAGCACTGCCGGGATGTGCAGCTCCCACTACTCCTGCTGCCGGCTTCTTGCACCTCAGGGAGGGCGGCTTTGCTGGCAGCAGGTCCCAGAATACCCCAGTGATGGAAAGCTAGCTCCGTCCCCAACCACCAAGAGCTCAGCTGTCCTCATGGAGGTGGCACACAGATGTGGTCTCTCAACACAGCCAGGGACGGTGCCAGCCCCACTCCTTACAGGACCTGTGTGGAGCTGAGGGCATTGGGAATGAGGGCTGAGATGGACACCAGTGTGCAGAGCACAGCTCACTCCTGCAGGAGAAGTGCTGCCACACAGAAAGGAGCGCAACGCAGAACAGCACTTTTGGCCACTAACAGGGGGTTTGCCAATCATTTCTCACTCTGGCCAATTAGCATATGACTGAAAAGCAGAAGGATGAACTACAAATCCCTTCTGGCTGTCAAACCGAGGCTTCTAACAGCTTGTTGGCAGCTGAACAGAGTAAGCCAAGACAAAAAACAACACAAAATTCCCACCCAGACTGAAGCACAAACTGGAAACATGAGCACAAATTAGTTCCTCATGAATATTCAGCAGAAGACAGCATCACCTTCCTGTTAGGAAGGCCTGAGGGAGCTCTCCCGAGCTGCATCACTGCAGGGCACAGGCAGCGCTGCACTGCACCGCTCTGTACAACGAGACGGACCCATGCTCAGCAACACTGTGCCCATCTGGGGCTTCGTGCCACAACCAATCCCACCACCCTGCTTTGTATGTCCATTTGCAGTGAGCACATCCCTCTAATTACCCCTCCCCATCAACAGCTCCATGAACCATCCCACAGGCCACGCTGCTTGTTTCCAGACTGTATGGTCAGGCACGGCTTCTCCACGCAACCCTGGACTCAAAGTGCTTCCACCCAAAGGAGACAACACAGGATCCACCGAGTTCACAGCCAGTGTGGACCGTGCATGCAGTCCAGCCTCCGTGAACACGATCTAATGTGAAAGGAAAAAACAGATTGCCCTATGCGCTCTCCCAGAGCGATGCCTGTGCCTCCCTGGCACCATCCGTGCCCTCCCCAGTGCTTGCGGCAGCTTGGGTTATGCCAGATCCTCCACACGCTCACCAAACCAACATGGCATAGGAAAAGCAGCTGCCTCGGGTCTATGGCTCCCAGGGGATGGTGGCCAGAGGGGTGTCCCAGTGACACCTTGGCCGACCCAGAGGACTCCATCCGTCCCCGAGAAAACAGGTTAATGTGGACTCAGATGTCTCAGCCAGCCTGACTGGCTGCTCTCCAGCCCGAGCCACCACAAAGGCCTGATTCAGAGGCTATTCCTATCCGGCCGCAGCATCTCACAGAGAACAGAAAACATCTCACAGAAGGCGGCTCTGCCAAAATAAGGGAAACAAACCAGAGGGCACAAATTCTCTGTGTCATGTCTGGTCTGTGCCCCAGCCTGGCCCCAGCTGCTCTCCCCTGGTGTAAATCAGGAAGGATCTGCTGGGTGATGCCAGTCCCTGGGGGCACGGCAGGAGCGCAGAGGGACCCCTCAGTGACAGAGCACCATTGTGAGAAGCCCTCATTTGTATTTCACATCTTCTGCTGTGGGATGCAAAGGACCCAGCAGCGCTGGCAAGAGAAGGGAGGCTTTGTGCCTGCGGCCAGACCCCAAGGATGCAGCCCAGTGGCACCCGTGCCAGTGCTTTAATGCCAGCTGCTGTCAGGAAAGGTGAGGGCAAGGGTCTGGAGCAGGCTGGGGCTTGCTCTGAAACCAGCACCTGCCACAGCAGAGCTCTCTTCTCTCCAAGGTGCCACTGACACCTTTGCAGTTCATGTTCCTCATAGGAAACAAAACCCAGAGCTAGACCACAAAGACCTCCAAGCCACCTGCAGTGAATCTCGACTCTCTGCCACCTCTCTTAACCACTTCCAAAAAACGTTCTGCCACAGCCACTGCCTGGAGCACCCTGCTCCCCGAGGAAGCGCTGTAAGCCGCCAGGTGAATCTGTGTCAGCGATTGGAGCCTCCCAACTGCCTGCCAGCCGGGCACCGGCCAGCTCCAGAGCAGCCAGCAGGGAGTGACCCACGGCACAGCTCTTGGAGCAGAGTGCTCTCTGGGCTGCAGGCAGAGTGATCCTTACACACCTTAGGGGCTACCCAAGGAGAAAACAGCCTGAAGGACACTCTAATACTGCATCTTAGCATTCGCAGACATTGCCCTCTTGACTTAAGTGTTCCATAAACACAGAGGGGAAAATATGCTTGACCTTGCCCCTGTGACTCCTTCCCCGTGACTGTTTCCTCCATACGTGCTGGCCCTGCTATTAACACAGGGAGATCCACGTGCCTGTAATGCAGAGGCCTGCAGCAAACCCCCCAGCTCAGAGGCTTTCCTTGTCCCCGTGCCTGCCGGGGAAGCGCTGGTAGCTTCACCAGCATGGGACCAATGGCCGCAGCCGCTGCCTTCGCCAGGCACGCGCTGCTGCAGCCTCTCCGAGCGGTGTTCTCTCCACACAGTTGAGCTGGGGGATACAAAGGGGCCGGGTGGTGATTGAGTATCGTTTCTCAAATCCTTTATTTATTAAACGTCAAAGCCTCCAGATGGGCTGGGCTGAATCCAAGCCCCAAGCGTTCTCCAAAACATCTCCGTTTCTGTGCTGGGTCAGAGCCAGCGCCAGTTCAAGCTGCTGCCGAGTAACGTGGAACCTGGACTGCTTGAGAGCAGACAAGGAAAAAGGAATCTTTCCTGCTTCACATGTGGAGGATTTGCTTTTTATAGTTTGTTTCTTAAAACGTTTCATCCATCTGAAAGACTCATTAGATGCCTTATTTCAATATTTCTTAACAAAAGCCCTATGACCATCACCAAGTCCTGAGTGCCGGCCTCTGCTGCGCTCTCTCCCTCCCGCTCCAACACACACTCATCTGAAGGAAGTACTTCATTCCCAAAAGTACTGAACAAACAAAGGGGAGAAGAGAGAAAGGAGCAGAGAGTACCTCCTGATCAGAAGTCAAACCAAGCATTCCTTGCTCAGGATGGAGAAAGTGCTGGAATTAGGCCAGGGGAGAACCCAAAGAATTCAGGAAAAGGGTTTGGAGCCACTTATGATTGAAAAATCAGACTAAAAGTCACAGTATGGGCTCTCATGCCAGAAGCTGAAAGCCAGCACCAAACGGGGAGGTTTCTGCAAGCGCAAAGTTGAAACGTAGCACTATGATTACCTACGCTTGAAAAACAATAGCAACAACAAAACACAGGGGATGGAAAAAAATCAGAGATATCAATAGAAAACAAACCTGTTTGAATTGAAAACAAACAAACAAACCAGGCTTACCTTGGTGAACCCTATTTGCTCCTTCCGAAAGTTCTCCAAAGGTTTGATCAGCAAATCACTAGCATTCTGTACCTATGGCATAAAGAAAGAAACAGCTTAATTACAGGACACAGTCTGGTTTTCTCCTAAAAAGTGGCTGAAAGAGGCTAGAAGCCAAGGCCTCACAGATGTTAACTGTCTTTGTAGGTGAAGCCACTTCACCCCTCCGTACCCACTCCTCCCCATCTGTACGACATACTTAACCCCACTGAGGTTCTGGGGACATCCCGAGATGACTGCAGTGTTCCCCAGCCTGCACCCTCCCTGCAGGGCTGTGCCACGAGCCCTTCCCTCCCGGAATGTGGTGTTACTCCCACCCCAGAGCAGCGGTCCTCGGGGACACTGGGCTTGGACAGACCCCGAATGGCCCGTAACCCGCTTTCCTGCACGAACCCAGCCCCCCAGCCCTGTGTTGTGTTGCGGCTGTGCTGGAGCGAGCCCTGATGTTCAAAGGATGCTGGCTGTTGAGTGAGGAGCAGTGCAGCAGCATGGCTCTTTATCTCTCCAAGAAGCAAAAACCAGAACCAAACATGCTCTGAAAGCACTAGGAACTGCTCCCCGCTCATCAGCCCAGCTGGGTCCCTGCCTGCAGCAAAGCTGCCCTGCCTGCACCAGCGGGAGGGACTGGAGCAGGGAAGCTGCGCTGCTGCAGCTGCTCACGCTCCACTGCTGCTTCTGCTGGCTCCTCTGCTCCAGGCAGCCTGGCCATGCTCCCTCCAGTCGCACAGGCACATCACTGCCTCAGCCCAACTTTCCATGAGAGCATCCCTGACTTTAACGCAGAGCTGTGATGGGTGAGATTCCAGAGGCAGGGATGTTCTGAGTCGCTGGCATCTCCCGGTGAACCAAGCAGATGCTCACGCTGCTGAGCACGCTGCCAGAACGTGGCTGCCACAGCCCTGGAAAGAGCCACTTTCCAAAGGGGAACAACCTGTCTGAGCCGGGTGAGGCCCTGCAGCAGGAGCTGCTCTGAGAGGAGGCGCGAAGGCCCCGCACTCCCGTGAGCAGAAGAGAGGGCTGGGCAGGCTGGGGCTGCTCCCTGCCACAGTGCTCGCCTGGGCTGGCATTTCTCATCTGACAGCACCGGGCTTGAGAGTTTGAGAGCTCTAACAGCACAGCTCTCAAAGGAATGATGAGGTTTCCTTCTCCTAAGAGCCAGCCAGAGCAGGAATGACAGCAGGCTGCCTGTTGCAGTGAGAGAGGAACAGGAACAGCCTGGGAAAGTGGAGAGCCTGCCTGTGCCTTTTCCAGTCCGTCAGACACTTTCCTGGGATGTGCTCTGCACTCCCTCCCCATCAATCCACAGGCAATCTCCCCCAGTCTGTACTCCTGGCTCCAGCTCCAGCCTGGCACCGGTACACAACCTGCCGCTGCTTCCTAGCCCCACTTCCACTGTGACAGGTGGTGTCCCGAGCTCCAGAGGATGGGATATGACCCTCCACTGCCACAGCCCTTTCAGGTGCTTTAAAGCTGATCAGCATGGTGAGAGTGTGAAACCTCCTGAGCGAGCTACTGTAAAAGACTGGTCCTACAAATGGAGGGCAAAAAGAGATTCAGAGAAGTTGGACAGCATCCCTAAAAGCATCCATGATCCCTGAAATGATCCCTTCCACCCACTTACCCACTGCCAAAGGAGACACTGTAGCTGGGACAGAACTGATGAAGTGATTTGAACTGATTTGTCTCCACACAAAACCACAGACACACCTGGTTCTGCAGAGCCAACCTTACTGCTTTCTCCAGCCCCTTGCTGGTTCCCTGCCTTTCCTGTCTGCCTGTGGACCCGCAGAGCGACTGGCCGGGTCGGCACAGCCACCCCTGCAGCACTGGCCCGGCCGGCAGCCTGGCACGGCTCTAGCTGCTGCACGAGGCAGAGGCAAGCAGAGCCAAGCAGCACATTCCTGGCATGCTGTAAAAGCTCTCTACTGAGCCCAACCTTCGTGTTTTTCCTGGAATTAGGAGTGAAAGGGAGAGCCAACATTCACTCTGGAGATGCAGAGGGCACAACGCAGCAGAAGACCGAAGGCAGCGCATTGCCCCGCGGGAGCTGTGCTGGCCAGGGCAGGGGTACTGGGGCACTCACGTGCTTGCATCCAGCAAAAACAAAGCTAATGATACATCTCACTTCTTATTCTTCAACATTTTGTCTCCACACAAAACCACAGACACACCTGGTTCTGCAGAGCCAACCTGCTGCAGACGCAGGGTCCAGCAGCTCCACGGCTCCTGGTGTGCAGGACAGGCCTCGGACACCACAAGGGACAACCTCTCCCCCTCCCTGCCCGGCACCTCCCCTTTGCTGCTCAGGACACACGGTGACGGCACCACAGACCAGAAGTGGTGAAAAGCACAAAGTCCCAGTGCTCCCAGCTTCCCTCCAATGGGAAGCTGCACCCCAAGGTACGTGGTGCTGTTTGGCCACAGTCTAGCAGTTAAACATCGTGACGAGGCAGTAATTGGCAGAGCACAGCTCAAATCATCTTACCATCATGGACCTCTCCAGCTCTACCTCTTGGAGCAGCTCTGCAAACTCCTTAAAGGACTCAGCTGTAAAGAAAAGAAGAGGCTGGTCAGTGGAGCTGGGATGTAGCACTGGAGCGCAGGACGTGCTCTGGGGTACCTGAATCCAGCTGCACCCCCAGCATCGCCGTCCAAAGGCTGGCCAAAAGCTGCAGAAGAGGTGGCCCCTTCGGCAGAACCGGAGTTAGGCAAGGCCATCGGGAATGGTTTGCCATGTATTTACCCACTGGAGAGGAGGGCTGGCGCCCAGAGCACCGTGCCAGATAACGCCATGGGAAGGGAAGACAACATTAATTAGCTCCCATTAGAAATTGCGCTGCACAGCCGGTAAGGCAGGTGGCAGGGAAGGGGCAGCTGCCAGCCCCAGGGACCGTGGCAGGACAGGCACTGAGGGCAGGACAGGGCTGCACGGAACAGCCCCAGGACCTCTGCCTGAGCTGGGAAGAGTGCAAGGGCTTTCTGGGACCAGGACAAGTCTGTAAAATCAGAACAGACTGGAATGACAGAAGATTACACCCAGCAACAAGAAGCACAAAGCCCATATACCTATGGAGAACAGGCTGTGGGTGTGGGAGCGGTCAGATATCCGCCCTGCTCCCCAAAACCCTAACAAACAAAATATGGCACTGATCAGAACTGTGCTTGGAGCCCAGCTGCAACCGAAGCAATATGAAATCTTTCCTTTAACAAACTGAAACAAGAAGCTTCGTTTAGCCTGGGGAAAGAGGAGAGGAGGCAGGAGCAGCAGGCTCTCCCCACGCCAACAGGGTTATCCCTACGAGGGAGCACTGAGTCCTTCTCCCTGCCCACTGGAGGGAACACGGGAAGGGGCTGAGTTGAGAGCCGGGGAGAAACCACCTGTCCCAGCAGAGCACCAACAGCACTGAAACGCGGAGCTCTGCAACCAGTCGGGTTCTCAGGGAGGCTGCCAGGCCAGGCTGGGCAAACCCCTGCAGGGCTGCGTGTAGAACGCCTACAGGGATAACCCCCGCTCCTTGGGAATTACCCGGGAGCCTGTTGAGAAAGGCTCCCACGGTGCCACCCATCGCCTCCAGCTGCTGGCGGCAGCACCCTGCTTGGAGTAGTGCTGGGAACGGGGCTGGTGGGGCTGGTGCTCAGCCCTCCTCTGCCATCCATAAAGCACAGGGCAGCTTTGCACAACCTACAGCAGCTCCTGCGCTCGCCGAGCAGACCCCGTGCTCATGACAGAGCTAGAAGAGGCACTTGGCAGCTGCTGAGCAGTTTCAACACTGTCTGAAAGTGAAGCAAAGAACATCTGAACTGCCTGGCTGGCACCAGAGCTCTTGAGCAGGGCGGTATCTGGAGCTCTGGCATGCCTGGCTCGGCACGGCTGACACAGGAGGGAATGTGGCAGGAAGAGTGAGGCGTGTGCCACAACAGCTCTACCCACGGATCAGGGGGAGGATGCGTTTGTGGCCCCTCTGCAGACTGAGGGCCCTATCCCCACATCCCCACACGGTGCCTGAGGAGTTGTACCTGTCCTCGGGCTCCAACCCAGCCATAACGCTGCTGCGCAGTCAGTATGCGCTGCCGGAGTTAGAGGCTCCGCTCTGCAGTTGCTGAGACAACAAAAGGGAAAAACCACAGCCTCGTGACACAGTCCCTCAGCTGGCAGCATCGAAACACAACCTTCCTGATGAGTCAGGCACTTCTGAGTTCTCTTCCAGAGCCAGGGCTTTGGAGCCCAGCAGATGCAACTTCCCAATGGTTCCTTACACTTGACCACAGGGCTGACATGCTCATTCCCACTGTGGTTACTCAGGACGATGTGAAACCTGAAGTGTGCGCACAAGCCGTGAGCCTGAGCCAGGAAAGGGATTCTCATGGGGAGAAGGAGAATCCAGCCCTGAACTCACAGGGAAAATATCAGTGCCTAAAATTTCCACTACATGTATTTCTTCTTGCTCTCCAGAAGAGTCTGGGCACACATTGCCCATCTGCACCTGCGGAGTTGGTCCTTGCACCACAAACATGGGGCTCAGGCTGCACCAACAGTGTCCAGGAGCACCGGGCTGTCCTGCACTGCTGGCCCGTGTCAGCGGTTGCAAACTTTTGTTGAGCCAAGCTGAGCTGAGCAGGGATGCTGCCAGCAGCCGCTGCCTGCCCAGCTGCACTGGGAACAGCCAGGGAGCCATTGCCAGAAGCCTGACAGGAACATCAGCCGCTTCGAACCAGAGGATGTCAGGTTCCTGTGCTGGGGAGGGAGGAACACGCCGCCCGACTCCATTGCTCCATTCATCTCTGAAGGAGCTGCTGATGCGGGTCCCATGTGGGTGACCGGCAGAGGTAGCACAGCCATGGTGTAACTTGGTGTAACGCAGTGTAATGTGGTGCAACCACGGTGTAATGCAGCATAACGTGGTGTAACCACAGTGTAACCATAGTGTAATGCAGCGTAACACGGGTATGTCTGCAACTACCAGTGTCCCTGGGGACAGTGCCGCGCGGTACAGCCAGCGTGGACCCAGCCTCGGTGTCCTGACTCGCTCCGGCAGCCCAAGGCCACCGTTGCCATTCAGCCCACTCTCTGCCTTCATGAAGAGGAAGCAGTGCTCCGTCCACTATATTTACAGATCAAACACATTCCCTGATGCACAATAAGAAGTACTTGTGACTGTTTTCCTTCATTCCCATATCCTGAACATCAAACGAGCTCCTCGTCTCCCATGCAGGTCTCTGGCACCCTTGCAGGAGATGGAAGCCACTATGGAGATGCCAGCGCTCTGCTGCTGTTCCAGGGACCAGGGAGCCTGGCAAAGGGGTTCAGCCCCAGCAGGCGCTGCAGGGGTTGCTGGAGGAGGAACCTGGTGCAGACTGGTTCACACAGGGAAAGCAGGGATCTCTTCCTGATAAAGCAAACCAGATATTCCCCAGCAAAAACAGAGGTAGAGAAACCGTCTCCTTTCACCACAGAGTTTTACATTTTCCTCTTGTTCTCCTCTGCCCATCGTCTCCCCATGCAACTTCTGCCTTTCCCAGCAGTCCTCCTCACGTGCTGAGGATCAGCAGTCCTGCCACCCCAGCTCACCACAGTCCCAGTGCACCGGTTCACCGCAGTCTCCCACACCATCTCACCACAGCCGCACCACACCGGCTCACTGCTGGCAGGCTCCACGCCGCTCCTGCACCCAGTGGGCAGAGGCAGGTGGACAGGCAGCGCAGGGGCATGGGACATCAGAGCTTTGTGCCTTCCAGCCGAGAGAAGGGAAGGTCCTTTCCCTGGGTGGCTGTTTGCTTCAAATCCCTTTTTGATTTGGGGCATTTACAAGGCAATGTTTTCCATCCTTTATTCAGATGCATTTGGACATTCAGCACCTCTGTTGCTATTGGATTTGGAGGCTGACTCATTTCCAGGGGATTTCACTTAGAGTCTTTCCATAAAGGAAATCAGAGTTTGAAGGGTAAGCGCACTCCGCTTTAAAGTGCTTTAAATAAAACAGCCCAAAGAAAAGGCTTTACTTCCTTCCCCTTTCATGAAGACCGAGAGCCCCGACATCAGCAATACCATACTCACAGCTGCTCTTCAGCAACAGCCTGACAAGGGAGGGGGGTGTTGTTCTTTTTCCCTGCGTTCAGCACCCAGGAGCAGCCTGGCTGATGCTCTGTGCCCCTGCTGCAGGCAGCCCCATCCCCTCAGAACAGACCCGTGCCCCGGGATTTTCTCCCATGGGCCAGGGACAGACCCTCGGGGCCGGAGGATCTCCTGTTATCCTCCTGCAGATGCACCGCAGCACCCACAGCCCCACACCAGCCACCAACAGTGCTTGCTAAGCCAAGAGCAGCATTAATTTGCCCAGCGCTGGGTTTAGGGCACCCAGGCTGTTTGGTTTGGCTCCCTGGGTGCAGCTGTGTAGCCTGCGTGGTTGCTCCAGGCTGGCAGGGACATAAACCGGCTCTGGGTTTGCTAATCCCAAAGCAGATGTGCAGATCAGTATGACATACGTGCCACAGGCTCCCCTCCCGCGGCACAGAGCCTGCTGGGCATTCACCACACAATGACACAGCCAGCAATTTCTTTTTTCCCAGCAGTTTGCAGCCTGGTCCCTTTTCAGGGCAGCACAGGGCAGCTTTGTCTTTGTAACTTGTTCTCTGTGGAGCAAAGGCAGCTTTGGGAGCAGCACCCGCCTGGACCAGGAGACACAACAATGCACACATGCTCCCTGTCTACCTGTGGAACTGGGAAGTGGGATCTCCTGGGAGGCCAGCACCGCACCACCATCCTCCCCAGTGCCTGGCAGCACAGAGCAGGGCCAGAGCCATGGAAATCTTCTCAAATTATCTGCTGAATTTGGAATGTGAAACTCTACCCGTGAAAGCTCAACACTGTAAAACACGCTATGGAATAGCTGCCTGGCATCCCAGGAACCCAGCTCCTGATGTTCTTTAAACACCATCAGTGCAGGCAGATTCCTAGGGAAGGAGAAACTTCCTTAGAGACAGAAAGTTTGTATCAAAAAGCCGAAAACTTACCAATATTAATCTCATCATCCGTTAGCGTGTCACCAATAAAGTCAAACTGAAAGGACTGCAGAGTCTGGGAGAATTTCTGTACGGCCGAAGAGTAACCTGGAAAAGGAGAGGGTGATAAGGCTGCGTGTTTGCAATCATTACACAGGAACAGCAGAAACTTCACCTGAATGGAGCAGAAAGATGGTAAGGTGGTTAGAAAATCCACGGGCATTGTGAATTTAAGCACTTTGGAAAATGCTGCAATGCTGACAACCATTGGAGGCTGCACAGAGCATTTGTTCTGTTTTCCTTTTCTTTCTTAGCATTGTTGATGCCTCAGCAGGAGCAATGGAAGCACCAAATTAGACAAATGGCTGAGTGGCAGCCTTGTGTCCCACTGCAGGCAGGGAAACCTGCAGCTTTACATGCAGTGCCCACCACCACAGGGAAGCACGACATGGACAGCAAAAGAAGAGCAAAGGAATATTTGAATACTTTGATTTTCCCCCACTTTTGGATTCTGGCAACAGGCACAGTCCCTGGGCTCCTTTGTGGGGCTGCATTGGAGATGACACTTTGCGACCTGGACATTGGGAAAAGCAAACAGGTGGCCTGCACGGGATCCTGGCAGGTTCCCAGCTTTCTCCGCATCCCTGTCCCAGAGCCAGGAGCACCCTGGGAGCCCTGAGCCATGTGGCAGGCAAGGACAGCCCAGTCCTCAGCCCCAAAGCACAGATGGTCCCCACTCTCCCCTCAAAAGCCGCCTTCAGCCTCCCCTCTGACGGGTCAAACCTCCACTCCTGAATGGGCAGATTCAGCCCTGAATGTGGCTATTTAAGCACAGCTGCCGGGGGGCTGAGAGCACATAAATGGGTGAACTCCAGCACAGAACGATGCCATTGATTTGATGGAAACCCTCAGTGAATAATCCACCCTCAGTGCCCACAGCATTGCTTCAAGCTGGGGCCGGAGACTCTCATCACATTGTTGCTCAGGGGAATCTTTGTTCATTCCCCTGCAAACCTCACCATATTCCCTGGATGCTGCTGATGGTCTCTGCCCACTGATCACACTCACAATGGGTTTGCATGCAGTGACCACGTGCACGCACCCTGTTGCCCAGACCAAGGCAGCCGGAGGTGTACGGCCATTCCCGCTGTCCTGTTCTGGGATGGCCACCCAGGACAGCCCAGGAGTCACCAGGATGCCATGCACGGACTGCACTGCAGGGAAACAACTGTGGGAGCTGTAGGGTTAGGAAAGGAGAGGAAAAGCTGGAGGGAGAGTCAGGGTTCGAACGCCTGGCGTGGCTCCGGAGGCGCACTAATGGAAAGCAGGCTCCTCCGGAGGAGCGTGACTCGTCCTCCTACACGTACAGAACCTTGGCTGAACACTGGCTTCTGACAAACCCTACAGACACACAGAGGACGCACAGCCTCGGGCGCTGCCGTGGGACTGAGGGCGTTCCCATAATGATGAGGTGTTTATTGGGGTGACTGCGAGCGTACCCTGACATGGCACAGCCACCAAGAGCACAGCTGAGGGCTGTGTCCAGCAGGGTCCAGCAGCCAGGACAGCACTGGGGCTGCAAAGCATCTCCAGCCTGTGCGGGAAGCTGTGCCTTCTCCCAGTGACACCTGAACAGTGGCATGGGGACACCGGAGGATGAGGGTGAGGGACAGATGAGCTGCAGCCGCAGGAAAGCAGCTCGACAGCAGGAAGGGGCCACTGAGGTTTCTGGAGCTGGGCAGGAAGAGATCAGCCACATGGGAAAACAAGGCTACATCCCCGTGCTGGGAGAGATAAGCCCATACGCTCCCTCATTTTAACAGGCAGTCGGAAGCTTTTTCCCCCTGATACAAACGCACAGCTGCCAAATATCCCCGCTGTGCACACCCAGACGCTGGCAGCAGAGAGAGGGTGCAGGCTGGGGAGGGCAGCTGCAGGGTCGTTCCTGCTCACACAGCAGCAGGAATGCCTGCAGAAAGCCTGACTAGCTGAAGGAATAATGTGCACTTCCAAGCCAGGGACATCACTGCAAACAGCTCACTGCCCGCCAGCCCCAAGGACCCTGCCCGCTCTTGGTACAGCTCAGCCCGTTTCCATGGAAACGCTCCAAAACGCATTCGATTAGGAATCTTCTAGGACTCTTCCTCCTTACAGTGTTCAGAAAGCAATGCCAGCTTTCACAATCTGCGGTTGCAATAATTTACTCTTGCAGTGACGATGAAGTCCCATCTCTCTGCACAGCCCAGCCGAGCCATGCCCGGCCGGAGGGAGGCAGGGAGCGACAGCCGTGCTCTGCTGTGGCTGCACACAAAGGACTCGGGGTTGTGTCTCTGCATGTCCAAACACACCTCCAGGGATCACAGCTACTGAAGGATGTGCCACGCAGTTCACTCACTTCTCGTTTCAACCAGTCACAGCATCCCCAGGTCACCCAAGATGAGCAACAAAAACATCCTGCTCTCTTCGCAAAAAACAAGGGCTGCTGAAAAAGATCCCAGCCAGGTGCCCTAAACCAGGCATGGTTCTGCTTTCCCTCCACTGGTTAGAATTTAAACCAGAAGGAAACCATCGCTACAGGCCAGATGCAGCCCCATGCACTCCTGCATGCTGCAGCTGTGGAACGGGGCAGGGAGCTGCTGCCTGAGAGCCTGTGATGCTCCAGATGCCCCAGATACACACCTTTAATTAGTGCTGTGCTCCCCGTTGCCCATCACCACAGCAGTCATCAGCCAGCAACATTCCTAGTGTAAAGCATCCTTGATTTTACTCAACTCCAGCTCGCGCTAAGGACAGAGGGAAAACCATGGACAACTAGACCCAACCAGCCCACGGCGTCCCCGACTCGTTCTGTCCCCAGGAAGGGGATAGGATAGGATCCCTGGTCTGGATGGGAATGCGAGAAGGGACTTCACCTGCCCGGACGCATGAGCCATCAGGGGAAGAGCAGCCAGAGGCTGTCGCGAGAACAACGTGCTCCCAAATCAAGCTACTGTATCCATCAGAGCAACAGGCAGCAGCGTGGAAGTGTCCTGCACAGAGCAGCTCACCAGCAGCTTCCACAGCCCATCCTCGTGGCTCTGTAACTACCAACATCTTACTTAAAAATTAAAAATTAGAAAAGTAAGGAAAACCCAAACCAATTTTGAGCTACGCCAACACAAACAGAGACCAAAGGCAAGGAGGAGTTCCACTGATGGATTTTGCTTTCCTCTTCTTCAGCTTGAAAACAGAAACATTAAGCCAGCCACACACTTTGATTTCTTTCAAATAAGCAGACAAAGGAGAAGAAGAGTTCATCCTGTACTTAAATAAGAGTGTTTTAAGCTAAGGACAGATTTTAGGGCTAGGATTTGAACGCTGAAATCCATTTTTTTCAGGGAGGTGTTGCCAGACCCTGATGTGCAGCAGCTGAGGATGCAAATTTCTTCCCAAAGCTTGGTCTCTGCGGGATTTTTTCTCCTTCCTCATGGAGAGCAGAGCAACAGGACATGCAGAACATGAGTGAAACCATTTTCCCCTGCAGCACGCAAAAGAGAGGGCTGTGATCCCCGAAGGGAAAAGAATGTGCCCATTGTTAGCGACTCCCACTGAAGAATTTCCCAGGGAGCTGCATCATGGAGATGGAGTGCATCCACACTGCCACCCTGGAGAGGAGGCTCTGGATGTGGTACCCGGCCACTGCTTCCTGGGGATTCTCTGAGCTTGCAGCAAAGCTTTAGGAGCCAGCACACAACGTGTTTGGCCAAGGGGCAGGATTCTGCTCCAAGCTGCTCACCAGGAGTTGAGCAAATACTGAAAGGGTTGCAAAGCAGAGCAGATTCACCAAGGCGGTAACACTGCCACAGCCACCATCCCCAGGGGCCAGAACCCAGCAGCGGTGCTGGCTGCCGCTGCGTCCGCATGAATTCCAGCCCAGCTGGTGTCCAAACCGTCACCACACAGGGAATGGCTCAGCAGTGCCCTGGAGCGGACTAAGCTTGCTGAGAGCCGCAGCGTGAGGGGAAAATCACCCGTCTCCACAGGCAAGCTCCCGGTGTGCTGTGGCTGAGCAGCGCTGTGGGGATCGGGGCTGTAACTCAGGCAGGTGGGCAGATGGAAGAAAAATCATAGAATCGTCAAGGTTGGAAAAGATCTTCGAGCTCATCCAGTCCAACTGCCAGCTCAATCCCACTGTGCCAACTAAATCATGTCCTGAAGTGCCACATCAACAAGTTTTCTTAATCCCTCCAGGGATGGGGACTCCACCACTGCCCTGCGCAGTTTCTGCTGGGGCTTCACCACTCTTTCAGTAAAGAAATTTTCCTCATATCCAATCTAAACCTCCCCTGGTGCAACTTGAGGCAATAAGTAGCTGCACCCACTTATATCCCTATTTATATATATGGAGGCCAGTCGCCCTTTCTCACAGCCCTCCCCACCCCTGGGGACAGGGTGTAGGAATGATGAATAAAGAACAGACTCTTTGAAAAATCAAATAAACCCCAAAAAGCTGAGCCATGGGAAGCAGATGAATTTTCTCCTCCCTCAGGAAGCAAGCTGCTGAGGAAGCAACCCACACCCAGGGGGCATCGGGATCCCTCCTGCAAAGCGGCTGGTGGGTAAGGGCAGGGCAGAGCTGCACAATTCCTTGCTGCGCTTTGGGCCGCCCGGAGCTCGCTGGCTCTGAGTGCAGTGGAGTGAGCTTTTGGCACGGCTGCTTTGGCGCAAGCGGCAGGAGAGGGTGTGCTCCAAGAGCCGCGGCTCCCTGCTGTACAGGCAGTACGAACACAGGGAAAACAAACACGAAAACAACAGCCTCTTATCCGAGGCAGAGCATGAGCAATCCCCACAGAGATATCTTATGATCTGCAGAGCCATCGGATGCATCTCGTTCCAGCTTTACAGCAGCCACCCTTCCCCAGCAGGGGCCAAGCGAGTGAAAACCAAGCACTTTTGCAGGCGGCTTCAGCGAGCGAGCGCAGCCAGCAGCTCGCTCCCCCAGCACATGATGATTTCAGAGTTTCCTTCGATAAGGGCACAGAGAAGGCCAGGCAGGAGGCTGATGAGTCACACGCTGTGCAAGGCGAAAGCTTGCGAGCAGCTTATGAACCATCCAAAGTGGCTCAGCACGGGCAGGAATGCGCATGGCTCCTGCTCCAGGCTGGGAGCTGCTGTCAGTGTGGACAAGGCCAGTCCTGTGCCAGCTGGAACCATCTGGGCGCATCCCCGGGCACCTTCACCTGACCAGCACTGGGGTGCCCAAACCCACCTGTGCCGTGGAGCTCCATTGGGTGGGCTCTGCCGGGACCTATCCTGACTCTGGGCATCTCTGCAAGACCTACAGCCCACGAAGACTCAAGGGTCCAGCTCTGTGCAAGTGCCATGGAGAATCCCTGACTCCCCGCAGGTCCCCAGTCCATCAGCTGATGGTGGAGGAACATAACACATCCCACGTGCTCCATTTACACAGCTATTGGGTTTAGTAAGGTTAATAAAACTGCTCTTGTTTTAAAAATATCTACTCTTGGCACTTCACAATCAGTCTTGGCTGGAAGAATAGGATAAAAAGGAGGCAGAACAGCCTGCAGAGAGCAACCTGAATTCTTCACTTGTGTTTAAAAGCTTTATCTCAGACTGCTCAGCCGCTCTTATCGTCAGTGAACAACCATGACTGCACATTCACCTGCACAGAGAATTTGGTGACAGAAAGGACACTAGGCACAGGGTAGTGTTGGAACGAGTCCCAGGAGGGAAAAGCCAGCACAGCCTGGGGATCGCTGCTCCTGGAGAAGAGGCTCAGCCGGCAGTGGTGAGGAGGCTGCAAGGCAAAACTAAAGCCAGCGTGGACAAGTTCACCATCCCCAAACCCGAATGAGAAGTTTCCAAAAGCTTTTGTTTCATAAGCTTCAGAAACTCTAAACCTTGGTTTATGCAGTTTGCAACCTTTGTAAGGAAAACACCTGAATACCTGCCACCCGCTGAGTGTCACCAGTGTTTCCTCTGGCATGTTCAAGGTCTGTAAGGAGCACTGCTGCGCAGGGAAAGAGTTTGTCCTTTTCTTCTATAAACCTCACTGCACACAAGCTTTGTGCTTGTGACAGCTGGAGCCGAGAGGTGGCATTCCCGGCAGCATCGGCACCACAGCCCAGCACCCCTGGCACGCTCTCACCCCTCTCCCCATGGGAAACTTGGCACTCCAGCAGCTCCGTGCAGAGCGGACCCACAGCCAGGCACCAGAGATCGGTGCCAGAGCGTGTTCTCCATGCGGGTCCAATGCAGCACGGGGCTGAGGAGCAGCGCGGCCAGGACTGTGCCAGGGGGAGGTGTCTGGCTGGGGAACAAGCAGGGCTGCTGTTGCCGCTCCATGAAGCCAGGCTGGCATGCAGCAGGACAGAAGCCACCCGGGAAAAGCCCGCGAGCAAACACGAGACCAACATAATTAATAGATCATAGAACCATAGGATGGTTTGGGAGGGACCTTAAAGCCCATCCGGTTCCAGCCCCCTCCACAGGCAGGGACACTTCCCACTGAGTCAAGGTGCTAAAATTAAAATGCTCCAAAAATTTCTCAAGGAAAAAGGCAGGAAAGCCAAGTCTCCACACGCGACTCAGGAGGAAACTCTTTGGTCAGCAGCAGGGCCACTTTGAGCCCGATGTGAGTCTGTGGGCTATCACATAGGTTGCAAAACATGGCAAACATCCACATCCTCCCAGGGAAGGAGCCAGGAAAGCAGGAGAGGATAGATGAAAGCTCTCTGCATGTCTCACTTATGGCAGAAGGAAAAGTACATTTAAACACACGAAAGTGACCTTAACTGTTGCCCTAGCTCTTTGTGCTGGTGCATTTAGCCAAATCCTTGGGTAGCACATTGAGGTGCTGACTGGGCTGGAAAAAGTCATCACAAAGTCCTGTGCCTTGTTTTGGGTTAAGCTGGCCCAGGGCTTGGCATTTGTGGCTCCCACAGGAGCTATAAGATGCCTGACTCTGCAGGAAAAGACCCTGGCCAACACTCCTGCCCCAGGCTTTGCATCACCAAATCAAGCAGAAGCCAGCAGCTCCCAGAGAGGCTGCTGGAGACCTTGCCACCCTGGATGGGTGGGCAGACCCAGCTGATGCAGGGAGGGGAGCGAGACCACCCAGGTGGTCCCTGCAGGGCCAGGTACCCTGCAGCCTCCATGGGAGCCATCGACGTCGAGCCAGGGCAGCAGCCACACGGCCAAGCAAACAGGACAGCACCAGCAGCCAGGGTGAGCAAACTGCTCTGGCCTGGGGCAAAAATCAAACCAACACACATCAGTGAGCCCCAAACAAGGGGTAGGATACGGATACGCCTCGCAACTAGGGTGAAACAAGGGGTGGAATACGGATACGCCTCGCAACTGCGGTAGGCAGATACTGTGAGTGCTCCTCGTCTTTCCTGCCTGCATCTGCATATATGGATTTGGTGGTTAGGGGAGGACTGGCTTTTTGGAGGGTTTTTTTTTTGTTCCTTATTCCACTATAGTTTTTTAATCCCAGGTTAGGGCACTTGGGGTACTTGGGAACTTGAGGTCCTGGATTCTGTGCATAGTGTCTACAGTCCTGGAAAACGAGCTGCTCTGTCATCTCCCAGCTGAAGAGACTGCCCTCTTACCACCCGTCCCGGGGACATCGCAGTGTGCAGATGCAGAGTGGTGCTGGTGGTAAGTGAGCTGAAGTCCCCAGCATTGATTGACATGCACACCCACCAACACCCCTTTTCTTTATGAGTTGAGCATTGCTTCATGAAAAGTGGCTTCAGGGGACAGGAATTTGTACTCCTGCTCCACTCAAAGGTGGAGACACCAGCCCAGAGAGGGGAAAAAAAGGTGGTGTGATTTTTTCCAGTGGAAGGAATCACATCTGGTGGATATTGTTATGTGGATCCTCTTAGGTCAAGGACACCAGAGTACTTCCAGTATCACTTCTGCAAATAGCGCTGTGTGTTACCAGTGCTGCAGAACGTTGTGGTCTCTCCCACACACAGAGTTTATCTGCTCAAAGCCTCCCAAGGTTTCCGTGTGAACAGCTTCCAGGTGTTCCTGTTATCAGCTTTGCCAAACGGTGGTGCAAACCGCAGCCTGCAGCGCTGTAGCAAGGATACATACATAGGAGCACACACATCTCCAAATCCTCAAGGAGACATTGTTGTTCTATCACTGCGTGCTTCTCTTCTGTGGAGGTCCTGGTTCCTGGCTAAATGAGTCTCTTACCAAGTGTGATGTGTACAGGTCTAGGACGTTTTGAGGCCCCCACAACATCACCCTAAAATGTCTCTTCAGACAACTGGGGCTGAGAAGTCAGGAGAAAATACTAAAAGTTATCAGCAGTAACTGGAGCCGTTCCTGGATGAACCCCCCCAAGTGCAAGGAAAACACATTATTGCTAGGCAGAAGTGATGGATTTTCCAGCAAGTCATTTTTCCCCCACTGAAGCCCAGAAAGAGCTGAACGCTTGCTGTTACGGTGCAGTGTGCTCCAGGAGAAAGTGTCCCTGCAGCAGCAACACATCCACTTCAGGCAAGTCAGCCCATGGCAGCTCCTGCCAGTGCCACCAGCACAGGGAAAACCAGGACCGCCTCAAAACAAGAGATTTTGGTGACGCTCTGGTGGGAAAGCATCAGTGGACAACCAATAGATCCGTGTCTGTGTTCCTCCTCGGTGATGCTCACACCTGCTTTCCTCACTGGGAAGGCGACTTATGAGGCAGTGGGGCTGATGCCTGGCTGAACTGCCTGTTTGGTCACTCACCCTGTCTGCAGCTCTGGGCTCAGCTTCCTCCGAAGCTGGAGTAATGACAAACGCCATCTGCTATCTCCAGAAGCAGGGACACAGACTGGCCAAGCTAACGAGGCCATCAAGCCCTCATTCAGCTGATGAGACCCAGCCACGGCCAATTCTTTGTTTCGAGAGCTGTGCCTACTGGTCCAGTGTCTGATCCTGCATCCGCTCAAGTCAAGGCTCTGTACTGCCTGTCGATGAGTCACAGCATCAGGAGAGGGCACGGATACAACCAGAGGAGAAAGAAGAGGGCAGAAGAGCAGCTCTCAGCTGGTCAGATCTGCTCAACAGCAGCCGTGTTACTGACCGAGGGCTCAGGAGCAGCCTCCTCACACTCGCCCGGCCAGGGCATCAGAGAGACTGCTCATGAGTCTGGTTTGGACTCACTTCCCGGCTGTACCGGGACATTTCCATGAGACAGAAGGCCTCTGTGCATCCTCACAGCTGATTTCTGTGCACATCTTCATTAATGTGCCATATGCTGGCTCACAACTAAGCTGTCTTTGTGGGATGGGATATTTTTACTGCAGGCCCTCGATGCCAAGCTCTGCTGCGAGCGCAGAGCTAATGTTTGCCTGGAAAGCTGCAGCCTTTCCGTGCCAGCAGAAGGGCAGCGTGGGACAGGCTCACTCCTCTTCCCCCTTTTCCAGAGGAGCCTGAGGTTTGTTCGGACATCGGCAAACTCCAGTACCAGGCTCTAACAGACTGGAGTAACTGATTGAAGCCTTTCAACCAGCACACGGAGTCTGCAGGAACCGGGCAGAATGGCCATGCCAGGGCTGCTCTAAATTCACTGAATACCACTCCACTTTCCAATGCTCCAGGCACCCTCAAGCACCTCTAACAACAGCACAGAAACCTATCGGGAGCAGGTCTGCCACGCTGAGGACCACAGAGTTGCCCAAGCCCACAAATGAATTCCCACACACAGGGCACGGTGCCAGACCTGTAGGGAGGAGGATGACAGTGGGATCTTCCCTGCCCACCCAACCCCTTTCGTTACAGACTGCTGGGTGCTTTGCAGGCAGTGCTACCTCCATCCATTTCTTTATTGCGATATCCTTCCAGGATAAACCACTGGCACTGCTGGGGATGGCCAGTGAGCGACATGCAAAGTCAGAAGCGATCTGCAAAGCTTTATGCGATCCAGAAATCAAGTTCAAAACCACATAGACAACATTTGCATGAGAGCTCAAAGCTCTTCCAGCTTCAAAGGACCGTTCACACCATTGCAGCACTTGTACATCAATGAAAAGAGCCTCAGCTCAGCATTTCTCAAGTTCCATTTGAAGTATAATGGCAAGGGAAGATCAAAGACCAGAGGGAAACTGATGGGTTTGCATTACCACACACATAGCAGCAAGGAGAGATTCCAAAAATCCCAACATACTGAACCACAGAAAGAAAATGCTGTGAAGGAGCCATGCTTACAACAACTATGATGCTAAACAGCCACCTACTCCTGACAGCCATGCTCATGGCCTCGAGCACGCAGCCTGCATCGAGTCTTGTCTATGACACCAATGCTGGCCACCACGGCACAGAGCTGTGAGCGCTGGGACACAGACAACCTGCTGCTGGGGATGGACACCAGCCTGCGGGGACAGATGGACACCAGCACAGCACGGTCCAAGTAGAGTGGACCTTGCGAACTGGGGGCCAGCAAGGAGCACTGAGCTCAGCTTTCAGAGGCGAGAGAAACAGCCCCAGGGCAGCATGCAGAGTCGTGACAGCACTAAGGAAGATGCTCGCTGGCCACCCCAGGGAGGAAGGATGACCTCCTGCCCCTCTCAATCCCACCAGGGCCAGGCCATGCAGGCTTCAGCCCCAGCAGCTCAATGTATGGGACCAGCATCATCACTTGGTGCTGCCACGACTCTGCATGCTCCTGGCAAAAAAAGAAGGGATGCAGCCAACTTTACAATAAAAATAACTTCCATTTCTGTCTCGCAGTAACGCACTCACCATCAGTGACTATCACACCCAAGATTACTACAAATGAACAATATTTTCCTGTGCTTCAGTCAGTTTAACTTCATTTGGCCCCACCCCACGCTTACTCAGCTCACGGTGCCCCACACACAGTCGCCTGGTGGGGGTTTGTCAGTTAAGAGACAAACCCACACTTGCAAGGAGCAGCCGCGCGGCTGGGATGGCACAAGGACGCGCACTGGGATGCAGGGAGCACACGGCACTTGAGAGTCCTTCAGCTGCAGTATTTTCTTGAGCGCGGTGCCATGTCAGAGCTGGGTGCCTGGCGGGGAATCAGCTCCTTTTGGAAGGCAAGAGGAGTTTAAAGCATGAGGCACATCCCTCACTATGGTAACAGCCCCACATCAGGCAAAGCCCTGAATTACTGGCAGCCCTGCAGGAGGGGAAACCAAGGCAGGCAGCATCCCAAGGCAGCTGAGCCCCTCTTACTGCCTGCTGCCTCCTCGGAGCACAACTGAAACCACGCACGCCTTCCCATTGGTGTGAGCTGGAGGGTTCCTGCAGCCTTAGATCAGGCTCCCTTGACATGCGTGCATGGAGCTGCACTGGCCACGGCTGCTGCTGGAAACAGAGGGAGGATGTGCATTTGTGAAACAAGTAATCTGTTTAATTAAAAGAGCGCTCCTACCAGCCAGACCTGTATCCCTGGAAGCACTTCACGTGGAGCATTTACAATTCCATGGTACCTGAATGACTCACCCAACAAATCTGCACTCAAGCTACAAATACAAATATGGTGAATTAATCCGCCAGCAAACGGGCTATAAAAAAAGCCAAAAACCACCCCAAAATCTCCAAATAGAAGCCACCCATATAGCACCCCTTGGACATAGGATGCCTGGCTTGCGCTGCTGCCACAATACGTGATCGCAGGTGGGTTTTTCCTTTTGTAGCTTCTAGAGACTCTGCTATAACGCTCCTACTGACTTACAGCCCAGCAGGTAGGCTGGGGCACCCTGACTGGCCGGGCGCTTTCACACAATCACTGCCAGCAACCAAGAACAGAACAGCACACGTGCTCCTGGACCGCAGACAACTCAAGCTGCCCAGCTTCTCCCAGTACAGGGTCCCGAGGAGCTCCATGTAATCTCACACTCACTTTTTTCCCCTATTACTCAGCAAATGGAAAATAAAAGACAGCTTTGAGCCGTCCCAGGTATTTAAGTCTGCACAGGTTACTACAGCCCAGCGGACCCTATTTTCCCTCAGCAGGGAATGGCCTTTCTTTCCTTGCAGACCTGGCATGGCTGCGTGTGTTTTCATCCCGACAGACCGTGCTGCACCCCAGTCCTTTGTCCGGCCGCTTCCATCCCCACCAAAGAGCCCACCAGCCGGAGACAGTGGGTGGTGGACACGGCTGCAAGTGTGAGCACAACAGGGGACCCACCGGCTCCAGACCTGACATAGGAGTTTATTTTAATTAATCAGCAAACAGCAGACAATACAGATCTGTAAAGCCACCCGCGGGCCGTATGCAGAGCCGTGAGTCAATGCCTTGGAACAGCTTGGCCAAAGGTTTAAGCAAGAGGGAGCCTCACCCATCTGAAGGGTAGGGCGGAGGACAGGGCCTCTGGACACAAAACAGACAGGTCCAGTCGGAACAATCAGCATAATTAACCCTCTACTCTTGATGAAGAAATACCACTCTCTCTCCTGGTGAGATCATCATCACCATCACCTTTGCTTCCCAAGCTGCTGAAGGACAGGGCCAGACCACAGCACTGCTAAGGGGCAGAACTGAATTGCCAGCTACTGCTGTTTCCAACTGCGGATCGTTGGCCATTGCTTTCTCCGGCTGGGAAGCGGATCGTTGGCTATTGATTTTCTAGCTGGGAAGTGGATCATTGTCCATCACTTTCTCTGGCAGGGAGGTGGGACTGGCCAGCCACCAGCCCAAGGTGTTTAGGCAACACACAGTGAGTAGCCCCGAATTCCCACCCACAGTCCCACATGGACAGGATTCAGAGGAAGGCCTGGAATTTTTTGATGTGATATGTTAGCTAAGGGGGAATGGGTGAACCCCTGTGAGCTGGTGGAAACCCGGGTAGGAATCAGCCCCACAGCCTCCCCAGCTGCCGCTCAGCCCTGCCCGCATTCTTAAAAAAGAAAATAGTGCAAACCCACCCCCACCGCCCTCCAGGGAAGAGATTTAAGGCTTCCTCAGCTCTGGGGGTTATCTGGGCTGCCTGGGCACACTCAGCTTCCTCCTTTGCCCCTTCCTCCTTCCCAGTCTCACTGGGACTCGTCTGCTGACCCAGCAAAATCCCCTCCCGTCCCTGCTCCGAGCGCATCATTAGGGCTTACGAACACAAAAAAGGGAAACGGATTTGATCAAAGCAACAAAGAAAAGGCATAGCATTTAAATCAACAATTAAAAAAAATCTCTTTGGTTTTCATTTTGTCGGGTGGTTTTTTTTTTTCCCCGGGACCAAGCAGAGATTTGTGTATTTTGTAGCCCGCTTCAGCATCTCCCAGCGCCGTGACGTCTGCGGTGTCAGTCACACCAGCTTTTGTCCTCGCTGTTTTCCAGACGGGCACACACCGGCTATTCCAGCCACGGCCTCGATAACGAGGAAGCTCGGAATTATTCTGAACAAAAGGGCAGCGGCTAAAGCTGTTGACACCGACTGAAACCCAACCGGCTGGCAAGAACGAGAGAGTATGATAGGATCCTGCCCCACTGGTTTGTTATTTGCCTCCCGTTGGCACGACGCAAGCGCAGCACCCGCAGTGCCCGCAGCGCCCGCAGCACCCGGGCTGGAGGGAGGGGGACGGGGGAAAAGAGGGGGAACAATAGGCTGTCCTCCCCAAAGATGAGATTATTCTAATTAAATGAAGGTGCTGCCAGCTCTGCAGGGACACCTCGGCACAGCGGGGGCCAGCGTCTGCTGCCCATCGCCCACCAGCCCAGTCTGGGATGAAGGCAGCGTCGGGGGGGGACCCCGAAAGGGGGGGATGGAGAGGATGGAGGGGACCCCGAAAGGGGGGTGCAGGAGGATGGAGAGGACCCCGAAAGGGGGGATGGAGAGGATGGAGGAGACTCTGAAAGGGGGTTGCAGGGGGATGGAGGGGACCCTGAAAGGTGGGGATGGAGGGGATGGAGGAGACCCTGAAAGGGGGTTGCAGGGGGATGGAGGGGACCCCGAAAGGTGGGGATGGAGGGGATGGAGGAGACCCTGAAAGGGGGGTATGGAGAGGACCCCAAAGGGGGTATGGAGGGGACCCCGAAAGGGGGATGCGGGGGTATGGAAAGGACCCCAAAGGGGGGGATGGAGGGGACCCCAAAAAGGGGGTGCAGGGGGATGCAGGGGACCCCAGGAGAAGGGATAAAGGGAGATGGGTGAGGCCCCAGGAGGGGTCCCGGGGGCGGTGGCCGCGGCGCTCGGTCCCGCCGGGGTCCCCGCGCGCCCCCGCCCCGCCCGCCGCCCCGCTCACCGCGGATGGCGGCGATGAGCGCGTTGCCGTCCTTGATCACCTCCTTGATGAACTTGTTGGTGCGCTCCAGCTCCTGCTCGTAGCACTTGAGGCGCTCGCGGAAATCGGGGCTGTCCAGGTAGCAGTCGCTGAACTCCAGCGGCGGGTGCCCCATGGCTGCGCGGCCGCCCGCCCTGCGCGCCCCCCGCCCGCCGCCCCGCGACGAACCCACACCCGCACGGAGCCCCGCCCCGGGCCCGCCCCCCGGAGCCCCGCCCCGAGCCTCCCCGCCCCGGCCCGCCCCCCCGGAGCCCCGCCCCGCTCCCACACCCGCCCCCGGCCCGGCCCGGCCCCCTGTCCCTCAGGCCCCGCCCCGGCCCGACAGGCCCCGCCCCCCGCCCTGCGTCACGGCGCTCTAACCCCGCCCACGTTCCCACAAGCCCCGCCCACCCTCCCGCGCGCGGCCGCGCGGGCCCCGCCCCCCGCATCGCTGGCCCCGCCCCCAGCCCCGCCCCCTCCCGCGTTGCCAGGGACGCCCTCCCGCCCCTCGCGTGACGCGGCAGCTGCGCGGCGCGAGGAGATGACGTCATCGCGGCTTCCACGTCGCCCGGGCAGCCAAGATGGCGGCGGCAGAGGGGAGCGGCGGCGCCGGGGCCGCGGTGAGCGGGCGGGGGGCTCCGGGGGAAGGGGAGAGGGGCCGCTCCGCCCTCGCGCCGTGGGGTAAGGCCGGACCCCGCTGGGGCTCGCGGGGCAGCGGCTGCGGTAAGAGCAGGGGGACCGGGACCGGGGAGAGGGAAGGGCCAGGAGCAAGGCAGGGCCCGGGCAGGAGCTCGGACCGGGCAGAGTCCTGGAGCCGCTGGGCAGCAGCCTCTCTGGCTCCGCTGCCGGCCCCGAGCTGGCCCCGGGGGGGCTGTGCTGTGCTGTCGCTTCCCGCTGGGGCGGGGGTAGCTGGGCGCTCGGCGGCCCTGGGCTCCGGTCGGGCTGCAGGTCGGTTTATCGTGGGCCGTATTCTCCGTGTTCCCGGTCGTGCAAACACGGTTGCACAGCGGCTGGGCCCCACGATACTGAGAAACACAAACAAGCTCTCATTTCCGTTAGTTATGACTGTCTAAATAGAGGGCAAAAAGCAAGTGATAGGGAGTTACTGAAGCAAACAGAACTGCTTTGCATGTGTGTATTTCTCACCTTTCTGGGCCGTGGTGTAAGTCGGGCAGATGGCAGCTGAGCTCTATTGCTGACAGCGTTACTTAAGGGTTGTATCTGAGTTCAAAACAGTTGTTTTCATCTAAACCCAGCTGGAAAGCATCTAAAGTGAGTGCAAGCTGGTTTGTATTTGTTCTTTCTAAAGGTTTCAAAACCCATTTAGTTTGCAGGGCTTGCAGATGTGTCGATATCCGAGGACATCCCAGTGGAAGGGGAGATTACTGTTCCTGTTGGATCTCGCTCTCCTGATGAAGACTACTCCACGCTGGATGAGCCCGTCAGGGACACTATTGTGAGTCTGTGATGAAACACATGTACTGCCAGCGGTTATGCCTTTTGGCACAGATCAGCTTCACTTGCACTTCCCTGTAGATTCACATGAAATAAAATTTAAAAAAAACTGAATTGTGGCCCCAAAGTTTCCCTGTCATCTGAAAATCTTTGCAAGGGAAATGGAGCTTGGGTTAAAACTCTCCTGACCAACGGCATTTTTCATTAATTTTCTTTCTCAAGAGGGGCAAACAAATTGTTGTTCTGATTACATATTGGTAAAGGATTAAACGCTGGGGTCACTGAGGAAGGTGGAAGAAGCAGGCGCTGTTTGTTGCAGAGGGTACTACAGAAATATTGGTGTTGGATCTTGTGCTTTACCATTGATGCTGCTTTGCTTCTGTCGTCTACTTTGAGTTGTGAACTGTGGGGTTTGTGATGGGATAAATTACAGTGTTTCTTCTTTGTTACAGCTGAGAGATCTGAAGGCTGTTGGGAAGAAATTTGTCCATGTCATGTATCCGAAGAAGAGCAGCGCGCTTCTCAGAGACTGTGCGTATGAGATTATCAAATTCTCCAGAGTGTGTTTGCTGACAGACTTTGTCTGCAAGGGAAAAGAGTGTTCAGTGGGACAGGGATTTGGAAGCATCTGTTCCATGCTCTGACTGTTGTTGTAGAATGCTGGGTAGCAAACATGGGAAGTTGGAGTGTTACCTGAGCTCTTTAGAAGCAGAACATGTGCCAGAGTGTGTAGCAGTAGCTTTAGTGTTGGTGGGGTTGGAATAGATTGTTATAGAATATGGCATAGAATGCTAAATAAGAAAATTACAAAGGAGTGTGATGTGGAAAATCATACTCTGGAAGTGGGAAAAAGTGCTTTGTTACCTCCAGGAAAATGAAGCAGAGCACTGTTCCACGGTACTTATGTAATTCTTCCCTTTGCCTACAGGGGATCTCTGGGGCCCATTGGTGCTTTGCGTCTCACTCGCACTGTGAGTACTTACAGTACAGCCTTGGGGGTTTATGTTGTGTTTTCCATTAGAGAAATGAGAGATTAAAAATTTCTGATCCCTATGTTGAGATCAAGCCCATCTGATCATCCCCTGCTCTTTTGCAAATACTGCCCACTTAGATTTCCTTACAAAGTGCATTTATCACATTTCAAGCCTGTTAGGGCCTCCCATCTTTGACCTTAGGATTTCAGGGTGAACTCATCCTCGTGCCCTGACTCTGGGATGCTCTCATGGAAAGGTGTCCTGATCCACGTGTCCGTGACTCCAACATGTGTGGCTGACTTGGACCTCAGCCTTTGTCCAAGCACTGCGGTGTCCATGCCAAGCATCCTGGAGAAGCAGTGGAAAGAGAGGCTGTGGTAGTATTTTGCAGGTCGGAGGTGGTGGTGGCTCTGGGAGTCCCTGGTGCTCCCCTGGAGCGCACATCTGCCTGGGTTTGGGCGGAAACGTTGCTTAGATCCATCATCCGAGGCACGCCTGCATGCTTCATGTGCAGAAACTGTTCAGTGAGATGTCGGTAAAGCTTTAGCAAAAGCAGATGGTGTAACTGAAATATTCAAATCCATGCATGCCCACTTCCTCTGTTTTGTATTGCTTGGATTGTGTAGTTATTATAAGCTTTCTGTGAGGCTCGTATGTTTTGTCGTGCACCATGCTGCCTGCTTTGAGAGGCTACCAGACTTTTGGCACTTCCATTTTCACCCTAGCTTGTTGTCTGTCATTTTATTCTCCTCCATATGCTTACACAGTCCTCATAACAAGTAAACAAATGGACTGAAATGCCCTTAGCTGAGCCACAACCATTTTCCTTTCCTGTATAAAACTGAGGATACTGTTAAAATTAAGAAAACAGATGAAAAATGATCAGTTGGCCTCTGACCTAGGGACCAGTGTTTTGGTCTCCTGTCCCATCATCTCCTCTAGGTCTACAGAAGCTCATTTACTGGTAGTAAATGTTCCCTTTCTCTGCCACCTCCCACAGGATGCTCCAGGGCGGTTCAGCAGACAGCAAAGATGATGGAGGGCCCCAGTTTGCCGAGGTCTTTGTCATTATCTGGTTCGGTGCAGTTGTCATCACGCTAAACTCCAAGCTGCTTGGGGGAACAATGTGAGTGCTGCTTTATTGAGCAGCGGTTAAAACGCTCCCCTGTGTGGAATCTCTACACTGCTTTGACTGCTTTTTTCCCATTTCTCTCTCTCCTTTCCAGATCATTTTTCCAGAGCCTGTGCGTCCTGGGTTACTGTGTGCTGCCGCTGACAGTGGCAATGCTGGTGTGCAGGCTGGTGCTGCTGGCAGGTTCTGGCACAATCAGCTTCATCATACGCCTCATTGTAGTGGCTGCGATGTTTGGCTGGTCGACGTTAGGTGAGTTCCTTTTGGCACTGTAATGCTGTGGTGTGCACTGAGCAGGGCAACGTTCACAGAGGTGCATCTCCGTCTGCATTCTGTTGGGTAAAACTGGTGGATGTTGCAGCTTAAGCCATTTCCTAGGCTGATGAAGTTTTGTAGAAGGATTCTTCCAGTCCTTGTGTTGGCAGAGGTGCCTCCTTTGCCTCTGCTCCTGTGGGTTGTCATGGATGTGCAAGCTGACTTCAGCAGGAGGGTGATCATTGAATGTTAAGCCCATGTGAGACTACTGGGTGTTATAAATACTGTTGGAAAATGCTGTTTTCTAACAGATGCATTTGCATTATTTCTCCTGTTCTTAAGCTGTAAGTCTGCCCCTTGTTACAGAATGTTTATCAGCGTTGATCTTTGCATATGACTGGTGACTGTAGACCGTTGGTACTGAGCAATGGATTGCTCTTTCTCTTTCAACATGATTATAATGCAGCCCCTAGTTTAAAGTGATTGCCATCTGCAATGGTTCTGAGACTTCCAGTGTGGTGCTACTCATATTTCAAGGGTTTTTCTCTTCCACCAGCATCTACAGCGTTCCTGGCTGACAGTCAACCCCCAAACCGCAAGGCCCTTGTCGTCTACCCGATCTCCCTCTTCTACTTTGTCATCAGCTGGATGATCCTCACCTTCACGCCACAGTGATCGCCGGGCAGGAGGGAAGAGACCCTCATATGGACTGAAGCTTTTTCACGAGCGCTGCAGTTAATTGCTGGCTTTATCTCTTTCTAATTTATATATAGAGATACTGTAAAAAGGCAGGAGAGGGGATAAAGCCAGAGAACTGCAAACCCAGTCGTTTGTGTGTCACTCTTTCAAAAAGACAGAGAGGCCCAGCTGCTGAGGGGGTTTTTACTTAGCTCTGCCCTTCAGTTGTGTTAGATAAGAAATGCCCACTGTGACAGGGATTGCTCTGCCGGAAGAGCAGAGCGGGAGATCCTGGAATTCCATGACATTGAGTGGATGAAGATGGAGTTATAGGATCGCACGACGTGGCAGAATTCTTGCTTACGCTTGGATTCTCACTGACGATGAATATGCCTTATGATATAACAGAACTGTGTTGCTGTTATGTGTGGGGTGGGGACGAAATGCGTTTGACTCCCTTCTTGTTTACTCGGAGTATTGAAATGTGTGTCAAGGGCGTCGTGGGACTCTGAGCTTTCACTTTGAAACCAGATTTCAGCAAAAAGTGACCTGGCTCTGCACTGCAGTTTGTTGGAGCTGGGGGAAGGGAACTGCCTTTGCTCATGTTCTCATGTTGTGTGTTTGTTTCGTCCCTTCATGCGTCAGGAAAAAGCGTTTCAGCTGAACGCCTTCAACACCACAGTTACTGATGGACCCGTGGATCCGGTGCGAGGGTGTGTGTTTGCACTGGGAAGTTGTAGACCTTTTGATGTGACCTGGAGCAGGGAGTTAAAAGTCCTGGTGAAACAGGCTGAACTGGTTTGCAGCTGGAACTTGGCTGTTGCTGCATGTTGAGAATGGCAAATTGGACAGTCAAGTGTGTGTCTATCTGATAAAGACAAAGTTCACGTGAAGTATGTGGAGGATTTGATACCCAAGGTGTTTGAGTGCGAACGTGCCACACCAGGATGCGGGCCCCAACATTTTAAAGCGGGTTGGAGGAAGGAGATGACATCGTGACAAAGGTGGTGGCTGCGATGAAGTCGTGTGTAAATTCTGGTTCTAGTTGCTTGTGTGAGACTCCATCTGGTTGTTTACATGGCGAGTGTTTCACCATATGTGTGTACAGGTGTGCATGTGGTTCCTTTGTGTTTGCACCGAGATGTGAAGGACTTTTCTATAGGGTGGGGTTTTGTTTAATACCTTTTGTAAAGAGGAGGAGGGTTCTTCTCTTGTGTCCTGTAGGTGCACTTGTTTGCCGTGCCCAGGTGTGCAACTGCGCCACTTACAGCTCAGTGGGGCATTGGGACCTGGGGAATCGACTCTTGGAAACTGGACAGGAATTATTTATGCTGCCTGTGGTTTCCAGTGAGCAATCCAAGGGGAGAGCGTTGAAACATCTAGGGGTGAAAAAGTGCCAGTAAAATGTCACTTTTCTTGTAAGCGTTTCCTTTTTCCTGTAGCAATGGGGACAGACCTGGTGCTGGCGCACATGGGGCTTGCTGAGGTGTGAATATCCCTGATATTTATATAAAGTGCAGATTTTGCTATAAACGCTGTAACTATGGGATGGCTGGAGAGGACATTTCTAAATGTGCAGATTATAAGTAAGTTTCTGGGACTGTGGAGGAAAACAGGGAAGGGAAAATCTGCTGCTGTCTGCGAGGACCTGACTTTGCCACAGAGTGGTTGTTACTGGTGTGTGTCCGTGCAGCTGACAGCTGTTCCAGCTGCTGCCTGTACAGCCACAGCCATGGGTTTGTAGGTGTGGGTATACATGGAAACAGGGAATTCTTAAACTTCCATTAAATTATTAACGATATGGAATGTGGTTTGTCTTTTACAGTTTGTGTGCAATTTCCATGCATTAAAACATTGGTTTGGCTTTGTGAAGCTGAGAAGGAATATCTAAGGGGAGGTGACAGTAAAGCTGTTGATGGCTCCCATGGGATTCTTTGAGCCAGATCGTCTTTTCCTGTTGCAGCACAAGAATTTAACCATACTTTTAGATAAATCCTTGGGTTTCTGTCTCTGCAGTGCCTTGAGACTTAGGCTGATGCATCTGAAAAGTAACTGAAGTAACTTTTAATTGAGTAAGTGTCTATTGAAAAGGAGGACAATGATTTTTAAGAGGAATTAAAATCCCGGCTTCTTCCGTGCTCTATTTGACTGAGACCTGAGCCTTGTGATGGTTTATTGTGTCCCTGCTCTTGACTTACACAAGAGAACATTTTTATACTCACTGGGTTTACTTTTCAGCTGCTCACCTGAGTTTTCAGTTGAGGGGTGCTTTTAAACTGATGGAATGAGCAGGAATGTTCTGGTTGTACAGTGAATCTTTTGGGTTGGTTTTGGACTCATGGCAATTCCTCTAGTGTGGAACCAGTCATCCATTAAAACTATACAATCTGTCTTGTATCTCTAAAGATGCAACTTGTCCCCCAGGGTTTTGCCTGGCAAGACACAGGTGGGGAACCAGATCATCTGTGGTTCCTCTAACAGGAAGCAGCAGACATTAGTGTCCCGGGTAGGAGTTCTGGTTGACACCTGGAGGTGTTCAAGGCCAGGTTGGATGGGGCTTTGAGCAACCTGATCCAGCGGGAGGTGTCCGTGCCCATGGCAGGGGGTGGGAGTGGATGGGCTTTGAGGTCTCTTCCAACCAGAACCTTTCTGTGATTTATTGCACGAGAGTGCTGGTTCGTTGACTATCCCTCATCCCATCCAGCCAGTTACAGAGCGTGACACGCAGATTGGTAACCAGCAAAATGTGGGACGCAGCTGAACCTGCTGGAAGGCCCTCAGCTCTTCAGCCAGAGACCAAATGTCCTGGCACTCACAAGAGGGCGGCATGACCTTGCAGTCCCTCAGAGCCTGGCTTTTCATCTCCTTCTGGCATCTCCTGTTCATCCGAGGATGTGCAGCCTGTTTTCTCGTGGACAAGGGCTTGCAGGCAGCCTCGGGAGGGGGATTCTGAGTTCCAGCCCTGGCTGACACTGCCACGTGAAGGGACTCATCCCGTTGTGCCTGACCTGCCCATGTCCTTCCAACTGATGCATCCCAGTGTTCTGAACTGCAGATTCATGGCCCAGAGATGAAAGGTGGTGGGGTTTGTGTTGTTCTCGCCCTGGAGATGAGCCCTGGCTCTCCCATGGAACCAGCTCACAGCCTGGGCTGAGCCGTAGTGCCCGGGGACAGTGCCCTGCCACCTACCTCCAGGCAGGAGCATGGCTCTGTCCTTGGCAGTTGCTGCCGCAGAGAGCTCTGAGCTCCTGGGATGCCCTCCAGGAGAGCAGGTTTGTCCCTCCTGCGTGCTGTAGGGAGTCAGTGCTAGAAATGCAGCTCTTCTGCCTAAAAGAAGCTAATCCTGGATGCAACTGGGCAGTCGGTAACTGCACTTCACTTGGGAAAAGCTTGAATTCAGCAATTCTTTTCTGCCAAGGCAAATCCTTTAGGGCCGTGTGCTGGGCTGTGTGTTAGGGCACACGCATGGGGCAGGGAGCAGCCAAGGGAAGGGCGTTCCCAGTGGAATCAAGAAGTACCTCACCTGGTGAACCTGCTGGCTGCTGGCACAGCGAATCTGTGAGTCCTGACCTTTGCCTTTCCTGACAGGATGGATGAAACGGCTGCAGGAGCTGCAAGTCAACCTGGAGACTGCTAAACCTTCCTGCTGTCTGTGCTCAGCCACGAGGCGAGGCTGTCGGGAGTGTGTGTGTGCAGAGTTGTGCTCGCTGGGGTGCTCTCCTGTCCTGGGAGCGTGGTGTGACAGCCTCTCCGCAGGTGGCAAGGGGAGCAAGCCGGACCGCGCACAGCAGCGAGCAGAGCAGGTAGGGGAACGCTGCTGGAGGGTTGGAGTGCGGGGAGCTCAGCTGCACTGGCTGCTAATGCTGGCAGATGCGAGGGTTGCTGCGTGGCTCGGCTGTTGTCTCATCCAGGGGCAAACACCGTGCTGCAACAGGGCTTGGATACACGTGATCCAAGGAAGACGGAAGCCCTTGTTTCCAGGATTTGCTCCAGATTTTGTTCTAAACCTTAGTGAGAGAAAAAAGCTGTAAAAAAAGCCCTTGATGATGTGGGAAGGAAAGCATAGTTATGTTTGCAGCTGAAAGAGGGGAGTTTGAGATGATATCTTGGGGAGGAATATTTTCCTGTGAGGGTGGGGAGGCCCAGGCCCAGGTTTCCCAGAGCAGTGGTGGCTGCCCCATCCCTGGAGGGGTTCAAGGCCAGGTTGGATGGGGCTTGGAGCCCCTGATCCAGTGGGAGGTGTCCCTGCCCGTGGCAGGGAAATGGAACTGGATGGGCTTTGAGGTCCCTTCCAACCCAAACCATTCTGTGATTCTATGATTCCTTCCACCTTGGCAGTTTTCCTTGGACCTTGTCACCCTCTGCCTGTGTTTCAGAGTTCAAAATCATTTGCTGGGATAGGGAAGCAAGCAGGGATGGTTTTGTCCAGCGTGTTACAGCCTTCCTGTGCCTGGATCCTCAGCACTTGTGGTTTCCTAAGCCTTCAGTGCCCGGCAAGCTGCTCTTTGTTCTGCAGACCAAAGCCAGGGAGCCGAAGGTCAATAGGAGCTTTGAGGGCAGCGAGACAGAAGTGATGCTGCGTTGGTAGCAGAGGGGTCAAGCCCTTCCAGTGCTGCCGCCATGCCCATGCCAGGGCAGCAGGAGATGAAGAATTAACCACCTCTCCTGGCTGAACCTCTCCTGCACATGCTGAAGGCATGGCCCCAGCTCCTCCTGGGAGGCCTGGGACAGTATCTCCTGCTCTGCGCTCCCCTGAAGCAAACCTGCAGGCTGCTCCCAGGTGAAACACGTCGCAATGAGTCCCTGTCAGGCCCCATCTCCTCCCCCAGCGCTATGATGCTGGCAGTCAGTAGAACGTAACACAAAACAAGCTCCCTTCAGAGGGTAAAAGGAGCTCTTGGAGAGCAATGATGAATCCAAACCAGCAGTGGGGAGAGGCTGAGCAGTGGTCCTGCTGTGGTTGAGTAGGTGATGCCTTCTACAGGAGGTGTTAGTGGACAACACACAGGGAACTGTTGCAGCGTGGTCCTCTCTTGCCAGTCACTGTTGTTCTGGTGTGCACAGGGTGTTTCAAAGTGCCTGTTGATGTGGCTGAACGTTAGGCTGGCTGAGCTGTGCACCATGCTGCCACCTCGGAAGGGAGCGGGGCAGGGTCCGCATGCTCCAGGGAGTAAAGCATGGGCATACAGGCCTTTCCAATCAAGTGGAGTGGAAAGGAAAATGAGTAAAAGCAAAATAAATGTTGTCTTATCAATAGTTCTTGCTAAGAAGTTATGTTTTTGCATTGCCAGTTCTCCCTTCGTCAGGCAGTGGTTTCTGTCCATGCACAATGGAGACGAAGAGTGTTGAACGCTGGGCAAAGCCACCTGCATCTCCAGGCCAGTGGGACGCGATCCTGACCTTGCACCCTCCAGCTGGCAAGGAAGATGAGGAAGGAATCTATGGCTTCTTCTGTCCACAGAGCAGCACACGCAGTGGCAAGGACGAGCCTGACTATGCATCTATAGATGATGAGTCCTTGTCCTCCCCGGGTAGATCCTCCCCCAGGCGAACCTGGAGGCACCATCCAAGGTTTTTCAGCTTCACAGAGGACTGTGCAGGGTGCAGAGGGGGTGTTACAGGCAAGAAGGCATCTTTCAGCAGTGGTGAAGTGTTGGCCTTTGATGAGTATTCTCAGGCGAAGCATGAGCACAGTGGAACAGATCCAGGGGGGCAGCTCGAGCTGCTCCTGGCAGACCTGGGGAGACACCGTGGCATCCTGGACTGGGAGGAAGATGAGAACAATGCCTTCGCTCTCTCTCCTGTGGAAATGAAGGCACAGCCCAGCTGGCTGGTAAGGGTTGTTGTCTTTCAGGCATACTAACCGCACAGTGACCACGGGTGCCCATTACCTGTGCCCTTGAGGCACCTGATGGTCCTGAGGTTGGGATGTTCCTGACAGATGTCGAGTGTCATTGCCTTCTCTATATCCTGAACTGCTGCTTCAGGCCAGTGAAGTGCAGTTCAAATCCAGAGGTGATGCTGAGATTGTACCCTTTAACAACCTTCTGACCTGAAGGCAAAGCAGGTTCCTGCTTAAACAGTAACCAAATTCCTGCTCCCCCTGAGGTGATGGCCAAGGGGAGCAGGGAGAGCATCAAGGAACTGAGGGCAAAATGGGTCCCTGAGGGCTGGCAGGAAAGGCTGTTGGGACAAGCAACTCTAGCCTGGGAAACGAGTGCTGGCTCCTTTTCTCTGTGTTTGGGTCTGGGCTTTGCTCAAGGCTTCTCCTGCAGCCGTGGACCAGCAGGGTCCTGGGTGGGCTCCTTGCCTGTCGTATTTGTGCTCCTTGTGCATTGCTTCTGTCTGTTAGGGTCCCAATAAGGTTTCCCACTTTTCAGCTTTTAGCTCTTGATTTGCTTTGGAGCAGGGAAGCGGAGCCCCTTGGGGCAGGATGCTCTGGTCCGGAGGAGCCTGGCAGCCCCTGCAGCCGTAGGGCGGGGGAAGAAAAGAATTTGCTGCTAAATCAGAATGCCCTTGTGTGCAGGAGGATTTGCATTAAGTATTTGTTGAAGCTGCCTGGGAGTTTTTCCAGCCTCCCTGAAGGTCAGCAGCCGTGTGCGTGGATCCCAACCAGCCCCAGGAACTGCCTGGGGCCGCGGTGCCCGTGGGGGCGGGATGGGCACCTGCTGTCCCCGGGCATGAGGCATCTCTGCTTGTTCATGCAGTTGATGGCCTAAAGAAAGAGCATCGTTATGGCTGTGATATTGTCTGAAAGAGGGCCAGGAGGAGCAGTGCCCGGTGCTGGATTGATTTAAATGTCTTCTGTGATGGTCCTGAGCGGGAAGAGCACTGTGCAGCTGCCCGGTGCCTTTGCCATGTCCCCACCGCTGCCACCCGCTCCGTGGCTGATGGACCTGGCTGTCCTGGGCCCTCCCAGCTTCGCTGTGCTCTGCTCGCGGGGCACCTTGGCTTTTGTGGACAACCCAGGAGTGTTCCCAGCCTCTGGGCTCTGTGCTGTGGTCCTGGGTCCTTTGGTGAGGAGGCTTGGCTGGGCAGACCTTCGCTCGAGGTGCCAGCCCTGCAGGGTCCTGGAGTGCTGAAGCGCAAGAGCAGAGCCCAGAGAGCCAAACTGGGCACAGGTGGGCTGGCAGAAACCCTTGGGTCCTGTTGTCTTTGTGCTCCTGCCCGCTCCGGGAGTGCACACGCTGATGCTTGCGTCCACCAGGGAATTTCTCTCCTGGCTCCGCAACATGTGGAAGGAACGGTGCTGTGTCCAGGGACTGGCATCCCACCAGCAGAGTTGCCATCCCTGGCACTGTGCTCTGGAGAAGAATCTGTGCTGGAGAGGGTTTGTATCTGAATTCTGATGTGGAAAACTTGGTATGTGGATGATCCCACCCTATGGAAGCGAGAGGAGGCTGGCTGTGAATTCATCATGCGGAGTTAGGCTTGTGAAGACCTGTCCTGCTCCCAGGGAGCGGAGCACTGCCCCGACAGATTCCTCTGTCCTGTTAATTAATCCCAAACCTCGGCCAGAATTAGGGCTGGGATCTTCCCCAGACACCAGCTGTCACTGGAACTATGTGGAACACATACGAGGAGGTCAAAGCTCGTCTATTAAATGGCATTTACTTGTGCAAGCCTGAGCGAGGGATGTCTCTGCTGCCTGTGATTACTGTTTGTAGCTGCTGTGCGCGTTGGCTGTGGGAGGCAGGAGGGTGGCCTGTGCCCCCAGTAACCAGGCACTGCAGGTCCCATGCCTCAGCCCAGCTGCTGGCTGTGAGTCTGTGTGTGCACGCGTGTCCCATTCCCTCTGTGTCTCGCCAGCGCTCCCTGTGTTGCTCGTGGGCAGCGGGGGCTGCCTGGCATGGAAGAGCTGCCCCCATCCATCCCCGAGCCCGGCCGAGCCCCGGGCTGCTTGCTGGCTGCTCTAGCACAGCCCTGGGCTTCTCCAAGACATTTGCTGCAGGAGCCTCCCTGCCTTGCTAATAATAAGAGATGCTCGCGATTCCTCATGCCTGTCTGGCGCCTGCCTTTGGGAGCAGAGGATTAATGTCCCAGCCGGGCTCTAGAGCTCCGTGCATTCCCATCGGGAAGGGAAAGATGCCCTGGGAGTGTCCTGCTTATGCCATTCTTATACAATACAGGCTGCGTTTGTACTTCTTATTTCCACAATACCTATATGAAATCTATGGGATGGCAGCAGATTTTTGCTGGAGATCTACCTTTTGTGGAAATCTTTTGTAGACTTCCCAGACTCCTGTTGGTGCTCGGGTATAAATAGGGTTAAAATTGGTTTGATATACTCGTCTCAAAAAAAAAAAAAAAGCCATTTTCCTTCTCTATCACTTGGGTCTGTTTGTAATTTGTGTACCTTGTCTGTAGCACCTCAAAAACATCTCTGTGTCAGTTGTGCTCCTTTAAATGCGTTTATAGCACTGCGTCCGTGCTGGTGGAAAGCCCTGGGCACCGTGGGGTCGTGGACTCGGATCCATCGGCGTCAAACGCAGAGCGAGGGCTGCGTGGCGATGAGTGACCTGAACTCGCGTGCTGCACCAGCGCCTTTGGGAAGGACAACGTAGCGGCTGGCACCAAGCGTCCCTGTGGACGGCAGCTACCGGGGCAGGTAAAGGAGAAGAAAAAAGGCAGGAGAGGAGGGATGGAGCCACAGTGCCCTGGCTCGGTGTGTTCCTGGTGTCTGCGTCGCCCGGCTGGGCTGTGTGGAGCGCAGCAGAGCCCCGTCCCGTGCTGCTGGATGGGTGCCCGTGCTGCCGCCATCCACGGGGCCAGGTACTTTTTTGTGCCAGTGGTGCCACTGTCCTTGCCTGCAGCCCAGACGTGGGGAACCACCAGAGGCAAAGGCCGGGGCACTTCCCCTTGTCCTGCTCACCGTGCCGGCCAGGTCGGTGCATTCAGGGCTCGTCTGTTGCTCCTCAAAGCAGAAGCAGCAGCTGCGAAGCTGGAAATCCCTCTCCTTTATCGTTAAATGGGCTCTTTGTTTGTATGGGTGCGTGTGTCAAGGCTGATCACAGGTGGAGATCTTTCATAACCAAGCCCATCAGCCAAAACCATTCCTTGCTGCTCGTACCACGGCATCTCTCCTGGTGCTGCATGCCCTCTGCCAGGTCGCCGCTCTCAGGTGAGCGGGGCTAACCCTCTCCCTGGGGCAGCCGGGTGCCAGAGCCGTGTCTCACCCCCTGGCAGATCTTAACAGTTTTCTCCAGCTCCCGAGTGCACCATTGGAGGTGAGCACACGCATGGTGATTTTTTATTAGGAACTTTTCCGTGGAAAAGCAGGGTTGGGCAGGGAGCTCGCTGCCTCACTGGTGGCTTGGGGTGTCTGTGTGGCAGCGGGGAGCTGGGGAATGCCTTCTGCTGCTCTTCAGCATTCAGGTATCTCAGTACACTTCTTGTGGTCCAGCTGCTGTGGTGCCTGGTGCCCTTCCAATTGCAGGGCACCAAGGCTGGCGGAGCCTGGGGTCCATACAGGGGAAGGCATTGCAGCCGAACCCCACGCCTCGGGCACTGGAGCTCTAGTGCAGCGTGGGAGGCGTTCAGCCCTACCCTTGGTGAGGCAGGGTCTCCGCAGCCTCCCTGGTGACACTTCCCATGGCAGCAGGTTTTACACCTTCTCCTCCCCGTCTTCTCCAAGTGGTGTTGCCACCCCAGCCCGGCGCTGCCAGCCCTTCCCTGCCAGCACCCGCCCCGCAGTTCAGCGTTTGTAAAGAAAGGGGTTACTGTTCCTTCTATGCTCACAGCGCAAACGCCTGCTCTGCAGCGACTGTTCCCATCCTGACCTCGGGAAAAGCCTGTGCGTGGCAGCAAGTGGAAAATCACTGCACGCTGACGGCTCGCTGGGGCTGCTGGCTGGTGAGGAGCAGCTTGGCCCCCTCACATCTCCTCAGACACCCCACATTTTCTTCTTCCTGGCCCTTGGGAGTGGCACCAGCAGCAACGGGGGCTTCTCTTGCCAGCGAGGCTGCCAGCCCTGAGCTGTTGTGAACACGGTGCTGGGTGCTGTTGAGCAACAGCCGGGGCAGCAATGGCTCATCAATAGGACAGGAATAGCCCCTGGCCACAGCGGATCCTCTAGGGGATGATCTGCTGTGAGCAGAGGCTGTACCTGTCCTCCAAAATAGCAGCCCTGCCCCATGGCTCTTGGAGGAAGCGAGCTGGTTGCCGCAGTGCTGGGTCTGGCGTGGGCAGGGCTGGCGTTCACCTCGTGGGCAGCTCTGAGCAAGACTGTGCAGTGCAGAGTTCTCCTTAGAATCAGCCTTTCAGAAGCAGCTTGTATTTAGAATGGGCTCTTGCGTAAATCTGAAGGTGACAGTGAGACAGAGAATCACAAGAAATCACTTTTGTTTCTTTCATAGCTGTCTGCAAAGCAGGTAAATTAGCGATGTTGGGAAGAACCAAATGCAGCAGCAGTACCTGGGTCTTGGCTTCACCTGGCAGAAACACCCGTGTTGGGATGTCCAGGCTTCAGCTGCTTTGTGGGAGGTTTGGTCCCCAGGACCTGTTCTTACCAAGGGTGGTATCCTGGAATGCTGAAGAAGGATCCTAGATTTTGAATTACTGGAATGCTTTTGGGATGACTGGAGAGGAAGAAGCTGCACAAGTATGCAGAAGCCTCTGTGGTTTGTCTCCTGGGCCCTGGGAAGGAGACAGCTTTCTTCTATTTGTGCTTTTGGAGGAAGTGGCAGAAGGACTTAACGCCACCAGGGAGAGCAGGAATGAGGTGCTGGCAGGGTCCTTTCTCTGGCTGCACCCTTCGAGTTACAGTTAAGGTTGTGGGGCTGCTCCCCTTTCTGCTAGGGCTTTCCTGGTTCTGGGAGGACAGAGCTGTCTGTCTGTCCATCGTGATTGCCTCCTGGATGTCTGTGCTGCCTGCGCCTGCTGGAAGGGGTGGTTGCCCTCCCTCCTGAAGCAGAGCGTGGTGCGGAGAGGAGCCCAGCGGGGCAGAGCCTGGCAGCGCCGCTCAGGGTGCTCCCTCCTGGGAAAGCTGCCGCCGGCCCTGGCACAGGTGGAAAGGAGGGAGAGTGTCCTCTGCAGCACGACCGCGTTGAGGGCAGGAGCTCTGAGTGCCCACCAGCCTGTGCCCACGGCGTGTGCCGCCCCAGCGGCGCGTTCGCTCAGTGACAAGATGATCCCGCAGCCCAGGGCTCCAGGGACGGCTCTGCCTGCTTCAAGGGGAAAGCCCGAGAGAAGTGAGGAGGAGCTTCCCCAGTGGGTTGATGGCCAGGAGTGCCCTTGGCAGGATCCCAGGGTGGTGATGCCATTTGGCAGCTCTGCCACAGTGTCTGTCCCCTGCGAGCTGGATGGGGACATGTGGAAATGGGCACTCATCCCAGCTGTCTTTGCCCAATGCAGGGAAGTATTTGAAAGTCATCTGAAGAATAATTCATGGCCCTTGAGGTGGCAGTGAGTGAGTTTTGAGGGTGGCTGACTCTCAGGCAGCAGCACCTGGCTTTAACTCCTATGTGCACCCTCCTATGGGTAAAAGGCTTGCTGGGAATTGTGACCCCAGGCAAGTGTCCCCTGTAGGTGAGGGCATCTTCTCATCATTTAAGGGAGGAGAGAAGAGGCCGACGCACAATTTTTAGGTGGTGCCTTGGTGCCCCCAGCCCTGCTGCGCTGTCCCAGTAACGCGGGGGACACGATGGAGGAGCTGCGGCTCGTGCCAAGCCCGGGAGCTGTGCCAAAATGCCGCTGAGGAATGAGCGAGGGGGAGATGGAAGGAGGCAGCTGGATCTGGCGCCGGGACTGTCGCCACCCGCGTGCTGCCTCTGGGGCTGGTGACGCCACGGAGCAGGGGTCTGGGTGACTGATGCTGCTTCTCCAGCTCTGCTGCACTGTGGTCTTCTGCACTCCTGCCCTTGCCTCATCACCCTGCTCCTGCTTCCCAGGAGCCGTGACTGCAGGGGCCACCAGCATCTCCAGGCTGTCTGGGTGCCCTGCAAGCACAAAGCCCAGTTATCTCTGACGGGCACTGGTGCTGGGCAAGGAAAACCAGTGGAAGTGGCCCCAGGACAGGCAGGAGTGGATTGCTGAGGTGCTCGTCCTGCTTTGGGGACCCCAGCACCCCATCCTCATCTGCCCACGCTGACGTTTTGCTGTTGCTTATTCTGAAATAATCGCATAAATCACTAGTTGCTGGGGTTTCCTTATGTTCCTGCAAGAAGGCTTTTAACCCGGGGTCCTGTGCACGGGGTGGCTTGCACAGAAGTCGGTGGCATTGCCTTTTATTGTGGCCCTTCTTGGGAACAAACAAACACTTGGCTCGCACAAATGTTTGTGGAAGGAGCAGTGAATAGAGCCGGGTGAATGGCTGGGGGGTGGTTTTCCCCATGTTTTCTCCCCGCTGGGCTCAGAGGCTCGCCAAGCGGTGCCCGCTGCTCTGCGGCTGCACCGGGGCACGCGGGAGGTTGTTGCAGGGTCATCCAGGGATGACAACGTGACCGTGCGGGTACGACTCGTCCCTCAGAGAGGAGAGCATTGGGAGTCCTCTGAGTGGAGCAGGGGCCGAAGTGAAAATCTAAACCATCTGGGGCTTGGCTTTCCAATGTCCTACATGTGCCTTTGACAGCGCAACTCCCATTTCTTCTGCTCTGGGGGGGTTCCTCGTCCCTCGCTGCTTCCCACTGCCTGGGAACCGAATGCTGCTTGGTTTGAGGCAGGAAGGAAAGCCTGGAGCTGTTTAAAACTCACGGTCTTCGGGGAATTTCAATCGCCGTCCAAGCCTGTTCACAACCAACTGAATAACGGTGCAGGGTTTGAATTGCCGTCCCGCCTCCGCAGGCAGCGCTGCCTCCTCCCTCGCTGCCTGCACCGCGCTCTGCCCAGCTCCTCGCCGGGGCAGCGGCCATGGGGCTGCCAGGCTGGGCTCTCCCCGCAGCCGGGGGCAGCCCCGAGGCGTAGGGGGGCTCCGTGCCTCTCCCTTGCCCACCTCATCATGCCATTGCTGGAGTTCTTCTGGGCTTGCTTCAAGAGAGCCAAGGTAAGGCACTAAATTTAAATGGCACCCGTCATTCCGATACCATCCAACTCCAGGAGAAGCCGCTGGTAGGGGCGCTGGGGTGGTGTCACCCACAGGACTGGGGCTTGTGCACGGTGCCTGATGTCTTCTCCAGCGGGACGTCGTGCCCGTGCCCCAGGCGCGTGTGAAAGGCTGGTTTGGGATGTGCTGCGTGTGGCTGCGTGGTCGCTGCGCCCCCTGCTCACCCGCTGCCCGGTGGTGCCTGCGTCCCGGCGCGTGCAGCCCCCCGGCAGGCAGGGGTGTGGATGCGGTGCCGGTGGTTGGGACGCTGTCGGAGCTGGGCTCTGGTGGGTGCGCGCTGCCAGCCCCCAGGCGCAGTCCCGCTGTGCCCAGCGGCAGGGGCACCCCTGCAGCGGGCTGGCCTGGAGGCTCGGCTCGCTCCAGCGCATCAGTGTGACCACAACCAGCTTTGCCGACCTGGAGGGACGGGATGGCTGCGAGTGGGATGACCAAGGAACAGGGAGAGTGGAGGCCTTGAGTTTTTAATTTCCTGCGGCAGGATTTCTTGTGGCATCTGGTATTTTTCACTTGAGTTTAATTCCTCATCTGCCGCCTTAATAATGTGCAACTCTCTCGCTCTGCCTGCCCCTGGTTGTTATCTTGGATTTATGGCATCACAGCTAGCGCAGTGCGGAGGAAGGTGTGCCAGGTGGGTGCTGGAGATGTTGTTAGTATGGATTTCAGGAGCTTCAGGCTGGAAAAAGCAGTAAAATCCCTCTCAACCACTGCCACACACCGGCCTGTGTCAAGCGAGGGGATCTGCCGTGGTGGAATGGATGTGGAATGCATGCCATTCCCCAAGGGTTTCAATGCAAAGCTTAAAATAGTTGACTCTAAAAATGACATTTGTGAAATTCATTAACAGTATTAGTAGCTGTCTTGTCCCTGCTGTCGCCAGAGAGCTTAGCCTGTCCTCGTTAACCCTGTTCCTCCCTGTGAGCTGCATGTTGTCACTCCTGCCATGCTCGTGGTGGCACAGAGACAGAGATGGGGTCCTGCACCCCCTTGCAGAGCTCCCAGTGGGCTCCAGCCCAGCCCGTGCTGGCTCCCCAGTGCCTGCCGCCTCCAGTGAAGCTGGAAGCAGCCAGCAGACTGCTGGCTCCAGCCCGTCATCACCTGGAACCTGGTGAGGTCACGGAGGCCTGGCCGGCGCGAGGGGCAGGGAGGAGGCTGTGAGATGCTGGGGGCCGTGGGGTGTCTCCTGCCCTCACCAGCTCCAGGTCCCCCCACTGCAGCTGCTCCTCTGGCCGCAGCCCTGGGCAGTGTGTGTGACTTCTGCCCACCCCAACACATTCCCAGCCCCCTTTCCATCTGAGGATACTGACCCATCTGAGCCCCTGGGTTTACTATTTAAGCCAATATTTGTATCTCCTTCTTGCTTGGAAAATGCTTTTACAGGATGCCTGGAACATGTGGGGCCTCAGTGCAGGTAAAAGTCATTCACGGGGCTGGGAGTAGATTTGTCTCTCAGTTCGGAGACTCTTCCTCCCCTCCGTCACACTGCGGTGTCATGGCCAGGGACCTCTGATAAGTGAAACTCCAGGCAGTTGGTGGCTCCAGAAGATATTTGACCCCTTGCCATGAGACAGGTGGCCTTTACGCTTGGAGGGGATGGGCTGTGCCCAAGGAGAAGGGTGGCAATCCCTCGGCTCAGCGCTTCAGCTGCCACGGGGACAGCCTGTTCCAGCAGGCAGAAGCAAAGCGGTGAGGGGTGGGGGGCTCTGTCAGGATTGAAGCTCCTCTGATATTCAGAGGCGAGGGCCAAAACAACATTCCTGCACTTTGTGCTTCCTCGTTCACTCAGCCACGAGGCGCCTGTTGGATTTGGCACCACCAAACCCCAGAGTGGCGAGAAGGGTCTCTGGCAGATATTGCAGGTGCTGCCTTCTTCCCCGGCTCAGGACGAGCTGTAATCTTTGCCTGGTTTCCTTCACTGGTTTTGCGGTTCCTGTGGCTCCCCTTGCGGGGGCACAAGGTGTTCAGGTGGGCACTCTGAGTCTCTCTCCATCCTTCACCAGCAGACTCCAGATCCCGTGTTTCCCCTTCAGCAGCCGCTCTCCACCAGCAAACAAGATCTGCCTGTTTCGCACCTGGACAAGTCCTCATGGACTGTGAAGCTTTGGGAGAGGGGCAGCTGGGGAGCAGCTCTGGCCAGGTGGGCTTTAGGGCCAGCTAGGCACCTGGGAAGTCAAAGGAATGGAGGACATTGTGCTCCTGATCCCCCCTCTTCGAGCTTTGATGTCCTCATGTGGGGCTGGGGCTCCTGCTTCACCCTGGTTCCCTGTTTTCCAGTGCTGCTCAGCGACTTGTCGTGAGCAGAGTAGGATTTCTTGAAGAAGGAGAAACGTGCAGGGCTCTATGCATGGGATTAAAGCTCTCCAAGTTGAATGAGGTGGATCTGTGGCTGGTGGAGGATTTTGTGGGAAAAAGAAAATGCTAGGGCCAGGACGTGATGGCAGAGGAGGAGAGGCTTCCCAAAGCTGCTGTAGCACAAGGATCAGCTTTCCCTGCCCTTGCTATGGCCTGGCAGAGCAGCCCCACTTCATCGCCCACCAGACCTTGCCCTGCTCCTTGGGTATCGGACTGCACGCGCCGGCTGCAGGGCTGATGTTTGCAGAGCCTGTGATAACGGCGATGATAGAGGTCCTGGTGACATCTCCCTGGTGACATCTCCCTGTCCAAACATTTTGGCTCCAATGCTCTCCAGTTGCCCACAGGCTGCAGGCTCTCCTGAGGAGCACAGAGCCAAACTCAGGTTGGTGTTGCCGCGAGCAGCCCGGCAGCGGGGAGATGGCTAAGCCTGTGTCCCCTGGGTCATCCTCAGCCCCGCTGCCCGAGCAGGAAGAGGGGTCCCGGGTGGCCCGTGGGAAAGGCCGGCTCAGCCCTGCGCAGCATTCCTGCAGCGATCCCCGCGGCACCGCTGGCCTCGCCGCGGCTGCACTGCAGGGACTCGCCTGCACCCAGAGGGCTGGGGAGGGTCCTGGCTGAGGGCGCTGGGCTCTGTGACCCAGGCAGTGCCAGGACCGTCCTGCTCTTCCACCTCAGTTCAAATCGCCGTCATCTTCCATGTGCTGCCAGGGCTCTGCGGTCTCTAAATCCCATTTCCCTTGCCCTTGAGGTGCAGCTGCTGTGTGCAGTGCTGGTGGCCCCATCACCACGCCGGGTGCTGTGCCGTGGAGAGGCATGGGGAGCCAGAGCCCTGCCTGCTGTCAGCTTTTGTTTTTCTCCCTTTCCTTTCTTCATTGTTGGCTTTCCGTGCCAGCAGCCACCATTGTGTGCTCTGCTCCCAGAGCTGCTAACGTAATTAAACATTGGCATCCCTGCTGCGGTCTGTGCAGCCGCACAGGTACCAAGGGATGTGTCCGGGGACACCCAGCCTGGTGTTTCCTGCACTGGAGCGAGGGGCTGCCCCACCATGGCTCTCCCAGTGCTGTCCAGAGCCAGGCCCAGCTCCAGCATGGGAATGGACTGGGCTGTGGTGCACAGTGCTGATGTGCGGGTGGCTCGTGGGTGTCACTGCAGGGGTCTGTGTGCTCAGAGGGACAGACCACGTCCATCCAACCCCTCTTTTGATGATGCTCTGGGCCATGCGTGGCACTGATGTTTTAAAGCCAGAAGGGCCGATGCCCTTTGGAGAGCCCGTGGCTGGAGCCCTGCTCCTCTCCTGGCAGAGCAGAGCTGGAGCGGAGACAGAGCCTGAATGTGAGTGGTACAAGTCTGTGCATGCACAAATGAAAAAGGCAACAAAATAATTTCTGCTCTTTTTTTCTTTCTTTTCACAGTGTTTCACATTGCTGGAAGATAAAAAAGATGCAGGTAAGTTGTGACAATTTTTTGGGGGGCAGGATTGCCTGCGCTGCGGGGCAGTCAGGGGTTGCAAGAACAGGACTGTCTGGTTTCTTGTGCCAGCAGTGTGCTCGTCCCCAGAACTGTGAATCTCCACAGGAGCAGTGAAGGCAAGCAGCGTGAGGCAGTGCCAGCCAGGGTGCCCACCGAGCCCTGGTGCTGCAGGGGGACCCCAAGGGTGGGCCCAGCCCCTCCTTCACGGATCCTTACCCCCCGGCTGTGAAGGCAGCTTGGCTGTCAGTGGGATGCTGGGGAGCAGCTGGGGTTGGGGACACCCCACGGGCTGGAGGCTGGTGCTGGTCTGCAGGAGGAGGAGGCGTGTGCCTGCAGAGCTGGGGACCAGGGCTGGGGACAGGGCTTGTGGGCTCCCAGATGGGGCAGGGCCAGCTGCTCACTTCAAGAATAGTGCAGGGCCACTTGTCTGAAACGGCATTGCTGGTCGTGGCAGCTGCCTTGGCGTCGGTGACGCAATGCACTGGATCTCGTTTTATCCTCCTGTGCCACCCCAGAGAAACAGCCCTGCTCCAAGCGTGGTCTGGCTCGCAGGTGAGGTAGCAGAGGTTCCGCGTTTGTCATTTCACTGGTTGGTGCAATGCAGGCTCTTTTCCCCGTGACCCCTGGTCCCATGGCCAGCGGGGGCCGCTGGGTCTTGGCAGCTCTGGAAGCAGAGGGACCCCGAGCGCTCCTCTGCTCTGTGTCAGCTCCTCTGCTTTGGGTGCAGAGGGGGTTCCATGGAGAATGCTCTTAGCAGCGAAGGCAGGGAGGAGCGATGCTGCCAGACGGAGGTTCCAACACTATGAAAAGGGGAACACTGCTTTGCAAGGAGCCCTGGGATGTGCCGGGGCATCTCGAAGCTGCTCTCGTAACCAGAGGGCAGTGACTCGACCTCTTGGTTTTCACCCTGTAAGGGTTAGATGAGCTCTGAGTTGGGCTGGTGCAAAAGCCCAGGAGCACAGGGCGGCTCTGGGTGACAAAAGGCACTTTGTGAATGGAGCTCCAGAGATGATCCTGGGTGGTCTCTCTTGCCCTTCCATGGGAGAGATTAACAACATTAGTAGCAAGCGCTTATTAACAAAGGTTAAAGAGCCCTGTGCAAGGGAAAGGGCAGGGAAGATTCACATCCATGGCTTGGATTGTGAGGGGAAGAATGTTTATAGCTTTTTTTCTCATTGGTTAAAGCTGCCTGTAAGATCTAAGCCTCTCCTGGTAAAGGCTCAGCTACATTCACACCAATGCCTGCCTGAACCTTCCTGGCCACACGTCCCCTCCCCGGCCCGTTCAGGGCAGGACTTCACCTCGCGCTGCCATGTGGGTCCCCAGCCGTGTGGGGCACGGAGCACGGAGCCCTCCCGCTGGAGCAGTCCCAACCAGGGCCAGGCTTCCATGGATTTCCTCACCCTTGCCTTCCTCTCTGACATTGACTTCCCATGTATTGTTCTGGACAAAGCAGAAAGGAAAGGCTTTCACGCTGGCTGTGCACGCAAAGCCTGCATGCTCTGAATTAAGTCCTGTGGGCAGCAGCACCAGGCTGTCCACAGGCAGGATCAGAGTGTGCCCTGCTGACACCGTTGAGCAGGGATCTCCCGTAACTGCCGAGGGATGGGAACTGAGCTGCCAGCTTCCTTCAGCACAGTCAGGCAGCGATGGCATTGCTGTATTTCCAAAGCAGGCTGCTGCGACGGGACGTGGTGAAATAGGAGAGAAAAGCACGAGGGACGTTGCTGAACTTTTGCCCCTGCGTGAAATAATAAGGTTGTATTTACCCAGCATCTGGATCTCTGAAAATAACCCGCTAAATTTAGCTGTGGTTGATGTGTTGTCACAGCTGAGTTGTTATTCTCCTCGACACGGAAAATCTCCTGTGCGGGTCCTGCTGGTTTGCAGCCTGAGTCCTTTGCTCCTTGCCTGACGTGTGCGCACGTGTTTGACACCCTGGTTTTGGTGAGAGAAGAGAGGGACAGGGGTCTGTTTTTCTGTCATTGCTTGAATAGACTGAAAGGGAGAGAGGCGGGAGGCTGGCAGGCGGCTGCTGCGAGGGGTGCGCCAGGACCAGTGCCGGAGCTGTGCTCTGCCTGTGGCATTGGTGCGAGGGAGGAGACCCGGGGTGGGATGCTGGATGTGGTTGCACAGACCCATTCCTGAGGGTTCCTGAAACCCTGTGAGAAATCGCTGCCTGTACGGGGTGGAAAATGTCACGGGTCTGGAGGTAGGAAGTTGAAAAGCTGAACTGAATGTGATTACGAGTGGGTTTGGTGTGACATGTGACAAAACAGACTCTGTGGCTCCCGCCCTGTCCCTGCCCACGGGGTCAGTCTGGGGCTCAGCTGCGGCATCAGCAACGATGAGCAACAAAGCTGGTGAGGGGGCTGGAGAACAAGCCTTATGAATAGTGGCTGAGAGATGTTCCTGGAGGTGTTTAAAAGACGGGTGGATGGGATGCTGAGGGGCATGGTTTAGTGACTTAAAGGAATGGTTGGACTCGATGATCCAGTGGGTCCTTTCCAACCTAGTGATTATATGATTCTATGATCGATCCCGCCTGGGCAGTGTAAAATGCTTTGTGCTTAGCTCTAAGTGGTAAAAACGTTGAAAAGAAATTAAGAAGACATTGCTTAGACAAGAATTTATAGACTATAACCACTCTTCCAGGGCAGCTTCAGTGCAAGGAAACAGTTTCTGCCTCTTTCCATTAAGTGTTTTCTCAGGAACTGGGGCCAGCATCACCCAGGGCTCGAGATGTGATCTCCAGTGTTTCCCTTTCAACCTCCTTGGTGAACCCTCGAGGGCATTTTTGCACTGCTGAGCACTTTGAGATGTATTTTATCCATTTTGGTTTGGTTTCCCCAGAAAGCAGGCTGGCACTGAAGCCCATCAGAGCTGAGGTGGTGAGCTCTGGCGCTCCTTGCCTGTCCCCATGGTTGATGCCTTCTGGGCTGTTTTGATAAAACACCTTTCTCGGTTCTGTACTGGGCACTGCCTCCAGCACTGGTGCCTCTGTAACACCAACCGCTTCCCAGGAGCTGCTGTGTGGGAACCACTCGCAGGGAGAGCGGCTCCTGTAGGAACCTGCAGAGCCACGCGTGTAACGGCATCCGTTGTTCATTGCCAGGAACCGCTGTGCCAGGGATACAGGATGCACAGGGCTCCCGGTGACCGACAGGAATAGGGAATGCAGGGTTTTGGTTTTTTTTCTCCTGCAACCTCCTTGCTTTCCTGGCACAGAAGCTGCTGGATCAGCCCCCCCTTCCCACCCCCTCTCCCAGGCTGCCGAGCACCCTTGCCGCCGTCCTTGGCTCCTGGGAAACAAACTGAAAATGAGGAATGAGAAAAAAGTGCTTTAGAAGAAAATCAAAACCAACTTGGCCACGCTTCAGTCTTTCCAACAAATGATCGTGGGGAAAGGATTTGTCAGAGGAAGAGGCCCCTCCAGCCCCCGGAATGAGGCCACTGCTTGTCCTCATTCCCCTTCTGCCTATAAACTTTCTATAACTCCAAAACCTGGTGACCGCTGCAGCCACCACCTCCCATCCCCCAGCCCAGCTCCCCATTCTTCTGGGGCTTTAATTCCAGGCTCTGCAAGTTTTTCTGTTTCCTGTAGCTAACAAAGTGCAGATTCCCTGCTCTGAACAGCAGGATCCTATCAGGAATGGGGTGAGCTGCTTTGCCGGGCAGAAGGGAAGACCTTTGGCTGGAGATGGGTTTTCCCTCACGTTGGCCAGGCTGCGCGGGACTTGGGAAGGGAAAGGGATGAGCTGGTAAAAGGCACCTTTGGCCTCTCAGTGCCCAGGGCAGCAAGGAGCGATTGAGGCAGCCTGGAAGGGAATCGCGGGCAAGAAAGTGCATTTATATCTGCGCCCCGGAGGTGGTTTGTGTGAGACCAAAAGGATTGAGAGGGAAGTTGTGAGTGCATTGACATCCCTGAAGTGAAAATGAGAAAATCCTCTGAGAACCAAAAGGAAGTGTTGGCTGCACAGTGGTTTTGCTTTGGTAAGAGCTTTCGCGTGGAGGAGGCATTAAAAACGCGAAGCAAGGTAATATTTCTTGAGTCAGAAAGAGGCGGCCTGTGCCATGGGAATGACCTGGGCTGAGGAGCGCACCCGGACTCCGTGGGTGCTCCGGAGACTCCTACGGTTTTCCTTCCAAAGCCTGAGAGGTCAGAGGGGAAAACAGAGGTGTGAGATGTTTGCAGGTCGGTCTGATCACATTAATTCCTTCTCAAGGAAGAGGCTCTGAATCCTGCCTGAAACATCCGTGATGCTTTGGGTACCTACGCACCCGTGGGAGCAGAGGCAGGGAGCACGCGTTCCCGGGGATGCTGGTGCTGTGGGGGAGCGGGGGGCTTGCTTTAGGGTGGGCAGACAGAACGTGGAGCCATCCTCACGGTGCTCTTGACCCCTGGCCCCGCCGGTCACGGCCCCGGTGCCTGTCCCGGGTGACTGCGGGCAGGGATGGAGCCGGCAGGGATGGAGCCGGCAGGGATGCTGAGCGCAGGGGATGGAGCCGGCAGGGATGCTGAGTGCAGGGGATGGAGCAGGCGGAGCGGGAAAGCAGGAGCCACCCCGGTGTTCTCTGTCGGAGGTGGGGGCTCTGGGGTCGCTCCCCAGAGCGGTCCCGGGGATGCGGCTCCGCTGCGCCCTGCGCATGGGAAGGGACCGGGTAAGGGGCAGGCAGAGGGTGGGCAGGGACCGGGGGCGCTCTGCGTCCCCCAGCTCCGGCTCTGCTCCCTCCTTTCCAGCTCTGCCCCCCTTCCACATCTGCCCCTTCCACATCTGCTCCCTCCCATCTCTGCCTCCCCGCCCCGTTCCGGCTCTGCCCCCTTCTCCCCCCCTCGCTTCAGTTCTGCCTCTCTCCACTTCTGTTCTCCCCCCCTCCATCTCTGTTCTCCCTTCCTTCCATCTCTGTTCCCCCCAATATCTGCCTTCCCTGTCCATCTCTGCCCCCCATCTCTGCTCCCCGACTCCAGCTCTGTCCCCAGCTCTGTCCCCTCGGCTGCTCTGTCCCCAGCCCGTGGCTCCGCGTCCCCCAGCCGGGTGATCCGTGCCCGGGGGTCAGGGGGCTGTTTTGGGGTGATCTCCCAGGGCCCGGCCACAGCTCCCTCCGAGGGTCTCCCAGCGGGTCTGTGGTTGCTCCCAGAAGCCAGCTGTGCCGGTAAGATTCCCTAGAGGTTAATCAGCCTCTTCTCGCTTGTCTTGGTGAACCCTGTACGTGCTTCCTCAGGTCGGACCAGAACGGAAAACCGCTTTCTTAGACTTGCAAACCACCGCGGTTATATGTGGAACAGCAAAGCGTTCTGCTCGTCGCTCCCCCAGCTGCAGAGCTGCAGTGGTTGGCGTTGCCCGTGACCCGCTGACTGCAAACCCAGTGCCGTGTCCTCTGCCAGAGTCCCCGTGTGGGCTGGGGACCCTGTTCCCTGCCTGTGCTGGTGATGTTTGCCCGCAGGAGGAGCAGCAGCCGTCACCCCGCGGTGTAACGGGGGCTCCGGCGTGGGTGGGTGAAGCAGGAACAGTTGGGGTCATTGAGCTGGTGCTGCTTCTCATTGCTGACAAACGTGTTTACCCTCCAGGAGCGGGAGGCTCTCTGCTCTGCTCTGGTGCAGCAGTGGCCACATAATGCGGATTCCTCAGATAAATCCCTGCTGTTTCTCTGAGATCCGTGGCTGCTGGTTTAATTGCCTACAGCTCTGGGCCAGACACAGGACCCTTGTTGCACAGACGCAGCTCCCATGAATGATGCTGTTGTGCTGGTGTCTCTCAGCTTCCCTTTCCCTCCCTCCTGCCCTCCTCCCTTGGAAGCTGGGGAATTCGGTGTTGGTGAAATCCCGCCTGCCGTGCTCGCGCAGCTGGCGACGCCGGTTCCATCTGCCATTTCGTGTGTGCCAGTTAAATCAAGGGGCAGAAGTTTCCTCTCAAGGATATTGAAGCCATCCTCCTGCTGTTGGGCTGAGCCAGCTTGCTCGCTTCAAACTGGTGCTGACCCTGTGCCCAGAGCATCCCTGCAGCCACAGGCGCCATCCCGCGAGTGGCTGGGACTGGCTCTTGGGACGTGGTCCCCTTCATCCTTCCATGCTGAGCCTGACCTCCTCCGTTTGGGATGTGGTGGGGGTGAGCTGGGGTCAAGGTTTTGTGGGGAAAGGTGGTTTATGGGTTATCTGCGCTGTGGAGAGAGCCTGAAGTGGGCAGGAGAGGGGAGCAGGCAGCTCTTCTGCTCCTGGCTATCAGGGCCTTGAGCAGGATGCTAGACACCAGATTGGGTTTATTGCCACCCTTCTTTGTCAATAATGCCCCGGTGCCCATCACAGACCCACATGGCTCCACGCGCTCTGCCAGGGCTCGATCCTGCCTGTGCCACCACAGCGAGAGCCCAGCAGGACTGTGTGTGTGTTTGCTGCCTGCAGGTGCCAGGGCTGCTCTGCTGGGCCGGGGTCCGATGGGCAGCGATGGCAGTGGGGAGGGGCTGGATAACAGTTGTGAGCAAGGAAAGCACGGGAGCGCTCTGTGCTGGGTGGCCGGAATCAGGCACCCCAAGGGGGAAGAGGGTGGTGAGTGCTGGCTACGCCCAGATCTGAGGTGGGGTTGGACCCACACCATGACGGTTCCTGTGAAAACAGCACTGGCTTCTCTCTCCATCTGCAGCAGCGGAGAGTTGTGGCACGTGGATAATACTTGCACAAGTGCAAGACTGCCCTGAGCATACGCTGGTGAGCAGATTTGCCCTGGGACACCCGCATGCTTGGCTCCTTTCCACTGTCTGTTTTTATTTATATACCTAAACGAAAATCCTAACTTTGTTTTTTCCCCTGTTTGTTTTGGTTGTTGGGAAAGAGAAGCAGATAACGGGTACTCAGGGGCTGCTCGGGGTGTGTTTGCGGTGGGTGCGTGGGTTTTCCTTTCATGGTGGGCAGTCACTGGAGGGAGGATGCTTTCCTTATGGATTCATACTAATTTTTCCCTCCTTCTTGAATGTCTTTTCTTGGTTTGACTTTTCCGGCGTGGGGTGTTGTGTGCTGGGCCAGCAGAGAGCGCCCGGTCCTGCGCTGCTGCGGGGGGTCAAGGACGGGGGGTCACGCATGGAGAGGGGATCCTGCATGGGGAGTCAGACGTGGATGTTGCCTGCTGCAGCCAGGGGAGCCCCCAGGGTGGGAGCACCCCCTCTCCCTCCCATTCCGGCTGGTTGGGATAAGCCATAGCTGCCCGTGTGCCCTTCCCATCTGGGGATGATCTGTCCTCAGGTCCCGAGGAGGGTTTGATCCAGGGATGTGCGGATCCAGCCCAAATAATTGGTCTTTTTCAGCATTTGTGTTGTCTGTGATTCTTGCCACGGCAGCAGCATTCAATGTGCATCTTGATGTCATCTGTTGTGTAAAATGAGCCTTCGTCTGTCGCTACTGTGATGCCCAGACAGCTTCCCTGCTGGATCTCACCTGGCGCAGGGAAGGGTTGTGAGTGCTGGCAGGCGAGGAGGCAGCAGGGGCAGCACGAACAACCCCGAAATGCCTGCATCAGTCCTGCCCTCTTTGCTGCCTGTTTATAGCTCAGCATCTCCAGGAGATTTCCTGCCTCTCTACCCCCACACACTCCCTGCTCCTGCTTTGCATGAGGAAATGAGGGGAAAGATGCTTGAAATCCTCCTCTGAGCCATGTGCTTTTTCCACTGGCTGTCACTGTGCTGCTGGGGCCACCCGGGCACTGGTGCCTGGCCCTGACCCACCGTGGTGCTGGGTGAGAGCCGAGCGTGGCAGCGGAATGCAGTGTGAGCTCTGCCCTTACCCACCGCGCTCCCGGCACTGGGAACAGTGCCATGTCCTTCTGCCTCTGTCCCTTTCCCTCTTATGTGGCCACAGTGTGATATCCATCCCAGCCATCCCCAGGGGCCCTGGCTCCGTGCTCAGCACCCTGTGGCTTGGCACCCATCTTCTGTTTCCAGAGGCTTTGCTCCTTCTCCATCCCTGTGTGCTCCATCCCCAGCTCCTGAGAAGCAGGACTTCATGGATGTTGGTGTTTCTGTGGGTCCAGGCTGGGTTTCTGATACCCCAAACCCCTTTCCAACCCCTCGTCTGCCTGTGGCTCTGTCACAGGGTGCTCACAGCCTCCATCACCCCTTGTTTTACTTATCTTCTACTGATGTAACCCCTCTTTCCACAGGTGGCTTGGACTAGATGACCTGTGAAGGTCCCTTCCAACCCAAAGCATTCTCTGATTCTCTGATCTCCACCCATGTGGGTCAGCAGCTGCACACTGTGCTGTGTCTGACTGCGTGGGGGGGACACCAGCTGCTGCGGGAGCCCTTGGCCCCCTGTCCACGCCTGTCTTCTCCCTGGTGAGGGGCTCCTTTGCACAAAGCTCTGTGAAGGCTTTCATGCCAACAACAGCCTCATTGAGAGCCCCTTCCCTCCAGAGCTGAGGGCTGGTGCGAGAGGGGCTGCAGCGGGGAGGAGAGGCAGCTGGGAGGTTGGTGGGAGGAGGGTCAGGAGCTTGGGGCTGGGGAAGGAAGGGAGGAGATGTGCATCAGAAGCCTCTCAGACTATGAAAACAATGGAAAAAACTGTTTTTTCCTCCTGATCCTCACATGTTGGGGTGCTTAGGCAACCCTCCAGCCCCCACTGGTAATACCAAGAGAGGGTTTGTGGCATCCCTGCCATGGTCTCTCCTGCTTTTCTGCCATCCCCACGCCAGATCCCATCGCTGCCTTTCCCTCTCCTTGTGTTGCATGTGTTTGGTGTTCACTGTCAAGCCCCTTGCCCAGTGTCCCCGTGTCTCCGTCTCATGCTCTGCCTCCTATCTGCGTCTCCTACTTCCACACTCTGGCTGGTGCTTCCTGACCTCCAGACCTTTTGCCTCCTTCTTCACACACAAATTCCTCCGTCAAGTCCACCTTGCACACTGCGCTTTCCTCTTAGCCCCTCTATTCCAAACCCCGTCCCGCTTTCTCTTCTTCCCCCTCTTGCAAACAGTCTGTGCCTGGTCCCATCACAAGTGACGTGGGTCTGGGATCCAGAAGCCAGGTTGTGAGATGCGTGTTTTGGGAAGGATCTTCCTCACCCTGTGCTGTTAGAGGAGGACCTACTGAGGAGGAGAATGCCCCGCAGCGTATGCGGATGGTTGGGATGGTCCTACTCTTGGCACCCTGCTGCGGCTGCTCCCCTGCTCTCCCCAGGGGCTTGGATTGATGGGCAGGGAGAGCTGCGGATCCAGGCGTCCGTCCAGAAACTGTGCTGGGGCTCGTCTTTGTGAGGGAACCGCTCAGGGGACCCTCATGGGTGCTCGGCGTGGCAGGGAGGGAGCAGCTGCTCGTGTCCCTGTCCTGGGGCTGCCAGCCCGCGAGCAGCCGGGGCCAGGACAGGCCCTGCAGTTGCTGCTGCCGCTCTGGCAGCGGAGGAGGAGGTGGCATGCGGGGCATGAAGGGGGTCTGGGGTCGTGCCGGCTTTCTGCTGTGTCCTGGAGCCCCTTCCCCAGGCTGCAACACACAGAGCTGGGGACCAGCACTTCGGCTCCCGTCTCTGGAGCGCCGGCGGATGCTGCTGAGGCAGATGGTGCCTTGTGGGGTGCTGGTGTCCCTTGTGGGGGGTGCTGGTGTCCCTTGGAGGGTGTAGGTGTCCCTTGGAGGGTGCTGGTGTCCCTTGTGGGGGTGCTGGTGTTCCTTGGGGGGTGCTGATGTCCCTTGTGGGGGGTGCTGGTGTCCCTTGGAGGGCGCTGGTGTCCCTTGTGGGGGGTGCTGGTGTCCCTTGGAGGGTGCAGGTGTCCCTTGTGGGGTGCTGGTGTTCCTTGTGGGGGGTGCTGGTCTGTGTGACAGCTCTGCAGAGCACGGGAAGCCAAGGGGAGAAGGGGCAGTGGGGCAGCAGGCAGGGCTGTGGGTCGGACCGTGGGGCCGGGCCGTGGGGCGGGCTGCGGGGCCGGGCGGGGCCGTGGGGCGGGCTATGGGGCCGTGGGGCGGGCTATGGGGCCGGGCGGGGCCGTTCATCCCCGCACCTGCGGCGGCCGGTTCGCCGCCCCGCCCGGTGCCCGCAGCGCCGCCAGCACCGCGGGTCCCGCCGGGGGCCGCGCGGAGGGGCAGGTAACCGGGACCGGGGGCTCGGAGAGGGTCCGGGGCCGCTCGGGTGCCGTGCGGGGCGGCGGGGGCCGGCGCTGCCCCGGGTCCCCGGGGCTTCCCGGAGGCTTCCCGGAGGCTGCTCGCAGGCTGCTCGCGCTGCCCCGGCTGCCGCGGCCCGTGTCCGTTCGCGGCGCTGTCGGGGTCCCCGGTGATCCGGGGCGTCCGGGCGCTGCCGGGGGGGGCTCGGTCCCGTCTGACCCCCCGCCGGCTCCCGGTGCCTCGGGGGCTGCGGTTCGAGCCCCGGGGGCGGAGGAGCCGCGGACCCCGCTGGTGCCGGCGGATCTGGAGGAGGCGGGCAGGAGGCTCGTTCCTTTCCGCGTCCGCACTCGAGGTCTGATCGATGGACACGCTCTTTTCTGTTTGCGTTTTAACGGCTGAGAGAGCTGGGGGTGTTCAGCCTGGAGAAGAGGAGGCTGAGGGGAGACCTCATTGCTCTCTACAACTACCTGAAAGCAGGTTGTGGAGAGGAGGGAGCTGGGCTCTTCTCCCAAGGGACAGGGGACAGGACGAGAGGGAATGGCCTCAAGCTCCACCAGGGGAGGGTCAGGCTGGATATCAGGAAAAAATTTTTCACAGAAAGGGTCATTGGGCACTGGCAGAGGCTGCTCAGGGAGGGGGTTGAGTCCCCTTCCCTGGAGGGGCTTAAGGGATGAGGTGCTGAGGGACATGGGTTAGTGATTGATGGGGATGGTTGGACTCAATGATCCAGTGCGTCTCTTCCAACCTGATGATGATGATGATTCCAACCAAACCGTGGTTCGAGAGGCAGCGGTGCCGCTGGAGCAGTGCCTGCCCTGTGGGCAGCAGGGGCTGCTCCGGCTCCGCTCACCCCTCAGCCTCCTCCCAGGCTTGGACGGAAAAATTAACTCCCACCTCTGTCCCAAAAGCTCGTCGGTAGTTCCCTTATGTGACAAAATGCCCCGTCCCAGGGCAGAGCGGGCATCCAACCTGGCTTCTGAGGAGCTGCTCACGTTTGCTGCAGGTACCGGCACTTCCTCTAAGAAATACTTTTCCAATAAAAGGCCAGTGGAGTCAATCCAACCGTCCCTCCGTGGAACATTCCTTCCCCGCGTTGTCCCAGATGTCCAAACCTGAGTGCGTGCACGGGACACGGGTCAGTTGTGCAAGAGAACAGTCTGTGGTGATGCCATGGGGCACGGCAGTGCTTCCTCTTGGCTTCGGGACTAATTTCAAAAAGATTTGGATGTTCTCATAGTCAGTTGAAGTGCAGCAGGGGAAGGAAAGGTTGCCCTGTCCCTGAGGGTGTAGCTGCGTGACTTTGCAGCACAGGAACAAGCCGACAGCTTGGCCGGCGCTGAGTGCTGCCGGTGGTGCCGAGGGCAGGTTGCCAGGCTCCTCTGTGCCAGGGAGGCAGGAGGGGAGCTCAGGGAGCCAGGCACTGCCCCGGCTTTGCTGGGGAACAGGGTAAATCATCGCCCAGCAGAGAGGAGAACTGAGGCTCCCACCTTAAGCTGCTTGTTCCCCGAAGAACCCAAAGCAGTTTGCCCATTGCAGACGTGCTTGTGCGCTTGGCATATGGTTAGAGGGGCTTTTGCATTCAGATGTGGGAGTTTAATCCTCCAAACACAGCAGCGCGCTGGCAGCGAGGCTGCGGAGGCAGGAAATGCCTCCCAGCGCGGTCACTGTGGCCCTGGCTGCGTGGGGAGCTGCGAGGGTCCTGCGGGACCTCAGCCCTGCGCCCAGGCTCATCTCCTAGCCCAGCAATGCACCAGGTAATGCTGGTGTCTCCTTCCATCTCCACCAGCCTGATAATGGAGATGTTGTTCCATCCCTTTGCCCACTGGCTTGGGTGAAGTGTATTGCCAGTGCCCAGGGATGGAAGCTGAGCTGGTTTTGTGGGTGTGAAAGGCTTTTGGGGGGCAGCATGCTGGCTGCAAAGGCTGGGATGCTCTTGCTCGTGCCAGGTCTCCCATCCCACATCGTGCCCGTGCTGGTCTGAGGCAGCAGCGGCTCTGGTGGGAGACAGCAGCACCCCAAGCCGTGGGCACTGTTGGCATTGCCCGGGGCGGGCTAAGGTGGGAGCTGAGGCACGTGTGGCAGCAGGGACATCTGTGTGGAAGCCAGGTCTTCTCATTTCTCAGCTTTCCTTCCTCCGCATGCTCTTCCCACCATGCCGGGAATGTGAAGGAGTTGTTGGGCTGGGTTTTCCTCTGTGCTGGAGGGTGGACGGAGCCTCCTCGGGGCCGGTGGTCGGGGCTGGTGTGGAGGAGCCACCCGTTAACCTTTGTGCCGAGCTCCGGAGAGGACCGGCAGTGCATGGCCACATTCCCGCAAGGCCGGGGGTCTCCCACCCAGTTAATGATTGAGCCACAATAACCCTTCTTGTGTGAGTCTTGCTGAAAGTCACCTCCGGATAATTATATTAACTTTTCCAGGCTGCTGGGGCTGGGTGCAGAAATTTAAAGAGACAAGGTCTTTTCCTATGTTTCCAACAAGAAATCCGTTTTTAGGTGCAGGAAGTGATGGTTGGCCAGCGTTCCTTGTCTCGGCTTGCTTCCTGCTTGGTTTGGCGTGTTCCTTGCACGGTTCTGCACGAGGAGCTGTTGGAGGTGCAGAGCCGAGCTGGCCTCGCGCTGCCCTGCTCCGTGCTTGTCCCTCCCTTGCCCTGTGGTCCCCAGGAATGACCCTGGATGCTGACCCCACGCCTGGGGGATACGGCTCCCATGGGGTCCCAGGGTGTCCAGCCCCATCTCTGGTTGCTCAGCTGTGACGCCCATGGGCGAGTGTCTCGCCGGGTCGCTGCTCTTCCCAGTTAATCATTGACAGGGTCCCCGTGCCACGTGGGCACGCGGCCCAGCGCACAGCGGCCGAGCTGCCGGTGCTGCCAGCTGAAGGGTCCCTTATCGGCACAGGGCACTCGTCCCCCTGTGCCGGTCACAGGCAGAGTAAACACTAAAGGCTGGCCCTGGGAACAGGCGCAGTGGCGTGCAGGACCTTCTCCTGGGAGCTCGGCCGTTCCATGTCCCACTACGGAGAGGTGTGTTGAGCCGGCAGTGTGAGCTCACAGCCCAGAGAGCCAAACGTGCCCTGGGCTGCATCCCAAGCAGTAGGACCAGCAGGCAAGGAGGGGATTCTGCCCCTCTGCTCTGCTCTGGTGAGACCCCATCTGCAGCCCTGTGGTCCACTTCTGGAGTCCTCAGCACTGGAAGGACATGGAACTGTTGGAGTGAGTCCACAGGAGGCCATGGAGATGATCCGAGGGCTGGAGCACCTCCTATATGAGGACAGGCTGAGAGAGTTGGAGCTCCTTAACTGGGAGCAGGATCTCAGCAGATCCTCTTGGGCTGGCAGGCTCTGAACCCAAGGGTCCCAGCGCGCTGGAGCCCGGGTGTACACGGGGATGTCCTGCCCTTTATCTGGACTGAAAAGCATCTGGCAGCATCGTGTGCATGCAGAGAGCCTGCGCCTTCTGGGGCGTCATGGGCTCAGGCTCCGGTGTCTGCTCGGAGCACACTGGGCACAAATGATTTATGCTGCTGTTTAAGGGAAGCGGGAGCGGGTGCTGGGCTCCGTGCTGCCACACGGGTGCAGATGTGTGAGAGGATGTGCTGCTCATGTACCATTGATTTGCACATGGTGGGTTTCTGTTCTCCCTCTCTTTCCACCCACCCCTCATGACGTTTAGAAGATCTTTGCTGCCGCCAAGGGCACGAGTTCAGTTTCTGAATGCTCTTTTGTCCGATGCCGCGCAAAGGAATTGTGCTCTCGCCCCATTTCTCCTGGGAATGGCAACCAAATGCTCCCACAGCACCCCTCGCCGGGTGCTCCAGCTGCTGCTGCCCCATGGACAGCTGCCATCTGGAAACCCATCGGTCGGGGAGCCAGGGCAGGAGACCTGCAGGTGTGGAGGGTTCTGTCCCCAAACTGCCAGCCTCTCGCGCAACTGCGGGCTGCACAGGGTGGGGACCAGAGGGACTGGGGACTCATTCCCCCTTCCTTCTGCCCCTGCTGCTTTCCCACAGGGACCCGCGCCTGCAGAACGGGGAGACTGGGGCTCAGGGGGGAGGCACAGGGAGAGAGGACACGAAAGTGAGCGTTTGAAGGCAAAAGGGGAACGGCTGAAGAGGACGAGGTTTGCTGCAAGCACCGGGCTGAAGGCTGGGCTGGGGGGTTAGGTGAGCGGTCCCTGGGGCTGCAGGAGGGGGTTTGCTCAGCAGGGCTGGCCAGGGGCTGAAGGCGACCAATTACCAGCAAAACTGGCTGTGGCCTCGGGCAGCGGCGGGTGATGCTGTCACGAGGCTGCGGGACGTTTGCGTTCAGTGGTGACTCAGGGCGCACTTGACCTCCTTTCCTCAGTGGTGTTGGGCAAGAGCAGGACAGCTGGGCAGTTGGGGCCGGCGTGTCAGCTTTGCTTTCCCAGGCTGGGAATTCCCTGCAGTCGCAGTACCAGTGGCTCAGCATTGCGGAAGAAGGTACATGCACGCCTGCTGTTTGTCCTCCCACAGCCTCCTCCTGCCGGGAGGGTGGATGATGCTGTTTTGTGGCTGTCCTGTAGCGTGAGTGGTGGTGACAGGCGGGCTGCAGAAATGAAGCTGAAGTCCAGATCAGTGTTGTGCAAGTGCCACTGTAGGGCGTGCAGTGTTTCCTCCCTGGCTGCTCGTGCTGTCTGGTGGGAGTTGCTGTCCCCTGGCAGAGGCACCTGGGTGCAGCACAGGGTTTGTGGAGGGTAGGGATGGAGCAGTGGTGCCAGCGTCCCAAATCCCCTCAGCCCCCTGCTCGGGCAGCAGTCGGGGTTCTCAGCTGACACTGCGTTCCCCATTCCCGAAGGCTGAGGGAGGCGAGATCCCGGCTGCCCTGCTGCTGCTGGCAGCAGTGACAAGGGCACACAGTGGTTTTGCTATGATGATTGTCAAAGTTTGGAGGTGCTTTTACTGTCCCGGTAAAATGTCTGGCAGGCGTGATGCAGCGGCAGGAGCACTCAGATCCCTGGTCCATCTGGATGGGGCTGTGCTCCCGGCACATGGCTCTCAGCGCTTCGCGTTGCTGCTGATTTGAGCTGCTGGGGATGCCCATCCTCAGAACTGCCAGTGTCATCCAGACAGGGCGGCTGCTGGCTGTGCTGTGTGGCTTTTTCACTGACAGTGGTGAAGCCCTGGCAGAGGCTGCCCAGGGCAGTGAGGGAGTCCCAATCCTTGGAGGGGTTCAAACACTGTGTGGGGGTGGCACTTAGGGACATGGTTTAGCAGGCATATTGGGGTTGGAGTGATGGTTGAATTGGATAAGCTGAGAGGTCTTTTCCAGCCTTAGTGATTCTATGATTCTATGATTTCCTCTTCCTTAACACCTTCTGTGTGGGAATCTCCAGAGGCTGTAGGTATCAAGATGCCTACTCGATCACTGCTTGTCTCAGCAGAGCCAGAGGAACAAGCCTGCTCTCTTGGACCCTGCCTGGCCATTGCAGACGTGTCCTTGTCCTGCAGAGCTCTCCAGAGCGCTCCTTACTGCTCTCCAGGATAACTGCGAGCTCGTGCAGGCTCTCAGTCTGCAGGGACTGGGGCTGTCCATGCTGGACACCTCAACAGAGAAGACAAAAAAGCATGGACTGAGCAGAAACTGCCTCTCTTCCCAGGAGGCAGTGTGATCTCCTGCTGAACTCTTCACTTGTGCTCCGGATGGACGTTCACTTTCCAGCCAAGTGGAAGCTGACCCCGCTGCTTCCCTTTCCCACGCCCAGGGCCTGCACACACCTCTGCACACACCGTGGCTTTTCCAGTGCTGCTGCTGCTCATAAAAAACCAAACCAAAACAAAAAAAAACCCAGCAGCAAGTGTTTCAGGCATTTTGCAGCTGCAACTGAATTGTGTCAAACTGCTCCTGCATCTGAGGCTGCAAGCCCTGAGTGCACGTTTGTGAGGGGCTCGTTTAGGGAGGTGTTGCCGTCCAGGGAAAAGGGCAGTGGTTTTGTGAGCGCAGGGAGCTGGGTTGTGCTCTTGGCTTTGCTCCTGGCTCTGCATTGGGAGAGGCTTTGCCTCAGCTCTCTCCTCTGTAGGGGAAAGATAACAGAATTCCCTTCTCTGCAGGATGCTTGTGGCCTGGGGATGTGCAGGGACCCTACCGGGTTCTGCCACCACGTTTGATTTCTTGGCCCTGCCCCGTTACTGTTCGTTGCCAGCAGCCCTGGCAGGGTCTGTGCCCACGGCCGTGCCGGTGCCAGCATGTTGGTCCAAGGGCGCTGCGGGATGCTGGTTGCTCGGATGCTGCGACGCTGCCTCAGGTCCAGGGGGGCCAAACCCTCCTCTCCTCATCCTTTGCTTTGGAGCCTCCTTGACCAACTGTGTTGAGACAGCTGCCTCTCCGTGTCCTGGATTTCCTGGATCTCTTACCTTTTTTCTTGCCTGTATTTTGTGTAGGGATCTCGGTATGAAAACAGTGTTTGTGCTTCCTAAGCCTCCATCTGTGCTGTGCTCCCAGCCCGGCTGAGCAGATGCGGAGCTGCCGGCTTTGGGGCCGGGGGGTTGCAGGCTGGCCTGAGATGCATCCCTGTGTTTTCTCATTGCTGCTTTCGAATGGGGGTTTCCATGTGGGAACTCCTTCCCTGCCCTCTGTGGGAAGCTTGGGAACAGCATTCTGAGCTGCCAAGTGGCAGAGCTCACCCCCTCTGCCCTGCAGCTTAGGGGATGGAGCCTGTGCTTATGCCGGGCTAAGGGTGGCTCCCAGGCTGTGAGCCTGTCCTGGGGGTCCGGCACTATCCTTATCAAAAAGAGGGTTTGCATGTGGATTATGAAATTTGGACCATTTTTGCTCAAGACCCAGTGATGCTGCAAGGACAGAGGGACCTCTGGCAGGAGGGATCCTCTCACAGTGCCAGTCCAGAGCATGGACACCTTGAAATTCTGTGAGGGGCAGAGGCATGAGGGTGGCTGAGTTTGCAGGAGGGACTGAAAGGGTTAAAGCTGTTTTGCAGTGTGATTTCTTTTTTTTTTTTAAAAGCCATTTCCTCCATGTCCAGAGACAGTTTATTTTCTGGGCATTCTTCGGGATGCAGGGAGGTGCCTTTTCTTTAAGGCATTTCCTGTAAGCAAGTTTATATTTGGACCGGGAGGGTGGGGAGAGGAGGTGGGTGCTGGGGAGGGGTCCTGAGCTGAGTGACCTCAGCTTTTGGCTCCTTGTCCTGATTTGTTGGGGGTGGCAGTGACGGGAGCAGTGACCAGGGGAGAGCAGCTGCTGCTGTATTTGCCTTTCCTCTCATTGCTTCTCCCTGCTGAGCAGGGACCTGCTGGGGCACCGTTCAGTCCTCTGTGATGTCTGTAGGGGTCTGGGTTAGCATTAGGAATTTATGGAGTAGGCAGGTCTATCTTCACTGTAATTCACCACTAACGGTAGAAAATAGCTGTCTGCCTGTGCCCAAGAAGTGGTCAATGCCAAGCAAAGGTGACCAGTCATCCCCTTCTACCCTTTAAAACCACCCCTCCCATCACCTTTAAGATGATGACGGTAAGTTCTGCCAGACCCCAGATTCTGAGGCTCCTTGTTGACTGACTCCAGTTCTATTCCCTCCCCCAGGATGGCTTTGTTTGCTGCTAAAACCAAAAAAAAATCACTCAAGCAGGCACAGTAATGTATAAGATCACCAATATGTACCGTGCTCTTGATGTCTGGAGTGCAGGATTAACTCTTTCTTGTTGAGATTTGATCAGACCTTTATTCTTATGCAAGGTCCTTAGAGTCTGTGGCCGGGCGAGACGGGGCAGGCTGGGGTTCAAGCAATTCTCCCATTGTTCCCCATGCCAAGTTTCTTCTCCCCCATCTTGTTTTCTTTTTATTACCGTGATTTCCTAACATCGGAAGAGGCGAGTTATGAAACTGGAGTTATCCAAACACGTCTTGTTTGAAGATAGCGTTTCATCCAGCAGATGCAGCTTCCTGCTCTGTAAATGGTTTTCATTGTTTCCCGTTGGCTCCTGGCCCCGTCTCTGCCGGGGCCACTGGTAGTGTCACTGGGCTCCAGCAACCCGAGGAGCGGTGGTCCCAGCCACAAAACGCCAGTGGCTATGAGATGCAGGGAAAAGGCTGAACTGGGAACACTGGTTTTCTGGTATATCCTCTAAAACCATCTGGGAGGCACATGTAGGCTGCCTCTTTGCAGGGTTAGGAAAGCAGCATGCCTGCCGTGAGGCTGTTGCTGGGATGCTGACTCAGTCGGCTGCTCCTCCAGCAAGGGATGCTCAGTACGTGTCCACTTTTCCAACAAGACCTGTCAGGAGGGGCCAGTTGGTGCCATTTCTGCTCCATCACACCGCAAACGTGTGCTCCAAATACCCATCTGGCTGATGCTGCCTGGTGAGATCCCGTATGTTTGAATGGGATTCCAGCTATGGGGCCCTTGACCAGATGCCCACTGGTGAAGTGGAGACAGACCTAGCACAGAGAGGAGTTATGGAATACGGCACTGGTATCAGCACCGCTCTTGCCAATTTTGGTTGTAAATCCGGATCATCTTCTGCTGGATCACGTTCAATGAGAGCCCCTGGTCTGATGGTCGGCATCCAGGCTGCCAAAGGGGGAGGAACCAGGGAAGAGAGGGTAAATAAAAGAAGGAGGTGCTGGCCAGTGTGGTGAAGGTTGTTTCCAGCACAAAAGAAGCTGTAGAATTTTGCAATCTTTTATAGGTACTGAGGAGAGAGGGGGTTTGGAGATGCTGCCTTGGGTGCCTGATGGGCTTTGAGGTCCCTTCCAACCCAGACCATTCCATCAGTCTATGACCTTGGACTTGGAAGGAAGTGTTAGGCAGCCTGCAACTCGAGCGAGTGGCTGAGGGATCTGGGCAGCAGGGAGGTGGAGGCAGACTAGGACTTGGCTGAAGGTGAATTTTCAATGGATTGCCTTTCTCTGTCGGTGGAGCTTGTCGGAGAGGAGCTGGGTGTGCCCCGACCTCTTCCTCCAGTGCAGGAAGCCGTGGCGAGGTCTGTGCCGTCCCTGTGGCTGGAGCACAGCGATCTGCAGCCTGTGCCGGTGATCCTTGCCTCTCCAGCTCTTCGTCCCCACAGCTTTCCCGCCTGCTTGAGAAGCAGTGGTTTTTAAAATTAATTAATGAATTAACTTTGGCATGAATGGCGTGTGTTTTTGTGAATGTCCTTTAGGGGATGTGAAGCTGCAGATGTTTGCTCATTAACTCAGTTCTGCAGAGCTGCTGCCGGAAGCAGTGCCGGGCTCTTGGCAGTGCTCTGCGGTTCGATGTTTCTCCTTCCTGCCCTGCACTGGAGCCCCTGCCGCGGCCCCTGCTCCCTCCGTCGGAGCCGTGCTCCGGGGGCACCTCTGCTGTGGAGGTGAGGTCCTCCGGCAGGTCCCGTGAGAGTAGCCCATGTCTTGTGTCTCTACGTCCTTGGCCACAGCCGTCAGAGAAAGCAGAGGTTGGTGGGCTCAGAATGAGTAGAATTCAATCAGGTTCACTGGCATTTTGTCTCCATAGAGAGAAGGAAGACAGGGGGAATAAAGAACTGAGCACCCGGCTCTGTGTTGGGATGGGGTCCTGCCTCGTGGGATCCAAAGCCCCTGAGATCCCCATCTCCTTACACAGATCTTGGGTGTCCTTGGGCTTTCCTCCAGCAGCTGCTTCACCTGGGGAGGTTCCTGCTCTCTGGTGGTGCTTGTGCTTCTTCAACAGGAGCTGTGCTTCTCCAGGGCTCCTGGAAGCGTGGTGATAGCAGGGATAAATACAAACCAGCGTTGCGCAAGTCTGTTTGGTGGATTATTGAGGCACTCTTGTTTCTTAGCCAGGCTCCTAAGCCCATCAGGGCACTAGTGGCTTTGACAGTGCTTTCTCCATTTTCTAGCACAAGCTGGTCCTTTGCCTGGGGCTGACAGCAGGCAGGGCTGCCGGCCATGGGCAGGAGGGTCTGTGGGCTGCAAGCAAGCTCCTGCCTGCCTGGCAGGGGCAGTGGGTTGGTGCTGTGGCCCTGTGCGGGTTCAGAGCTGCAGGCAGCTGCAAACACCTCCTGGTCGCTGCCTTATCTCTTTGTCCCAGCCGGTTGGCATGTGTAACGTACCCAGTAACGGCTCCTTGTTCAGATGGGTAAACAGTAACAGCAGGCAGGGCTTGGAAAGAAAGAGAGCAAATAAGGGAAACTGAGCACAAGTAATTTCAGCTCGACCTGTGTGATGATGCTGGTGGAGTAAATCAGTAGTCAGCATTGTATCAGAGGGCAGGAGACCTTGTGCTGGTTAATACACACTTGCTCTGGGATGGCATCCTCCGGCAGAGTGGGCTGGTGGCTGCTCCGAGAGATGGAGTGATCCCACCGTCCAGTAGGGCAGCGGGTGGGTAGCCTGAACCAGTGTTTGGTTTAGAACAAAAAAAGTGAAATTGGAAATGTAGGCTGTATGGAGGAAAATGAAAGGACAGAAAGGGGTTCTGCTCAGGTCCAGCCCTCCTCCTCGGCAGGCGCAGGAGGGAGGAATGGTGTTTGCTGACCTCCCACACTGAGTGTTGCTGTGCACCCCTCTCCAGTGTCAGCCTGCAGGTCCAGGCACAGGGATAGATGCAGTTTTGCAGTGGGGTTGGGATGAGATGCTGTATCCCACACCTCTCTCTGGGAACGCTCCGGAAAGCTGGGGAGGGCAAAGCTCGGCTCCTCCAGTCCAGGTTGGTGATCTTAGCCTGGAGGCACTTTGTGACTTTGCAGGCAGGTGGGAACAAAACGCTCAGTGAGCGGCGGGCGGGCAGCGGTCACGGCTCAGTGTCACCGCGTGTGTGTCAGCGCCTGCGTGCCCGTCTGTGCGCACGCAGCTGCCGCTCGCTCGGCCCAGCACTGTGCGAACAGCCGGGCATCCCTGCATCACAGCGTGCATGTTTTCAGACAAAAGCAAGATAGAGGCTATCTGGAATGAGTCAGATGGTGAGCGGCTGTGGTGGCTGATGCCGCTTGTGCCCTGCAGATGCTGAGGTTGACCAGGACTGCTGGCGTGCTGGGCCAGTTCTTCACAAGGAGATGGGAGTAGAGATTTTCACAGCCTGGTGTTTCAAAGCACTTGATTTTCCCACCACTGGGCATTAAGGAAGGGCTTGAGTCCCTTCATAAAACATGTGCGTGAGTCAAAAGTTAGCAGCTCATAAAAACAGACACAGATGAGCTTTAGGAGGATGTGAGCTGATTGATTTACCATAAATGACGTTACCCTGTGGCTTTAAGGTAGAAGTTCTGTGAGGCAAAGGTTTCCTGAGAAGCATCAACAGAGATTTGCTGCATGCTGGTGAGGCTGAGGAGCAGTGCTTGCTTGAGGAGATATAAACACTTTAAAGTGCTGTTCTGAAAGATGCAAAGATGACCATGCATGTAAAACCCTGCTGGCAAATCACCTGCGGATGGGACTGCAGTGACCACAAGGGCTCTGAGGATGGGCTGACCCCTGAGATGCAGGGAGAGGGGATGGTGCTAATGAGGTCCCTTGTGCTGCAGCACATGGTGGTGTGGGCTTTGAGCCCTGCTGGGGGTGTTTCCTGGCTGGTTTCCCACTAGCCAAGGGGACCCAAGTAAGCACCATGACAGCTTTGGTCTCCCAGCTGTGGCAGGGGCTACTTGTCCCTTCTGGAGCCAGGGCTCTTCCAAAACGATGGGAGAGTGGGGTTTCACCACCATGCAGGGACACTGTGGCAAGGGTTTTGTCCAGCAGTTTCCCCCTCACAGATGGATATTCCAGCATGACTGTCAGGCCGGGGCTGGAGCCTTCGTCAGCCCAGTCCCCCAGCCTGAGCCCATCAGCGGGAGGGGAATTTGGCTCCTGTTGGCAGCAGCTACTCCTCGCTGTGTCCGGCTGCGAGCACAAGCGCACACATTGTGCTCTCAGGGCAATACTCAGCTGGGCAAGAAAACCCCGAGTAGGTCTTGCTGTGACAAAGCTTTTACTTACACAGGGGCTTTCACATGGAAGGGAAGCTGAAAAAAACATGCCCATTCCTGTCAAGAAGCGCTGTTCTGCCAGTAACTGGCCTCTGTTTGTTACCGCTCCTGCTGCAAATGGTTGGAGTGTTGAGTTAGGGCTTCCTGCTGGCTTCTAACCCACAGGCTTCTCCCTGGCCTGACCCCAGCGAGGTCTTCCTCTGCTCCTGACCTTGCTGTCTGCAGCCACTGTCTGCACCGACTCTGATGCCTTCAGCGTCACAACTTCCCTTGAGCTGGAATAGATGTGAGAGGGAGTGTGAGCTCATGTGCCTGTAAATCCCTTGGGAGGCTGGGAAGTAGTTGGTTAATTAACAGGACCAAAGAAGAGAATCTTTCTAACCATCTCTGAGAAGTGTTTCCTATTGCTTACAGCAAGGGTCTGGGATTTGGGACTCTCCTCCACTATGGACCAGTCCAGCTCCCTCTGTGGATCTGAGGATCCTCACTCTGCTGTAATGTGAACAGGCTCCTTGGCCGTGTCCCACAAGGGTTTGCTCGCGTTGGCTCCTCAGAAAATACTTTGTTGTACATGTTCTACATGTTTCACGCTGCGCCTTGGCTGTGGGTGGGCATGTCTGAGGGAAAGGGATGCAGGGTGGGTGGGGAGAGGTGCCTGTGCTGGCTTCGCTGGTGGGAGCAGACAAATGGTACCAAGCCAGGTGAGCAGAATCTGCCATGGCCATGGTTGGTCTTCCATCAGGGTTCAGCATCTTGACTGTCAGGCCACCATATGAGCCTGTAACATTGCTTGAGGCCGGCTTTTGCATCCTGTTTTGTAATGTTCCCTGACATTCCCCACATTCCTGGCAAGGAGGCTTCTGTATTTTTTTTTTTTTGTAAGATGTTCCTTTGTCTCTTTGCAAAGCTGTGACATCCTTTCAGACTGCTTCGCAAGAAGCTCGCTGGCCTGCTCTCTCCAGCGGCTCCCGTTACCTTCATAAAGAAATGGAAGCCTTGGGCTGGGCTCTGGCCCCAACACTCTGTCCTTCCCGCAGGGAGAGAGCTCTCCTGTTTCCCACAGGTGATGGGGACAGCAGCACTGTGAGACCTTCTCTGTGCCCCAGAAGGAGCTGTTGGTTCAGCTCCTGGCCTCCTCTCCTGGGCAGCATTTCAGTTTGCTCCAGACGAGGGGACGCCTGGCTGCCTCTCCCACCACTCTGGAGCCAGCAAAGCTCCCTCCTCCCCTCACTCCCACCTACAGATGTTGGCTGCCTGGAGACCCAGGAGGCAGCTGCTGCTCTTTCGCTGCAGCTGGAAATTACGATCTGGTTTCCTTCTGTGGCGCCGTGGTTGCATTAATGACAGGAAGGTCCGGCCAGGGACAGTGGTGGAAGAGGCTTTTCCTGAGGAGAACTTGACCAAAATCCCCTGGTCAAGGGGGAGGATGTGAGGGTGCGTGACACCCGCCTGTGCCTCCTCACTCACTTTGTGCTGGCTCGGACCCGGTCCTGCTGCTGGCGCGTCTGCTGAGAGCCAACCTTGGCCACCAGCATCCTCATCTCCCGCACGCGCTGGCAGCACCAGCTGGGGTTGGTGCGGGATGTAGTGTGTGCACAGAAAGGCCTTTTTCACTTGAAAATACGGTCATGATTTGGTATCCATTGGCCAAGTGCACTGCCAGCTTGTGTGTAGCGATACTCTCTTTGCAAAGGGCGTGCTTGCTTTCAGCCCTGAGAGGATCAAGACCTCTCGGGTCAGGGATTTCATTAACCTGCTGTGTCAAAACAGCTCCGAGTGATCCCCGAGCAGCGTTAGGGGTGTGCGCGCTGTGAGCTGGATGGGCAGCAGCCCCACTGAGGCCCGGTGCTTCCCTGCATGGCTGGGATGTGAGATCACATTTGGAAGCGGCTTTTGACTCCTCCTGCGTTGGTGGAAATTTTACACATAGTCGGGGGTGACTCGGATGGCCACGGAGCCGCCTCCCCATCCCCAGGCACCCGCTCTTGTCAGCTGGCCTCTCTCGCTGTCCCGCTGGCGGATGTTTTCATCCGGCTCCTCTCCAAGCTTCGCTCACAGATGCATTTACCAGGTTGCTCCTTTCAACTGTCCCCTTCTGCGCCTTGGACCTGGGATCTCCCCTGCTCCACTGAGGGGAACTCACAGCTCGTTCTGTGAACTCTTTATGCCAAAAACACCAGCTCAGGGGAGTGCGGCTGTAGGGAAAGTGCTTTTCATTATGGAGACAAATCCCACATCAACCAGAGCTGCTCGCTTGGACAGTGCTGTTACCCTCAGCTTCGCGCTACCTGAAAAGCTCCGGTGGGTCCTGCCTGGATGCAGGGAAGGAGCACTCCTGGGTCATGGCAAAGCCCCAGTGGGTTGAGTGCAGACTGTGCCTTTGTAGAAAATTAGCCTATTAAATCTAGATATCTTGGCTAGCAGGTATTCCGGTTCTTGTCCCTGAACCATCTTCTTCCAAAGCTTTTAGTTCTCCTTGGTATCTCGAGGGCCTGGGAAATCTGTGACAGATCAGCCTTTGCTCTCAGTTTTCCCAGCGCTCCTGTCTCCTGTGGGTGGGAAAGGGTGTGCTCACCACGCTGCCCTGCCTGGCTGCGAGCGACTGGCAGCTCCAGCTGTTTGCGAACAGCGACCAAGCAAGGCACTCAGCTGAGGTTTAGGGTCAGTCAATTCACTGGTCAGCATCCAATGGGATACAAAGGAGGGTTTTGGTGGTCTCCATCGCATTCCTCCCTCCCAGTTTATAGAAGGGCAGTGCTGAGTGCTCCTGATCAATCCTAATTCCAAAGCCTGCTGCCACCATAATGCAGCCCTGTGGGAAGTTTCGCACTTGAGCATCATCTGGATGGGCTTTGAGGTGCCTTCTAACCCAAACCCCAACCATGCTATGGTTCTGTGATTCTATCATCTCAGTACCCAATTTTCCAGTTGCAATTGAAGACTTCAGCCCATCTGGCCAGAAGGGGCACAGGGTGTGTGCCCAGCCAGCCCCCTGGGTGTCCCTGCTTGGGGCCCCCAACTGCAGCAGGGGCTGCTCGGGTGTCCCTGAGCATGTCCTGGCGCTGGCGCGGGGCTCTCGGAGCTGGAAGCAGTTAAGCAGCGAGGCTGCGTGCATGTGGCTGGCTTCCTCGCGCGCTCCCCGCCTGCTCCCGCCCCCGCTGCACAGTTCGGCCCCGTGTGCGCCAGGCATGTCCTGCTTGCTGCTAATGAGAAATTAGATGGCTCGGTCAATCGGGACAGATTTCATTAGCTCAGTACGGTCAGCCTGCATGGAAAAATCAGAGCTGTCCCGTTGAGTGCCTGCGGGAAGGTCCTTGGCCCGCGGATGGAGCTGGGGTGGCCGAGGTGGGGGATCGAGGAGGAAGGGGGTCATGCTGATATTCTTTCCTGCACTTAATCCACCATTTCCAATGAACAAAGCCGGGATTAACAGCTTCTGCCATGGTGAGTCTGCTCGTGCCCCAGCTTTGTGTTTGCATCCTGTCGAAGGCTTCAGCCAGCAAACAGCCTTTCGTGGGGAGACGGGAAAGGCTGCAAAATGACCTTTTCTCTTGTCAGGAATGCCTTGAGAACAGCGTTTCCTTTGCGGCAGCTCCGTTTGCTTTGGCTTTTACGCAGCAGGGCAAGGGAAGAGTGAGGAGGTACAGTTTGGTTTATTGTTAAGCTTTTGTTTTTAATTCTTTTTTTGAAAAACGAACCAGATTTTCCTTTACATTTTTTTTTCCTTGCAATGATCTGTAGCTTCTGCTGTGCTGGGAGCGTGCTGGCCCCCGTGGAGGGGCTGCGGCTGCATGCATGTGAGCCCCGAGCCCCGAGCCCCTGAGAAGGCACCAGAGCCGAGGGTGCGGCTGTGCGTGGTTGGAAAGAGAGGGGAAATGGATGTGACAAAGTCCAGGCTGATTTCAGTCTCTGTGTGTGGCTTTTCTTCCCAGCCCTCTGCTCCCCGCTTGAGATGCAGGAGGCGTAAGGGATCTGTAGCCTTTTTAATATTTGGGCTCATTTCTCACAGAGTTGGCCAAGCTGGTGAAAACCCAGCGGCTCTGTGCCGTGCCACCTCCTCCGAACCCTCCGTTGTTTCCTGATTCCAAGCCAAAATGCCTCTCCGAGAGTCTGACCCCCACCTCCTGCGGGGCAGCGAGGGCGGCTGGGGTGGCAGCCGGTGCTGGTGGGCAGCGCGGCGGTGCCGGTGCCAGCTGTGCCGTGGGATGTGGCATCGCCTGCTGACACCAATGTACTGAAATGCTGGAGGGCAGAGAGGCGGGTGGGAGGGATGGAAGGGCCGTGGGGTGCGCAGGGAGGTGCCCCCAGGAGCCACAGTGCCAGGGCTCTGCTTGTGGGCGCTGGGCGCAATGGACGGGGCTGGGGCTCTTTTCTGAGCCCTTAACGCTGGGAGAGATCCCATGGACAAGCCTTGCCTCAGCGTACATGGACCTGAAATGTCATTTGGCTGCTTTTTGAAATGTAGGGTTTGGTTTTCTGGCTTTACATCTTGGTTTGCAGTTTTCTCCTGCAGGGAGGTGTTCCCATCAGGAGCCACGCAGACGGGGAGCCGCTCTGTACAGGACCCTCAAGCAGGAGCTGTTTGTGGGCTGGGGGGTGGGATTGTGATCATGGACACATGCAGGGCTCTGTGGCGTCAAAACCCTGAATTTCACAGGGGCCTTTCTGGCGTGGGGTGGGGTTCCAGGGGTTTAAGGAATGGCCTTTGCTTGCCCCCCTCCCCGCAGAGCAGCATCTGGCTGATGGACAGAGTTGGGCTGGAGGGGATGCCGTGGGCTGCTGGGGTTGGATGCTGCGGGCAGGATGGGATTGGAGCCCCTCCTCAGGGTCTGCAACAGGGGAGGCAGAAACAGGAGGCAGATTATTGCACGGAGCTGCAGAAATACTTGATTCTGACTTATTTTTGTTTTGCAGCCTTTAAAAAGGGAAGCAAAGAGCCTTAAGGGCGACCCTTTGTGCCTCTGCTGAGGATTTAGTGCCCATTTCTGTGCCGGGGTGGTGGGCAGCGAGCAGAGTGGGTGTAACAGCTCAGGCTGTGCACTCGCCGTCCCAGGGGCTTGCAGGGCTCCCAGCACAGGCCACAGGAGCCTGTGCGTTCCTTGCTGGGAACTGGAAAGGTTTGGAATTCTGTACAGCACAGAAAAAGCTGTAGAAGGAACACGAGAGAATGCTGCTCTGGGAGGTTCCTCTGGTAACAGACACTAGTGTTTATTCTAAATGAATGCATAAAAGTAGGGGGCAATTCCCTACTGGATTAAGCCAGGAATTATTTTCAAGGACTGCATTGAAAAGAAGGAGCTGAGGTTGGCTCCTCAGCATGTGGTGTAGGAGGGGAACCGCAGTGGGTTTGCATTGACTGGGGATGCGAGTGCATCAGCTGCAGGTGCTGCGTTACGGAGCTGAGTGCTCTCTGCAGGAGCAAGAGCTGCTGCTGCTGGTGGGTTTTTAGCAAAGCTATTGCCCTTTCCCTTGACCTTCCTTGGCCGTCGGCGATGGCTTGTGTTGGGTCTGGCACTGCACATTGTATAAGTGTTGTGGGGAAGCAGCCGTGGGATGCTGCTCCCTGGGCTTGAACCTCAGGGTGTGCTGGAGGTGGGAGGATGTTCTGGGTGGTGCTGGGTCCAACGGTCTTCCAAGAAGCAGAAAAATGGATTCTTGTTGTTGTCAAGGTCGAGAAATGCATGATGTGATCCCTCCTCATCTGGGAGGTGTGGCTGATGGATGCTGTGCCCTGATGCCACCAAAGGTGGGAGCTGGCTGTGCTGGGAGGGACGGCATTCATGAGTCCAGGCAAAGTGCGTGCGAGACCCGTGGGATGATCAACAGGAAAACAACAGAGCAATTTTAGAAAGGGTGGAATACAGGATGGGCAAGACAGATTAATTTTGTTCAGCATCTAAGTAGCTTTTTTTGTCTTGACCCACTGGAGCATTAGGAGCCTTAAACAAGAGGAGCACAACTCTGCCCTCTTCTTGGTGTAGCACACAGGCTGCTGCAGCCCATGGTTACGTGCTTAGGTACCTGTTGAGAAGGAACCACGCTATCTGGTACAACCATCAGGCTTCGGGCAGGCTGTGCGAGCAGCGCCAGGCTCTTTGTGAACAGTAATTGCAGTTGGACGGGGCAGGCTGCCCTGTTCCCTGTGAACGGTTCCTTGCTGGCTGCAGGTGCAGAGCTGTTGGAGCACGGATGCAGAGAAGGGGGAAGGCAGGTAAACCCACATAGCTTTAACTTCATTGCACAGCTGGGTGCTTTCCTTTTCTTTCTGCTGTTTGGGGTTGTTTGGGGTGTCCTGGTGCTCTTTGCTGGGTGAAGGGTGGTAACCTGCAGGCAAATCACAGTGTGGTCTCTCCGACCAGCATCACTTAGTCCAGCTGGGTGCTTCAGCCACACAAACACCTTCTTTCTAACCCATATTTTCACTGGGAAGCTTCTCCCTGTCCCATGCACGTGGATGAGCAATTGTAGAGATACAGGCAGCTCAGTAGAATCTGAAACCGAGGCGGGCAACAACGGAGCTGGTGCCGAAGAGAAGGCACCTTCACCCCCATCCGAGATCCAGCAGAGCTGTGGCCGTGCTGGCACTGACAGACCTTCTCGGGGTGCTGCATGGGGTGGGCTGGGGCTGGAGCTCTCTTTCCTGAGGTTGCTTTGCCGTTGCCTTTGCCAGACGTGGAAGCCGATGTTCGTGCAGCCAGGCTTGCCGCTGCGCTGCCCGGGCGCCGCAGGGGACGGGTTCCTGCCCTGATTTTCTTCCCCTGGGTCAGAGCAGCTGCAGAGGTACAGGTGGGGATGCAAGGAGGATGGACAGGGGTCTTCACCTTCCTGGCCCTTTGTTTCTGTTCCTAGTGCCCTTTCCATTCCCTTGTTCCCACTAGACATCTGCTCTGCAGCTGCAGCGCTTAAACACAGTGTGTTTAACCCCTGAGCTACCACAGTGCTTGTGCTCCCAGGGGCTGTTGGAAGCCGCAGGCCAGGAGGAGGTGTCCTGAGGTGGCCAAGGGTGCCACCAGACGTGGAGGAGAGGAGATGCCTGTGGGGAGAAGGCATCTGTAATGTCCTGTGGGACACCCCGCATAGCAAATGCCTCGCATACAGATCTGCCTTTGTCCAGTCTGCCGTGCTCTGTGTGACCTAAACCTGTGGAGAGGAGCAGCCACCAGTGCTGAGAGACTGGCTGCATCCTACCTCCTCCAGCTTGCTTAGCAAGAGCAGCACTGCCTCGCAAAGGAAAGCCACCATGGCAGTGCCGGAGGGCCCCTGGCTTGGTGCATCTCTGCCACCCCAACGCATCCTGCAGCCGCGACCAGCAGCCCAGAGCCTGGAGCATCCCATGCCTCTCAGGTGTGGATGTGGGTTATCAACCTCTGTCCCTAAAATGACACCCTGGGAGAGGAAGGGACCCTTTGCTGCGGCAGAAAATCAACATTGGCTTTGCTCAGGTGAATGTGAGGCTTCGGTGTCTCAGAGGAGCAAGTGCCAAAAGGAGAGAAGGAGTTTCCTCCCCTTTTTAAAGTAAAGAGGGTAACAAACGTGTTTGCATTTTGCGGAGGTCTGATGAAGCCTCGCTCTGTTTGGGGTGATGTGGCTCCTTAGGTGCTGTCTTACAATTTTTGTTAAAGACAGGAAAGGCTGCGAATGTGAATTTAAATTGCTCAACGTGCTGTTTGTGGAGGTGATGGTGTTCCCGGTGCAGATGGAGTGCCAGCCTGCCAGGGGAGAAGCTGTTTTTTGGCTGGGTGTGGTGCAGAGCCGAGCCCTGGCATCGCCTCGGACTTTCTCGTGGCCGTGGCCGTACAGCCACGCTGCTGCAGTGTGGCGCTTTGACTTTGGGCTTTGACTTTTTTCAGAACAGAATCAAGCAGACGCGAGGCTACTGTTAGGCTCGTTTGCAGGAGAGGAAACCAAATCTGTCGCATCCAAGTGATAAGTGTGGTTACATGCAGCCCTGGAGCAGAGCCGAGATGTGAGCGGGGCAGAGATAAGGCGGGGGGAGCGCTCTGGGGTGCAGCTGCCGCGCTGCCCGGCGTGGGCTCCCTGTGTGCCCCATGTGGAGCCGCCTCTGCCCGGGCTGGGGGCACCTGCTGGAGCAGAGCCTGGTGTGCTCCCTCAAAACTGCTCTGACAACAGAGCAGAAACGCGTCCAGCTTCCCGGGGCCCTTCCTCCCACTGCACTGCCCTAGCCGAAGAGCTGATGCTCAGCTGGGGTTTGCAGCCTCGCTGCCCCCTGGGGCGCTGGGCAGGTGGCCACAAGCATCTGCCCCAGCCAGGTGCTGCCCAGAGGTGATGGGCAAGGATGGGGAAGGCCTGGCCAGTGGCTGAAGGGCAACTGGGAGCAGAGGAGCTTGGGGTGACGTGTGAGAGTGATTCATGAGGCCAGTAGCTTCGGTCTCCTCACCATGGGGCTGGGAGATGGCCAGAGTGCTTCTCACCCAGGTTGTACCTCCTGATGCTCCCGTACCAACACCCACACAGGCACTAGGCAGCAATTTCTGCCTTGCCTTTAGGAGCGTTTTGACCCCCAGATTTTGCCCGTGTTGATCTCGCACCATGCAGCATCTGTCTGGGATGTGAACAGGATGGCAATGGGCTCTGGTACCCACCGGGGCTGGCAGTGCCATCATGCCCTGTGTGGTCCCGTCCCCGGGGCAGCGATGCCCTTGGGAGCAGACAGGGCATTTCAGGGCTTAAGGTGACAGAGGCGTTTGAACAATTCTGTGTTGGTGACCTAACAAGGAGCAGTTCCCAAAACTTGTGAGACCTATTTACTACCCAAAGGTTAATTATGGAAACCCACTGCATCTGGGCGAGCATCCAACTGTGTTTCTCATTCCTATCTGCGCGCCCTGTCCGTGCTGGCGGCTCTGAAATCTCTGCGGTTTCTGGATGGTGCTGGGAGCTGGCTGGGCTAGAAACAGATAACTGCTATTTAGCGGTGCTGAGTGCCAAACCGCACGTGGATGGGGCATGCCCGTGGCTGTGTGGAACTCAGCGTGCCTCTCCAGCTCTGAAAACCCAGGTTGGCATGGGCAGCAAGCCCCAGCCAAGCGTGGGAGGCAGTGCAGGGGCTTCCACCAAGCACCTCTTCTAAGCATGCTGGAAGAGGAAAGGTGCCTTCAGTGAGCAGAGCAGGGTCTGGATTTGGCCCTCGGATGCGTTTGAGTGATGCCCAGCTCAGGTGGATGACACTGATCCAGGGAGTTCAGTTCTGGGTGTCACAGCCAGAGTTAATTCCTCTTTGTGCGTATGCTGGCGATGCCCCAGACCCTTCAGCAGCGGTCGGATGCGCGTTTCCTGTGGGGTTGTTTCCGATCCTCCCTGTTTGAAGCACTAAAGGCACCTGCCTCTGGTTTAGAAGATTTTCCATCATTCCTGTAAGCAGTAGGCAAGCATTTTTGTTTGCAGCCAGGGAAGGGGAGCTGGTCTCCGCTTCTGCATGTTCAGTGTCGCAGGCAACACTTTATTGTAAGGCAGGATGGAAAGAAAACAGACCCCAAAGACAAGGAGACAGAGCATTGGCCCTGCTAGCGTGGGAGGGTGACGGCTGGTGTCCGGGAGCTCCTGCCCACGGCTGCCAGGGCCACGGCTTTCCATGGGGCAACCGATGGGCGAGTCTCCGGGAAGGTTTGCATTTCACACAGGAATTGGCCCTGTGGGGCTTTTTACAGGGAATCTGGGAGCTGGCGGCGCTGAGCCGGGATCCCCGGCTGTCAGTTCTGCTATCGTGGTTTTGATTTTTAAAGGGGAAAGTGCAGAGCTGGGGTTCTGGGAAGTGGCTTTCCTGCCCAGCATTACATCTGCCTCTGGTGTTCCAGCTCACTCCGTTTAGAACTTCTATTGCATCTCTTGGGTTTTCCCCATCTGCGCCTGTTTCAGGGCAGGGGTGGGGTAGCTGTAGCCCCTAAAGCACTCGAGGGAGAGATTCTGGGCTCCAGATGTCCCACAGCCTGGAGCCGTTCCCGTCAGAGCCACCGTGGACCCGGCATGGGTCTTGGTGGTTCCCCACCGATGGGATGTGTCCAGGGAAACGCTGCAGTGCAGTGACTGTGCTGGAAGATGATTAGGGGAATTTTGTCCTTTCTTTCAGTTTCATGTTGGTTTTCATCCTTTTTGCCCACTTTCACTTGCAAAATAAGAGACTCCTCTCTTTCTCCATTTCTGCTTTCCACCCCTTACTGGGTGTAGAGAAGGGGAGAGCAGCTGTGGATGCCTTTCCCTTGGGAGCAGGTGCCAGAGAAGGGCTTTGCCTGGAGGAGATTCTCTGATGACTCACAAGGGTTGAGCACCATCAGGAGCCTTTTCTAGTGAGTACATTGGTGCCGCTTTCCTCCCTGTGGGGATGTCCAAGCCTTTCCCAAAGGCTTATCCCTCATGGAAGACTTCCTCTGAAGTGCAGACCTCTGTGGAAAGCCTGGGTTTGAAGTGCTACCATTGTTTTTTTGTCCCACCTTCATTGGCAGCTGGGTCCTTGGTGAGGAGCCATGAGATGCTGAGGTGGCTGTGCCCCTTGCGCTGTTGCAACCTCCCCCGAGGTTGGGTTTGGTCTGTGGTGGGAAGGGGGCTTCATGGGATTTGTGCCCTTGTTTCTTAGGGAAGTGCGGGCTCCATGTGTTTATGTGCCTGTGTCTGCGTGCCTGCTCCACCCGCAATACCACTGGAATGGGGTCATTTCCCACGTGTTCAAACTACAGATCACAAAGTTATTAAGTTGCTACAAGCTTGTGAAAACCATTTGCTGTCCAGAGTAGGCAACGAGCCCCTATTCTCGGCCCTGCTGAGGAGTGAGCATGGTGCACTGTGAGCCTATATCAGACATCAGAGAATCCACATGTCTTGAGATGCAGCCCTGTTGGGAGCCTGTCTCCATTGCTGCTGCTGGTGGTGTCTTTTCTGCCTGGCATGTTTGTGCTCATCTTGAGGCGTGGTGGGTCTCCAGGCAGTGTCCCCAAGGACTCAGGCTGGATTTCTAGCAGAGACGGCTGCCGCTGTGCCCTGGTGGTGACATGGCTTGTGCAGGGTGACCCCGTGCACAGCTCCTGCCTGCGGCCCTGGAGCTGGCACCGTGGCCGTGCCTGCGTGTTCGGCAGGAGGGTTTGCCTGTGTGTCCTTTCCTGCACTTCCCTGGGAAAATGTGTCTGTGGGAAGGGTGGAGGAAGCTGGCCGCCAGCTCCGTCCGGGACAGGGACACTTGGAAACCTGTTCTGTGCCAGCGCTTCAATGTGGGGATGGCTCTGCTGGGATGGCTCTTGGGGGGCTCTCGCTGCGTGGGGCTGCGGGTCAGGGTGCAGGACTCGCTGGGGTGGGTGAAGCCGGGGATGTGGCCCCAGGATGGGATGAGGAGAGGCACGGCCCCCCTGCCCCCCGGCAGCCCCTGCGCTGGGAGGAGGCGGCGGAGGGGAAGGAAATGTCGTGCTCTGACTCGGTTTCCACCGGGCGATGGGCGGCTGAGCCGAGTCCTGCGCGGGAGCGTCCTGCTGCTGCAGTGCCACGCTGGCCCCCGGCTGGTGTCACACTGGCCACGCTGGCTGTCACACGTCTCCTGCGCGTCCCTCGGCCAGCTGAGCCGTGCCATTCGGTGCCCGGCCATGCTCTTCTACCAGCTCAGCCCTTCCACCATCAGGGGTAAGTTTGGCACGTGGCTCTGCTCCAGCTGCCTTTCCCACCGTTGTGTTCACTAGGGGACACCAGGGACATCCATCCTTGGCATGGTGGGTAGAGGTGGTCAGGGTGTCACAGGCAGCAGCGGGTTAGAAGGTTGGTGCTTTGGTTCTGGGCTGAGGGCATCTCAGCTGCAGCCTCTGGCCGGGGTGGCCCTGTGGCCAGCGACTCCCTGTGAGCGAAGGAGGAGCAGAGCAGAGCGGGAGCGGGGCTGACAGGTCCTGGTGATGTGGGAAAGACCCATACTTGGATGCTGCCTGCCCTGCGGATGTGATTACGAGCTGCTCTCCGGAGCTGTCGTGGCTGCAGACTGCGAGTCCCGGTGCCCTCCTGGGTGCACGGTCACAGCCACGGGGCACCTTCCCCTGCCAAGGTGCTGGGGTGCTCGGGATGGATGTGCTGCTCCATGGGAACTGTGCTGACCTAGTCAAGCTCCAGGGTTGAGGTCTCTGCTGGAGTTACTGGTTTGAGCCCTGTGGAGGCCGGGAGGGGTCAGCCCTTGGCTGGGCTCATGGCAAGGTTAAGGGCAGCTGCACCGCTTGGACCCGGATGTGTGTGCTTATTCCAAAACTTCTTCCCAAAACTTCTCAAGTATTTGGGTCCAGGGTCCTGACTTGGTCCCGTCCTTAACTGAACTGGTTGTTTTGAGCCTTTTTTTTTTTTTTTTTTCCCCTCCTGTAGCTTTGTAATTGGAAACGCAGCCAGAGGTCTCAGCTGAGGCTGCCGATGGGTGGTGATGAAATTGGGGTGTTTTGCTGCAATGCGCTCTGGGTGGATCTGGCCTCAGTCCGGTCGGTGCTGGGTGGTGCCTCGAGAGGAATGGGCGAGACCCTGGAACTGCTGTCGCATTTTCTACACATGAGGTCAAATATTTGTCACCCTCAGCCGTGTAAATCATAGCAGAGTGATGGGCTGCCGGCCCCAGGCAGCAGCTTGCCTTGGCTGCAGAGCTGTGGGCTGCTTTCTCTCAAGTTCTGTAAATCTGAGCAGTTTCCCAGAAACCAGAGCTGGGCATTGGATGGGCTCATCTAGGCAAGAGCTGAACCTGGGGTGAGGGGTGGGAACCGGCCAGGCAAGGGCATGGAAAGCCATGAGGATTTTGGTGCCTGCCAGGCTTGGGAGAAGGGGCGGGGATGCCCGGTGTGGAAGGAGGTGGGAGAAGGCACGGTTTCTTTGGCAGGCTTTCCTGGAGGATGTTTGCAGAAATGGCCAGCCCTAAGCTTTGATCAGCTCTGAACTAGTTATTAAAAACAAAGACCTTCCTCTCTTGCCTGGCAAAGTTCTGTATTTGGTTTGGTGGGTTCAGAAGTGGGTTGCTTCACTGGGAGGTTAAAATTTTGTTGCGGCTGCACCTTGAATCCTTGGTTTGGTTTTTGGCCCCTCTCCCCAAGAAGTCATCGAGGGGCTGGAGCGCATCAGGAGAAGGGAACGGAGCTGGGGAAGGGGCTGGAGCCCAGGGGTTCTGGGAATGGTTGAGGGACCTGGGGCTGTTTAGTCTGGAGAAGAGGAGGCTGAGGGGAGACCTCATCATGCTCTGCAGCTCCCAGAAAGGAGGTTGTGGAGAGGTGGGTGCTGGGCTCTTCTCCCAGACTAAAAGGGGGTTGTTCCAGGGGAGGTTTAGATTGGATATTAGGAATGATTTCCTTATGGAAAGAGTGGTGAAGCCCTGGCAGAGGCTGCCCAGGGCAGTGATGGGGTCCCCATCCCTGGAGGGGTTCAGAAGCATGTAGCTGTGGCACTTGAGGACATGGTTCAGTTGGCGTGGTGGTGTTGTGCTGGGTGAATTTAGAGGTCTTTTCCAACCTCAGTGATTCTATGATTCTGTGCTCAGGCTGGGTCTTTGCTGTGTTTCAGAAATTGAAGCCAAGAAAGCGTGTGAGTGGCTGCGAGCTGCGGGATTCCCTCAGTATGCCCAGCTTTACGAAGGTGAGAGCTGCCTCCTCCACTGCTCCTGGTCCCTGCTTGGCACCTGCTCCCACGTCCTGCATCTCAGCCAAATACTGCAGTGCTGCATGTGGAGCTCACGAAGTGCTGAGGAGAGGGAAGGGCAGAAAGAATTGTTTAATCATTGTGTGATCCTGTGTTAAAAGTTCAAGCCTTCGGACTTGGCCATGGCCTGGAGAGCCAGCCCTGCTGTTAACTTTCCTGCATTCCTGAACTTCTCCCCTCCAGGCAGGGCTGCGAGGAGCCCCGGGGCAGCTGCTGGAACCAAGGGTAGTTGGGATTTGGAGAGCCACCTGCTCCAAGTGGCTCAGGGGTATTTGCAGTGGGAGCACCCAGGCAGGCAGTGTAGGGCATGGGGAGGGTGAGCATTCCCTGCTGTCCTCCCCGCTCACTGAGGCGTCACCAGGCTTCTGCCCCCAGGTGCTATTTGGCAGCGAGGTTTGTGCTTTTGGAGCAAGCTGTGCCCCGAGCAAAGCAGGTCCTTGTGGCTCGTAGGGCATGGGCAGAGCCCTCTGCAGACCTGCTCCCACCTCTGTGCCACACGCCCAGGGCTGGTTTGCAGAGGGGCCCTGGTGCTGGGTCTCCCCTCCAGCTCAGCAGCGTTTAGGGCCAAGGCATGGTGGCTGCAGCCGGCCGCGCTGGCCGGGACAATAGCGGGAAGCCTGGTCTCCGGTGGGCTGCGGCGATGGCCATTGTTCGGCCGGGCGCTTCCACCGCCCCCCGCAACACATGTGCAGGAGCAGTTCCTCGCCCCCCACCTGATGGCTTTACAGGCTGCCTGTTTGCTTCTGGTTTCTATTTTAGGGGGCCGGTTCCTTGCATGGCCACGTGCGAGGACTGTCCGGATCCCTGCAGGGGACACCCAGCCCCAGGTGTCGCCCAAGCAGTGCCTCTGGCTGGGGTGGCGAGAAGCAGGTGCTGGGGTCTAGGAATAACCTAGCCCTCTTTCCAGCCTCATCAAGCAAAAATTTCCACATCCTAAGGGTGTTTCATTCTGTTTTTCTCCCCAGCTGGCAGGTCTCAGTGTCCGCTTGGTAATTGCAGTCGATAACTTTGTTAACAGTTGGGCTCAGGTGCTTGTGGGTAAATGGTCCAGGTCCTACGTAGCTGGTCCCAGCAGAGGTGTCTCTGAGTGGTGTCTCTGAGTGCATGGAAATGAGCAGGGAACTGGACGGAGGCCCTTAAGCACCATGACACCCTCACCTAACCCACCTGGAAAGAACAGTTTCCCAAAACCCTGAGCATACACCACCTCTGGATGGTCCTCAGCTCCTGCCCGGTGAGCAGATCTGCCTGTGGAGAGCTGGCCCACAGCCTTGGAGATGTGGGGGGATTGAATGAGATGCTAGATCTACTGTACCACCATACCAGTACAGCATTCCTGCCCCTCTCAGCAGCTCCTCGCTCTCCACAGGAGAGCTGAAAGGCTTTCCTGACCCTGAGGGATCAGTGGGAGAAGGGAGCTGTTGGTGAGTGATCAACGTATGTGATGTATTGCTTGATGGGGCACCATGATCCCAGGCAGTGTTAGGGAGGTGGCCACGCTCCAGAAGCCACCATGAGGTGCTGAGGAGAAAAGCCGAGGGGTTCGCTGTCCCTGCTGCAGTGTGTGTGGATGGCACCCTGTGCCTGGGCTCCAGTTGTGCTCAGCTGGAAGCAGAGCTTGGGGGGGTCCCTGTGTTGCTGCCATGGCACCGGAGCATCCCCTGCCCCTCCACACCAGCCCCCTCCATGTCTTGCCCTGGCTCTTTGCTGGCTCTTCCTGGAGCTGTGAGCGAGCAGTGGTCCCTTGGGAGGAGCTGCTGCCAGGAGCCCGGGTCGAGTACTGTGGGCAGAGAGCTCGGTGGAACCACCCATCTCTGGAGGATCCCCTCCTGCAGCCACGGCTGTCGATGGGGGCAGCTCCTGGGGGCAATGTCCCACATCTCATAGCTTCTTCTGCATTTTACTCATGGCCCAGAAGCCTCCCACACCTTTCCTCTGCTGCTCTCCTGCTTCCCCAGCTCTCCACCCTTGCCATGTCTCCTCCTCTGGCTCTTGGCAGCATCTCTCTCCTCCCACACTCACCAACATCCCTCGTGCCCGGTGGAGCAACTGGCTCAGGAACGGCCACTGATTTTCCTCTCCTCCCCAGACTCATTGTTCCCTCTCGACATCGCTGCTGTGAAGAAGGACCACAGCTTCCTGGACCAGGACTCCCTCAAATCCCTGTGCAGGTAAAGCTCTCGCGCACCCTTTCTCCACTGCAGGCAGCAGAGCTGGTACAAGGACTTGCCCCGGGAGAGGGTTTGGAGGCTGCCTGCGTTCTCTGGGGCCGGCGGGGCGGTGGGCGCTGTGGGGTGCCTGCCCTGCACCCCAGCTGCGGCTCCAAGCCCACTTGGATGCTGTCACTCCGTCTGCCAGAGGCTTTTGGATGCTTTAGTCTTCTGAAACGGACAGCACTGCTGGGTGGTGCCTGGGAAACGGCAGCATTTCTATTGTGAACGTCCAGAGCTCCTGAAGAACAGAGATGTTTCCCAGGAATAATTCTTCTCTTTGTAAGACTTTCGGGCTGTGTTTAGATTCCATGGCTCGGTAGCTCTGGTCTGTAGAGCTTTGTTAGAAGTGGATGGGTCAGAGCTGAGTTGCAAAAGAGCGGAGGTGCAAAGGGAGACCCGGTGCTGCTTTGCCCGCTGCCCACAATCTCCCCTTCCTCTGCCGGCTGCCCAGGGTGTGCTTTGTGTTGCTTTATTTTGCAAGGATTCTTCATAACATCTGAGAAGGAAATGAAGTTTGGAAACTGCATCTCTGCATTAGGGTGAAGGGGTCTCCCTCGGTTGTTGGTCTAAGGCAGATGGAGGTCAAAGTGTGTGTGGGTGAAATGGTGTCATGGACAGGGTTTCACTTGGCTGCCAGGCATCTGCTGCCCATGAGAGAGGGAAACCATGCAGCAAGGGGTTTGCTGAGCATTGGTGCTGGGCAAGGTGCTCCATGGAAGTTGTATGCTGTTAATTAGCGCTTTGGGGGAGTCGTGAGGAGCTGTGGGTGTTTCTGGGGCAGTTTGGGGCTCTTGGTTCATGCCGCTGGTTTGCTTTGCGCAGGTGAAGTTGGTGCTGGCGGGTCCCCCCTCTCCCCTGGCACAGCCACACTGCTCCGAGCAGGGGTTCCTGCGGTCACAAGTGCTCCCTGGCTTCGTGTGACGTGAGTCATCACGGTGCCTGGCAACGCAGCCCTGCTGTACATTTTCCATCAGGACACGCTATCCCTGCCACAGCGGGGCTGAAAATAGCTCCAGGAGATGCTGTGGGGCTGCAGGGAGGCAGCGCGTGCCTTGGGGGGACTCACCCAGTGCTGCTGTGAGCAAAAGCAAACACCCAAAGGAAAGCCCCGTGACCCAGGCTCTATCCAGGCGGGCTGTGTCCTGCTGGCACACGGTGACTCAGCCCTGCGTTGGCTTCGGGGCCACATCATCGAGCCCACAGTCCCACACTGACTCCGTGCTGAGGCGCGACCATTGCTGTCCCACCCACGCTGCCGCCAAACAGAACTGAGAATGGATGGGGAAACAGTCTTAGTTATTTGTTTTCCCAGCAGAGAGGCTGCTGTGCCAGGCAGGAGGGGATCCCCGGCACCGCTTCCCTGGTGCTCAGCAAGCTCCTGTTTTTCCCTCTTGGTGGTCCCGACAGGGCAAGAGGTCCCTGCCCATCCCTCCCTGTCTGAGTTTCTGGAGGGTTTTGTCATCACCTAGCCAGCCACAGAAGCTTCTGGGGTTGTTTTGCTTGAATAACCCAGAGCGGGTCATCCCTGCCTGCGTGCAGGACCGGAGCGGCTGGGTGAGCCACGCTGGTCAGGAATGTCCCCAGCACCCTGAGCTGTCTCTGAGGTCCTGGAGATAGCCCCATACAACATTTGCCTAATGGGAAGGTCTAAAATTACACTGGAAAATGCAGCTCTTCCAAAAGCAATGTCCCTTGTGTTCTCTCTCCCCCATCCCGCTCGTGCTCCCATCCCGCTCCCTCTGCCAGACTTCTTGCATTTAACCCTGCTGCAGGATGCGCTGCAGGACCACCCTCTCTGTCAGGGGGTCAGTGGGGTCGCAAGAGGGGCATTACTCAGAGTTTTGGTAAAATGTCCCTGAGGTTTATTTCTTGGCTGTGCAGAAACCGTGTTTGCAGGCTGCGATGCCCGAGGTGCCAGTGAGTGGGGGGCGAGGTGTGGGGTGAGGGCAGAGCTTGGCGGGCAGGGATGCATCATGGGGCACTGCAGTCCCCCAGGAGCAAGCCTGGAGCATCGCTGGGCTCTGTGGGTCCCTCTGAAACAAAAACAACCCAGCACTGTGGCCCCAGGAGGAGACAGGACTGAACTAAAGTCTCTCTCCATGTCTTGCAGGAGGCTGATGACCCTGAACACATGTGCCTCCATGAAGCTGGAAGTCCACTTTCAGCGTAAACAGGTACGTCCTGTGCGTTGAAGTGCAGGTGGGGAGGCTGGGGGAGGGTGTGTGCCCTGGTGGGAAGAACCCTGCGTTCCGCGATGGTACCAGGCACTCCAGCACCGCCCCTGGGAGCATGGCAGCGCCCGGGGGGTCTGTTCCACTGCATCCCAGGATGGACATGGACTGGAGGTGCTGGGCTGAATTATAAGATCATAGAATCATGGAATTATTCAGCTAGGAAAAGACCTTTAAGATCATCAAGTCTGTTCAGCCCAACCCCACTGTGCCAGCTGAACCGTGTCCTGAAGTGCTACCTCTAATTAGCAGGTGCCTGTGTTTGCCCTGTGCCGCTGCACCTCTCCCCAGCTCTGGCAGTGGTGAACTGCAGTGCAGGAGGGGTTGGAGCCAGGCTGGGAGCCACTTTGGTCCGCGCAGCACTGTGCGCCTGCGGCATCGCCCCCGGGGTCCCTGCTGAGCTGGGCTCTGAGAGCCCCCGGCACCAGCATGGGCCAAATGAGCCCGGATGTCACAACAATGAATATTAGCACGTTAATAACAAACCCTTTTCTGTGCCCCTTAATGAACAATTCATTTAAGATTCACACTGGCCTCGTGTTTAGCATGTGGATATCATTCCCTGTGTGCACCCCTGCTTGCTCAGACAGCTCTTGTTTTGGGTGGGTGGGGATGCTGCCCTGTGTCCTGTCTGTGGGTTGCGAGGAGGCTCTGTGGTGATGTCCCAGCTACCTGTGGGCTGTCCAGAGGGTGCCTGGCAACAGCACCTTCCCTTCCCCAGTGCCGCAGGGCCCTCAGGAAGGTGCAGTGATGCCTGGTGGCTCTTGGAGCCCTCTGTGGTCCCCCAGAGTGAACCAGAGTGGGTTAAGAGGCTGTGCTGCAGAGTGCACCCTTTGCTGGGATGCCTGTCCCAGGAGAACAGGGCAGGAGGATGCACCAGCCCTCTGCAACTCCAACTGATTGATTGTTCCCTGTTGTTGGCTACCTGCAGAATGAAGACTCCGAAGAGGAAGACCTGTGTGCCATCAGTGACCGATGGGCTTTTCAGCGGGACAGCAAGAGGTGGTCGCGAGTGGGGTCCGTCGATGTCCTCTCCCAGGGCTCCGAGGTCCTAAGCTCCACCATGCGGCTGGCGTCCAGCCGCGAGAGCGTCCTCACGGACCTCAGCACCAACCCAGAGGCCGTGTCCCTGCACAGCAGTGGCAGCACGGGGGGCACGCTGGGTGTCAGAGCCGTGTCGCCCGGCCCTCCATCCCCCATCCCCGCTGATGCTGCCATCGCCGCCTCCAGCCGCAGCATGAGTGAGCACTCCTTGCCCGAGCAGCCCTCGGGTGGCGGAGAGGGCTCCAAGGAGAAGCTGAAGAAGCGACGGTCTCGCAGCTTCCTGAAGAGGATTGAATCCCTCCGAAGGAAGGACAAAGAGAAAACCAGCCCAGAGGAGAAGGCAGCCGCACACAGCAGCATCTCAACCACACAGGGATGGGGCTCCCTGAAGACTAGTGGGGACTTTGCAGCCCCAAAGGCCAGCTCCCCTAAAAGAGGGATCTCTGCCTCTTTCCATGGCAAAAAACACTTCTTCTCGGTATCGTACAGGACTAACCGCTTGCTAGGCTCAGGCGGGAGCAAGGTGAGCTCTGACTCGAAACGCAGCGGAGTCTACCTGGAGGACTACAAAACGGCTGGTACAGCCAGTGGTGACTGGGCTGCCGGGGAGTGCCAGCACCGGCACACGCACCGGGGCGACTGCTTGGTCTACATCCCCCGGGACCACAAACCCGGCACCTTCCCCAAATCCCTCTCCATCGAGAGCTTGTGTCCCTTAGGCAGCAGCTCCCTGTCCCACTGGAAATCGGGGAACGCGCCCGTCAGGCTGGTGGGCGGTGGCAGGGCCGGCAGCAGCAGCAGTGTGGAGGGCTCATCCTCACCACGGGGCTTCGCCTGCCACCGCCGTCGCGGCTCCTGCAGCTCCCTGGGCAGCCGGGTCAGTGTGTACGACAACGTGCCGGAGTTCGGCAGCAGCGAGGATTTCTGCCAGGAGGATGGGGAGGTGACCTACGAGAACCTCGATGACATCCTGCAGCACATGTGGGGGCTGCAGCAGAAGGTGGAGCTCTGGTATAAAGCCATCTCCCCTGACCTGGCTGGGGAGGAGGGGGGCGAGGAGGAGGAGGAGGAGGAATCGGACTCAGGAGGGGAACCCTCCAACCTGCACTTCGAAGAGCGATCCATGTCAGATGTCGGCACCTCTGCCAGCGACTTTGACAGCACGGGCAACTCCCTCAATGAGGCCGAAGAGATCGAGATGCGGGAGCGCCGGGATTCAGGCGTGGGAGCATCGCTCACAAGGCCCTGCAGGTGAGTGTGGATTCAGGCTGGGGCTGCGTCCTCCTCCTTTCCGCTGTGCTTGGGAAGGGCTTGGTCCTGGAGCTGCTGGCGTGCCTCTGGCCAAGGGACCACTGCAAACCTGCCCCCCATCCCATGAGTGCTTCTGCGGCAGGGATGCGCTGCCCATGGCTCAGGGAGCAGCACCAGAGCCGTGGCTGGGGGGGTGCTGGCCCTGGCTGTGCACTGTCACCCTTTCCCTGGTGGCAGGAGCGGGGTGGGAAGCAGGAGACCAGCGCAGGGGTGCGGGTGTGCTCTGGTGGCTGCGAGCCACTGCTGCCAACGCTGCTGCTGGTGCACAGGGTGCCACCTCTCTGCCTGCACAGACCCTGCACAGGCTTTTGTTTGCTAATAACTAGTCTGAATGAAGCAGGCGTTTGCTTCCGATGTGCTTGTGCTCCCTGCGCAAGCAGCAGGAAAGACCCTGCCCTGGGGTCTGCAACCTCTCCAGCACCAGCCTTTCCCCGCAGAAAGCTGCGCTGGCACAGTTTCCAGAACTCGCACCGGCCCAGCCTGAACTCTGCTTCCCTGGAGATCAACCGCCAGTCCTCTGCCCAGCTCAACCTGCTCCAGAAGTGCTCGCTGCTCCGTCTCACAGCCATCATGGAGAAGTACTCCGTGCCCCACAAGCAAGCCTGGACGTGGTGAGTGGGGAGGGGGACGATGTCTGCAGCTCTGCGCTGTGCCAGGCGCTGCCTCCCAGCCTAGGGCAGCTTCCATGTGCAAGGATGATGGAAAGGTGAGGGGAGAAGCTGGAACAAATGCTGGCGTTGCTCTGTGTGGCTGTGAGCATCCTTGCAGGAGGGAGCCGGGGCTGATGCCTGGGCTTCTGGCATCGTCTGCATCCAGGAGGGCTGCAGGCATTTATGGAGCATTGGAAGTGCTGCAGCGATGTATAGAACCATAGGATCATAGGACCATTAAGTGTGGATAAGGCCTCTAAGACTGCATCCAAAGCTACTTTGCCAGCAGGGCGGGGGTGGGGATTCTTCCAACCATCAAATCATCAGTTCCAACTGTTGAGAGAGACATAAGGGAGAGATATAAGAGAGTGAGACAATGGTTTTCTTTTGTAGCCAAGCATCAAAGCATTTTGGTTTAATCAAAGCTGCTGAAGTTTCTGCTTGAAAGCTGCCTTGCTTCTATATTTGAAACAGGGCAGAAGTGTGAGTGTATGCCTGGGGTCCTGCTCCCTGCAGCCAGGCAGTGCTCAGGGAACTGTTTGTTGTGCTGACATCCATCTGTCCCGTCCCGCAGGACTGTGCCCAAGTTCATGAAGCGAAGTAAAGTCCCCGACTACAGAGACAAGATGGTCTTTGGGGTGCCACCCATCATCAACGTGCAGCGGACGGGGCAGCCGCTGCCGCAGAGCATCCAGCAGGCTATGCGCTACATCCGCAGCCAGTGCCTGGACCAGGTGATGCCACAACCACCGGCTGTGGCTCCGAGCCTGCTGCTGGGCACCAGTGCCGGGGTTTGGGGAAAAAAACACCGCAGGGGGGGCTTTTTGTTCACCTCTTGTGGTGAAGCGGGAGCTGAGATTGTCTGTGGGAACTCTGCTTCCGTGGGTTTCTCCTTGGGCATCCCTCTCTCGGGCTTCTCCTCGGGGTTTCAGGGGAAGGAGGCCTTTTGGGGAAGGCCTGTCCTGTGGGAATCCATCTGCATTGGTGCCCTCTTGGCACTTGAGCACCAACCCGCTCTTCCCCCGACAGGTTGGCATTTTCCGAAAGTCGGGGGTGAAGTCCCGGATTCAGGCACTCCGGCACATGAACGAAACCAGCCCCGACAACGTCAACTATGACGGGCAGTCGGCGTACGATGTGGCTGACCTGCTGAAGCAGTATTTCCGTGACCTGCCAGAGCCCATCTTCACCAGCAAGCTGACGGACACCTTCCTGCAGATCTACCAGTGTGAGTGCTGGGCAGGGGGTGACAGTCAGGGTCTCCCAGGCATTCCTCCATTCCTTTGGACAGAGGTGATGGTGGGAGGTGGCTGATGGGGACAGACCCACTGACCACCAGCTTTGCCCCGTGCCCGCAGTTGTGTCGAAGGAGCAGCGGCTGCAGGCGGTGCAGGCAGCCGTGATCCTCATGCCGGATGAGAACCGGGAAGTGCTGCAGACCCTGCTCTACTTCCTGAGCGACATCGCCTCAGCGGAGGAGAACCAGATGACGGCTGGGAACCTGGCCGTGTGCCTGGCCCCCTCCATCTTCCACCTAAACATCTCCAAGAAGGAGAGCACCTCGCCGAGGTAAGGGTTGGACTAGCTCTGCCCTCTCCAGCCTTCCCACAACCCATCACCCCTTCCTTGTCTGTGGTGGGAGGAGGCCACTGTTGTGGTGGGAATGCATGTGCTCTCCTACAGCCCCAGTCGCTCTGCTTTGCAATGTGGGGCTGGGGACAGGCAGGGTGCCCAGCAATGCCTGCTCCCCGCAGGGTGATGCATAAGAGAGGCACCATGGGGAAGCCTGACCAGAAGGACCTGAATGAGAACATGGCTGCGACTCAAGGGCTCTCCCACATGATCACCGACTGCAAGAAGCTCTTCCAGGTAGGTGACTGTAGTGTATCCAGCCTGGTGTTGCCTTCCCTGGGCGCTGCCAGTGGGAGGTGTGACCTAGCCAGCGGGGTGCTGGTCCTGCAGAGTCAGAGTGGGGTGAGATAAGGGTGCTCATCTCCTGGTGGGGCAGCTGCCACCAGTTGGTCAGCCCCGAGAGTGAAGCCTGGCTGCATCTCGTGGTGGTGCAGGACACACACTGCAGGAGGCACGTCCAGGGAGGCTGTGTCTGTCCTTTCCCCTTCCTTGGTGGGATGAGGAGTTGGGGTTTTCTAGCTCCTCAAGTCCATCACAAAGTCCATGTAGGATCCCTCTGGCTTCCTGAAGATCTCCATGCTCTTGGCTTCTAGGTTTCCCATGACATCTTGCTCCAGCTGAGCAGCTCCTATATGGCGGCGGATGCTTACCCCCATCCCCTGGCTGACTTTGTGTGTCAGGGGGAAAACAAGGCTTTACACTCCTACTTTGAGCAGAGTGTCCAGAACCTGCTGAAAGAGTCGTCGGAGAAATTCAAGGGGTGGCTGAGCACCCCAGGGCCCCTGAACACGGAGCTCTCCTGCAAAAAGGTAAATGCCGCTGTGTGGAGCGGGCGTCGTGGTCATGCAGGGAGATGTGTACAGGGTGGTGCAGGGAGCCATGGGTCCTGTGGGCACCTGCCAGTCAGCTAACAACCCTCGGTGCTTGGGGGAATCAGCAACCGCTTCTCTGGCCAGAGTTGGGGTTGAAAGCTGAATGGCTTTGGGGTGGAGGGTGGTCTGTGCCCATCAGTTCTGGCAGAAAGCCCACTACCTTATTAGCAGAGGAGCTGCTTGTCCATCCCATGCTGTGCTATCCCATGCCATCCCCTCCCCTCACCAGCCAGCAGGTGCCAGGTGCTGCTCCATGGTGGTGGGAGCCATCAGGAAAGCCACTTGGGGGTTAGCGCTGCGGGATCCCACAAAACAGCCTGCCTGACCGTTCCCTCGGCCTCTCAGGTTGGGGACGGGCACCCTCTGCGCTTATGGAAGGTCTCCACAGAGGTCGAGGCCCCTCCTGCCACGGTGCTGCACCGGGTGCTTCGGGAGCGTCACCTGTGGGATGAGGACCTGCTGCAGAGCAAAGTGGTGGAGGCGCTGAACAAGAACATGGAGGTGTACCACTACGTGACGGACAGCATGGCTCCCCACCCGCGCCGCGACTGCGTGGTGCTCCGGTGAGGCCAGGGCCCCAGCGGGGGGGTTTGGTCCCAGTTCCTCGCGCTGTGCAGGGTTCCCCACCTCCTGCTGCAGCCCCCGAGGGCCGGACAGGACTCCCACGGGTGGGCACGTGGGGTGGGAGCTGATGGAGTCGCTCTGCCCGCAGGCACTGGCGCACGGACCTGCCGCGGGGAGCCTGCCTGCTCATTTCCATCTCGGTGGAGCACGACAAGCTGCCAGCTGAGGGAGGTGTCAAAGCTGTCGTGCTGACTTCCCAGTACCTCATGGAGCCCAGCACCATGGGCCGCTCCAGGGTGACCCACATCTGCAGAGCTGACCTCAGGTGAGGAGCCCTCGGTGCTGTTTGAGCAGCTGCATCAGCGGCCGGGGTGGCTGGTGGGGTGTGGGAGCTGCTCATTCCTGGCAGCATGGGCAGGGCTGCAGCTCACGTGGGCGCTGCTCTGGGGCCAGGCTTCAGCTGCCACACGGCCACTGGGAAAGGAGCCACCGGCTCAGTTGTGCTGTGCAGGTGGGTTCTGTGGTGGCTCTGAGTGTGGCACCAAGTCAGGGAATGGGTTGGGTTGGGTTAAAGCCCATCCGTTTCCATCCCCCCCATGCTTTAAGTCCCTTAAAGCATCATAAAGCCTGTGTTCCCCAGGGTTCCAAAGCGCGGCACTGGTGCTCTCCTCTCTCTGGCGAGCCGAGCCAGCTCTAGGGGTGTGAGGTGAGCTGGTGCAAGGGCAGCCTGGTTGTCACTCTGTGCTGGTGCGAGCCCAGCTGGGTCACAGATATTCCCCCATTCTGCCACACGTCTCCAGTGGGGAAAGGGACCTGTAGTGCTTGCTCATCATCTCAGAGTCCATCCTAGCCAGGACCACGCCGAGTTCCTGCTCCATGGGTCTCTGCTGCCCACTCACCCTCCTCCCGCTGTTCCCTTTGCTAGGGGCCGATCTCCCGAGTGGTACAACAAGGTCTTTGGCCACCTCTGCGCCATGGAGCTGGTGAGAATCCGAGACTCATTCCCAGTCCTGAGTCCCAGTGGCCCCGAGACGAAGATCTGAGGCACCAGCAAGATACTCTGTCCTGTCTGACATGGACTTGCTGGTGAATCCAGGCTGGGGCTCTCGTCGGGGAGCCTGGTGCAGGCAGCTGGCCCTGGAGGGGGCAGAGGCTGGTGCGTGTTTATAGGTGTCCTTCTACCCGGGGCTGGGCACTCCCTGTCCCGCCGACTCTGGCTGCTTCAGCCGCCCCTTGCCTGAGCGCAGCAGGTTGTCTGCAGAGGTGAAGCCGTGCAGCCCCTGTTCCCCGCAGGAGGAGATGGGGAGTGGAGGGGAAACGAGGGGCTGTGGGGTGACCCCGGGAGGCAGCCTGCGGGCAGCAGCTGGTGTGGGGTGAGCTGGGTCCCCCGCTGCGAGTTGGGAGCAGCCGAGGAGTGAAGGTGTGGAGCGAAGCAGGGGAGTGCAGAGGCACAGGAGAAGCAAGCGGGGAGGACTGTGCTGTGTCTGTAGGTTGCAGCTCTGTGTCGGGAAGTGCAGGGTGGGCAGCGAGGGGTGGCTCGAGTGTGGTGGCGCTGGCAGGGACAGCCAGGGAGGCTAGTGGAAGAGTCTGCTGTTCTGGGATGAGAGGGGGCTGCACTGAGGTGTGCCCAGAGTCCCAGCAGTTGTTGAGTGGCAAAAGGGATGTATTGCTGTTACCTTTGGTGCTGAGTTTTGTTGGAGAAGAAGAAAATGCCCTTTTCTGTGGCACCTTGCTCTTACTCAGCTAAAAGCCCTCTTGTGCAGTGGCTTTAGTCAGGGCTGGATGGAGGATGCTCCAGGGGAAGCCTGTCCCTCAGAGCCAGCCTCTGGCTTGTTTGGAGGGAGCGGGCCCCTCTGGAGCCCCTGCTGCCCCTGTAGTTGCTCTGGACTTGGAACAGGCAGTGTCCCCTTGGGGCGGTTTGGAGGAGGCAGCGTGGCAGGGAGGGACATGTCCAGCCCCGCATCTCTCCAGCCTCTGCTGCTGGGGTTCAGGGTGCAGCGCCCTGGGGAGGGGAGGAGGACACAGCCGCCTCACCAGCACCAGCCACGCTGCTCTGGGCTGAAGCTTTGGCCAAGGCAGGGTTGTGCTCATCCCACCTCCCCATGCAGCAGCTGCTGCCTCTAAGCAAGCGAAGCCCAAGCTGCTCGGAGCAGGCTCGGCCATGACCTGGCACTTGCAGGAAGGTGGGGTGGCAGGAGGTGGAGGTGTCCTGGATTCACCCCTCTTGGGGCACAGCCCCTGCCCCTCAGGGTGCAGAGCTGCCTCCCTGGTGCTGCTCCAGGGGAGCCCTTTCCCCTTTCCATCCCTCCCTTTGCTCCCGGAGGAGCCGACGGCCGTGGCTGACGGCACCGGGAGCTGACGGGGTTCCTGCAGTCAGGCAGGGACCCAAGGTACCCGACATCGTTCCAACTGGAAGGCAACACGACCCACACGTGGGAGCAATTCCCAGTGTCAGTTCTGCTGTAACGCAGCCTGTCTCTCTTTTGGTGAAAGAAAGAGCAGCCCAGCCTCTACTCTGTGTTTTTATATATATATTATATATATATAAAAATATAACTAACAGTTGGGGGAGTGATTTTTCTCCTAATATTTTTTTAAGCGTTTCTTTTTTTCTATCTATAAATACTTGTACAGTTGGAATATTAATATATAACTGGCGGCAGAGCTGGGCGCTGGCTGACACTCACTTGCGATGTGCATTTTGTATTTAAGGGACTTTTGTTTTGTATCGAACGTGACTGCAACAGATTGTTTGACTCGGATCGGGGCTGCTCTTCCCATCTCTGTAATTAATAAAGTACTAACGGTATCTGACGAGGAAGCCTTGGTGGTCGGTGAGCGCCGCCTGCTGCTGCTGGGATGCAGGAGCCGGTTTCTGCGGGGCTGGGGGTCCTGGGTACCAGGCTGGGAAGCTTCGAGCATCCTGGTGGCACCAAGAGGGTCACAGGCTGCTGGCCGGCAGTGTCACCAGGGTGAAGCTCTTGCGGGAGTCGTGCAGCTCCAGCTGCTTGGTCTGCAAGCAGCTCTTCACCTTCTCCTGGAAGGAGGCGGTGGTGATGGTGTAGAGGATGGGGTTCAGGGCACTGTTGATGGGCAGGATGAAGATGACCACCCAGGAGGTGACAGTTCCTGTGCCAACAAGGACACGGTGTGAGGCAGCTGGGACGTAACCCCCTGCCCTGCGGAGGGGACACTGCCAGTCGTGGGCTCATGGCTGGGAGCAGGGAGGTCACGACTGCTGCTCCCTGAGGAGAAGCAGGGGCCCAGGGAAACCAGGAACGACGTCCATCTCCCCTTGCAGCCCACGTGTGGGTGAAGAGAGCTCCAAACTCAGCAACCCTACAGCGAGGGGTCCCTGCCCAGGGACTCAGAGCAGGCAGCGCCAGTGCTGGGCTCTGCTTCAGGGCCTTGTGAGGAATGAGGGCTCACCTGGTATTTCCACCTGCAGCAGGGAGAGCAGCTTGAGGAGGAAGATGGGTATCCAGCAGAGAGCATCAGTGAAGACAATAAAGAAGAACCGCTTTGCGATGGTGACTTCCCGGGAGGAGACGCCTCTCTCTGCTGTTTTGGACGCCGTGATGTGGATGGAGTAGAACATGCCAGAGTAGGCGAAGACGATGGTGATGAAGGCTGCGAGATTCAAGCCTGGAGATGAAGAAACTTTGCTCTGAGCATAGCTACAGTGCAAACCTCATGAGCTGCACTTGGCGGCAGCAGGACAACACGTGCTTTTAGCACTATAGGGGACAGAGACATCTCAGCAGCACTGGCTGGTCCTGAGCCAGCCTTAGCCCAGCGATGCTCATGCCCGGGGCCAGCTCTGGGGTGATGCCGGGCACAGCACCAGGCTGACACAGGGACCCTCCCAGCCCGGGGTGGCAGGCAGAGCTGAACACCCCCACCTTAGAGGGTCACAGGGGGATGGCAGTGCCCTGTAAGGTCAGATCTCCCGCTCACAGAGGCAACATGGGCTCTCATAGCACCCTGGAGGAGAGGGCTGGGCAGGGCAGCCCTGCTCCCACCAGGGAAGCTTATCTTGCCCCACATCATCCCTGTCCCCAGGTCCGATGTCCTGAGGTGGCCTTACCCAGGTAGATGGTGGCAGAGTAGCCCCGGGCACTGGGCCGCTCGCCCAGGTCAGACTGCAGTGGGAAGCACACACCATTCCTCCCGTAGTAGTTCCCGAAGGACTCCTTACACCACAGGGGGATGGTGCTGAGGGAGAAGCCCAGAAGCCAGATGGCCACCAGCACCGAGATGGTCTGCTTCTTGCCAGCTCTGTGGTGGCTGAATGGGAAAACAATGGAGAAGTATTTCTCCAAGGTCATGTATGTCAGCAGGAGGACTGACACCTCGGAGGAGAGCATGGCCAGGCTGCCCACCAGCTGGCACTGCAGGCTCCCCATCCAGCTCTGGGCGTGCTTGTTGTATTCGCCCGAGTACTTGAGGTCGAAGGCTCCGATGACGAAGAGGTAGATGCCCATCAGGCCATCTGCACCTGGGCAGGGAGACAGGGAGCAGTGAGGAAAAAAGCACCAGTGGGCAAATGCAACCCTTTGTGTTGAGTACTGTGTTCGGTTTGGGGCCCTCGGTACGAGGGAGACACTGAGCTGCTGGGGTGTGGGGAGTGGAACAAGAGACTGAGGGACCTGGGGTTGTTTAGCCTGGAGAAGAGGAGGCTGAGGGGAGACCTTATTGCTCTCTGCAACTCCTGAAAGGAGGTTGGAGTCAGGTGGGTGCCGGGCTCTTCTCCCAAGTAACAAGTGATAGGATGAGAGGAGAGGAGCTCATTGTCCCGCATCCCTCCTGCCCCCGCCAGTCCCCGTCCCCCAGCTCACAGCACAGGGATTTGATGGCCATGGTGTGCTGGCTGTTCTCGGTGACGATGAAGGACCGCATGCAGATGACGAAGAGGTTGCCCAAGCAGGTGAGGCAGGCGATGACCCAGACAAAGACGCGCAGGATGATGTTGGCGAGGAGGTTCTCAAAGGAGGAGATGCCGTCGGTGTTGGGCTTGCAGCTGCGCACGTGGGGTGCGTAGCTGCAGTACTGGAACTTCTTGAAATAGCTGTGGGGTGGGGAGGCAGGAGGAAGGCTTCCTGTCTGCCACCAGCACCAGGACCAAGCATGGCCTGGTGTGCACAGCCCCCTCATCCCTGCCAGCTCCCTCCAGCCCCTTGGCTATGTTTTTCCATGTCTAGGTGGAGAAGAACCACCAGGTGAGAGCCCAGGGGCTTGCACAGACCAGGGGAAGGGAGTGGGGAAAGAAGGAGGCAGCAGCGAGGCAGCATGGGAGTGTGGAGAGTGCGATGCCAGCACCTGGAGCAGGGACCCACAGGGGACAGAGCTGAGCGAGGGGGCTCCCTGTTTGCACAGAGCTGCAGCTGGTTCTGGATCCTAAACACACAGCACCCCAAAGCCTTTGCAAAGCTGTCTGGAGGCAGCCCAGTGCTTTTTGGATCACGTACCATGCAGCCACACTCTTAAATCTGCCACTACTCAGCACCGTCAACTGATAAATAAAGAGTGTTTTCCTCCAGCCCATGATTCTCATAAACTAACATTTAAAAATCAATCCCTTATTCAAACCCTTCAAGTTCCATTAACAGGAATTCACATTTAATCTGAAATAATATACAAGGAAAAAAATCTTTTCAAGCCTTATAAAAGCCAAAATGTATAAGCTTAGCAAAACTGTGCATTAGAAAATGACTACAGAACTGCAATGCAAGGCTCATTTCTGCTTAATTATAGATAAAAGGAAAGAAAATTATTGCTTATTAGCCAGTCAGGTAGAAAATGTACCATATTTATATTGCAAACAGAGCAATTACAGGGGAACGGAGGTATGGTTGGCTTTCATTACAGGTACTTTAAAATATGCATCTGGAGAAAATTAATGGTGATTTTTCTCTGTCCCGAGTGAAGCCCAGGCACTCGCAGCTGGCTGTACCGGCCTCCTTGCCCCCTCTGCCTGATGCCTGGCCAGCACGGGTGTCTGTGCCTCTCTGGGGCTCCCCAGTCCTTATCTCAGCCCTGAGCCGAAGGTCCCCTAATGCCATGACCTGACCAGAGCTTTCAGCTCACAGCCTGGCACATCTTGGTCTGACGGGGTCTGTGTGCCTGCAGCGCCCGTGCCACGTGTGCCTTCAGAAATGAAAACTGCTCTGCACCACCGGTGCTCCCGGGTGGGGAACCTACGGCTCTGCAAACCACTCCCCTTGCTCCGAGAAAGCCCCAGCCCCAAGAGACCCTCTTGGCCTTGGGGAATTTAAACATCATCATCACACTTGTGGGCTCCCAGAGGGCTGGAATAACTTGCCCAGGGGCAAAGAATTGACCGGGTTCCCCTCCCCGCACCCTTGCACACAGCCTCCCGCTGCCCCCACTCACATGTGGGAGAGGTTGGTCAGCTTCTGGAAGGTCAGGTTGTGAATGTTGGGGATCTCCAGCCCTTCCAAGCTCCTGCAGAAGGAAATCAGTGCTTTGAGCAACCCTGGGCTGGGAGTGCTGGGGCGAGGGATGGTGGGGGACTCACAGAGACCGCAGCTGGGGCAGGCTCTCAAACTGGCCAGGCAAGATCTCTTTCAAGGGATTGTAGGAAATATTCCTGGAAAAGAGAGGAGCCTTTGGTGGTTTTCCCAACTGGGAGCTGTCAGAGCAGCTAGGAGCAAGGGCAAAAGGGTGCCTATGGATTTTCCCAGCACTCCCCCTGCCCTGGGACAGGTCCACAGCCCTGGAGCACAGGGTTGGATGGCACCGTGCTGAGAGGGAGCCTGTTCTCCTGGGGCTCTGGTGAGCAATCGGATGGGGCAGGAAGGACCCCTACCCAGCAGGATGGAGGGGTGCGGGGCTCCCTGTCACTCACGGGGTACAGGAGCGCCCCTGGGGCAGTGCAGCCCCACTACTCACAGCTGCTGGAGCTGAACCAGGCCGTCAAACAGAGAGGAGGGCAGCTGGTCCAGCCTGTTGGCCGACAGGTCACTGTGGAGACAGCAGTGCTTGAGGGCTCCAAGATTTGCACCCGGGGATGCTGAGCAGTGAGATGCTCCTGCCAGGGGACAGAGGGGGGTCCCGAGCAAGGGTCTCAGCACAGCCCCTTTCTGCGGGACAGAGGGTCGGGCAGCAGTGGGTGCAGACGTACAGCTCCACCAGCCTGTTCAGCCCAGAAAACGTCCCCTCCTGGATCCACCTGAGCTTGTTTCTGCGCAGGATCCTGGAGGAGAAGGAAGAGAAGAGCCTGTGGGTATGACATAGGCCCACCCTTTGGGAGCTTCATCCCACCTCCAGACTGTCTAGGGGTGCACCCAGCCCTGCCACGTCCCTCCCAAACGCACCGAGCTGCAACCACCGCCCTCACTGCTGTGGGGAAGGTCTAAGCCAGCGCCTGCTCTCCAGTGCGAGGCTCCATCTCACACCTGCCCAAGGCTCAGAGCCCACCAGAGGTGTGGAAAATGAGCAGAGCTGGGCAAAGTGCTCAGAAGCAAAAACCCAGAGTAGCCACCAAGAAACACAAATGGCTTCAGAGCAGCAGGAGCAGAGCCCTGCAGGATGGCACACGCTTGGAGAACCCGTGAGTGCTGTGACTGCTGCTCCTTGGTGGAGGCTCACAGCAAGCAGCAGGGCTCTGCAGAGCTCAGACACCAAGCAGGGCACCCTGCTCCAGCGGGGCGGGATGGAGGAGATGGGGGAGTCCACCCAGGGTGGCTCGTCCCACAGAGTGCAAACACAAGTCCTCATCTCATCTGCTGCCTCTGCTTGTGAAGCCAACTCCAGTGCTGGTGTCACCAGCCAGACCCATTTACACTGTCCATCTCTCCCATGTGGACGCTCCCCGGCACTGCCACGACAGCCCTGGGCTTGGCCGTGGGAGGAACAGGGGACAGTGGAGCAGCAGCAGCTCTCCTGCCCGGCACAGGGGGCTGTGGACGGCTCTCGCTAGAGAAAAAATGTCCTGGTTTACATTTTGGGGCTTTGATGCTATTGAGGCTTCTCCAAGAAAGGCAGGGGGTACTAGGGTCCTTGCACAGCAATCTTTGGCTCAGTGCTCTGGGTAACCACGATTCCCAATCCCCTGGGAGTGGGGATGACTCCCCAGCTCCTGTCACCAGCCTTGGTGACAACGTCTGCACACGCACAGCAACCCTGTGTGATCTGCTGGGGCTCGAGGGGCTGCACACATCTCTCCGGGAGATGTGTCCTGTGCAGGAAAACTAGATCCTGGGAGAGGCATCGATGTGAATCCGCTGCCTCTGTCAACTCCAGGAGGGCACCTAGGAGAGAGCTCAGCCCTGGAGCCACGAAGGAGCAGGCGCGAGGGGAGGAAACAACCAGACAGTGTTTGACACATGAAAAGCCAGCTCACAAGTTTTATGACCTTCCTCAGAGATATTTTTAGAGGATTTGGATGCCAGTGGAAGGGTCTGGGCTGACTGTGAGCTCCAGTATTTGCACACCATAGGAAGATTTTTCCATGCTTTGACCTGTCACTACATTTCATCTGAGGAAGCCCCACATTAAATCTTGGCAGCCCCCATGGGCTTGTGACAGGGCGCTGGGATGAGCCCACCAGCTCCCCAGCCCAGCCCTCCATCAGCCTAGAGCCCCTGGAAAAGGCTCTGGGGCCCTTGATTGAGTCCCTGCAAAATTCATTAATCTGGCTGCTGCATTGATGCTGTGTGCAAATGGGCTGAAACCATTAAATGCAAGCCAGTAGCCCCTTATCCAGCCCAAAACAGTGGGGAACAGCAGCTCCAGCCAAGTGCTGGCTATCCCCTTCGTGCCCCCACATGCCTACAGTAGGAGAGGGGCTGCACCAGCAGAGCTGGGGCCATGGCCAAGCCCTCAAGATACTCACAGCACCGTGAAGTCGCGGCACTCCTGGAAGACAGCTCTGTACACTGTCCGGATCCTGTTCCCTTCCAGCTCCCTGCAGAAAGGCAATCGTGGCTGCCACCTACCCCGGCTCTCCCCTCCATCCATGCTTAGGGGCTGCCTAGCCTGATCCCTCACCTCCTGCTTGCCCCTCCTCCCCAGCCCCAGCCCCTGAGGGATGCTCCCAGCCCTTGCCACCCCTTCTCAGCTCCAGGAGCCCGGCAGGGAGCGGGAGCAATGCCTGCAGTAGCCCCTGCCCCACAGGGATGCACTAACAGCCAGCTGAGCTTCGGCATCTCCGCGCAGAGCGAGGTGTTGGGGATCTGCACCAAAGAGTTGTTCAGCAGGTACCTGGTGGGAATAAGGACAGACAAGGTCACGGCACTGTACATCTTACCTGGCGTACAACCCTGTGCATGGGTCTGGGCCCACAGATGCCCCTGGACTGTATGATGTTTCAGGAGGACTTTCTGCTGGTCCTCACCCGAGGGGACATCAGCGCCGCGCGAGATGCTGCTGGCGTGGTACCCAGGGGCGAGTTCCAGGTCAGGGTGCAGCCAGCCCAGAGCCACACGTCTGTGGCCGCACTGGTCCCCGTGCCCTGGCAGAGCAGCCACTGCCACGTGAAACCACTGTGCAAGTTCAGCTGCCTCCACCCCAGGTGGGAGATCTACCCCTATTCCTCGTGCCCTGGAGGGCGAGGAAGCTGTAGCAAGCTTGGCTGCCCCACAGGAGGCCAGAAGCAGCCTGGAGAGGGTGGGCAGGAGGTGCCAGGCAGGTTCCCAGCGGAGCAGAGTCCCCCCAAGCCCTGTGGGAGGGCTGCCCCTGTCCTTCTTACAGGAAATACAGAGACTTCAGGCCTGCAAATGTCGAAGGGACGATCTGGGCGATCCTGTTGTTGTCCAGCATCCTGGGAGGAGAAAGGAAGAACCGAGATGATGGGAGCTGGAGAGGCAGCAGGACTCTTCCACCAGGGAAAAGCCCCTGCATTTAGCACTATGCGCTGCCCTGGTGAGAGGTGGCTCCATCCCTTCTTCCCTGTGAGTTTCCGTGGATACCCATCCCCCAGTTGGGGTCTACCCTCCTCTGAAACCCATTCCCACCCTTTCAGTCCTGCCCAGACAGCCCTGGCTGAAGCATTAGATCCAGCTGCAGAGTCTGGATTCCTTCAGAGTGAGGCTCTGTTGGATTTTTCCCTCTCTTCTGTTGTGAGATAAAGATAAATCAGAAACCATTCAGGGAATTCACAGCCCTGCCTGGCTTCTCAAAAGTCCTCTGGCTTGTTAGCACCACAGACCACCCTCTGTGAGCTGCTCATCCTCTGTTTTCCCCTTTGATTTAAGGAATATTGGAGCTGGTCCCATGGTGAGGAAGAAGAGGGGAGGCAGGGGCTGGCAGCCCTGCCCACACTGCTCCTGCAAATGCAGAATGGGAACAAACTATCACGTAAGGCAGCCTTTACGGTTTCCTTTCTGTAGTGATCCCTTTACAAGCTCTGAGTGTAAAACCACCCACCACATGGGCCCAGATCAAACAGAGCCTTTGAGAATAAGCAGAGGGGAAGGAGAGGAGCTGTACTTTCAATTTAAGGCTGTATTTTTCAAGGTGACAGAGCTGCAAGTCTGTGTTTAATAGCACAATTAAAGCCTTTCGCACACAGACCTGTGGTGTTCCAGCCTGGGAGCTGAGGCTGTGTCTGCACAGAGCCCCTCACCGAGCCCTTCACCGCATCGTGCGGCTCTGACTGGCAAGGGGAGTGTGGCAGGAGCCCCGGCACTGACCAGCCAGCCACTTCAGCCAAGAGCATGGCCAGTCCACACTAAGGCTGACCTCGGTAATCGGGGAGGGAAACTCAAACAGGAGTTTCGTAAGAAAGCCAAGAGAGGCTGAGTGTGCTCTGGTCCCAAGAGCAGGGAGTAAGGGTGGGGAGATGCCGACTCAGGCAGGCATCGCACCTGTCCCTGCTGTGGGCACACTGCTCCAGGCACCCCAAAAACCATCATGCCCACTCCCAAGGAAATGAAATGATGGTAAATGTGAGAAAGAGTTGGGATCAGCCACATCTTCCCAGACTGGCAGAGGGACTCACAGCCACTCGAGGCGATGCAGGTCCTCGAAAACCCAGGGCTTCAGCTGCACGATCCTGTTGTGGCTGAGGAACCTGGAACAGGAGCAGAGTGATCCTCAGATGCTGCTGCTGATTAAACCTGGCTTTGTAAACCTGCTCTTCCAGAGCTTCCACGGCCCAGGCTTCGGATGCCTGTAACACCATCTCCCTTAGTGGCTCAAATGCAGGAAGCCAGCTTAGGCTGGGAAACACGGGCACGGGAACAGGGGGAAATGCCTCTGCCCCAGGGTCACCCAAAGCGTGTGCAACTCCAGCTCAAAGCATGCTTGATGGGGACTCTTGCAAGAGTGAGACAAGAGTGACCTCTGTGCTGTAAGCCTTTCTGCCAAGGGGAGCAGAGGACCGTGCCCACCCCAGCGCTCCCCTCCCCAGGGCCCTGCAACACAGAAATCTTTACTTACAACATTTTGAGCTGATAAAGTCCAGCAAAGGCTTTGGGCGAGATCAAACGGATCTTGTTGTTTTGCAAAAACCTATTTAAAATACCAGAACAGCAAAGAGACAGAAGCAGAACTGTGAAGGGATTCTCGGGGTCCGTGGGCTGTGCCTGTAGGACACCAGCACAGGCTGCTGCCTGCCCAGTGCTGTGGGCTCGGTCCCTGGTGGCACTTGGGGACAGAGGTCCAGGCTGCTCCCCCTGTGGGCTCCTTGACCCCGGAGAGGCCGTTTTCCTTCTCTGCCTCATTTACTCCATGCAAAGGGAAGGAAGTTGAAAGTACAGATGCCCAGCAGTCACAAGTAGCTGCTGTGAGCTGCTTGACCTCTGTTATTGCCATTCTGGGCTGCCGTCCCACCCACAAGGGCAAACATCCCTCCCCACGCTCCTGGCACAGAAAGGTGATGGGCTCAGAGACCAAAGGGTCCAAGCCCTCCAGAGCAGGACAGCTCACTCACAAGGCATCTCATTCCATCACACAGCATCCCACCAGGGTGTGTTGTCCCAGACAGAGCTGTGCCAACAACTGCCCCACCGGCTCCTCTGTGCCTGGTCCCACGGCACCAACCTGCGCATCCATCCACTGCTCTCCCCTCTCATCACGAACAAGTGGAGAACAGGCTAAAGAGGGCGATACTCACAGCTTCTTCAGGCTCCTGTACCTGGCAAACTGATTGTCCTGCAGAGAATGGATTTTGTTTTTCTTTAGGTCCCTGGCAGAAAAAGCAAAGGAAAAATATCAATCCCAGGGCCAGCAGACTAGGAGGGATGAGAGGCCCCTAGCAGAAGTGAGCCATCAGGACCAGACCTCCTCTTGTGCAATGCAAATAAGATGGGAGGCAGCTGCTGTTCATCAATGCTCCATTTCTAATTGCCCTCCCAATTTGCAGGCATTATTTGCTGCAGATGAGGTTTCCCACACTCTCCGCTCTTCCTAGCTCTTGCTTCGTATGCAGAAGCCTCAACCGCACTGACAGACCGGGCCAGTGCATCTCGGCTGGAGGCTTGGCTGGGAAGGCAGGGAGCACAGAAAGGCATTTCTACTTCTTTGGATCCAGGGACAAGTAAAAGACAGGGATTCCACTCCCTTCCCTCTAAGCTTCTTTCCCTGCACGTTCCCGCTCTCCTGGGGGAGAAGGTGGGTTCAACCACTGCTACTCACATCCTGGTCACATTGGAGGAGACCCAGGGGACGGTGCTGAGGTCCTGCTCGGTGCAGTCCACGGTGCTTCCCCAGCACCGGCACCGCTCTGGGAAGAGCTCCAGCCCTGCGAGCAAGCGGAGGGGCAGCCTGAGGGGACGGCAGAGGGGCCGGTGCAGGGTGGGGGGATCCGCAGGGCACAGAAAGGTATGTGGACCTGGGGAGGATGGCTTACAGCAGGCATCACCCTCCTCTTCCACTGCCGCGCTACTGCTCCTCGTAACCAGCATGTCACCCAGGACCTGCAACCAGCCGCTGTCATCCACTGCGGGCACAGAGGGGGCCACCGTTAGGGGCACTGGGCATCGTGGCCACTGTGCAGATGTAAGAGCCAGGGAAGATCAAATCCAGGACTGCTCACGCTTCCCCGGGGAAAAGTAAGCTCTGCTCTTAATGCGCTCGTGGTCCCAGACCCCGGTGTTCCCAAAGTCTGGGGGTTTCTTACTCCGAGGGATCCCCCCTTGCGAGGGGGTTGCTGCTTACCGCAGTTCTCCTCATCAGCCCCGTTGTCGCAGTCGTCCTCCCCGTTGCAGTGCAGGGCCTGGGGCAGGCAGACGGAGAGGTTGCCGCAGGGAAACTGCCCCAGAGGACACTGGTGCCTGTCCCGCTGCGAGCTGATCAGAGGAGGCTCTGCCCAAGGAAGGGGAGACGCTCAGCACTGGGGCAGCACCTTCCACCCCTGGACCCATTGCAGACGCTGCACTGTTGCCTTCGGGGTGCTGAGCTCCTGTGGCCGCATCCTGCTTTGTGCCCAGCTCTGGTGCCTTTTGGAGCAGAGCGGGGCCAGGGGGAGGTGAAGGATGCCAGTTCTGCTAAGAACCAGCATCACCACAGCGAAGCTCTGTGACTCTGTGCTCCAGCTGGAACAAGTGTGAGCTTATGAGGTGCTGGAGACCACCGAGGAGACACGAGCATGCCCCGCGGGAGAAGGAGGACCCACAACGCTGCTTCCAGAGCACCTTTAGCTGTCAGGTTGCTGCCCTGGAGCCAGGAGACCTGGGCAGAGGCAGTGCTGCTGAGCAGTGCATGGCAATGGAGAGCTCCAACAAACCAGCCACCCCATCCCTGCTCCCCAGCCCTCAGACCATCCCCATCCCCAAGCAAGAGCCCTGGCCCCTGGGGCAAAGCTGTCCAGACTGAGCCCTTTCCATCAGCGACACAAGCTGTGGGGCCTTGTTCGTTAACATCCTGCAATTAGCCACGGCAGAGCCATGTTTCAGATCCAGCTCCACATCTCCGCAGCGCTCTCGGAGCGGGACCCTGGGAAGTTTGCAGCCACCAGGCACCAGGGAATGCAGCTTGGGGGGAGGTGGGGCCAGGTCTTGCTTGAGGTTTTCTCCAACTGCCAGGCTATTAATGGCTAACGGTGCATGCGGTAATTAAAAGCACTTTGCCTCATTTGCACGCACACCCCATTAGCCACCCCATGGCAAGCTCTGTGGCAGGAACGGATGCAGGGGTGGCTGGTGGGGGCTCACAATGCACGGCAGGCAGAGGGATCCACGGGTGTCCCATCTGCACCAGTGGGATTTTAGGGCAGACCTGGACCAGAAGAAGTTTCCCATTAGCCTAGAAATACATCGCTTTCTGCACTTGCTGCTGAGCTGGGTGCCCACAGTGTGCACTGCCTGAATCCCTGCCCGGACAACCCTACTCGAGTTCTGCCAGTGGGAATTTTTCCTGTCTCAGTTCCATTTCTTGTTATCCAGGGAGGTGCTCTCTTGCATACTGTCATGTCACACAGGTTTTGGGCTGTTTTCTCAGTCTGAATTTATGCAGGACCCAAAGAAGGCAGCGGGAACCCTTCCAGGGCCTCCAGGTCCCTATTGCAGAGAGCGTAGCCGCACACGGAGCTACGTAAATACTTGGAGAGAAATTTATACATGTCTGTGTTTATGCATAGTTTCTATTTTTATGGGGAATGATGCTCAGCCCACGGATTCACTGCAAAATGGTCACTTTGCAGCCACCCCCACATGACCCGGTCCTGCATTAACCCCACTCGGGGCCAGAGAAACCAGTGAGCAGGGAGAGCAGGAGCCAGGGACCCAACCTGAGACAGCAGAGGAGATGGTGGAATAATAAAAGAACCACAGCACAGGAAAACTGTGTTTGAGGCAATGTCAAACACTGAAAAAACAGGTGATTTTTGGATGATTTAGCCTGTTAGATCAATGACTGTTCCCTGGCAGAGGCAGGATGGGGTGGGCACGGGCTCCATGCCGCAACGTGACCCTCCTGCCACCGAAGGAAGCACGGACAGAGGAGACGGCTGAATGCAGCCCCAGTTGAGCTCAACATCTGCCTCGACCTTTTACAAAGGCCACCCAGGATTGTAAATGAAGCCCACGCACCACCAGGAAAACAGCCATGACCAAACTCTCTGGAAACCAACAGGCTGGATGAAACGCGCCTGTGGTCACATCACCTCTGTATGTGAAGGCAACCAGCAAGGTCTGCCAGCAGAGCCCCGGAGCTGCTGGACGTGACCAGGGGTGATGCAGCGTCCATCCCGTTCATCCCTAGTGCTCAGACTCTCTGCCCCCCGGTGCATCCCCAGCACCCCTGCACAGGACTGCAGCCCCCTTCCCACAGCACCTGCACCTCACCCCTTTACATTTCCCGTGCAGCCCAATCATTAACTGATCAGAGACAAAAGTTTAACCCCCCTCTCTCCCTCAGGGCAGGCGAGGAGGGAACAGTTTGCATTGCCATCCACAAAAGTAAACCACAATAAATCAGACTGAAGTGGAAACAGTGCAGAGCTCCTACGTTTCCACCATCCTCTTTCCTAACTGCCAGAAAAAAAGTGTCACTTTTCAATCTGGTTTCTATCCACCACTCCCTCCCCTCGCAGACCGAAGCATCAGCACGGTGGCTGCATCCAACTCCCCCTCTGCTCCCAGGCTCACACTCTCTTCTCCTGAATAAAAGGCAGAGCCACGGTCTGCAGCTCTGCCTGGGTCTACGGGTGATGGGGTCACTGAGAAAAGTGAACAGCAAGCGGCACAGAGAGCAGCGTTGCAGGGCACACAAAATTCTGCTCTCTGGACAGCACTTCTCGGTGGAACACGGCTGTGTCCAGGCAGCCAGCACCCCCCTGGCATGAGCCAGAACTAAAACCCTGCTATAAAATCCCCTGCACCCTCCCTGCACCCCAGTCACACAGCCTGATTTCCTTCCCATGTGGGATGCTGTGACCTGCAGAGGCAGCCACTTACTTGTAGCAGCGTAGAACAGCGATGGCAGGAGGATGAGGAGCAGCCTCATGCCTGCAGCCGCTGGCAGGGCAGCCCCAGCCCCAAAAGGCTTAGCCAGGGGCTGGGCTGCTGGCAGAGGAGGGAGCGTGGGGACGCTGTGGGTCCTCTCCTGCTAATGTCCACGAAGGCACTGACGTGTCCCAGGAGTGCAGGCACCAGGGAAGCTACAGGTTGTCGCTGGTCCATGGTGAGCCATAAATTGTGCCTCCATGGTGGGATGGGAAATGCACCGATGCAGCGGCAGCTGGTCTCCCCTGCAGCATCGTGCAGCCTTTGTGGGCTCGGCACATCAAATCCAGCAAGGGGATGCGTGTGGTAGGAAAAAAGAGAGAGGAGTGAATCTGGTGCTTCGCCCAGGAGGATGCAGCCCTTCACCTGAGCTCCCCGCCACTGGATCTGGGCTGGTGGGGCATCCCCGGTGTACAGCCCAGGACCAGCCTAAGGAGGAGGGGAAGCAGTAGGAGGAGGAAGAAAGATGCTTCGTCCCCGAAAGGGCCCTCTGCTGGATTTGCAGTCGGTGCCTGCACCCACTCGTGCCCGGTGGCTGATGGACGTGACCCAGGGTGACATCCGTGGGCTCTCTGCTCCATCCCTGCGCTGCGTGTTCCAGCCATCCAGCCCGGCATGCGGATGCAGCCCCAGAGGGGACCAGGTAGACACCAGCCCTGAGCCTTCATCTCAGCACACCTCAGGGTACTTGGGTTTGGTGTGTGTCGGCTGTGGGTGGGGGCCTCCCTCTCTTCCTACTGACGCTGTGGTCTCCCTGTCCCCATCCCCATGCTAGCTGGGACCCCCTGTCCCCACCATGCACACCCAGCCCTTCCACTGCTGCGGTTCAAAGCACTCACCTTGGTCTTGAGGACTAGACGGGGGCTCGGTGTCAGGAGACAAAGCCACTTTTCTGCCCTGATATTCCAGCTTGAGCATTTGCTGCTGGATGCCAAGTAGCCAGATGGCAGCGATTGTGAAGCCTTCAAACCTGCAGCCAGGGATAAAAAACCAAAGCTCCAAATCAAAGCTCCTCTTTCAGGGGGCAATGACATTTCTTCTGCAGGAGCCCCCAGCCCCTACGTGAAGCTGTGTTCACACCACAGTTGCAGCCCCTGACAGCAAACGATGGGCTGGAGCTAAGGAACCTGCCCTCAGGAATCTCCTCGTAGCACAGGGGGCTTGGTGGCTTGTAGGCAAGACCTGGGCAGCACAGGTGTGAATGTGCAGGGTCAGAATGTTGATGTTGGACCCGGAATGGGAGCAAGGAAGCACCTTGATGGGGTTGCAGCTGGTGCAGGAAGACGTCTCACTTCACATCTCATACAGTGCAGCCCTGCAGCAGAGCCTGCTCCCCTCAGAAAGCCAGGAGGAGCCAAGGAACATCCACCTTCGTTCACATACACTCCACATTTCATTGCCCCTTGCTCCCTCCAGCTGGCTGTTCTGGCTCCTCTCTGGGGCAGCTCCATGGCCCGTTCCTCGCTCTCAACCAGCAGAAGGAACCGTGTCCCCCGCCTGCCGTCCCGTCAACCTGCTTTCCTACAACCTCCTGCACTCTCAGAGCCTTCCAGCATTCTTCCCCCAGGCTCCTGCAGGCTGTCAGTATCTTCACACCAAGTCTGTATTTCTTAACATGAGCTTTGTTAATGGGCCAAAATATTTCGCCTGCTGCCCTTTGGCAGCGACCTCCATCCAGCTTGTGGGGCCACACGATGGTGATGTACAGCTCTTGGACACTTCCCCACACACTTTAAACCTCTGGGCTGTGAAACCCAGCAATACGTTAGGGTACAGAGCCCTGTAGGCTCAGAGACGACTTGTGCAATTGCATGGTGTGGATTTATATCCCAGGGTTTTAAAAGCCCAACCTCTTTGGCCAGTGCTGCAGTCATCAGGCTCCCCTCTGGCACAGCAGCACACAGCATCTTCCTCACCAGTGCTGGTTCTGCTGCTCCATGAATGAAGTCACGTTGGAGCAAACCAAGCCAGCTCTTCCCTTTTGCTTTGTTTTCTGCTGGAAAAATTCCTTGTGTGAACCCCTTGGTTCTCACTCACGCCTGGCTTCCCTGGTGCTTTTCCCCATCCATACGAGGTGAGGCTCCACCTGCATCCGAGGCAAGGAGCCGTGAGTCAAGGACTGGCCTCGCTCTCCCACGGGTGCTGGATGGGTCGATGTGGACGCCCCACGCGCCCAGCTCTGCTCTCAGCCAGGCACGAGCGCTTTGTCACAGCGCTTGATGGGGCTGCTCTGGGACTCAATTGCTTGTTAGTCTGGGGCCATTGCTGGGTCTGTTCATCCATCTAACAGCAGTCACAGCCCGCTGCCCTGCTCCCAGCCTGGGAGCTGCATGCTGAGCTCAGCAGAGCAGCTGTAGTTCAGTGTTACAATACAGAAACACGTTCAGCAGCTGGAGAAATCGCCTACGGAGGACAAGGCTGAGGCAGATGTGGAGCTGATTTGCCTTTCCCTAGGTCAGCAGTCCCTTCCCACCCATCTGCCCATCCTCACTCTCCTGCAAAAGGCGCAGGCAGGTTTCCCCTCCCACCCAAACCTGAGCACACCAGAGCCAGCAGCAGCAGCATTATACCCGAACCACAGGTGGCCCCAGGTAAAGCTCTAAATCTTCAGAGCCAAACTCAGAGCAGCCTTTGAAACATCCCTGAGCTGAGGGTGCAACATCTGGTGCTGCTCAGCATCTCCCTTCCTTCCCTACCAACGCCTCACCATCCAGTGACAGGCACGGGGTCTGCTCGTATCTTCAGAGGAGGTGGTGGAAGCACCCACGACTGACTTCACACGGACCAAAAGACCTGCAGGAACAGGGAGATGCTGGTGAGACATGAAGGACAAGACCTGCAGCCAGGCAAGATGCTGGAAGCACACAATCCATCCCTGATCAAATCCTGCAGCCCTCAGCAGACAAAGCCTGTTCTGCCCGCCCGGTGCAGCAGTCACATTGACAGCACGATGGTTTCAGCATCCGTGCTGAACGAATGTCATCTGGTTCAAGGACAAGAAGGAAATTCAGGCATCCTTACTGCCTGACCCTAGGGCAGCAGAACTTTTCTGATAAATGTGTTCATTCATGCACAAGAGAAAATGCTGTGAACTCGTACAGCACTTCCCTCCCTGCCAGCACCGCAGCGATGCCCTTGACGAGCACAGCTCCTCTTGGTCTGGGCTCCCTGCACCCTGGAGAAGGGCTTGTCCCACATCCCATGGGACAGAGCGATCCTAGCAGGGGCTCCAGAGGGATCAGCCCACTTGAAAACACAGAGGATCTGTCTGCAGCTCCCAGCAAGGCAGATCCTCAGCCAGTCTCTACATTCATCCTCCGCCCTTGGAGACAACTCTCCAGGCAGAAGGGGGGCTGGGGAAGAGGGCAATCAGAGAGAACACTTTACCTGAAGATTTGTAAGGTAAAAAAGGAACACGGGCAAAGATCAACCCCATTACCAGCCACATTAACAGCAAAAAGGAGCAGGAGGCAGTGAACTGGAAAACAACTTCCTCCAAAAATTTCATTTATTAGCTGGCAGAAGAGGACACGGAGGGAGAAGGTTGCAGGTTTGAGAGCCTGCCAAGCAACAAGAAAACGGGCAGGAGAAATGTTTCCCCTGCTGAACTGCAAGACGATGCAGTAATAATGAACAACAAAGACATTTGTACAGGATCTTCCCCATGGACAGGCCATCTACATACACATTGCCTCACCCGCTTCTCCGAGCTGGAGCAGTCATCACCTCCCAGAAATGACTGTGTGTCAGTTAAATTGAAATTAATGACTTTATATGAAACTGCAAAGGGGGAATCAGAGGCAGCATCCGAAAGCTCCTGGGAACCAGGCAGCAATGAGAGCATCACCCCATTCCCCAAGAAGCCAGGCAGCGCTGAAACACCGCAACCTGCAGCTGCTCTGACTCACCTCTAGCCAATTCCTGCTCCCTCCTGCCCTGACAGAGCCGCGTTCTGGCACTGCTGGGGATACAGCAGGAAGCTGCTGCCCTCCATGTGTGAACCCCCATGGAGTTTCATGTTCTACACTTATCTGGTGCATTATCGCTTTTTATTGTGCTGGAAAAAGAGATTGCACTGATCTTCCCAAAACCTGGAGGGAAGTGAAGTCAGACAGGTCTCTGCTGGAAGGTGAAAGACCTGGGAACTGGGAGAAGGAGCAGACAAAGTCTTTCTCCAGAGCAAGGGCATGCTTGCGCTCCGCTGCTTAATGAGTTTCATGCTGCAGGTCTGGCTGAGTCACAGTCTTTAATAAACTCCAACCCTGGTGGTGTAAGGAGGTTAGCTGGGGTGGCAGCTCCAGCTGGGCAGAAATCCTGCTTGTTCCCCTCCGCAGTCTCAGCTGAGCTCTGCTTCCCTCCGCGGTTTGCGTGCTGCTCCGGATGTGGCCGTGCTTCGCTGCTGCTAATTTCGTCCTGTGGGCTGCAAAGCCATTTGAGGTTGAAAACCCCCAATGCTGGTGGAAATTTTAGCAATTACTGCCACAAAACAGGAGCGAAGAACATTTCATCACCGCACGAGGCTGCTGTCTACACACGCACTGTGAAAGAGGGTAAATGCTGGCACATGGGAGTCCAATACCCCTCTGACCGTGTAGTTCTTGTTTGAATGCAGCAGAGACACCATCCCTGTGCCAGGCAGCTTCTGTGCAAAGACCGTGCTGGGACACTGGGCTGTTCTGTGCAGAGTCTGCAGTCAGGGTGGCAGCCAGGCTGGGCTCAGTGTCCGTCACCACCAAGATTGTCTCTGCCATGGGGCAGCCCCTGTGAGAGCACAACATTCCCTGGGCAGGGAACTGGGAAGTAGAAAACAGAACAATTATAGGGGCTGGACTCCCCCAAAATAAGAATTCATATAGGGAAATGCATGGTTGAAGGTAGAGAGAAACATTAGTGTTACTCGAGTCAGCATTTGCAGCTCTGACCCCTGATCTCCTAGGAGCCTTTACCAACTGGCGTTGCCATCGCTGCACCTCGGAGCCAGGGGGAAGCACAGAACCCACCATGGTCAGGCAAGCGCTAAAGCTCCCTGGGCTGGGCAGGAACACGGTTGCAAGCTATACACATTGATGTGAAATAATCATCCCACTCCTGGATGGTTTAACCCTCGAGAAGAACAGAACCTGTCTGACCAGAGCCCATCTGGAGCAGAGGTGGGGCAGCCTCTCGCTGCTCTGGGCTGCGCAACGGCTGTAGAGAAGTGGAACAAATTGCTAAAGCTCTTTAAGCTGGCACACTTGGCAGTTTCTTCCATATTCTGCAGACTTACATGGTTCTTACTGCTGCAGATCCTGGCAGAACAAATTACAGGAAGATATCTGGGCCTTTGCTTTCCAGTTGTCACGCTGAAACCGTGTGAAATTGCCAACCGTAAAGCAGACAGCAAGTTTGATGGCAACATCTTGTCCTGATGTTGGATTTTATACATAAATACTGAGCTGTGCTGCTTTTTAGGGGCCAAACGCCCCACTTTAAGCATCTTGAGAGACAGCCTGCTGAGGGCTGTTTGGAACACACCGACATGGGAAAAAACCCAGATTTTCAGGCCCAGGAAAACTGTCTCCCTGAAGGCCACCAAGTCTGGACAATGATTAAGCCAGCTCTGGGCTTTCCTGGGGAACCAGCATGATTTTCCTCTTGCCTCTGGCTGCTCCTTTGGCCACTTCCAGGTCTTCTTACCTCTGCAAATCTGGACTTGTTTTGCAAAGCTATGGATTTCTCCAGCAGTTTCTGGGGCTCTGATGCAGACACTATTAAGGAGCATCCTTGGGTATCCGTGCCCTTAGCTGCTTTGGCAGCCCAAGACTCTGGAACTTTGAGTTTGCAAGGACAGATCATTATACAGAAATGTCACAGCAGAGACCACGGAGAAAGTGAACAAGAGAGCTGCCTTTAACTGCAAGGTTGCAAAGGATGGACTCCATCACCAAGCCAAATAAGAGCTGATCTCACTTACTTGGGTAGCCCTGTGCCTCTAATTGAGGCTTTCCTTTCTCTAGAGCCCACCCAGAAGCTGAAGTCAATCTTCTCTCTAGTTTTCTGTTATCCACAGCAACCATTTAGGTGTTCTGCACTCTAATGCACTCTACTCTTTCTCCCAAGTTTTCTTGCCCTCACAGCTCCTGCACAGGGAGCTGTGTAAGAAAAATCTGTGTGCCATTAGACAACCAAGAGTGATGGGTGAATCCTCCGTAGGAAAGCCCTGCACAGGGGAGGGATGATCGCTCTCCTCTGATGCCCCAGGGCCCTTCGTAGAAAGCCCTGCTCACAGAAAATCAAGCAGAAGGACCTTTGATAGCATTTCTCAAGCACTGCAAAACAGTCTCCAGGGCTTGAAAAAGGATGGCTGCGGTGAGAAGAGAATCAATCCGTTCCAAGAAATGTCCTAAAGCGCCGACTCAGGCAGCAGGGGCTGGGAGCAGCATCCCTCAGCAGGCACTGGCAGGGGCCAGAGCTCTAGAGCATCACCCTGCCTCGTGTCCTGCACCTGCTGCTGGTGGCTTTGGGGGGTCAGGGCAGGTACTCCTGCTTCAAACAGTCAGGGGACCTTGTCTGGCTGCAAGTGCACATCCCAGGGACAGACAGGAGATGTCTCCTGCTCCCCCAACACTCCTGTTCCCTCCTCCTGTCTGTATTCCTTCCCCACCTGCCCAGGATCTTTACTGCCCAATTCTATCACTCATCACAGCCATGTTTTCTCTCCATTCCCAGTCATCAAGGCCCTTTGCAAGCTCATCACCTTTATGCTTTTATTTATACAACCAGAAAATCCTAACTGCATCACAGATTCCAGCTCTGGCCATGATCCCTCAATAAAACAAAGCACCTGCCTGGAAAACCTCCTGCTCCCAGAAACAGTCCACGCAATCACAGCTTTGACTCTGCACGCAGAAGCGGTGTTTGCAATAATAATCAGATGGTGAGCAAACATCATTAGGACTAACTTGCCAATGAGCGGAAATAATTATCAGATAATTGCTTTATGGATAGCCAAGCGAGGAAATTAGGAATAGTATTTTCTCTGTATTAAACAGGGAAATACAAGTATGGAAACAGAAGCACCAAGGGACAAAAGGAGCCATTTGAGGCAACACAGAGGAAAGGATGAGAGTAGAAACACGCAGTCTGATTGATTTTATACCCACCAGCATCTTAGCTGCCCTTGTGCCAGGGACTGAACGCACAGGTCCAAGAGCCCCAGCAATCCCAAAGCTGGGATCTGGAGTCACCACTAGCTCTGCTTGCCTCTCTGCGCTGCCCCACGCTCTGTCCCTTTTCCTTCCCACAGCACAAACCGGCACCGCACTGCTCAGACCAGGACCCAGGCACCACATCCCAGGCTGCTCCAAGCAGTTCCCTCAGGTGAGCCTCAGGCTGGGGAAGAGGAAACACACCCGTGGGGTATTTAACCAGTTAACCCAGGTGCAGGCATTTAAGCCACTTCACCCACAGCCTCCGTCTTGCCCAAAGCAAGCCAGGCATGTGTTTTCCATCCCCATCTTCTCTCCTACAAGTTTGGGGCGCTGTGGGTAGTGGATTATGCAAATGAGGACATCAGCTTTAATGGTGTTCCAAGATTTTTAGTCAAATTTAATTACCTTCCTTCTTTCCCCTCTCTTTGCCTGTCCCTGATCAAATTAAAGCAAACAACCCCCAGCAGAGTGTTTGTGACAGGAATCGTGTTTGAGACTAATTAAAACCTGATGGTCGTCACCAAGATGAGCCTGGCAGACGGCGGCGTCAGGCAGCACGGAGGACGCGCGGCACGCTTGGCATCGGATGCTCCCAGTGGCAGCTAATTAGCTGCACGCTACTGATCCTTCGTAATGCTATATCTTCCACCCCGAGCTGCTGGCCAGTGGGCAGGGAGCTGGAGGGGCAACGTGTGGGACTCAATTTGCTTCTGCAATAATTTAATGCACTAATTAATAAACCCATGTGGCATCTTCTCTAGGATGCTGCTGAGCATGCAGGGCGAGGTGAGCAGCAAGGTGAGGGGCTGTCAGGCCCTGCCTTCAACCAGAGAAAGGTGGGGAGAGGGGAGGCAGCTTGCTTGGGTACCCTGACCGCACGCCTGTGAGCAGAATCCTCTCCGTCCCCTTCAGCTCCATGGTCCTTAGCACACAGCTGCTTCAGCTGGCGCTGCTGGCCCTCCCCATCCCAGCCCAGTGACAGTTCCTCAGTCCTGCCCCAGCTTTTCTTCTCCTGCAAGCCTCCAGGTGTGACCATCCCTGCCCCATGGTTCCCCTCCGCCTTGGTGCCCGGGTATCTTCAAGCTGCTTTGTTTGCACAAGCTGGTAGCTCCCTCCTGGCACACCCGGCTTTGCACAGCCAGAGGCCCCATCACCACAGCCTTCAGCTGGCCCCAGCCCAGCTATGATGCCTTCATCTTCTAGGAAACGAGTCAAAACGATTCTGATGTGAGCCCACGCTGAAATCTTGACTGAGCAGCCGGCGAGGAGAGGGCAGAGCCCCCACCAGCAGACAGAGGGACCTTTGCAGCTGAGCAGTGATGGGGAGCAAAGCCACGCGAGAGCCGCCTGTGACCCAGCCCCCAGCAGCCTCTCCATCCCCTGGGATGTCCTTGTTACAGCATCAATGAAGTTACTAAATGATTCCTCTTTCATATCGCTGCAAATCAATGGGTCCTGGTGGTGTCATACACAACAGGCTGGTTTCAGTATTTTAGAGGAGAGAGTCCTCAAGGGGAGCAGGGCTCATTAATTAAATACATTTAATCAATCTGCCCTACAAGGGCACTGGTTATTTATTCATCAGAGGCTGCACAGTGCAAACCGGGTGATCTGAAAGGCAGTAAATAAACATGTAAATGGAAAGCTGAGGCAGCAGAGCTTACTTATGCCTGGGAGATTTCAGAGCTGGGTCAGATAATATGGGATCATAGGTTTAATTTAAGAAAATCCAATAAAAAGTGTACCTGCAATGAACAACACCCTGGGGATGGGGAGCGGCAGCAGCTGGTGAAGCCAAAGGCCCTGGCTTGGCTGCGGAGAACACGAACCTTGGCTGCGAGGAGCCCAGGTGCCTGCAAGCAGGGAGACACTGGGGAGAGGGAGCAGCCCCGCACCATGCCCGGGCTCGTGCCAGGAGGACGAGAGCTGTGAGGATGGATGTTACTCGAGCACAGTCTCAGCTTCCTGTGGGTTTATCTGCTCAACTGCCTCTGCTGCTGAGGAACTTGCAGAATCGTCTTGCTCACATGTTCCTGTGCGGTTAATTACAATGAGAGCCTTTCAGGAATTAGAGAAGAGGAAGACGTCAGCTGATGGAAGTGAAAACAAAGGAGGGTGAATATTTTGCTTTTCAGCTCATTCTTTGTGGGATTATTCCCTGCTCTTCCAAGAAGCCCTGTGGGAGTCAAGCTGGCAGGGATGCAGGCGAGCCTCCTCCAGGTCTGTAAGCCCTGGTTTTACCATCACTGGGAACTAGAGTAGTTTCAATATCGTCCTGATTGCGAGGACTTGCAAAACAGTGCTGAATAAAACAGGGATGTGGGGCATTTCCAAGTGCTTCATCCAATGAGTTTGCTTTCTGACAGTTTGGAAGTTTATATATTCCTTCTCGGTTTTCACCCACAAGAAGATGAATTAACCTGCACTGCTCCGGGATTACTGGGGAGCATTTCTGAAGCAAAGATGGGGATTCCTGGCAATGCCTTTCCAGAGCTCGTTGTGAGCTTTAAACCAGCCCCTTGGGACACTCCTGGCTCAGGGTCCTGCTGGGACCAGGCAGTGCGTGTGTCATTTGTGGCTGTCACTGGTGGTACCAACAAACTCATGGGCTCTGGGGGGAGTATGGATTTGTAGCCACTGAGGAAATGTGATTCAGACCCCTTTGGGTGCAGGGGAGGCTAAGCAGCAGAGAGAAGCTCAGGCTGCATAGCCTGTATTTGCGGATGAGCCCCCCAAAGCACAGGATAGCCTGGAGCTGGGGTTTTGCATCCAGCTCAATTTGGCACCCACCGAGCTGGGCAGAGCGCTGCCTCCCCTCGGGGACTTTGCCTGGGTGTGCAGAGCCCAGACCTGCCCGACACCCCCCGTCTCTGCCTCCAGCATCCCCCTGGGGTCAGGACAGTTTCTGAGGTACCTGGGGTTTCCCATCCCGTTTTCTTGGGAGCTTGAAATGGGAAAGTAATGTGGAGAGCATAAACTGTTAAATAGTTCCAACCATAATGAAAGAGAAGGGTTCGGTTCCAGGTTTTGGCCTGATCTACTATTTTTCCAAGCTGGTTTCTGCCCCCGCGTCCCAAACTCCCAGTGATTCACAATGACCTCATGACTTTTTCTGAGTTAACACAACTAACTTGGCTGCTAGTTGACGGTTTATTAATACCGGACTCTTTCCCATGAAGATGTATTCCATCTAGGAAAAAAAAGGGATTTTATGATCTGTCCCAAGCTTCTGGCCAACCCATCCAGCCTCTGAGCTTGCTCCATCTAAGTGCAAGAACGCAAGGGGCAATAAATACAATCTTTCACAGCGTTTTTTTTCTTCCTAGATGTCAAAGCACAAACACACTCTGAAAGATGCCCTGAGCTGGTCCAGCCGTTGGTGACGTGCAGCAGAGCATCGGCACAATGCGACGCCTGTTGCAGCAGCAGCAAAGCGCAGCCGCTACATCCCATTACAGAGACGAACAAAACACCTTCCCCAAATGCAGCACATTCCCAAAATACCTGAACAGAAAATCCATACACTTGGAAATGAAAGCATTTGTCCTTTTGCTGTCTTCACTGTTAGCTGGAGGAGCGTGAATCCTCTCCGGGGCCTGCATGTGGCAAGACAGATGGGGAAAGTAACTCTAGCTGTCAGTCCCCGGGGACGTGCAGAGGAATCAGTATTTGGCATCTGATTTAGCTCTGCTGCCTCCTCGAGTCCCCACTGTCCCAGGCTCTGAAATACGTACGGCCTTCTGAGACAGGTAAATTAAACCTCACCAAACAGAGGGGTGTGCGATGTCCCCTCCGAAATGCCAGCTGGCAGCTGCTGATGAAGATCCAATGAATCTGTGCTCACTGCCTTGAATTCGAATGCCCTCCCTCCTCCCCTCTGCAGGTTGGAATTAAACGGGCCCAGGTTGTCTTGCCAGGTTGTTTGGTGTCCCCTCCAGCCCTGCTGTTCACAGGACAAACACCCACTTCCAGGTACGGCCACGACCCCTCTCCTGGCAGAAGCCACCTCCAGGAGGACCGAGCACTTGGCCCATCGTGCTGCCACCCACCTTCCCCTCGCAGGGTGGGAGCTCGCGCCTGGGGAAGCGCCCAGGAAAGGGGGCACGCAGGCAGCCCGGGGGCAGCAAGGAGCAGAGCCAGCATTGGTACCAGGACATGGGTTACAGTGTTCCCAGCAGCCGCGCGCACGCCGAGGGGAGCCCTGCTCAGGGAAATGCTTTGTTACCAGGGCTGGGGACACCTGAGAAGTAGAAACACTGGAGAAGAGGAGGCAGACATTCCAGGAGAATCCACATCTGTAAGGAAGAAGTGGGGATCAAGGCAGTAACACATCCCAGATGATCTGGGGAAAGTGCTCTAGAAGAGCGTGAGTCATTGTGAGCAGAGGGGAGAACAACAAATTTTTGATAAGAGGCAAAGCCACTTTACTTGGCTATTTAATCTTCCTTTGCTGACTGCGCCAGCTGAGCACCTTGCACAAGGGTCCCCTGGGGACCCCAGCATTCCAGCCCCTCCCTTGGCTGCTGGTCTGGTCCTTGCGTCCTTCCTGGGTGTGCGGCCGTGGGGCTCTGCTGCTCACACGCTCCTGAGAGTGTGGGGCAGGGAGAGATGTAACTGCCTGCTGGGACAGACCTAGCTGAGCCCAGCTCTGGAGGCCACCAGAAGCCTGGTTCTCAACACAGGTAGGAGCCGTTGGCAGGATGAGCTGAAGTTAGAGGACCTGGACAGATGTGTGGTTGGTATGAGCTCCAAACTTACGTCTTTGAAGATGGTTCTGTCCCCTACCCAGTTTACACCCCAGTGGTTCAGTGTTTCCTTCTGGTCCTTCTCCTAATTCTTGACCAGCCTTCTCCCACATCTTTGTCAAATTGCGCTGCCCCAAACTGCTCTTTGTGCCGCGTCTCCAGGGCAAAGCAGAGGAAAGCCTGTACTCCACGTGTCTCAGAAATGATGATGCTGCCTGGGCACATCAGGGGACATTTGGCTTTCTCTCTCAGGGGGCTTGGTGGGCTCCTGCCCAGCTTGAAATCCACTGTAATTCTCAGAGCCTGCTTTCCGAGTTCCCCTTCTCTTCCTGTGTATTTAATTATTCCTAAGGGCAGACCTTTGCATCTACTCCTGTGCTTCATTTTTCCCGCAAGACAGTTTCTCCTGTTTATCAAGATCATTTCAAATTCAAATCCTTTCCCTGTGTCCTTCTTGCTCCATCACATATGCAAAACAAATAGGCAGTCTCTCATTCTATCAGCTGAGACATTAATGAATGCATGAGCCCAGAGCCAACCCTTCTGAAATCCTGCTCCGTGCACGCTTACAGCCTGTCAGGAGCACTGGAGAACTCCATCAGTGCAGGGAGCACCCAGTTCATAATCATTTCAGTTTTTCTCTCCCTTGCTTACAAGTGTGCCATGAGACACAACATCAAACAGCACTGGAGACAAAATATAGGACAACTCCTTCTTCTCTCCATCCACAAGGTTGTTGATCCATGGTAAAAAGAAATATGAGATTGGTTTGACATGATTTTTTCTACAGGAATCCATCTTGACTTCCTTGCCTCGCTGTCTCCTCACTGCTCACACGCTGTGGGCAGCATGTGTCCCCGTAGCAGAGTTCCCCTGGCTGGTGTGTACCTGGCTGGCTCCGGGCACCCTGTTTTGCCACTGGAGAGTAACAAAATCTGCAGAAATCACCCCAGGACAGCTGGCTAGGACCCTGGAACCGCTTGCATATTGGAGGGTTCATTTCATTAGAGAAATCTCGAGGGTTTGAGGAGCCCTGTCTGTTCTGTGCAGCAGGCCCCCCATGGGCTGCCCCCAGCCACTGATGCAGCGTGAGAACCGGGGTTATACCCAGCTCTGCCTTGGGTGCAGCAGAGGCAGAAGTCTCTGGCTCTGTGGGCATGTGGGGGGCTGGCTGTGGGTCTCTGAGTGGGTCTGTGCCTAGATCTGTGTGTATGTCCTGGCTGTAGATCCTGGCATGGATCTGTGCATGGGACAATCCCTGTATCCATGTGTGGGTCCTAGCCGTGCGTCCATCCCTGTATCCATGTGTGGGTCCTAGACGTGCGTCCATCCCTGTATCCGTGTGTGGGACCATCCCTGTATCCGTGTGTGGTTCCTAGCCGTGTGTCCATCTCTGTATCCATATGTGGGTCCTAGCCGTGCGTCCATCCTTGTGTCCGTGTGTGGGTCCATCCCTGTATCCATGTGTGGGTCCCAGCCGTGTGTCCATCCCCGTACCCGTGTGTGGATGTGGCCGTGGGTCCACGCGCAGGTCCGTGCGTGGCTGCTGGTGCAGGTCCATCCCGTATCCATCCCCGCATCCCGGTGTGGATGAGCGCAGGGTCCCTCCCCGTCCCGTCCCGGTCGCTGCCGCGCGGGGGCAGGCGGAGACCGTGGGAACCGCCGCTCGGGCTGCCGAGTCCTGCCGGGAATCCCGTCCCGACGGCTCCCGCATCGCACCTGAGGATGGAGAGGAGGGAGAGCTTGGGGATGGGGAGGATCTCGGGGCTCCCCGGGGGGGGCGACGGCCTCGTTTGTAGAGCGAGTTCTGAAACGGAGTCGGTGCAGGGTTTAAAAGAGGGGAAAAAAAAACCTGCAGACGGGCTCCCGGCTGGAATTTCGGAGCTCGGTCCTCGACGGGGAGGGGGGAGGCACGGGGAGAGGACGGGGCCCGGCAGGGAGGGAGAGCAGAGGGGGAGGGACCAGGGCACCGAGGGACCCCGAGCTGCCCCTGCTGCGGGACGGGCTCTGCTGGGCTTCTCCTCCTCAGAAGCCACTTCACTCCCATGTCTGTCCCGCAGCCCCCTCCCTCTCTCCCTGCCGGCTGGGATGCTCTGTCAGGGTGGGGGATCCTTTGTTTGGGGGTGCGGAGCCTGCGCTCGCCCCACCTGGCGTCCTCGCCCGGGATGCGCTGTGGTTGCCGGGGTGATGGTTATGATGGGATGAACAGAGGGAAATGGTGATAATGCCAGCTGGCAAAAGGCAGAATGGATTTTATTTCACGTTTCTTGAAACACAAATTACCATAAGAAACAGTCTCCCTGTGTGCAAACAAGGGAAACTGAGGCCCTCTGGGCTGCGCAGGTGCTCCCTGGGCTCACAACCAGGCTGTCGGCAAACAGCACTGACCCACTCCTTGAGCTGAGCAGCAGATTCTCCATGGAAATGTGTGTTTATATCGGGAGACGGAGAGCAGGGTGTTTGGGAAGGCTGGTCTGCAGGGATGGCCGCAGCAGGATGCTCTGGCTCGGCAGAGCCAGCTCCCCTCTCTGCGATGTGCACAGCCGGGAAGGAGCCGGTGACCCCAGTGTGGGACAGGAATGATCCTCTGTCTCTGGCCAAACCAGGATGGTCCTGGTAGAGGTTATGGGTGATTCTACAGGAGAAAAGGAAAAGCCAATCCTAGACTTCGCGGCTGGTGCTCTGCTTGTACAAGCTTTGGCAGTTGACATGTTTTCTTTCATCCTTCCCATGCTGCAGAGACTTTAGGAGCCTCTGCTCTGCTCCTGCTCAGTGACTCCATCCCAGCTGGCAGCAGCATCTGGCCTGGCTTCAGGGGTGGTTTGTCATGAGCTGAGAAGGTGAGCAAGCGTGAGCCTCCCCCTGCAGTGAGAGTCCCTGGGATGGGGTCAGGCACAGAGGGAGCAGCAGCTGGCTTGGAAGGGGACAGCATGTGTCAGCGTGGGGCTGTGAGGAGCACAGCAGAGCTAGGACAGTGGTGGCTCCAGGGGAGCTTGCTCCATGCCAGAGGAGAAGCGGCCTGCCAGCCTCTCCCCAAGGCACAGGAGAGGTGGGTGTTGTGTGACACCAGCTCTGGACGATCTCCCAACACAGCAGATTAAATACAACCTCCAGGTTTTGCTAATGTCCTAGGAGCCATGTCCATGGCTGCTGCTGAAGGCACTGAAACCAAAGGACAGGTAATTTACAGCAGCTCCTGTCTGGACTTGGGCTCCTCTGCCTTCATACCCCAGCTGTGGCACTGCCAGTCTCCAAAACTGGCTTTGGCATCTGCCAGACGTCTCGCTTCAGTAGCATCATCTGGTAGGAATAGATATTAGGGTAAAACACGTGTATGTGGGGTGTCTCCCACCTCTTCTCCGTTTGCTGCAAAGGAAAACCACAGCAACCAGGTCCTCTGGAGGAGTTAGAGTGCATGAGTCTAGGGAAGAGCAGGTACCTCAGAGAGGAATTTCCATCCATAGCTACAAGCATCTGCCAAGGGCTCCTTCTCCCCGTATATCCCAGTGAAGCCCAGTGGCAGCAGGGAGGGTCTCGGGTGGGAGCTGTGGTCTAGGAGTGGGGAAGCTCCTCCAGCAGTGACGTTAGACTCTCGCAGATGGAATTGCATTCACTGAGCTTCAAAACCAGGAGGGACCATGTATAATTATCTCATCTGATCTGCGAGGAGAGGGCAGCTGCTCTGAGTGGAAAGGCCAGTGGAAAAATTAGCCAAGAGCCGCTGATTAGCGCAGCGTCTTCCCACATGCCCCGTTCTGCCTGACTCCGAGTGTCCCGCTTTCAGGCCACCCTGCTGGGGGTGAAATGAAGAAACCTTCCAGGAAACTCAAAGTGGCTGCAGGAAATACCTGGGACTTTCTGCAGCAGGAAATGAAAGCGTGGAAGGCTGAGAGGCAGCGAGGGGCCAGGACACCCGCCTGGGCGCACCCTTGGGCTGCAGGGCTGTGCATGGCTGGTGGGAGAAGGGGAAGAAATGTGCTTTTAAGAGAAGGAGAAAGTCCTCTACACTCACTCACAAAATCCCCGCTCGCATAATTCCCAGATGAGAGAAGTTTGCTGCTTGTTGCCGATGTAAATCAGCTACAGACGAAATTACCAGTCCTTTGTGTTTCCCCCCAGATGGAAGAGCACAGGCACTCAGCAAGAAACTGAGGCAGAGGCCAGAAGCCATGATGATGCAGTTTTATCCTGTGCCCCACTTTGCAAGTCTTTCTTCCCAGCATCCCAGCTCAGCTGCTCCCTCCTTTCCCCCCTATTCCAGCATCCAATGCGTGGATGAGCTCCAGCCTGCCCAGGGCATGTCCCAGGCACCCACGTCCACAGATGTCCAGCTCTTCTGGCCCCACCAGAGACCCTCTGGGGCTGTGCTGGCAGGAGCCTCTGGAGGAGGGTGGCTGAGGGAAGACGCAGAGTCTGCCCTCGGGAGTCTGTTCTGAGCCCAGCGTCCCTTGCTCTCCCCTCTGCTCTCCTCATCAGTGATGAACACATGCACAAAGGGCCACCACAATGAAATATATATTTATAACAATCATAATTATTATTCTTTCACCAATTTTCTCTTCCGTGGATGGAGCCTGGCAGGGACTACAGAGCAGGCAAAACTGCTAAAGCAGAAAGTAATGGTGCCCCCAGGACAAATAAAAAGCGTACTTCAAACCAGCAGATGCTGCTGAAAGCCCCAGCGCAGGAAATATCTGCAGAATGAATCGGGGCTTTTATGGAGCTTGGTGTGCAGGTTTTATAAGAAAGTTTCACCAGCCCAGGAGGGAAAGGGAAATGAGGATGAGGGGCTGGCACCTCGGGGTGTGGGGCTGGTACCTCAGGGTGTGGGGCTGGCACTTTGGGCGGTGGGTGCTGGTGTGGGGCAGCATCCCCAGGTGATTTACAGGTCTGGGTGAGCCCTGATACAAAGCACAGATGGTTTCTGCTCAGTGAGTCCCTAAAGCATCTGCGCAGGAGTCAGCGCCTCAGTGAAACCCTAGAAAAAGCCGAGGGATTGCATTGCACCCAGGGGCTTTGCACTGCTGGCTCTCGGTGAGTGGGGGGGCTCAGCCCCAGGGAAAGAGGGAGAGGGCCCTCAGAGGGAGAAGGGACAGGACCTAAGGAGCAGTAAACAAGGCAGCATCCTTGGTGAGAAACAGAAATTCCCTGCCCCACACTCCTCCTCATGCTTCCAGGCTCTGTCTGTACCCACACCTCAGCCCCGGCATGCGCCCCTGGTTTGGGGAGTCCGGGCAGCATCCTAGGAGACAGGACAGAGCCAGGCTGCTTGTGCAGGACCGAGGGTGTCACTGAGTGCTCACAGCCCTGACTGCAGCTGCTGCCACACAAAATAAATCAGAAAAACAAGGCTCCTCTCCCCAAAAGCCTTCAAACTCTGCTGGGAAGAGCTCTGACAACCGAGCTACAGCTGGAACAAAGGCATTCCTGCGTGTGCTGCTGGGGTTTGGCACGTGTCTTGTAGTTCCAGGTTTTTTTTTTTATAGTACATCATAAAATAATGTTCTATATTCTATATATTTTTATGGCTGGCAGGAGAGCAGTAGAGGGCAGGGAATGGTGGAAGGCTGGCCAGCAGAAGGAAGGCTGTAGGAACGGAGTCTCCAGAGGAGCAGCCTGAGGTGGGCAGGGACCCTGAGACCGGGGTCTGGTCCAGCATGAAGTGGGGCAGGAGCAGGAGGGTGGTGGTGTGAAGCACACAGACATCTGCAAGAAGGATGGAGCTGGGTGCAGTACACCTGAAGGAGACAAGGGGAAAGGAGGGGAGGCTGAAACAAGGGTACTGCCACAGTTAGCTCTGCCCAGGGGATGTGCAAGGGATCATAGAATCACAGAATGGTTTGGGCTGGAAGGGACCTCAAAGCCAATCCAGTCCCACACCCTGCCATGAGCAGGGACACCTCCCACTGGATCAGGGGCTCCAAGCCCCATCCAACCTGGCCTTGAACCCCTCCAGGGATGGGGCAGCCACCACTGCTCTGGGCAACCTGGGCCAGGGCTCCTCACCCTCATAGCAAAACATTTCTTCCCAAGATCTCATCTCAATCTCCCCTCTTTCAGCTGAAAACCATTCCCCTTGTCCTATCCCTGCAGTCCTTGATCAAGAGCCCCTCCCCAGCTTTTCTGGAGCTCCTTTCAGTACTGGAAGCTGCTTTAAAGTCTCCCTGAAGCCCATGGATATCCCCGTGCTGTGGGCTGGGAAGAGGCTCTCACCTCCCGCTGCCAGACCAATAACACCTGAGGTCTTTTTCATGCACTTGCTGCGTGCTGCATTGTTAGCAGTGAGGAAGGCGAGGAGGTATGAAGAGATGCAAGAAATTGCCTTCAGTCTGGCTCTTGGGTCTCCTTCCAGCCTCCTGCGGGTTCCTCTGCTGCTGCGTTTGTGCAAGGGGCTGGCCTGGCTCTGCGGGGCGAGGAGGTACCGCACGAAGGTGTCTGTGACACAGACAAGCCCTGGGCTTCAGTGCGAGGTGCAGCTGGATGAACTTCCCCAGAGCGTTGCCCCTCTCACCAGGGTTGGGGTGAGGGGACAGAAGCCTCTGGTGGCACGAGACCTGGAAATGGATATTCAGGGAGCAAAATGTTTCTCGAACTTGAAGAGCAAGGGGCTCTGCTGAAGTAATCCGGAACGTGCGGACTCAGGTCACATCTTCCACACTTCCCTGTGTCCTCATGCCTTCCTTTGCACCTCCCTGGTGGCAGCATCCTGGGACCAGCCCTGCTCCCCAGCAAAGGCACCGGGAGGGCTCTGGGATCCAGCCCAGCGGAGCCGGCTGCCACTATGGGAAGGGCACGGCACGAAGCCAGTGCCAAACTGGAACCCAGCCCTTGGCTTCAGGACACGGCTCATTAGGTGCTTAATTTTTAAGATGTTCACCAGCTTTATGGATTCCTTTCTGGCCAAATGTGGAAACTTGCCTGTGGTCTCTGATGGCGTCTGTGGGCTCGGGCTGCTGGGGCGGGAGCGTGTCGGGACCCGCGGCGCCGTGGGTGGCTGGGTGGGAAGGCAGGAGCTGCATGGACCGGAGCCCACCCGCCTGCGCCAGGCGTGTTCCTGCAGCCCTTCCCGGGCGATCCCGCTGGGAGCCCAGGTGATGGGTTCTCTTTGGTCCCTGCCCCTGGGGCTGCTCCAAGCCTTTGATTTCAAAGACTTGTCAGGACGCTTCAGCAGCCTCCGCAAGGTGCGTGTAAACACAGCGATTAAAAACTATGGTTGCAGGGTCTGTGCTGAGGCTAAAAATGGCACCCAGGTAGCTCAGGGAGAGAGAGAGGTGCCACATCAGCAAATAGTTTCCTTTTTAATCCCCTAGGAGCTACCAGCACTGGGAAAGAGGTCACCGCTTGGCAAGACTGGGGGAGGACCTCACCCCTAGGAGAAGGCAGGAGAGCAGAATGTATCGCTGCGGGCTCGGTGGAAGGTGCTTGGATTGTTCAGCAGGGAAGGAAGGAGCAATTTTTAGATAAACCGATAGGACTGCCTAGACAACCACATTGTTTATTAGTGGGGAAGTTGGTGACTGTTAAAGGGGAGGTGTTATGAAGGTCATTTATTACGGCCAGCTCTGCAGAGCAGCACCTACAGGTGTGCACAGTGCTCGGCTGCGGCCGGGGCAGCACCGGCGCTCGCCTCCCCCACCTCCCGCAGGTCGTGTAGCAGCCCTTGGGTTTTCTCACAAGAAAATACCCTGGGCAAGAAGTGACACTTCTTCTTTCCTGGTTTTGTTTCTATTTCTCACCTTTTTGTCTCCACATGAGATGTGCCTTTCATTTTGTGATGTCTTGACAGGTGCTAATGTTGAGTCATGACCAGAGGAGACTGGCAGGGGCTGTGGGAGAGAAAGGGGATTTTGGCTGCTGAGCTGAGCTGGGTCCGATATGGGTGGATGCTGAGCAGCCCACAGCTGATGCTGCATCAGTCACTTCTCAGGTGTCTTGCAGCAGAGGGTCCCACCAAAGGCACTCAGTGAAGCTCTAGTTGATGCATTCCTTGATCCAGACCTGCGTGGATGATGTGCACCTTCCGACCCTGCTCTGGCCTCTCCTCAGGCTCAGCCTGCCCCACTTATCTCCCTTCCCAGGACTGTATTTCTTTCAGCCTTTGAGGAGGAGCAGGCGAGCAGTAGCTCCTGGTTTGTTGAGCACCCAGCAGCAGCACAAAGCAAGCAGAAGCCCTTTCAAAGCCGGCTGGAGGAGAAAGAGATCTTTCTCTGAGTGCTCAGAGTATTCCTCTCCTTTCCCCTAACAGATAGGCTGTGGCCTGAAGTTAATATTCCTCTGGCGTGGCGCCCTGCCCGGGGAGGGTGGCGGGCTCTTGCATTTAATAACTTATTTATCTTTCCTTATTGCAGGAATGATGACAGTTTTCATTATTAAGCTGCTAGGTAATAGTCTAGCCTTTGGTGGGAGCTGAATCGTCATCCCCTCTTTGCTGACAATTTGATTCAATTACCCAGGAGAGGTGTGACAGGGAGGAGGCCGAGCAGTGTCCCTTCGCTGCCGCAGCCGGGGCTCAGTGCCAGGGGGATGAGGAAGGGGGGATGGGGATGGTGGGGCAGGCACAGGGGGCTGTGTGCATGCCGTGCAAGGCTTGGGCTCTCCATTGGTGGTTGGGATGATGTCTGTTCCCCAGTGATGCTCTCTGATGTCCACCTGTGCTCCCCTTTGTTCCTGCAGTGGGAAGATGCCCACCCCATGGAGCTCACCTGTCCCTCACTGTGGGGCTTGCAGGAGCAGGGGACCATGAGGGCATCAAGTGCAGGATGCTGGGGAGCGTGAGCAGTCCTGACCCAGCTCCAGCACCAGGCTCAGTGCAGGGCGAGGTGAGATGGTGGCAGAAATGCGGGAGAGGGCTCTCCAGCTTCGGTCTTGCCTTGAAAACAGTTTTCTCCTTCCCAGCCCCAAGATATTTAGAAACCACCAGCACAGAGCATCGCAGCAGGCAGTGGGAGCTCTGAGGAGGTGACACTGGACATCTGATGGACCCTGCTAGCAAAGTGAGGAGAAGCCAGAGAAGCTGGCTGTGACCCAACGGTGCTTCTGTACCTGCGACACCATGCAGAGAAGCTGCTCTGCGACTGCTGCTCACGGATGCAATGAGCCGGCAGTAATGATATATGCAATCAATTAAATATGGCCAATTTTTAATTAGATGTATAAACACGCCTAAAGTTAAATGAGGTCTCTTTATGGAGAAAGAATGCAGCGTGGTACCATTTTAAATGAGAAACTTGTGCGCTTCCCAAATGGGAGCTTCCCAGGTTCACACGTGGACTTGCCTTTGGAAACCAACCCCTCGCCTTCCACTTGGCAGAGGCTGTTCCCGTGGTCAGGGGCGTCTGGCTGCATCCCCCGGCTCTCCTACAGGAGCCTCAGCTCAGCTGGGATGAGTCTCTGTGTTTGCCCAGCCCACGCTTTGCAGCCCCCCGTGCCCTCCTCTGCCTGAGCCAGGGACCCGCAGCCAGACACGCTCTGGGCTGGATGCTCCCCCTCCCTGATGCACACCTTGTTAGAGCAGTGCCGGTACAGAAGAAGAGAAACAGAAGGAAAAATGGGAACTGGTTTCTAATTATGCCTTGTTTGCTTTCATTTGGAGCTAATTCAGCCCACACAAAAGTTATTCTCCATACTAAAAGAAATATATATTTAAAAAGCCACACAGATGCATGGCTTCATTAAAAACATTAGAATGTTGAATGCAGTAGTGCCCATTTCCACCTTTCCCCCTCTGATTAAAAACTATTTGCATTTCAAAACAAACCACCATTAATTTGGACCAAATGTTACCAGGGCTCTTCTTTCTAGTCAGGCTAATTAAGCACGTGGCACAACAGTGAAGGGCTCCTTCCCCCTGCAAAGACTCGGATTTGCTTCTTCCTCTGGGCTGAGGTGGCATCTTGGAGGGACGCAGAGGTTCTGGAGCAGCTCATTGCACTGATGCCTCACGGACCAGGCATCTGCCACCCCGAGAAGGAGAGCAGGTGTGAGGACAAGGGCTCGCTGCAGCTATGGGAACCCAGAGAAAATATTTCCCGAAGGTGAAGCCTACGCTGAGCCTGCACATCAAGAATTGAGGGCAAGAAATCCCCCAAGGAAGGTTTTAGGCCCAAACCTGTAATGATTCCTGCACAGACTCGGAGATCTGGCTGACAGCAGTGGTATTTTGTGCAGGCACAGGGATCTGCTGGCACAAGCTGGAAGCCACGGTAGTTTGAGAAGAATTAAAAAGCCCCAGGAAATCCAGAGCTTATTTGCAGGAAATCCAAATACTTGAAAGAATGGGAAGTCACTGCTGAAGGTGAGCGACCTGCCTTCCACCCGCCCTGCCTGCACACCACTCCCTCCCTCGCTCTGTTTTGCTGAACCCTTGGAGGATGGGACCTGGGGAGCTCTGGTCACCTCTGTTCCTGCCCCTGGAGCAGAGCTCAGCCCTGGCCCCTGCTCGGCTTTTGTTCTTCCACTGCACCGCTCTGGTTTGGCCCTTCTCCCACCTGTATTTGGCCCCCACAATGTCCTGTGGGCATGTCAATGTTGTAATGACGAATGAAAATAATTCAGCAAGACTTTTCCTTCATAGTAGTAGCCTACTGTTTGTGTTTGCTATGGATTTGAAGCCTTGGCCGGGCCCTGCGGGCACCCACCACCCCCGAGGCGCACAGAGCTGCCCTGCTCCCATCAGGGTCCCCCACAGCAGCTCCAGCATCTGTTTTCCAGGAGATATTGGCCAACGTTCCTCTCAAATAACATTCCAGAGATATTTACAAGATATGTACAGAAAATAAATACACGAAAAGAGAATTTATTAAAAATAATAAAGTGGAGGAGCTGAGGAATGCCTCGCCTGCCCTGGTGACACTGCGCAGCCGCTCATGGACTGATGCTGGTTTGGTGCAGGAGCAGCCCTGAAGAGATCTGGGGAGCAGAATGGAGCCATGAGCTTTTACCACACCTCAAGGCATCATAGAATCACTTAGTTGGAAAAGACCTTAGACATCATCAAATCCAGCCATCCCTGTCCACTACTGAACCATCCCTGAGCACCTCATTGGCCCATCTTTTAAACCCCTCCAGGAATGGGGACTCCACCACCTGGGCAGCCTCTGCTAGGGCTGAGAACCCTTTTGGTGAAGAAATTTTTCCTGATGTCCAATCTAAACCTGCCCTGGTGCATTTTGAGGCTATTCCCTCTCCTCCTATTGCCTGCCACTTGGTAGAAGAGACCAACACCCACCTCACCACAACCTCCTTTCAGGCAGTTGCAGACTGTGGTGAGGTCTCCTCTCAATCTTCTTTCCAGGCTAAAGAACCTCAGGTTCATCAGCCACTGCTCATGATGTTTGTGCTCTAAACCCTTTCCCAGCTCCTTTCCATTCTCTGGACGCGCTCCAGCCCCTCAATGTCTTTCTTGGAGTAAGGGGCCCAGAATTGAAGCCAGGATTTGAGGTGTAGCCTCACCAGTGCTGACTACAGGGGACAATCCCTTCCCTGGTCCTGCTGGCCATTCTGTTTCTGATCATCATCTCCCTGAAGCAGGATGTGGGGCTCAGAGAAACCCTCCCTGGGGTCAGAGCGATGTATCCTGCTCCCCTGTTGCAGCTCGCACCTCCCTGGATCGCCCATCCCCAGCACCCACTGCTGCTGCACCCGTCAACGATGCTGAGCTCACAGCGGAGCACGAAGCATCGGAAGTGCTGCGTGAAGAGGAGAAGAAAAGCAGACTATTAATTAACAGCAAATGTACAGTTAATGGGGCTTTTTTCCCTTCCTAGACAATTTCTCAACATGATTTCACAGAAATTTAGCTGATGGGGCGCTAAACGCAGCTGCTCCGTCCTGCTCTGGTTTTTTTTTCTGTCCTGGCTAGAGCAGAAAGCTGATATTGCAGCCTCGGATCGGGGATTAACTGCACGCTTTGGGGATGGAGACAGTGGGAGTGAATAAGTTAGTGCTTCTGCCCCTGCCAGAACCGAGAAGATATAGGGGCTGTAAGTAGAGGGGTTACAATACACAAACCTGACATAATACTCACCCCTTCCTTTATCCCTGCTCCTTTACTGCCTGCGAGTTCATTTAAATACAGAGCAGGAATTCCTGTCGGGGCAGTTTAGGGCCTGCAATAAAGCCGAGCGAGGGAGGAAGGCCAAGCTGGTTATTGGGGATGCTGTTACGGGATATGTCACGCTGTTACCGAGTGCGCTCGGCAGAGCCCCGAAACGGCCTTGCTTCGCAAGAAACCTTTGGAAAAAAAACCAAGGTTGTTAAACTTTTTAGTGTTTTTTAAGATTGCTCTTATATAGAAAGAGGGAAAACAGCTGTTTACAGCTTTAAAAGCTCCGGCTTCTCCTTAGAAGTCACATTGCTTTTGGAATTTAAAGGTACAGAGAAAAGCAAACTGTAACCAAGAAAGCTGCCCAGGATCGCAGAGCGCTCACAGCTCTGTCGGTGCTGACCTCGTGTCCCGGTCTGCACAGCAGCATCGAGCACAGGCTCTGCGTGCCCTCAAAGCTGCTCGCTGGTGCCTGGCTGGGTCAGAGCCACCAGCACCCCAAGCTCGGGGGCAGCTCTGTTTTCTGGGGATGACAGCAGAGCTCGTCCTGGAGACCAGCGCTCCCCATCATCTGGAGCTCCGGTGCTCGCGGGAGCTGCCGTCCACAGGCAGGACAGAGGATGAGCCGGTGAGCTCACTGGGTCAGCTGGGAGCCCTCAGAGAGAGAGGCACCACGAGCCGAAGGCTCCCGGCAGCCCAAGAAGTCCAGCTCTCCCTGGAAACCCTCTCATCCCTCTAACTTGCCTGTGTTTCCGAAGAGTTAGAAAGTTGCTAATCAGAAGAAGCATTTAGTTCTCAGAGCTGGCTCTTATTTTCTGCTTTACACCCTCATCTTGCATCCCCAGAGGAAGTTGGAGGTGGCTTTACAGGGGTCATCTGCTCCAACTGCCTGACCACTGCAGGGCTGACCAGAAGCTGAAGCACGTTATTAAGGGCTTTGTCCAAACGCCTCTCCAACACCGACAGACTTGGAGCATTGACTGCCTCTCCTGGAAGCCTGTTCCAGGGACACGGGGTGGGAGCTGCAGTCCAGGGAGACGGCGATGGACAAACAGGATCCAGCTGCCAGAGGAGCAAATCCCGGAGCCTCACAACTTTCCCATCCAGCCATGAAACAATCTGCTGATTTTATTGAAACCAGATCACTGCCTTCATCCCGCAGTCACTGCTGCAGCCGGTTCGTCACGTCCAGCGGCCCCTGGGAGCTGCCCGGCGCTGCGAGGGGAGCAGGAAAAGATGACAGGGGAGATGCAAGTTGGCCATGTTCCCCCACCACAGCCTTGCCCAGGCTCACAACACGTACACATATGTTTCCAAAAAAGGTGGACCAAGGCACTGCCAAGATCTGGAGGGGCTGGCTTAGAGCCCATATGGCTCCCATAAAGTCCTACCCACCACGCTTTTACCCTTTGGCTTGTCCTTCTCCCTGCGATATTCCAGTTAGTCCTTTCCTCTTACACCTCTCCAGCTGCCTTATTGGCAGAGGCCAGGGCTGGCATCTCCTTGCCCTGGCGGCGCAGGGTGCAGGGAAGTGGCAGCGTGCCCAGGGCTCAACCCCTGCCCGATGCCCACATGGCAGCAGGCACAAGTCCAGCTCCCGAAACCCAGTGGAGATGAAAGGCTTCAGCCTGCAAGTCCCCATCTGCCCCAAGTCCAGACTTTGCTCACAGCTGGGGGTCCTGTAGCCAGGAACGTCTGCTGCTCACAGTAACTCAGCCACCATCCCATCACAGCCTGCACCCTCTGAGGAAGCCCAATTTATCACAGAGGTCACAGCTGAGATGGGTCTGCAATGAGTTCATGAACAAAAGTAACCAAACCTGCTGTAATTAAGCCTGGAAATACTTATCTCCGTTGTGATGACATGCAGGGTCATGGTCAGCACCGGAGCATCCCTGGACTGAGGGCACAAAGAGATGGAATCAAATTTCTGTGGGTGATGCTGCAACACCCCGAGACTTTGGACCCTTCAAAATTAGTTGAGTGACTAATTGCTAGAGAGCTAATGAGGGACATTTGTGGTTCCTCACGGAGCCTTAATGACTTCCACCAGGTCAGGGATGTTGCAGCACCCTTGGTGGTATTGCTGGAAAATCTTAACAGAAAAGACATCATTTGTTCTCAACTTTCTCAAATCCAGGCTTGGGACTGAGCCTCAGGGAGGGTGAGGGTGTCCAGTCCCCAAGGTGACCTCGCTGCCCACTGGGATGAAGGGAGAGGGACAACTGGATAAACCCATCCAGCAGTGACAGAGTCCTCTCCAATGCCCTGCACAGGGTGCAGAGTAGACTGATGGAAAGCAAAGTCCCCTCGCTTAAAGAGCATCCCTGGGCGCTCATTTTGCTGTGACTTGACTGCCCTACAGTAAAGAAGAGAAATGGACAAAACCCCCATAAAAAATAGAATGTGAAACGAGCTGGCCTGGAGGGGAGAGCGCGAACTCCCAGCCATCTGAGATGGCAGAGCATTTATGTTTCTATTTCAAAATATTACTCAAAGGGTGGGGCTTTTGTTCCATGACCTTATTTAGAGGGTGATAAATGATACAAAGGCAGGATGGGATTTTGCCTAAATCCTCTAAAGTCCAGAGCTGCGCCATGATGAGCATGGCTGGTCCTTTACAGTCCCAGGGATTTCTTCAGTCGGCTCCATCCACAACCCTTCACTGAGGGTCTTCTCTGCTGGGGTGTAAAACTCACTTGGGTGTTGTAAGGGAGGGCAGAGCTGCCCTTCCTTACCCTGTGCTGATCCCCATCAACAGGAACAGCAGCAAACATGGCTTTGGCTGAATTAGGAAATTTAAAGTGAAGACACGTGAGAAATAAAGCACTTCCCCGCTTGGCTGTCCTTGCTCCAGGGAGACCAGGCTTGGATGCAGGATGAGGAGCAGGATCTATGGGTTGGGGGGGGGGCTGCATTGGGACCCTCCGAGTTGTGAGAGGCACAGGAGTGCCTGGCCCCAGCACAGGGACAACGTGGGGTTCCACGCCATCCGGGGGACCCTCCTCGGGCACCCCACCACGACGGAGCAGGAGCTGCCCCCTTGCCTGCTCGGATGGGTGAGCCAAGAGTGCTCTGACAAAGATGCCAGGGCTGCATTCTGCAATCCTTAATCTGCAGTCCCAGAACCGAGAGCATCAGCCCATTAGGGTTGCTAAGGAACCTGTGCTGGCACCCAACTCACCCAAACAAACCAAGGCTGACGCATCCTTGCAAATCAACAGCACCTTCAAAGATCACTCTCGATCCTCCGGCCCTGACTACACGGTGGAATGTCTGGGAGAGGGGCAGGGGGACCCCAGCCTGCTCCCCACCACAGGCAGATTCCACTGGGAAAGCATCCCCTCTTCCCTGTGGAGACACCCGAGGTTTGCTCCGTTGGGTTGGTTTATTTATTAATCTTTCCCTCTGGCAGCTTCAGGGCAGGGCAAGGACCTGGGACAGCCAGACCATCTCTGTGCGTTCAAAGAATGCACCCAGGCACGGTGCAATAACACTCCTCCTGGGATAAGGCCATAATCCTGGCAGCTTCTTGCCATCCAGGAAAATATCCCAAATGTTTTAACAAGGCAGTGCGTTATCCACCTCCCTTCTCCCTCCCCTCTCGGCTCAGAGAACCCATTCCCAAATTATCACGGGGATATAAGTGGAGCAATAACCTGGGCTGTCAGGAGGAGCTCAAGGACCCGTTGGCTGCAGCCCATGAAACAGCTATTCTGGGCACTTTTTTCCCCAAAGTCTGATTATTTATTTTTTTTAAACAGAGAACATTAACAAAACCCGGAGCTAGCGGATTTCAACAAAGTGTTTTGATGAATAATGTTCTATAATGGGCCAAAAGAAGATAGGGAGTTTATCTCATCCCGCTGCACATCACATTTCATGCTTGCATCCGCTTGTTTCCAGCCTTCCTGCCTGGGCTGTGATTGGAGAGTCTGGTTTCTTTCAGAGTCTGCTCTGACTGCTCCAAAATGGGATATTTTGAGGGTTCTAGAGAAAAGGGTTGTTTTTTTCCCTCCATCTGTGCCATTCTGTCAAGAGGCCCCTGCAGGAAGGCGAGGACAATCAGCTTGTGAAGTTGGGAAATCATCTCAAAATGCAAATATCACACGCATCCCCCTCCCCTCCTGATTTTCAGTCCCAGAGCAGTGCAGGTCACCCAGGTGAAGATGCAGGCACGGCCCCGGGTATCCACATCTTCCCAAACACCAGAGCTGCCCCTATTTACCTCATGCCCCTATTAAACTCATTCCCCTATTTGCCTTTCATTTTGTGTTTGCATACATGAAAAAACTCCATGAGCCCTTAAACCCATCTTTCCTCTGATGTCTGGAAAAGAGAATTAAAAAAGCAGCGAGGGAAGCTGCAGCTCTGTTTGTGGGACTGGTCCCGCTCTCCGGTCCCGACCCCGAGGCTGCCGTGGGGCTGGAGCGGTGGCCTGGGCTGCCTGATCCTCCCTCAGGCGCTGCTGCCATGTGTTTTCATTTATAAATTAATTAAATTTCATATCAGATCCATTGGAGGATTTTGTGAGCTCTCTGTCTCTCCGAGGAAGATGTCCGAAGGCACCAGCTGCTTGGAAACATCCAGTCTCTTACTTTCAGTGACACAGGAATGCATAGAGGGAAAAAAATCCCATTTAGACCTGGAGTCTCCCCTGGCCTTTAGCTGATGCATCGTCTTGGCGACTGGATTGAGAGAAGGAGCTACTTGAAAGCTACCTGGAGTGGGAGACAGGCAGCACAGCACCTCTCCAAGATGGGTTTTCAGCCTCTCGCTGGGCATGGTCTGGAGGGTGTACAGTGGTAACGGAGGGTGCTGCAGTGCTCGTCAGGCTGATGGGCTGCTGAGGACCTGGGGAAAATCTCCTCCACTCCAGCTTCCCAGGGAATATACAGTCAACAAGCATCTCCTGGCTGGGCACCAGGAGACAGCGCAGCCTGGCCTCACAGTATGCTCTGTCACGTAGCTGTTGTGTTGCCATGCTGGCTGGGCAGTGCCAACATCCCAACATCTGTTATGAAACAGTGAAAGTCAGGAGGGCACTGCTGGGGAAGATGCTCTGTTCTGGACCTCAGCTCAGTTCAATATGTGAATGATATAAAGGGTGTGGAGGGGCTGCTGCCCCTCCAGGTGAGTCCAACAGAGGTTTTCTCTGAGGAAAAAACATGCTACCAGCCTGACTTCTGCTTGCACATCTCTTCCTGGGAGCTGGGGTGTGGTAAGGGAGGTGGAAATGAGGACGTGAAATCGGATGCTTTGAGATGAGAACCCTGTGAGGCACACGGTGCTGGTGCTGGATGCTCAGCACATGGCTGTGCCTCTCCAAGAAGAGTGGAGGAAGAAAATAAATTAAATAAACCCCCAGATCAATTAAGCAGCCAGACACATTTGCTCCAGGAGAATTTGTTCAAAAGCAGTAAGTAATGTACTTTCCTTGACTTTAGTGATCAATGCTACTTACCCGCATGCACTCCAATTAATAAAAGCTTTGTTCACTTGGCCCTGGTCCATGCTGGCTTTTTAGCACTGTACATGCTCCAGAGCAGCCCAGGCCACCCCAGCAGGCTGTGCCAGGGCAGCCTGCATGCTTTGCTTTTGTAACCCTTGCTGGGATCAGAGATGATGGAGAGAGCCTTTCTCCTGCCCTTCCTTGGCCCCACAGGAGCCACATATCTGGACATGGGGGTGATGAGAACCCCGTAACCAGTGCCCGGCAGCCCTGCAGGGAGCTCCCCACATCCAAACCGGGGTGGGCTTTTCCTGCCTCCTCACAGTGTCGCACGTGCTCTTATTGGCATGAAGCTTTTATTCATGGAAGTGCCTGTACTCATGCATGCATGGGCATATTCCCAGGTGGAAAAGAGCTGTGTGTAAACGACTCCGCAAGAGAAGCATCTCCACATCACTTCTCGCACGCAGGCAGTTACCCTGCAAGAGAGCAAATGGGCTGTAACATGTTGTAGATAGTGAACACGTCTGATTCACCCTCTCCTTTGGGAAGAGAACCAGATGCTTTTAAGCCTGAGGATGAGTCTCTAGTGCCATTTCAACTTGTTTTTCTTCATGTGGCCTCTAGACCTCAGAGACTTATTTCATCTTAGTGCCAGGGTTGCTCCCCTGCTGACAAAGGACATCCAGAGCCACTTGGGGCTTCACCAACTCCTTCTCCTCTGTGTCAGCAGATCCCTGCACCCGTGTCCCTGACCACACCACCACAGCGCTCACAGCCACCCTTGGAAAAGCCTGACCTGCCGTGGGGTCACAAGGAATTAGCTGAGAGGCGGGGTCCAAGTGATAATTCACAGACCAAGTGGTGGTCCAGGGGTGAGAAGCTCTCGGCCTCCCTTCCAATGTCTGGAGCCCTGCTGCTGCCCGTTCCTCTAATCTACAGACAAAGAAGCAGCAGCATCACCTAGGGAATAAGGGAGATTTATTTTGAGCTAACATGAATGCTATTTCGAAGCACTGGGATGTTTAACCTTGGCCAGGAGGAGTGATCTTTCTATTGTAGAGCAGATAATTAATTGTTGCAAAGCCCCCAAGAGATCAGACAAGCGAAGGGCAGCTCCGAGGCAAAGTCCCAGATTTACACAGTGCCTTGGGCCACTTCCACCGCCTGCGGCCGAGGCAGCCGTGTCCGGCTCCTGGCATTCGGCGAGCACAGTGGTGGGTGCTGAGTTGGCAATTTAAAGCAAACTGCAGAGTCCCAGGGCCAGCTCGAAGCCAGCACATCAGAAGTGCCTGCACGGGGTGTTGTGTGATGCGCCCTGGTAGCATCTCACCCTGTCCCTCTGCTGCTGAGCTCTCTCACGCCCCGGTGACTGCAGCCGGGACCTGTGACCCACACCGTGCAGCTCTCGGTGGGGCAGAGCCTGGCGCCCTCTCCCCATGGGCACGTGGTGGGGTCGGGGGGTCCCCGGCAGGTGGCTCAGCTGGGCGAGGGGCAGAGGGTCCCGACTGCAGCACCCTCAGTGCCAGCCACTCCCTCCCCTCGCCTGCCTCCTTTGCCTCAGTCCTGGCTGTCGCAGCACAAACCAGCTCTGTGTGTAAATCTGCCTGTAGTGAGGAGTCAGCGAGGTTCCCTAAGTGTGTTTTTCGTGTATTTTTAATAAAGGTCGCTCTGTGTTTACTGGCAAAGATGATCAATACTGGTTCATTATTTATAAAGGATCCCACCGGTGTGTGGTTGGAAGACACATCAATTTTAGTTTGCAGCATCTTCAGTTTGTTGGAGGGTCCCGCTGCCTCCTGCTCTGCCCAGCCTGGAGGTCACTTGTTTTTAATGCATTTCCCCCTCCTTTGCTCCCCAGGACGGGGCTGGCAGGAGCCCGCGGCTCTGCCAAGGGGCCAAGCTGCTGCGGCTCAGCTGCTCATCCAGGCACCAGCGCTCACCCTTCCCCGCTGTGGCCTGAGGGAGCCCACCCGTTTCCATCCATCCCTGCCCACAGGCCAGTCTGGTGGCCCAGCACAGGCTCTGCACTGTGGGCACCACCGGGCTAACCGTGAGGAGCTTTTGCTGGGCTGCAGGTCCTGGTCCTGCCCGCCATGCAGCTTCCCCATTCCTGCTCCCTCCTGCCTTCCAACCTCTCGTGGCAGCTTTAGCCAGACACATTACTTTTTCTGAAGCAGTGCCTGCATGCAGGGCATGCCCTGGGCACATTCCTGGTGGCTGTTAGCCTGCAGATGGCTTGCAGAGGAGCTTTGCTCTTCCTGAGAGCTGAGCTGCCCCTGGGAGCAACCTCATCAGAGCAGGGATGGAGCAGTTCCTCTGGATGAGCACAGCGCAGGCTGTGCGGATGCGGCACGGTGCAGGTGCCAGCGATGGGACTGGGTTTTCCTGCAGGTGAGGGTGCTGAGCCCCCGGCAGTGCCTACCCCTCTCTCCAGCTGCAGACCCATCATCCTGACATTCCCACCTCACTTTGCACTCAGAGCAAAGCAGCAGCCACAGCTGCTGCAAAACCTGTGCTTACTGTGATGAGGAGGGGAAGAGAGAGACTAATGTCTTAATAAATATGATTTCAGAGCAAACGAGATGGCTGCTAGTCCATGGTGCGTCCGTGTTAACCTGGTTTTACATTACCAGCTGAGAGGGGGAGCACGGCTATTTTTAGGCTCTTAATACCAGTGGAAGAAAAGAAAAATAAGGCAAAGAAATAAGAAGAAAGCATAAACTCCACAGTAAATAACAGGGCCTGTGTGGGACTAGGGTGAGCTGAAAAGGCACTTCTGAATCTGCTGAACTCCCATCTGAGGTCCATCAGCTCTCCAGCTGGTGCCTCTCGCAGGGGAGGGCTCGGGGCTGAGTGTGGACCCCAAAGCTCCAGGAGGTCTCCAGCCTCTGAGAGTGCACTTGAAGCTTGCACAGGGGCTCAAGCGCAGGGGTGGCCTGGACCCTTATCCTGCTGCAGTGTCTCCATTCCTGTTGGACACAGAGGATGCGTGGGTACCATGTCCTGGCCATCCTGCTGCCCTCCCATTGTGCTGGGTCCATGGGTGGTTGTCCTGCTTCTCCTTCCCTCTGGGTCCTGGCCCTCACCTCTGCCTGCAGCAAAGGAGCTGCTGGCACTGGGGAGAGCCCCAGGGCTGGATTGCCCGGAGAGGCACAGCGCAGGGAGAAGGGATGTCCAGGGAGGCAAAGCCTTGCCGTGAGCTCCGGATGCAGCACTGTTTGCTAGAGAAACCTCCCTGCCTTTGCCTTAGCGTTAATGAGCTGGAGATAATTAGAGCAGATTCACATCTGGCCGCAGTGTGTGTTTACCTCCTGCTCAAAAGGCCCCTGTGACAGTGGGTCCCAGCCCAGGTGCTCCCCTCCAGCTCTGGCCAAGAGGCTGAACGGGTGTTTTTTTCACTTCTACGAGACTTTTAACATCAAGGACAGCTTGTCCCTGCTTTTGGCACTGCAGGCAGCTCTCTCCTGGCCAAGGCCAGCCCAGGTTTTGGGGTGTAGGGAGAGCCAGCCCTTCCTGCTGCATCCCTGCTGCTGTCAGCCTCTTCCACCAGGTCCTGTCCAAGCAGCTCTTGGGGGGCAGCAGCTGAGGAGGGGTTTGGGTTGCAGGTTTTGTTGTGTGTTTTTGGGGGCAAAACCGGAATATTGTTCACACAGCAAGCAAGAAGATCTTCCTGAATTTTATTATTATGGTACTAATTTGAAGCATAAAATAAAACAGGGGAGAGAGAAGCACATGACCGTATCAAGTGGAGAAAAGTGAATTGATTCTCCTAAAAAAACCAGAGAAAGAGTGGTTCATCTCCCTCTTTTTCTCCATGAAGAATAAAGAGAAGCTGAGGCAGATCCTATGGAACGGTCGAGGCTGCTGATCTTACATTTTCCTCAAGATAAACCGTATGTGAAGGGGAGGTGAGTGGAGCAGGGAGGGGCCAGGGGCTGTGCTCGCAGGCACTGTGGGTCGGGGGCTGCTGGGTGCCTGTGGCCAATTTACTACAAGTTCACTGACTTGAAATTTGGCATCAAAAAGGAAGAGAAATTTTAAAGGGATGTTCCAGTGAGCTTCGTTTGTCCTGTGGGGAGCTGCACAGGATGGTGGTGGTCAGGATAAACCATCTTGATGATGTCAGAGCTGTAACCACGAGCCCATCCTGCCGATGGGGTTTGAGATCATGGAGCGAGCAGGGAGCTGGCTTCAGTCCCTGTCTGTGGGAAGCAGCTCGGCTGATGACCCTGAACATCAATTTGAAATAATCAACTCGCTTCCCTTCTGAAAACAAAAGCCCTGGGAGATTTGCAGTGGGGAGGTGGGTTAATGGCCCAGAACTACGTGTCAGGCCAAGCATGCGGCTGTGGCTGAGGAAAAGGCCAAGCTGACAAGAAGTGGCTGAGGCTGGGTTTCCCAAAGAGCCCTCGGCTCTGCCGAAGATGCTCAGGAATGGATCTGGGGTCCCCGTGAGGGCAGCAGCCAGCTGGGGCTGCAGCACGGCCGGACCACCCGGCGTTCCCCGATGGGAGAGGGAACATTCAGCCCTTGAGGACCCATTTCCCTCACTCTGGGTTCTTTTCCAGTTGGGTTTGGCAGGGTGAACATCGATGCCAGCCTGGGAAATGCTTCTGGAGCATGGCATCAGGCTCCGAGGGACTGAACGCTAGCACAGGGCTGGAAGGCAAAAGCCGCAGGATAAGTCAGGCAAGTGTTACAGAAATAGGCAGTTTCTGATAAAATATTCAGGCCAAGCTGCCTCTGAACCTGCTGTTAATCCCTCCTTGGCCAAGCCTGTGACTGCATTTCCCAAATACCAATGTAAGAATGTATTTGCACAGCATAAACCTGATCCGTATCAACATTTTCCCCTTTGCACTCTGGTCCCATTTCCCCAGGACCCGAGGCTTGAAAAGTTCACGCTTGTGAAGGATTTGTCACCACACTAGGCCAAATCCCCCTCTCTTTGTCTGCCGTCCCTCCCCTCTGGCCACGGAGCCTCCAGCCTCTCAGTGGGACCCTCTCCCTCCCTCACCTCTTCCTCGGAGCAAGAGATTTTTGCAGAGGCACGAATAACATTTTTATGGCTCCATTATGTGCTGATTTTCTCTGCTGCGAAATGCTCCTTTGGGCTCAGGTCTGTTGGATGTCTCCCCCCACTTCACTGCTGGGCTGCGAGACACCAGCAGCTCCAGGGGTGCCCACGATAAAGCTGCTGGGATCCTTCTTTCTGCCTCTCTCCTGTGCCTCCACCCCAAGCCTGCTTTCCTTTAATTAGGAGTGGAAAATGACAATCATTAAAAACTGTTCTTCATTTGAAAGTACTCTCTTTGTTGTGTCCCCCTTGTCTGTGGGCACTGCAGCCAATTACACTGTTCTGCCTGAAGAGCCCGTGCAGGTCCCGCTCCCGCGGACCCCCCGGCAGCTCCTCTCCCCGGGCACTGAAAAGAGGGGTGGGCAGCCTGGCACGATGGGGAATGGCAGACAGAGCCCTCAAGGGGACCTAATATCAGCTCTGCTGAGCACCGGTGCCTGTCGTTCTGGTCCCAGTTTAATACCAGTCTTGGCTGGAGAGTAAAACCCTTCCAAGAAAGATGGGCTGGAGGGATGGAAATAGGAGGAACAAAGAAAGGATGTTCATCTGTCATCTGCACCCTGGAAACTCTGCCCAGATTGGGAAGAGGCAGCTTCACGAGGCATGCTCTCCCAAAGCCCTGAGAGACACCCCAGAGCGGGCACTGCTGGGACCCTTCCCAGGTGACGGCACCGTGCTGCTTCGGCCACCTCGATATTCCAGATGGATGGATGCAGCTCCTGCCAGCGATGCTCATTCCTGAGACTGTGTTACAAAACAGTAATAATAGTAATAGTAGTAGTAATAATAATAGTAATAATAATAATAATAGGAATACAATGGAGGTTCCCTAATTTGCGCTAAATAACTGGGAGAGCATTGTGAGTTAATGAGATCTTTGGCTTAGCAACCGAAGGAGTAAATCCCATTTTGCATAGCCAGGGTAATTCATCACCAGATGCACTTTGTTCGCCCGATCTGACAACTGCAGTTTGTTTTTCATTACTGATGCTACCTCACAATGTCCCAGAACATACATGGAAGTGAGTTTTGTAGGAGTGGTGAGATGAGGTCACTGTAATGTGAAGGTGGAGAAAGGCTCTAAAGCCTTTGGGCTGTTCTCCCAGCAGAATCTTAGGGTGGCACAGACCAGTGGAGCCTGGGACATTGCTGCCCAGGGAATGCCGTGGAAGCAGAGGTGGTGCCTGAGCCCCTCAGACCCCCGTGCTTGTGCTGGGCTCAGGGCATCCCGAAGCCAGGGATGGCAGGGACAGGGCTGGGGTGCACCCTGCAGAAGCTTCTTGCTGCCCTTCCTCACCTCCGCAATGCTGAGCAAGTCTTTTGTGGAAAAACCGTCCACCTCCAAGGCACAACTGGCCTTTGTCCTCTCTCCAGCCTCCCTTTCTGTGGTTTCCTCCTGCCCACACATACACAGGTTCCCTCCAACCTGCGCCCGTCCCACCCCCGCTCCCCGGCCAGAGGTATTTTGCAAACACAAATGCATTAACAAGCTGGTGAGAGACCACATGAATATTTCATGTTTAACATGCCCTCGCTTCCTCCTGGTTAATGGATGCTCTCCCCATTATGTCTCCACTTGTTTGAGCAGGATACCTTTTCAGTGGAACATAAAAGCTGTTCCCCGGTGAGGTGGAGAGGAAACCACTTAGCTCTGTGATTCAATAGCCCCAGACACAGACGGGTCCAGCCACCCACCCTGGCGTGGTCGGTAGATTGGGTTTCCTCTAACAGCTCCTCTTTCCCTCTCTCAGCCTTTTTTCCTTTTTTTCCCACACTGAATTTTGCTGACGTGTGTCCAGAATGCCCCATGCCTCCCCCAGTGCTTTCAGGTGGTGGTTTGCTGCAGGACAGCAGATGAGACCAGAAACCATCATTGTGGGCAGCAAGAAATGCACCTGGCTCCAACGTCCTTTCTGGGAACTGCAGAGAGCAATGAGGTTTCCCCTCAGCCTCCTCTTCCCCAGGCTGAACAGCCCCAGGACCCTGAAAGATGCTGCCCTGCAGTCTTCTTGGACATCATTCCCTTGACCCCTCTTTCTCCGAGGAACCTCTCCTGTGGCTCAGCCCTCCCTGGTGAGGCTGTGGGTTGGAAGGTGCCACCATCAAGAGTCGCTGCCGACCAGCTCAGACGGGACACTGGCCTGGCAGCCTACAGGCATTGCTGGTGCAGTCCCAGGCTCTGCAAAATTGATGAGAGAAGATGCATTAGCTGCAATAAAGCCCAAGAAGTGAGGCAAAAATTTGAATTGATGTGACAAGAGGTTTAAAACTTTAAGCACAAGGTGCCTCCGCATGACTCCTTGTTGTCCCAGCGCTGTGGAGCTGCCCCAGAGCCGGCGTGTGCCGATGCCCGTCTCACCCGGAGACAGGGAGTGTGTGCAGCCGGCTCCGGGGAGCTGCAGGGGTCCCTGCACCCAACAAAGTGGCCCTGTGGAGTCCCACAGCTTCACCCTGGGGCTGCGCTGAACCCCTGCTGCTCAACCCCGGTGGTTGCTCCTCGTTTCAGTGAGTCCTGCTGCACATCCAAAGCTGGTCTGTGCGGAAAAACGTGTGGGGGGCACAGAGATGCTGCCATCACAGGTGGGACCTCACCAACCCCGAGCTAGGCTCCCGCTTCAATCACACAAGCACGGATCTGGGATTTGAGAGTACAACTCCATCTTTCACCAGCAGACCTGGTGCTTGTGGTTTGGCTCCCCAGCATGACCCAGGCTCTGGCAATGGAACCCACGCTCCCCGAGACACCCCTTGCTCCCCGGAGCTTCCCCACACAGGGAGGTTTCAGGTGGGCTGGAGGTACCTCAGTGGGAGCAGCCACTGGAAAAGGCTCCATCTTAGGGAATCAAAAAGTGAAAAAGGAATTGATCCAGGTTTAATGAAATGTTACATTTCACTTGCAGGGAAATATTTGTTTTGTTCTGGAGCATTAGTTTTTTAAAAAAGTAGGATTGAAGGGCATTTTAAAAGCAAAGGATTTTGGAGAGAAAAATCGACACATTTCATTGTTGAAATGTCAAAGGGAGGCTCTGAATCTAGAAAAAAGGAAATTTAATTTAAAGATCCAAGTGTGAGCAAAATAAATGCAGAAAGGGCCAAAGTGCTGTGGCTGCCTGAGAAAAGCTTTTCCTCAAGCAGAGCTGTTTTCTGTCCCAGAGGCTTCAGCGGCAGCTCAAGTTCTGCATGAACCCCTGTCCCAGCGTGTGTGTGACCCCGGTGGGCAGGGGATCCCGGAGAGCCCCGGCTCAGCCACGATGCTCCATCCCATAGGATGAGCCCTCCTACATCCCACCGGCTGGGGACCACGATGGGCAGCAGGCAGGGATCGACAGGGCGGCGACTACAATTAGCACTTCGGGTTTGATACAATTATAAATTACATGAGTAGTAAGGAAAACAAAGTCCTGGCCAACCGTGCATTCCTGCCAAGCGGCCACGGAGGGGCTCGGGCTGGAATTAGGTTTCTTCAGTGACGGGGTGTTGATAGACCCCATTTGTGTGTGTACACGGCGTGAGGGCTGCGGACAAGCTGCGCCAGCCGGGATGCTGGGGGATTGCTCTGGGGTCTCCCCAGCTCAGCCACAACAGCCCAGGCACGAGGATCCAGTAGCGCTGGCAAGTCCCAGGACGTGTATTTGTGCCGGAGAGCTGGCCTCAACACGGCCGCTGCCAGCAGCAGCTGCGGGTGGTGAGAGCCACGCGCTGCACTGGGACACGCTGCTCCCATTTCGCCACTGCAGCTTCCACACCTTCCTCATCCTCCGAGCTTCACAGGCACTGGGTGCCCTGAAACATGGTGCTGTGGAGTGTCCCAGACCACGGTGGTGCTCAGCCTAGCCATCTGGTTGCCCCGGCACAGGCTGCTTCCCAGGATGGGGACATCCTGGCTGCACTCAGAGAAGCTCCAAAATGTCACTGCTGCAGTTTTGGGCTCTTCATCTGTGGGAAATCCCTCAGAAAATTCTCATGAGGGCTCTCTAAGTAACCAGGAGTGCAGGATCAAACCCTTCATGCAGTGACCTATACATGGATCTCCTTAGGCTGGGGACAACCCAGGGTCCCTTGCAAAGGGCCCAGCCTCTTATTGTGGGTGCATTTTCCATGGTGTGACCCCAAACAGGAGCAAAGCTCAGCCCCTCAGGACTGATGGAGATGTTCCTTGTTGGAGGAGCTGGGCAGAGGTGGGGAGGGACACCTACATCCTGCAGACCATTGGGGCAGTGGGACGTGTCTGTCCCCAGGGTTCACTGACAGATGTTGCATGTGTGTCCCCAGAGCCAAAGCACCAGTTTGATGCCAGTGGAGACATCCTGCTGTTTCCCAGCCCAAAGCGAGCTACTTGCCTGTAGGAGGCTTGGGGATGGGGAAGGAGCCGGCTCCTTGGAGCCCGGGTCCTAATCTGCTCTCAGATGGTGCTGGTGCAGTGCCGAGGTCCCAGCCCTGCCCTGGTCTTTGGGGAGTGGGGAGGGAATAGGGCTCCCAGCTCCCTCCATCGCCGGTCACCTCTCAGCTCAGTTTGCTGGCATCCAGACTCTGGGGCCCCTCTTTGGCCCCTCTCCTTCTCCTCTGGTTCCCTCCCATGCCTGTTCCCCCTCCCATCCCTTTCCTTTCACATGCAGGGTTTTAATCTAATTTTCTCAATGCAAATCTTAACAGGGAGAAACCTTGAAATCGAATCTACAGAAGCCTCCTTTCACAGTTCAGAGGTTTGATTAAATTGCAGGCTTTGTTAATATTTGGTGCGGTTGGGGGGGAGAGAAGGGAGGCAGGGAGGGGAGAGGGGAGAGGAGCGAGTGGATCTGTCGAGGGGCGGCTGGGGCCTTTTCAAATAATCTGTTTACCCCTGCAGCTAAGGAGCCCATTAGCAAGCGTTCTCGTTTCTAATTTCCCAGCGTGCCGTGTCCCGCAGACCTCACTGTGTTTATTTGGAGAAGCAGAACAAAATTGTTTGTATAATTAGATCTGCTACAAGGGCTGCCCTCAAAGGGTCCCCAGCAGGAAGCTTTCCATTGCCGAGCCCCCCGTCACCGCCAACCCCGCAGCGCGGCCGGGGCCAACGGGATGGGCTGCAGAGCCACCGTGCTGCTCTGGGCCAGGGATGGGAGCTGCACACTGGGCTTCGCCGAGAGTAGAGGGCAAGAACAGCCTGGCTGCACCCGTCCCTGCCTGCCAGGACACGGCAGCGGTGCCGAGGGCAGAACTGGGCTCCTATGAAACAGCCACCAGCTGCCCACCTCTAGTAGCCCAGCAGCCAGCTGCCCATGCATCCCATCCAACTGCGAGGCCATTTCCCACCAACACGGGAACGGTTTCCAGCTGTTTGGAGTGGGGACCCTTCCTCCTTCCCCAGCTGCTGGCCCTGGGCAGTGCTGCCCTGCTCCCACGGAACCGTAGCGGAGACACGGATGCTCTTGCTGCTTCCCAGGCACTGGCTCCAGCAGCATCGCGATGCGTGGGAGTTGCTGTAAGGTGTTCCCTCATGGTCCTCCTGTCCTCCTGTCATCCCATTGCAGGCGTGAGAAGGTGGTTATTTTTGCAGGAGATGCGGGGCCAGGCAGCTCAAGCAGAGACCTAGGATCTACCCACATTTCTTTGTTCAAATAGTAGTTTACTGGTAAAGTATTTTTTTTTTGTGTTGCTAAAGGTTTAACCACACACCTCCCCTTGCCCCCCTGAACAGAGCAGCAGGTTCAGGGAGGATCATTAATCATGGTGTTATCATCACACAGACACCCCATATGTGCCATTTCCAAGGGGAGTTTCTCTGCGTGCCGGGTGCTGGTGTGCTCCCTGCCGGAGCTGCAGGGCTCCCCAGGGACTCCTCGGAGCTCACCCTGCCTGAGGGAGGGCTCAGGAGCATCACTCATGGGAACCACCATCCCCAGGGCTCCTGGTGGGGCTGGAGCTGCTGGGGACCCCAAAGCACTGAGCCCTCCGAGGGCAGGGGATGTGATGGAGAGTGAGCAAGAGCCTTTCCTGAGCAAACCTCATCTCCCCTTTTCCCCTCTTGAGGTGGGTGGAAAACAGAGGCCACGTGAGCGATTTAATGGAGCAGAACTTGGCTTTAATCTGTTCCCATAAATGTTTACGATCCCCTAATTATTAACATTTAATGCCATATTAATTCATTGATGGGCTTTCATTTTAGTTTTCAATGGCTCAGCAATTTCTGCTCTCCCCCTTTGCTCTTTTGTTCTTGAAGGGAAGAAGAGGAGGCAGCAGCAGGCAGTGGGCTGTGACGGGCTGGAGTGACTCTGCCTCCTCTGCTCCTGGGCCAGGGATGAAGGCCCTGGGGAGCCACGGCCACTGTTCCTCCCTCCAGGGACGAGTGCTGGGAGAGGGGAGGGTCGTGCAGCTGTGCCAAGTGTCCCCCAGCCCAGGATCCTCCCTACTGGGGGCAAAATGGGACTGGAAATGCTTGCAAACTTCAGGCTGAGCTGACAACAAGGTGGGAATTGCAGAGGGGCAATATCAAGGAAACCCTCGGGGTGGACAGCATGCATGGTTTTTAAATGCTGTTTATTTGAAGTGTCCTGCTGAAATGCTTCCAGCACTGCCCAGCTCACACGCGTCCCTCCCACCGTCCCCCACCCATTGCTCCACTGGCTGAGATGTTTATTTAAGTGTCCTGAAAACTTTATCTGGAAATCAGTTCCCTTCTCTTCCCCTTGTCCACCTTTCCACTTTCTTTTCCTCCCATTCATCACTTTGAAAAATGATCGCTTTTCTCTCCCTCGCTGGATGCCTCCTCCCCACGCTCCCTGACAGCGAGGGCTGCCTGCTAATTAATGGTGCTGCTCGGGAGAAGTCACAACTACATCCCAGGGAGCACGAATGTGACAGATGGTCCTTCTCACACCGGGACACCCCATGGTCCCCAGAGCATCTCTGCGATGCTAGGGCAGCTGTGGGGGGCAGGGGAACATGCCCTGTCCTGCCCTTCCCACAGGACCACGGTCATGAAGGAGGAATGGGAGATGAGCTTGGAGAAGACCATGGAATGGGGTTTCTTCCATCCTGGGATGAGGTGCTGGTCTTAGCTGAGCATCCTCTCACCTAGGTGGCTGCTTCAGCTTCCCATGTTGTGAGAATCTGCCAGAGAAGAAGAATCAATTAACTAAAAGTAAGCCCTGAAATGATTGTTTGTCCACTTCCCGGCCTCATTTGGGAAACACGAACATGCAGTCATTCCAGGATGGTGTGCGAACGCACACACTGTCTGCATTTCCATGATGAATGTCATCTGCACCCAGAAGCGCCCTGTACCCTTCCCCATCTCCATCTGCTCCCCACATTTGGGGTCTGGCCAGCAAAACAAGGGACAAAACCACAGAAGGAAAGGAGCAAAAGATGGGGAAATGCACAAAGGCTGTGGAAAAAATGTGTGGTGGGAATTGGAAATGTCATTTTCCATCCAGGGTTCTGTCACCTCCATGCGTAAGCTCAGCTCTGTAAAGCTGGGATTAACAGCTCCAGTGTGGTGGAGGACACATGTGGGAGGGCAGCAAAGCCCTGGCAGCATGCGTCCAGCCAAGTTTTCCTCCATTTGTCTTTGCAGCTGCCCCAAAGCTCTGGGCTGGGGCACGACTGCACTTGGGCTCACTCGTGCCCATGAGCTGCTGTGCTGCAAAGGCTCTCCCTGCGTTCCAAGCACTCTGGTTCCTGCTCCTTGCTCTCAGTCCTGAGCCCAGTCACCAGTTCATCTGAGCTGCCCACCATGCAGACGCGCAGCAGCCATACCCCAGTGCTCTAGCTCTGCTCCCATTCAGGGAGGCTGCCTGCTCACATCCCTGCTTCTCCACAAAGAGCCCAGGTATGAAAAGAGCACAGAGAAGAGAAAGCATCCAGTTCTGGAATCCTCAAAGTAAGATGGATATGGAACTGTTGGAATGGGTCCAGAGGAGGCTACAAAGATGATCTGAGGGCTGGAGCACCTTCCCTAGGAGGACAGGCTGAGACAGTTGGTCTTGTTCAGCCTGGAGAAGAGAAGGCTCTGAGAAGATATTATAGCAACCTTCCAGCACCTGAAAGGGGCTTCAAGAAAGCAGGAGAGGGACTGTTCATAAAAGCTTGTGGTGATAGGACAAGGGAGAACGGATATAAACTGGAGAAGGGCAGATATAGACTAGACATCAGGAAGAATTTCTTCACCACAAGAGTGATGAGACATTGGAACAGGTTGCCAAGGGAAGTTGTGGCTCCTGCATCCCTGGAGGTGTTCAAGGCCAGGCTGGATGGGCCATGGGTAACCTGATCTAGTGGGATGTTCCTGCCCATGGCAAGGGGTTTGGAATTAGATGATCTTTAACGTCCCTTCCAACCCTGACAGCCACCCACACTTCTTCGCTCAACCGTTCTTCCAGGCACGCATCCATCGCAGCATTAGCTATAACCACATCCTGCCAGTGCTGGACAGACAGCACAGTGCGTGCAGAGGACGGGTACCAGGGCCGTTTCACTCCCATGCTCAGGCTCCTAAATTGTGTAAAACAACAGAGACTGAAGGAATTCTATTTAAAAAGCTGTGAAAAATCCCTCCTGAGAATTGTTTTCGTGCTGGAAAGGGAGCAAAGCTGGAGCGCTGATGTACGGCTGCTGTACATCTACACCATGGGCTGCTCAGAGCAGCTAATAACTGGACTCGGGGCTGGGAGCAAGCATCAGGGTGAGGTGTGGGGAGAACCCCTGCAGCACAGCAGCTCGCGGGCATGGGTACAGGCGGGTTCAAGTGCAGTCGTGCCCTGGCCCAGAGCTGGGTGGCAGGGTAAGCTTTCCTCTCCCTCCTCCCTGCCCTCCAGCAGCTCCCCATCCATCAGCAGTCGGTTCTGGCAACCCGCCTCCCTGCAGCCAGCTTCTCCTGGGACTCTCAGTAAATAGAGGCAAAAAGGTGCAGCCTTCAAGCTGAGGGGCAGTGTCAGATCCCTGCCAAAGATACCCGGTGTTTGGAAAGGGTTTCCTTCCCCTTGATCATTCTTTGATTCCTTAACAGTGTTTTTCCTGCAGTTTTTCTTGATGTCAGCAATTAATCTGTTGCTCCTCATAAGGAAACATGAATTTCCTGGGGAGGAAAGTCAATCAGCTGTGTCAGATGTGAATGGACAGGAGTGCACTGGGGATGTGAGGGGCTGGTGGCCTTGAGGCTTTGCTGGGCACGTGAGGAGGATGCCTATGGATCCCCATGAGCACGGAGAATGCTTTTGGGATGAATGTGATCACGTAGACCAGCTCCCCAGCATCCCTGCCAGCCTGGGCAGTACCTGCAGTGCCGCTCTGTGAGGCACAGATGCAGCCACTCCACGCCTGACGCCTGGCTCCTTCAGGCCTCTCGCTGAAAAATGCTGATACCAAGTTTGATACCAAGTCAGCTTTAATGGGAAGATTATTTGCAAGTCTTTTCCTGGCAGGAACAACAGCAGCAGCAGCAGCACCAACAACAGCCTCTCTGCAAAGAGCTGAAGAGCTGCCAGGCAGATTTTCAAGTGAAAAGATGGCAATAAAAGGAAACTCGCCATTGCACAGCCCTCTCCACATCCCACCCAGCAGCTGCAGCAAATCCTGGCGCTTTTGTGTTTTATCTTTGCAGAGCTATGTGCCCGTTTCTTGCATCCTGAGTCCACAACCTCTTAATTCCCTTTCAAAGCAGCAGCAGCGGGGAGGGCTGGCAGCTGGAAGCCGCTCGAGCTGTGCTCCAGCACAGGGCTGGGAAGCGGGACAGCACGGACACGAGAGCCACGGAGAATGGAGCAGCTTGGGACAAACCCGCTCATCACAGGATTTAGACCCCTTTTCCTGGGTACATGAAATGCTCTGCCTTTGCTGTATTGTCAGACTAGATGTATTCCCATCTCCAGCTTTCATCGAGCATTAAGGTCCTTGTCATGATTAAATCATGAAAACTGACAGCCCTCCCACTAAAGCACCAGGGCAGCGGTTAATAAATTAGATGTGTTTAAACATGGTGGGTGGAATAGAAACAAATTTTTGCTTGCTTCTCTTACAGGAAGGCTGGTGGGAAAGCAGGAGGATGCTGTCCACTATTGCAGACACCACATGGAGGCACCTTGAGGTGTTCCCTGGAGAGGGCATGGGCAGGGAGGGATGGGAGCAGGTAGGACCTGGCCAGGTGCTGTTCAGCTCCCTCCCTTCCTCAGGAAATGGTTCTTTCCCAGTAAAACCCATGAAGGGACAAGTCTGCTTGAGTAACTGTGCCATAGGGACCCCAGTGCCCTGTGGGCGGGACGGGGCACCTGGGAAGCTCCTCTGGTTTTAGGACAGCGTTTATGTGCGTGGGCTGCCCTTTCGCTGTGCTGGGCTGTGAGCTGAGCTGCCCTCCCGAGCTGCAGATCCAGTCCGTCTTTTCTTGTGATGTAAAACCAAAGGAAAGGTGTCTGGAGAGCATTTAGGAAGATGGAATGACTGAAGCGCTAACAGAAAACTCTTCCTTCACAGGACAGAATTAATCTGGGGCACTGGGTGTATGAGTGAGATGGGGAGCCCAGTGGAACTGGGAGGGGAACTGGGGACTTGCAGGGGTGAGGAACATGCACTGGGGAGGAGTCACAGATGCTCTGATGGTGAAGAAGGGGCAACTGGCATTTTTTTCCAGTAAACTCCATTATTTTAGCTTCTGTTTTTATCCCGAATACAGTGTGCTGGAAATCTGCTTGTCAAAAATGCTAAAGCGCTGGTGGGAGCTGGACGCATTTCATCATTTCCCTAGCAGAAACTGATAATTTTGCATCAACCACTTGGCCACCGCTGCCTCCTGACCCCATCTCTGCGGGACGGGGGAGCTGGGGGTGCCAGCAAGGTGCTGCTCAGCAGAGCCTTGAGGCTGTGGTATGGGATTTGCGGTGCCCTTGCCGGGGCACCTGGGGCTGGATGCTGGGACTGACCCTGTTCTGGAGCTGGACTGTGGGTGCAGGTGAGGCCCCCAGAGCCAGCATCGCTCTGTCACAGGCTGTCCTCTGCTCCGCTGGGCTCCCAGCTGCAGGAGGCCTGAGCTGCAATATCCTGGGATACTGGTTAAGATGGCCAGGTTGAAACCGGGGTGGTTAAAGAAGGATGAAGAACGGACCCGGTTCAAATAAAAGCACTTATGGTCGTGAACCTGGCAAAGACCATTTGGAGCTCTATTGCAAAAACAAAACAGACTCAGACGGCATGTATTTTCTTTCCTTTGAAAGGGAAAACACAAAGTTAAAGGATTTAAACCTTTTTCTCCGTTCTTTTTAGAGGAATTAAAACAAAAATTCACATCTGGAATGACAACTCCTAACCCTGCCCCATACCCCCCAAATTAATCAGGCCCTGTAATGGAAATGCTGACAGACTCATAACTCCAACCTTTCAAACACAGATCTGGGATTAAACGGCCCCTGAAGCCCTGTGAGGAGCAGCGCTTGAGCGACAGGATTTTCCAGGCACTACAGGAGATGCAGCAGAGCGGCGTGGGCGCTAGTGATGGGGGCTTGAGTTCTCTGCCCACCCAGGGCCACTGTCCTCTCCTTCTCCAACAAGGGCTGCTCCTTTCCATGCACACCAGCCTCCTGCCCACTGCACCAACCCCACGGGTGCACAGGCACTTCTGCACCCTCCTGTCCTGCACCCTGGAGCACCCACAGAGCTCGGCTCACACGGCAGCTGCATCCCTTCTCCCCAGGGTGCAGGCAGCAGGCGCAGCCGCTCCCTCCATGCTGGGGCACAGCCTGGTAACCCTGGCTGCCTCCTGGCTCTTCCCTTGTCTGGCTGGGATCCCACCACACTGCACAGCCTCTCTGCGACCTGGCGTGCCACAGCTTTCAGGCAAAACCCATAAGCACGGCTCAGTGCACGCTGGCTGCACTAAACCTGACATGTTCTTTCCCTTCAAAGCTGCTGGTCCCTTGCAATTGTTTAAACTTTAGTAGCATTAGTGTACAAGCTGTAAAAATAGAGCCTGATGCCAAGAGACCCATCTAACACGTCTTTGAACTTGGTATCAGCCTGCGGCAGCTGCAGGTTTCTCCCTTCACTGCCTCCCTGGGGCTGCTCCATCCACGGGTGTCCCAGCCGGCGCGGGGAGCCGAGGGGCTCAGTGCCCAGGCAGGAGGTGTCAGACAGGGCACCTATTCAGGGATCTGCTGCCTGGGATGCAGCTCAGGCAGAGGCAGGGTAGGGATAAGCACAGCCAGGATCACCCTGTCTGCATCCAGGAGCTAAGTGGAAGCTGAGTTTGGGGCAGGAGGGAAGGAAGAATTTCTGGGAAAAGAGGATGTAGGAGGCTGAGGATGAACAAAAGCTCTGTGAAGGGCAAGTGTTGTCTGCAGAAAGTTGGTTGTATGGGTGCTCCAGCAAACAGCTTGGCTTTCAGTGTGCCAAGAGCCCCTCACCCTGCGACAGCTTTTCTGGGCTGCTGACTGATGGGAACCTGTGTCAAGGGAGGGGAAGGGACAATGGGCAGGGGCTCAGGTTTTACTTCTCTTCCTCAAACGGGGTCCTGACTTTTCCCAGATCTGGGGTGCAATAAACCCCCAGCCTCACAGCGGGATGACGTGGGGTGTGGATGTTCCTCTCAGCTCTAGGGTGGAATAAATCTCTAGCCCCACAGCACGCTGATGGAATGGGGATGTGCTGCTCAGCTCCCACTTACTCCTTAACAACAGGGGCTGTGCCAAAACAGCCCTTGTTTCTGCACCAGCGAGGTTCCATCGCCGGCTGCGGGTGCCGCGGGGTCCCTGCCGGCACAGAGAAGCCCCCAGCCCTCCAGCCAGCGCCAGGGGCTGGGAATAGCGAGCTCTATTGTTTTCCCACCTGTCTGAGTTACAAAGGACCGATGGATTTTCATGAAATGTTATTAAAAAATGAAAAGGGTTTGGCTTCCGGGCCCAGGCCCCGTTTGCCAAATCAGCCCCAGGCGAAGTTTTATGACTAAGTATGCAATAAAACCCTTTGAAAGAGGGGCTTATGTCCCCTGTCTCCATAGACCCTCTCCCCTCCAGGGCAGCACGTGGTGATTGCAATGCGTTCATATCCTGCTCCATTCTCTTCTGGAGGCATTTTTCCATGACGAGGACAAAATTTCCCTCTGGATGGACCTGCTGCTCCCTGCAGTGCTCCAGCTCTGCCTGCACTGCGATCTCCTGCTGGAGGGGTTGTGGTGGGCTCCCAGGCAGGGACCTTCCTCTCCAGGTGACCATGACAGGGACAGAGCTCCAGCGAGCCACATGCCAGGACAGTCCAGCTCCCAGTAAATGCTGCGTGCCTGGGAAAGGAGCTGCATGCCCTGCAGCTGGCTGAGACGGTGCCCAGAGCAGCAGCCCCATGGGTGCGAGCTGATGCACCCGTATCTGGGTCTCTGAAGGGTTTTTGTGAGAGCTCAGAGGGTGTCAGCCCCCAACAGTTGTGGAAGGTCCTTGGGGAGGGAATTTGAACGGGGCCAGGTAAATAATTCATCGCTGTTGGTGTCAGATGGTGTGTGGTGCACATGTGCTCCATCCACGCAGGCTTTCTGGGTGCAAATCTTTGCTTTGAATCACTTGTAAATAATGTTCTCGTTATTTTGCTAGCTCTAATTAGGACAAAGGGGGAAGAAATTAAGTATTTAGGCTGGCTCCCAGGGAAACTTCACGGTGCAGAGCAGCTCCCTCGGCTTCAGAGCAGTATTCTAAGGGAGCGATGGAAACCCTGAGCTGTTTAAATTTAGACTGGAGGAAGCCCTGGAGGCTGAAGCTCAGGCCTGCGTTGGCCCACGGAGGGAAGCAGGGGAGGTAAAAAGGCCTTTTTCTTTTCTCTCCGTGCCGTTGCATTGAAGGAGTAGAGGGCAGACTGCAGATTTCTCTCCCCTGCAATACATCGCTCCTCTGGCTGGAATCTTGGGCTCCGCTCCTTTGTGCTCAGGGTTTAAATTGGCATTTAACAAGATCTCTCCAGCAGAGTAATGAGACATCACTTTAGTGCTGCAAATACCAATCTGCGGTTAAAAACTGCACGTGTCAACTGATGGCTTTGTTTCCACAGTCGTCTTGTTCGGTGTCAATCTCGTGGCTAAGCAAGCCTTTGAGCAGGGGGGTCTGAGTGTGAGGGATGTAAGTGCAAGCGAGTGGGTTATGTGCGTTATCTGAAGTTAATTACAGCGGGAGAGTGACGGCATCTCGTGTTGGACAACCCGCTGGAGCAAAGCCCACAGGAGCTGCCAAGGGGGCAGCTTTAGGCAAACCTCCCGGATGAAGGCAGGGAGGCTACAAAGTGGGGACTCGGCCCCAAAACCCCTCGGAGTTCTGGCTGGGCTGAGCCAAGGCACAGTTTGCCAGATGAGCCCCATGGGGTGTGGGGTTTGCATGACGTCTGATGAATGAATCCTCCAGCTTCTCTTGCCTTCTCCCTCACCTGCAGAAGCAATCAGATCAGGTGGCAGAAGCGATCGTGAAGGTATGAAAGCCCTGTGCCTGGCAGAGAATGCGCTCTGGGAGCGGAAACAGAGCAAACCCCAGGGTAATTCTGGGCAGAGGGACAGGAGCGATGCTAAAGCACTGGCTCTTGGTGGAGCTCTGACCTTGCCAGGTAGGTGGAAGGCTGATGAGAGGCTGATTTATGGGCTTACCTTTCTCATCCAAGACACATTTCAACAGATGTCCTTTTCACACCATGTCGTGTCACAGCTGAGCACTAGGGATGCTGGAGCTACTGGGGATGGAGGGAAAGGGATAGTGAAAAGGCAGGAGCGCAGGTCAAGGCAGCAGAAGGGCTGCAGCTCCCCACTTGTGTTTCTGCACCGCAGACAGCGTGGTCAGTATTGGTGGGTCCTGGGATGGGAAACACGGGTGCTGGGGTCCCACAAAGGTGGGGACACGCTGAGTGGGGGCAGCAGGGAGGGAGGGAAGCGAGGGGATTTTTAGTGCAGCCATAAAAATTGTGGGGGTCATGAAAGGAGCGGAGCCTGCAATAGGGATTGGGTGGGGGTGAAAGAAGAGCCCAAACCAGCCCTGCATCAGGAGAACACACACACCACGCTTCCCTCTGGAAAGGGCACAGCTAAGGCTGGCTCCAAAAGCGAAATATTTTCCTGTGAAAAATGCTCTGCTTTTCTAATACCAGGACACATCCCTGAAATTGAGTGAAACATCATTGATTTCCTCAATACTCCCCTGCCTTGGAAGCACCGGATCATCTAGAGTGGACGCACGTATCATGCCTGGGCTTGGGGGAACTGCCGGCATGTGGCATTTATTTAGTTATTGCAAGGGAAGGCAGAGAATTCAAGGTTTGCTGCTAACAATTCACCACTCATGAATGTCTTGGAAAAAAAATTCCAGCCTGGCTTCTCATTCAGAAATCTGGAATATGTAGTCCAAGAGCCCTGTCCTGTGCTTAGCAGCAAGAGCACCTTGGAGCAGCAGTAGATGCATGTGGGAGAAGAGAGGGTCAAAGAAGGCGTTCTCTCACTTCTCCTTCTCCTTCTCCTTCCCCTTTCCTAAAAAAATGAATGAATTTTTAAATACAGCTGATTGCTTTGTTGGGATTCCTGGAGGACTTCTGGGCCTGCCTGAGAGTCCATCATGCAGTTTGAAGATGATATTCCCCTGGCTGGACCCCTCAGGCTCCTTGAGCAACCACTCAGCACTCCTACCCATGATGGGGACCTGAGAAACTGTTTTGAGAAGCATCAGCAGAAGAGATTTCATCTCTCTTGCCCAAAAAATATGTGAAAAGAAATGATTGTGCTATGATCAGACTGGCAGGGGTTGGCAATTCTGCTTCTCAGCAACTTCAAGAGCTTGAAATTGATTGTTTTTTTCTGCTGGAAACAAGATCTGACCTCCTGCAAGGCCTTGCAAAATGGGTTGGTGTTGAAACATCCACTGCCGGATCAGAAGAATCAGGGGTTTGATTTGTGAGCATCTGCTTCCCTCTTTCTGATCGGAGATGACCGCAGAGTCCTTGACTCAACCTGTTGAAAACAGCATGGAAATCAATGTGCCTCCACACGAGTCCTCACTTCTAATGCAATCCTGTGTTAAGACAAAAATAGACTTGATCAAGAGTTGCTCCCACTCCTTTATCCTGGCTTCTCCTGCACTGCTGAAGGGCTGCAATGGAGCAAGGATGCAGCACCCCATCCTAAGAGGGGGAGGGATGCCCTTGGTGCTCTGGCAGGCGGGCAGGGCAGGGCTCTGCCGTGCAGGGCATCACTGCTTTGGGGTGAGCACAGACACGGGGGGCCGTGCGGGGGGGAGCTGGCCAGGCTGCTGTGAACGCTCCTTGGGTGTCATCGCTCCTCCCTGGGCTCGAGTTCATGCAGGCTGCTGCTTTCCTGGGTGGACATATGGATGCAGATCCCATGTAGTGAGAGGCTGGGAAAATGAGACAAAACCTTGCACATATTCAAGTGTCTGACAGCTCCACTCTGTGATGCCCTCACTCCGAGCCAGGCAGCTCGGAGCTCAGCATCCTCGAAGCACCTGTGCCTGTGTGCAGGGCTATCAGCATGAGTGCACACTTGCTGAAGGTACTTTGTGCTCCCCAGGGACCGGCTGTGACAATGACCAGCCACGAGCAAACGTCCTCCTCAGTGGTGACCCTGTGGAGCTGGTGGTGCTGAGTGGGGCTCGCTCCTTTGCTCCCATCGGAGGATGCAGGACGAGTGGGTCAGGATGATGGTGATGGCTGGGCAGGGGGGTGGTGAGAAGCTGGTGACCCTGGTGGGGTTGGATGGGGAGAGAGCAGCCAGTGCTGGCCGAGATGTGGGGTCTTGCTTCGAAGGGAACATGCTCCATGCAGGGGACTTGGGCAACAAGCAGCCAGCACCCCTGCAGCCCTGGGAGCCCATGCAGAGGGAGAGGGGCCAAATTCAAAGGAGGATCAGATGATTCCCCCCCTTTTTGTACCCCTGATAGAGGGGGCAGGAGAGGGCATATGGGTCTGGCCATGCTGGGACGCTCCCTGAGCCATGGGAGAAGGGAAGCTAGTGTTTGGAATTGTTTGGTGCAAAAGGGAATGAGCTGAAGACAATGTCAAGCTCTGTAAATATTTATCAGATGAATGGGAGCAGGGGTTTGAAACGTTAGACAGCTGAGAAATGGCTGTTTTAATAATTCTGCTGATAAATTAAAGCTGAGGGTAGTGGGGCAGGGAGAGGGTCAGGGGAGGAGGGGAGTTGTTTAGAGATGTGGGGCTTGAGAAGCCGTTCTGGGCTGAGATGGGGCCACAGTTGGCGAGCCTGGGCCTTCATCCCTGGGGATGAGGATGAGGAGAGCTGCGCCTCTTGCCTACCAGGATTCCAGGGCAGCTGCAGCTCCCTCCTGTCTCGCACAGTCACGGTGTGCACGGGGCTGGTTTCAGGGGTGACACATGAGAGGCAGGGGCAGAGCAGCCCTTTGGCAGAGCAGGGCTGCTCCGTGGAAGCCACCAGAGTAACGGTAGGACAAGAACAGGATGGTGAGCTGACTGGCGGCCACAGACCAGCTTGGCTGCTCTGCAGACTTAGGCATGTATAAGGGGAAAAGATTCAATTCTTACTGTTTGGACCAAAAACTCAGGCTGCAGCCAAGCCCAGCAGCAGTCTGCAAGCAGGGCTCTGGTTGTGAGCATCATCCTGATGCTCAGCTCTCCCCATTTTCTCAACTCAGCATCTAAATCTCCGTGCTGAAGGACCAGACCCCTACCTGCAATCCTCCTTCTGGCTCTCTGGAGCTCTGCCTGGGCTGGGACACGGCGAGGGTTTGACTCACCGCGTTCCATGAAGCTCAATCACCCTCTGGCAGGGAATGCCCGAAATCCTGGTGCCGGGCTTGGCAGGTGAGCATGGGGGAAGCAAAACTTCAAGTAGTTTGCTTTCAAATGTGTTTGCAAGTTTGGAGCCTGCACGTAGAGTTGATTGATTGCTTGGGATCTTGGAAGAGTTGTTGTTTTTTTTTTTTTTAAATAGTGTTATTTTAAACAAAACTTTGCAGTTCCCCTTTAAAGGAGACATCTGGGCTCAATGTGGTGGGCAGGGGAGAGGCAAGGAGAGCAGAGAGGATCCCAGGGAGAGGCAAGCACAGGAAAAAGGGTATTGCTGTGGGGAACTCAGGAGGCAGCTCCCCTCTTTGCCAAGCCAGGGTGTGTTTGCAAGGCTCCAGCCGGGGCTCAGGCCATGCCCACCCTCCTAGTCACTGCTGTTCACGTTGCCCTGGGGCTCGGAGGGCCGGGGGCTCCTTTGGCCCATGACCTGCTGGCGTCTTGGCCCCTGTTTTGCTGCAGGTGAGCCAAGGTGAGACCCTGCTTCTCTGTGGATTCCAGGCAAGAAGAGACCAAAGCCGACAGGAATAGGAATAGGAATAGGAATAGGAATAGGAATAGGAATAGGAATAGGAATAATTGTGCTATGGACTCACCATGAACATTCATATTACTAACAAGTAGGCTAACAGGAGAGAAATACTGGGGAGATAAAATTTCCTGCCTGAGCTCTTAAAGCATCTCTGACACCCTGGAGCTGGGCAGAAGCAGCTCCTCTGTGCACATTGCCCCATCTCTGTTCTTTACAGGACGTCTCCAGCCTTTCCTGCAGCAGCTGGTAGCCAGTGTTGGGGTGGACAGGGCATCAGACTGCGGGGAGCTGTGGTCTGGCCATTTATGTCAGTTCTTAGGCTCCTGTTTTACGTAGGCTTTGGAGCAAGTTGAAGCATGGCTGAGGCAGAGGAGTAAAGCAAGGCTTTTTCATTTATTTGCCTTTTAATCCTCCACCATATTCACCTTTCAGGAAATTCCCGTCTGCCTCCAAGTGGCCGGCTTCTTCCTTGGGCTCTGCATGCCGGCTCCACATGGTTTCATTTTCCTCCGCAGCAATAATAAATCTGTTAGTGAAAGCGTCTGCTGGAGGTGTCTGCTCCCTGATAGAAAATCCTCCCTTGCCTACGCAGAATGTCCGTGTCAGCAGCTTACAAATCCTGCTCCCGCGCCGGCCCGGGGGGCGAGGGGCTGGTCTCGGGGGGCCCGGGATGGGGCTGCCTTCCCCGCTGGGCTGCCTGTGTGGATGCATTGGCAGAGGGGTAAAATGCCTCCAATTAAATTTATTAACAGCCCAATCCGCTCTGCCCAGGCTGCTGGGAGCTCCTCCTATGGCACCGTGGGCTGGGTGACCCGGTGATGCCCTCGCCTGGGTACCACAGAAGCAAGTACAGCCCCCCAGAAGCCAAAAGCTTTCCTGGGAATAAAAGCAAATTGCCCAACCTTGTACCATCAGCTGCAATGCCTCCAAGCCAGCTTTCCACAAGCAGGGGCCTTAAAAGCAGGAAACATTCCCAGGTTCTCCTAGTTTCGGCAAAGTGCTCAGCTCCAAGAATGAGAAATGGGTATTTTTAGTTAATTGAAAGCTGAGATTAACTCATGAACCCATGACTCTGGGAGATTGCACTTTAATAAATCCGATAAATGAAAGCTTTCTGATAAGAATCACTATTTTAGAATGCAACACGATTGTTTTCTCTCCCACCTTGTGGCACCCCAGGCTTGGGTGTAGCTTGAGAGCACCTCAGAGCAAAGACAGGTAATGAAACAAGAGGAGTTGTTGGGATTTTCCCCAGCCTGTGGTTTGCTCTGAGGTTGGCAGGTGCTCTGAGCCAAGGCTCTGGTTTAAAAAGGGCTCCCTAGATTTGAGGAAAACATGGTTTTACTTGATTCGTACAGATATTCTAGGTGTCTCACGAAAACGGTTCTGGCTGTGCTTGAAGTCGAGCCTGGGCATCCTGACACATGAGAGTAAATGCTTTTCGCATGCCAAGCAGAGACTGGAAATCTTTGGATTCCCCAAATCCTCTCTTGGCTCTCCTCCTCCCCAGCCTCTGGCAAAGGCAGAGCAGGGTTTGCCAGGCTGGGACTGCATTTTGTGCTTCAGCTGGTCTTGGCTGGGGCACAGAGCCCACTGCTGATCGGCACAGCCCTGGCTGCCTTCATCCCCTCCTCCTCCTCCTCCCAGCTGCTGATGTTTTCCTTGCCACTATCAACAGGTAGCGAGATGGGTGTTGGTCTCTTCTCCCAAGTAACAAGTGACGGAATGAGAAGAAATGACCTCACGTTGCAGCAGGGCAGGTTTAGATTAGATATTCAGAAACATTTCTTCACTGAAAGGGTTCTCGGCACTGGCAGAGGCTGCCCGGGGAGGTGGTGGAATCCTCATCCCTGGAGGGGTTTAAAAGCTGGGTAGACAAGGTGCTCAGGGATGGTTCAGTGGTGGACAAGTATGGTTGGACTTGATGATCTCAAAGGTCTTTTCCAACTAAATAATTCTACGATTCCTCCCAACAAATGCTCTTTTCTCTGGGCTCTACTAACTGTCCCCATTTCCGATACCAGCCGCATGCTGCAGCTTGCAGAGGGCTGACTTTACAAACCAGCCCCTGGCGTTATCCTTCCCTCTGCTCCAGGATTTTTATCCACCTTGTATAACCGAAAGCTCTTCTGGGAAAAGGAGCTATTTTTATTTCGCTTGAACTAACCTGAGAGCATTTCTGCTGGCGCAAAACAAATTCCACGTGGAAGATAATGAACGAGGCAAAGAGCTGTGCTGGGAAGTACAGACACACCAAAGGAATGAGGCCATTGCCCTGAAGACACCTCCGTGCAGGGAAATGTTCCCCAAAAAGAAAAACCATCATCAGCAATTCAGAAAGGCGCTTGTCCTGCCTCGTGGCAGGGTGGTGAGGGAAAGAAGCACGACTTCAGGGGATTATTTTAACTCTCCCTCTGGATACACAGGATCACAGCCGTGATCCAGCAGCCCCACTCTGTACAGATGAACCCAACACACAGATTAAGGTCTCCTAAGGCCCCTGGCTCCGTGTCCCTCTGGTGCTGCTGGAGGGGTGGTGGGGATGAGCAGAATGGTTGTTCCCGGGGACGATGAGTCCTGCTGTCTCCGTCCCCACCACCGAGCCTGTGGAAAGATAAGCAGCAGATAGGAGAAATCGTTTCCTAACAGCACAAATCAATATTTATTATAATGAAAAGGAGAGATTGATATCAGGAAGGGTGATAATAATAATAACAAAACAAGTCTAAACTTATTTGTATGTATGGTCCGAGATGAAAAAAAATCCCCAAACACAGCCTTTGTTGATTCCTTTGCTTTGTAGAAGCAGATCCCTCTGATATTCTCGCTGAGATTTTCCCAGGCACCCTGCTGAGGTTTTGATGTTCAGCTCGCATCAAGAATGTTGAGCAGGAAATCTAAACATTACTTCTGGTGGTGGCTGATGAGGCACAGAGTGAGGGACAGCGGGGGCCTGTGCCGTACCCTGGGGCAGGTTGGAGAACCTGGATGAAGAGCAAGGCAGGGACTGAGGAGGCACGGAGCTGTGGGTGTCTTCGGGAAGGGCAGAGCATCGACCAGAGCCACATTTCAAACTGTCTTTGAGGTTGTCTTTTTTATACTAGGGTTGCAAAATCAGAGCCCCACATCGTGGGCTCTGATGCTGGCTTTGCTGTTGATCCCCCTGGAAGGACCATGTCCTACAGCTGCAGGAGCCCATCAGGGTGGCTAAGAATGATATTTAGCTGTCAAGGCAGTAATAACATAATAATAACATGAAGATGAGGCAGCATGTGTAGAGCTTTGCTTGATGAGCTGTGGAAGGCTCTGAGGTGTGAGGGTGAAAGCAAGACCCTGTGTGAGAGCAGGCAATGCTCAGGGGTAGAAGGAACAAAGCAGCTCTCGGGACGGTGTTGTGCGAATGGGACTGAGAGGATGCCGAGGGAGAGGCTGTCACTGCCCCGGTTCCGTGAGCACCTGCTCCCCGGATTCCTGCTGCTTGTACCAGTTGGCAGTGAGGGAGACCAGACACCAGTCAGGAAGGAGATGCCTGCTTAATAAAGTGAGCATTAGTAAGAGTGAAAAGCTTTCTGATTAATCAATAAGTCAAATCGATTCATTAAACCTCCACAATTCTTGTCTGTAACAGAAGCCACTAACTCATTGACTCCTCTGGGTAGTGTCCCTGGGTCTCTGCTGGTGCTGTGATCAGTGACACGCTTGTTCCCAGTCCTACATGCTCTCCCCTAGTCACGTTCAGCCTATCCATAGAATCACGGAATCATTTTGATTGAAAAAGACCTTTCAAAATCATTGAGTCCAACCATCAATCTCACACTGCCAAGTCCACCCCTAGACCAGATCCGTAAGTGCCACATCCATGGGGCTTTTAAATCCCTCCAGGGATGGTGACCCCACCACTGCCCTGGGCAGCCCAGCAGCACTTTGGAAAACAAACAGGATTTTGGTGTCGGGAACCTCTTAGCTGCTCGAGACTGGGGTTTGGGTCCGACTCCTGGACATGCAGATGAATGGCGCTCCGGAATGACTCAGACAGCTCCCCCCATCAAGTCATTCCCACCCCTTCCCATCACTGTGCTCCCTCACTGGATTCCTTCACCCCACAATCTTGCTGGTCCCAGCTTCTCTCCTCTTTGGGTTTCTCACACCTGCCACCTGGACCCACACCTCACTGTAGCATTTCTTCCTTTGCATATTCAATCCCCCTTCAATTTACTCTTCTGAAATGCTTTAAAGCTCCAGAGTTCGCTCCTTCAAAGAACTTGAAGCTTTCCTCTCTTCCTCAAAGATTAATTTCAGCTTCAAACACCTGCAGTATCTTTCTTCAATTACTGTATTCCTGCTCAGGAACTTCTCAGGGATTAAAAGTTCCCCTGCATTTTGCTTGACGATATTGAACATTGAGCCAGGCCCTCGCTCCACTGGCAGCGGCAGCTGAAAGCTTCATAAAGTCAGGTTAATCTGATTAAAACCCTACTGTGTGAGGAGAAGGGGTATTTCATTGTCTCGCAAGGATCCTAACATCGCTTACAAGCGGGAAGAGTTATTTACCATCAATCTCAAAGTGGATCTGAAAGTCAAATGCTTTATTCCTGCTCACACGTGATCACTTAAGTGCCAGTTTTTCCTCTTCGTCTCATAAGTCTCAGCTTCCCCGGGCCAGGCAGGATTGCAGCAGGGGGAAAACCATTCAAGACTGCGAGAGTTGACTTGGGGGCTTCTGCACCAGAAGTTGGTAGGAGAAGGTGTGTGGCACATCAGCATCACTGCACCGTCTCCTCCACGTGCTCTTCAGGGAAGAGCTGGCATGTATGTTTGTTACAAAAGGCAATGCCATTGATCTGTATGAGGCATATCTTTATTTAGACATTTCTGCTGTTATGTGATCCGTTCCTGGTGTCACTGACAGTTGTCCCTCCAGGCAGACTGCAAGTCCCACAGCATCCAGCTCCGCAGTGAGCCAGAGAGGGCTTTGAAAATCCAGCATTTCCTAGCCCACTGTTTCCCCAGTAACAGCAGAGGTTGCCAGCCCTGCCCTGGAGGTGGGGGCTCTGAAGGGAGCGCATGGTGCCAGGAGCACGGCTCCCCGGCACTGGGAGGCTTTCTAGCAGGGCGTGAGGCATGAATGAAGGCTGCAGTCAGAGATGGAAAAGAAGGTGAAGAAATGATAGAAAAGGGGATGAAGAAGAGATGAAAAAGGGGATGAAAGAGGTGGAAAAGGGGATGAAAGAGGTGGAAAAGCTCTGCCCCATCTCCACTAACAGCAGGAGGACAGACGGCAGCCCAGGAAGCACAGGTGGCTGCAGCCCCCTCGCTGCTTTGGTGACTTCTCGCCTTCATGGTGGGGAATCCGAATAGCACAGCACTTGTCTTCTCCATCTGGATCCTGAAAGGAACCTGGAATTAATTGATCAATAGTTGCAGAGGCAGTGAGACAATAACATTGACTGAAGCATCACTTGCTTCTCTCCCTCTATTTTTAATTTCTGCAGAGCTAATCCAGTATTCAGAGAACTTTCCCAGAGGATGAACCACTGAGTTGTCTGGGCTGGCGTGTATGGGCTCTGTGAAGACGGACCCCACGCTGTTTCTGGTGAAGGGAGGGTGAAATTTATATCATGGCAGTGAACTGATTCTCTTATCAGCGTTGTCTGCTCAGCATCAAATGAACTAATGAAATATGCAACAATTCAGCTATAGAACAGACCTCACTTTTAAATTAGCACTAATTAGAGATAATTATCTTGGCTGGTTTGATGTTTCTGTGTAATGAGCCTGGGTTTTCTTTTGTTAAGAATTGGTGTGGTCAAATACATGAAACTGCACAGTGGATTTCCACAAGTGCCTTTTATTCCTGATTATTTTAACATCTCTGAGAGGTCAGCTCTTCTTTTTGATGTCATTTTATTTGGCTGCCTCTGCTTGATGGCAGGCAGGGATGTAAAGTAACCCTCATCGTCTCCAAATCCCCGACTGCTGTACAGTTAACACAGCACCATGCGATCTCCACATCTCTCGCAGGGGTTTTCTAGAGCACCAAATGCTGTGGCATCAAAGTGATCGACCACAGGTAGCCAGATTACCTCTCTTATCCCATAATCAGCAATTTACCATGGATCCCTCATTTTTTCCAAGGGAACTTTAACAGCCTGGCTGGTGACGAGCTGCCAGGGCAGAATGCTATAATGTGTGATAAAATTACACATTTCTCTAGGGCAGAGAAAGGCATTCAGCCCTCTCTGCTCTCCCAGAACTGGGGAGCAGCAAACACCACGTGCTTTCCCAGCGGTCAATAGGAGCGATGCTGTGCAGTCCCCTGGCACCCGAGGGCCGGCAGTGGCAGGCAGCCAAGGTAATTATGGCTGCATGGTCCTCTCTGAGTCCCCGAAGAGTCTTTAGGAATCATAGGGTAGCGGCTATAGTTCAAGAGAATGTGGTCTTCAGGGAGCTAGTGCAATTACGGAGATGCTTAAGCCCTCTCCAGCAGCACTTGGCTGCTCCCCTCCTCTCCGCTGTGTCGATGGGGAGGGCAGAGGTGGCAGCCCCCTGCTCCTCTGTGCTGCCCACATGGGGATGGACATAACCCACCACACTGATGCTCCTCCGAGGGGAGGTGGCAATGGGGCGGGGGCTGCCGTACCCCAGAACCGCAGTGGGGCAGCTCAGGAGGGAGCGGAGAGGAGGAGGTTCAGCCACTCAGCACCTCCCCTCTTTATTAACAGCAGGTATTTTCCTTTCCCATTTGTTATGATTAACACTTGGAGGTTATGCTGGATCAAGCACTGGCTTCTGCTAAACATTTCTATAAACACAGACACACACATCCATCGACCAATTCCATACATAGAGATCTTTTCCCGCACCCATTTCCTAAACTCTGGCCCAGGATGGGCCCAAACCAGAATCAGCACTTGAGGGACCCTCATGCTGCCCATGGGAGGCCAGGGGAAGGGCACAGAGCCCAGGGCTGGTTCTGCTGATAGCATGGAGCCGGCGGAGCTCATGGTACTTTACATCCACTGGACCTTCATCTCGTGTCGGCTTGACCCCGGGCTCCCCAGGGCATGAGCAGGTCTCATAAATTCCTAAAGCTGTTTGGTGTCGTTGGCTCCTGCAGGAGCTGAATGTGCCATCTAAGGCAGAACCGTGCACACTGTGGCTACGGAAAAAAATGATCTTGGCTGGGTTTCTATGAAACCACTCAGCGAGCGAGAGTGAGAGATGCGGGGCTGTCGCAGGGTGCTGGGGCTCCGCAGAGCAGCTCCGCGAGCGCTTGTGAAAGGGAGAAGAGGATTTGGCAGCCTCTTGTACTGCCCGAACTAAAGCTGGGGATGGGGGATGGGGGGTGTCTGGTTGTGGGGGGCTGCAGTGACACCCCCAGGCGAGCTCCTTTGCAGCAGCGAGCGCCAGGTGCTGGTTGCCCAACCTCAAACCTCAGCGCTCTCATTCGAGGAGGTCGCAGCAACGTGGAGTGCGAGAGCATCCAAGCCCTGAGGCCACGAGGAGGGCGTGAGCTTGTGAGAGGAACAGGAGCCCGCAGGGCAAGGCGAAGGAGAGCAAAGGAGAGCAAAGCGGGAGCTGTGGGGCTGCTGGGGGCTGCGCACGGAGCCGGGAGCATCCCTGCCCTTCGCTCCTCGGCAAAACAGCGGAGCCGCAGGGCTTGGAGCAGCCTGACCTGCTCCTCCTCAGGCAGGGGCGTGCGAGGGAGGGCAACGGCCCGATGGACGAGCAGGCGTCCAGCAGCGAGAAGGCAAGGGCGTCGGAAGCATCGCCTGAAGCAGCGAAGGCTCGGGCTGCCCAGAAACTTCTTCCTCCTGCCAGAGCCTCCTCTGCAGCCCGTCCCAGAGGGGCTTGCGAGAGCGGCTTGCTGGAAGCCCCCAGATGCAGCAGGAACCGCAGCCCCGGGGGCTTCCCCCATCCCAGACCTGGGAGAAACCTGCGCTTGAGGTTTGCCCAGCGCCGGCTCCACCGCCCGAGGGTGTCGGGGACAGGGAGCCGCCACCCGACCTGGTCTCTATCTTCTGCTTTCACAGCCGCGAGGCTTCCGTGGCTCAAAAGGGACTTAATGGCTCTTTAACTGCCGAGAGACCCTCGCCTTTTGTCCTCCCCCCCGGCCGCTAAGCGCTCCCTCCGGGCGCATCCTGACCCCTCCACCTTGTGCTTCGCCTCAGGGGTTCGAGGGCTGCAGCTGGGGGTCCCTGTGCTGCCCCTGGGCTCCTGCATCCCACCTTCGGCGGAGGCTCCTCTCCCCAGGGAAATCCATCCCGGAGTTTTAGTGAGGGAAAACAATCAAAGAGCAAACTTGGGGATGTGTCTTCCCTTGTCTGGTTGCTTTTTCCATGAGGGAAGATTTCTAGAGGCTTTAGTGCCCCCAGAAAAGGTCCCTCCTGCCCACCCTCCCCAGCGGCTCCTCATCCAGGCTGGAGAATCCTGCCCCGCGCGACCTCGATGGTGCCGGGGCAGCAGCTGTGGGTTCAAGGATCCCTCTCCCTGCGTTAGGGCTCTGCGAACAAGCCCGCACTCGGAGAAGGAAAACCAGCAAGTCTCCTGCTTTTAGTAAACAAGCCTTTGGCTCCCGGCATCCCCCCACCACACATGTTCCTCGCTGCATCCATCCCTGCTCGCTTGGCACGTTTCCTCCTAACCAAAGAGTGATTGGATTCTATGGGAGGAGAGGGAGCATCTTCCCTGGGAGGTTGCAGCTCAAACAGAAGCCTTCCCTTTGAGCTGGGCCATCCAGGAGAACAATCTCGCCGCCCCAGCCCTGCCTCGAGCAGCCCAGCAACACATCCACCGTTCTCCTTTGGCATCAAAGCCGAACGCAGCCCCCATCACCCGGAGCCAGCAGCATCACAGCAGCACAGACCTTCGCCTCTCGCAGAGCGATGGAAAGCGGGATTGATTGCAAGAGATCAGACACCGAGTCTCTCATTAACTTCTGCCAACACCTGAGCGCCTGACAGACACTTGCCTGTCTGGATTATCTTCTGCACATTTCCAGCCGCTGGCCCTGGGCCCGCTCCAGCCCCTCTTCACTCAATAACTCACAGTGTTCCTGCAGCTCAGCCCCACCTGCAAAGGCTCCCACTGCAGCATCCAGCCCCCAGCACGGCTGAGCGGCTCGCTCTGTGCCTCCCCACGTCCCGCTATCTGTAACGCAGGGCAAGAGGATGCTCGCTCCCCCCTCGGGAAACGTTTCCCTCAGAGCAGCTAGAAAAGCCCCAGCACGGGCAGCCTGAGCCCAGCTGCCCCGAAGATGATGTCAGGCTGGATTGGCACACGGCTGATGGAGGATCTCCAAGGCATGACCTTTCTCGACATGCCAGAGCATCTGGTGTTGTGAAGTAACGGGTAAAACACCTGCGGACACCGGCCTTCAGCACAGGCCCCCTAAACAGAGGAGGCTGCCAAGGGCCGCACCGCGCATCCGAGGGGAAGGGTGCGAGGAGTGGCTCCGGCTGCCCCACCAGCTTCCATCCCTGACTCTGGGCCCCATGGCAATTTGTACAGCAGCCAAACCCGGTTCTCCTTTGCCCGGGACCCTCCTGGCCGGCTGTGGGCAGGTGCATCCTTCCAAGCCCTCCCCACAAAGCAGGCTGGCACGAAGCTGGTGCTCAGGGCTGCAAAACCCGAGAGAGAGGGAGCTTTAAACTGAGGAGGAGACAGGAGCACAGGCCTAGTTTGAACACAGGCAATGTCAGGTTCTCAGGGCAGGGAAAGGCAGGGCAGAGCATCACTGCTCCAGTCCCAGCACAGGGCAGCAAGCGAGGCCGCTGCCAGCTCTGCGACACAGCTCCCTCCTGCCTCACCCCGAGCATGGGAACACAACCTTTGAGGAACGTGGCAGGTTCTCTTTAATCTCACCCACTGATAGCTTTGCTGACTAGAAGTTTTGTGGTTTTTTTTTTTTTTCCCCCCTCAAAACCTTTTGTGTTACCTTTTGTTCCTGGTCGGGTTTGATATCCCTCTCCCAGGTGCCATGGCCGCTCCAGGCTCCTCTCCTCCTGCCCTGTCACAGCTGCTTTTAAGAGGAGCAGCAGCAGGTTAACCTCGTTAAGAGCCTTGCCTCCCTCTTCTCTCGAGCTCCATACTCTTCAGAAGCCAGGTTATGATTCCAGGGCACCTTTGAAAGGCGAACCAATACAGCTTGTGAAGAGTAAGATGCTCTGTGCAGCCAGCACATCCCTCTAGGCACAAAACTCCCAAAGCTGCTGCAGCAGAAGACAGGGCATCTGCACCCCTAAGGAGGATCCTTTCACCCACCCCCCCTCCAGCTGCACCAGGGGGACCAGCTTGGAAACAGGAAAATTGCTCCACTTTTCAGTGCTGTTTTTCACCCATTCATTCCCCACACACACTGCTGTTAATTCAACAAAGAAACAACGCTCCTCTGGGAGCGACACCCTCCTGCCCACAAACCAAAGGCAAAGCTTTGCTGGCAATGGAGCTGGCCACAAATCCACCTGGAATGCCCAGGGAGGACGCCAAGTGCACAGGGAGGCAGCCCCAGGCAGAGCAGAGAAGCTGTGCCCACAGCCCTCTGGGTCAGGAGTGGGGAGCACTGGAAGAAGAAGAAAGCGAGAGAAGAAAGCGGTGCTGGAATACTACAAGAGGGCATCGGGGTTTCATTATTCTAACCTAGAGGTGCCTGCTTTCAAGAAAAAAAGCATCAAATTAGCATCTTTGAAACAACAGCAGAGAGGAGATGCAGCAAGTACGTTCATCCTCCCTCGTGCACATCTGTCTCAGATCGCCCTGCTAATTTCAAGTTACTACAAACTCCTTTAATTCCCTGCCAGAGCTTTCAAACAAAATTCTCTTTAAACCACAGGCGAGCCAGCTCCACGGCCTCAAATTAAACATGCAAGTGAGCAATAAGAACAGAAAGAGAAAGGTCAGGTCGTGTTTCACAATGCACGCAAACTCCTGTCCAGCAGGAAGGAAGATGGGGAGACAGACCCCTCCGTGGGAGCACTCCCCCACCTGCCCAAGCCCCTGCAGCTCTGGGGTCAAAAGGCACAGAAGCACATGGGAAATAGATGGTGAGGAACCCTTCTCCCCAACAGCACAGCACCTGCTGGGCACCAGCCAGAGCAAGGGGGAAACAGTCACAGTGCTGTGTGGATCCTCCAGTACAGCAGCTTAGGGTCAAAGCTGTGCCAGTCCTGCCCAGGCTGGCTTAGCCAGACCTTCCAGCCCCAGCTTCCCTCCTCTCCAGCAACCACAGCATCTGTCTGGGTCTTCCTTTTACCAGAGACTCTGCTCTGCACCCACTCACTCATAAGTGGTCCCAGCTGGCCCCAGGCGTGTCTCAGCAGGAGGTTTTAATCTCCTAATTGGCACATCCCAATGGAAAAGCATTTAGACAGATAGTAGTGCTCTCAAGGGGTTCTTCTCCCATGAAACAGCTTACGGTGCTGCGTGTGCTGGCATTGTTATCTTGTACGGTGCAGCTCAAGCTGTCTCCTTCCTTGCTAGTGAGGTTGCTCCAGTAGAGAAGCAGGATCTCCATCCCTGGGGAGCAGAGGATGCATGAGGGTGTTGAGGGGCAGAGCCATGGTGAGCAGGGAAAAAAAGCATTTTGATTTGAACTGCAGGTAGCACAAAGCTGCAGTGATGCCGAAGACTCATGGAGGGGTGGAGGAGTGGAGGTAGGGTGGAGTCTGGTGGAGTTTGGGTCCAGATGCCCTCCCAGTGTCATGGTCCACCAAGGTGGCTGAGAAGCGGGATGTAAACCCTTGGAAAGGACCAAGCTTTGGCAGCAAATGCACCTGCAGAAACATTCCCTCGGTCCCTGTGCTTTCTCATCTATCAGGGAGCAGAAGCAAACTGCAAGAGGGCTCAAAGCTCCTGTAAATCAGCATTGCTGAGTAGAGTAAATATGCGCTGATTTATGCCTGTGAAAGACCTGTCTGGAGAGGAAAAGCTGTGCTTTCTGTTTCTGGACAAGAACAAATTGAAGAAAAGCACAACCAGAAAACTGAGATTGAGCAACCAATTCAGCGGAGATCTCCCTCCCCTCATCCTCCCCATCGCACTCTGGACACGGAGCCCCTTGGAAGAGCTGACCCCCACTGTCCCCACAGCAGCAGCTCGGGGCCCTGGGAGAAAAGAGCCCCCTCCCCGTGGCAGACCCCATGTCCCTTCCTATATCTGGGATCTGAAGCTTAAATAAATAAGTGGCAGTGTAAATAAATACAAAGTGTGTAGCTTGAGAGGCAGGTTAACGGCTGGGGAAGCCAGGCTTGACCTTGGTGACACTTCAAATTAGTTCTGCTGTGCTGGGCTGGGGCTTTGAAGGGATTTGTGCTCTGGCTGGATGTGGAAAGAAACATTAAAATTCATCATGTAAAGAGGCTCTCTGGAGCTTCCTTCCTCCTGGGGAGAGACCTCCGCCTCCTCCTCCAGTATCCCAGGGAGAAAACATGCAAGCAGAGGAGGTGCTGGGGAAGGTGGGCAGCTCAGGGGTGGGCATGCGGGAGGAGATGTTGAGGAAGGTTGGCAGCTTGGAGGTGGGCACACAGTTCACTCTTACACTAATGTAGCTGCCAGGGATGCAGGAATTGGCAGGCCAGGAGCGGATCATCGCCGTGGCACATCTGGCCTGTGCTCCCACCAAGCTGGTGCAGCCGGATCCTCTCCCGCTTCAGATGAGTCTCTTAGACTTAGGGGCAAGTGTGTAACACACCCTACATGTACGCTGTGTAGAGATCCGCTGGTGTTCATGTCTGATGCACATCCATATGCATGCGCAGAGATAAAATTCATTAGAAGGGGGCAGGGTATATATTACTAGTGCGTAATGCATGCCCTGCAAGGCAAGTAGACTGCAGAGAAGACTACATTACAGGAACAAAAGGGGTCGTTTGTACAGGTCGAGCTCAGCCCTCTTGTGAGTGTGTGATATGCTACAGGTTTTAATTACCTAAACCCACGCTGGACTTCCTGCAGGTTTGTGTCTCTGACGCGGGAGCAGCCTTCTGCCAGGGCAGTCTCCAGCTCTCAGGCACAAGGCGTGTTAATTCCTCCATGGACTGACAGGACAGTTTTTGGCTGGGAGCTTCAGCCCCAGCGAGTGAGGCTGGTCCCTCTGTGAGCTGCTGCCCACTCGGCTGCCTCGCTCCCTGGCTGGACCCCACCAGGACACCCAGGGGCTGGCAGGATCCCTGCGAGGGATGCTCTACACGCCCAGCCAGGGCTGCTGGCTCTGCCTGGAGGGCAATGAGACTGCTGCGAGGAGTGTGAATCCAAATGGCATCACTGCAAACACCCAGCAAGTGCCAGCCTGTGCAAATCAACCTATTTTTAACAGCCACAGCCTGCCGGCCTGCCCTGCTCCCCTTTGGAACCTGCCTTGAGCCTTGATGTATTTGTTTTCCGTCTTTATTAAGAGTCTCTCACAAGGGTCTGGTGAGTGAAGAAATGCAGCAGGGGTTGATTCTCCAGTGCTGTTCCAGTGCAGAGCAGCCCCTCCAGCCAGCCGGCAGCAGCAACCACGCTGGGAGCGTTGGATGGGGATGGGGTCCCCTCCCTGTCACCGCCAGCCCTGGGATGCTGGGGGCAGGGACACACAGCAGCGATTGCCCAGCCCTGTCCATCTGCGTCCGTGGCTGCGGAGGGGAGAGGACCTGCAGAACCAGGGATGGCTCTGAGCCTTCTGCATGTCTTTCAGTGCAAGTGAGGATGCAGGAGCCGGTGCTGGTTGTGCTGGATCCATCCCATGTGCAAGGATTGCGGGGAGCATTGCACCCACTCCTAGAGGGTCCACACCACGGCTCCTGCACGCCCTGCGCTGCTGGTGCCCGTGCTGGGGTGGCTGTGGTGGCACGTGGTGATGGAGGGTGGCAAGGGGACAGATGAGCATCTCAGCTCCTTTCCGCAGAAGGAAAACTTCCTGCCTGAACTGCCAGGCAGGAGGATGCTGCAGGGCCTTGTGGTGTGTGAGGCACTGGGCTCACAAGTTTTCCAGCCCCTGATGAGGACTGGGAAGACGAGTTTGGATGATTTTGGCTGGTGCAGTGACTCAGCCTCCTGACAGCCCTCCGAGACCTTTGCCACTCCACCTAAACAGGGATTATTTCATCCTCTCAGAATGGCTTAAGCACTAATAAAAGGCATTAAAAATTAATTTTCCACGCTGTCTGTTGGTGTTTCTTCCATCCCTGGAACGCGCTCAACAAGCAGAACTGATAAGCAAAACCCAGACAACGTCCTCCATGCTAATGCCCCCGTGCAGGCGGGCTCCCCCCAGCCCCGTGCTCAACATCAGGGGCTGCTGTGCAATCATTAACGCTCCCTCTTGCTCTCTTTCTTGGAGGAAAAGAAAAGGACAGATTCCGCTGGCAGCCTGGTGATTTGCTCCGGGTGTCAGGGCTGTTCTCTCTCTCCTGCTGTCAAATGCATATGCAGAGGGGATTTACACTCATGCATGCAGGCGGCACTGTGCAGCACTCTTCTGCTGTCCAACGAGAGAGGGGAAACCAAAGAGGCAGGTGCAGGAGCAGCAGAGGATCAGCCCGAGGCTCAGGGGCTCCACTTGGCCCGTGCAGGGGTTTATTGGGGCCCATGCAACAGCTCCTCTGGTTCAGGAGCTGTTTCTCCCAAACCTGCTCTGGCTGAGACAGGAGGTGCTGGCCGGCATCGGGGATCCCTGTGTCCAGCTCAGGGCAGGTTAGGATGGACGGACATGTGGCAAGGACATGTCTAAGCAGAGAAGACAACGCCTGGACCCCAAAGTGACCTTGCGAACCAGCGCAGGGTCCTTCCTAACACCATGTGTACGAATGCCCCGTGCTGGGTGTGGGGACTGGGCCCATCTGTGGGGCCACCAGCGCTGCCGGCCCCACGGGGACCAGGGCCACCAGCCCGGGAAAGGCGCCAGCGCCCCGTTCCCAGCCAGCACCGCTGCTGCGCCCGCCTCGGTCGCCTCGGATCCACCCAATTACAGCTAATTAGCTTTTCTGCCATAAAACCCTAAGGAGACAATGGAGAAAAGCCTCCTGCCTTTGACAGTAATGAAGTTAAATAGATATTTATTTATCCTTTTATTAGACAAACCAATTATAATTTTACGCTTGAAATAGCTAATTTTTAAATGTGATGTCGAAGCATATGCATGTACCAGCGTAATATATAGCCAGAGCTGGCCTATAACAATCCTGCCTCATTAACAGCACGGCCAAGTTGGTATTTAAATATACTCTAATGCACCCATTCATAAAATGATAATTAAAAATACGCTGAAATGCAGCTATTAGGACAGAGATCCTGGTTATTTATAGGCTCTGTTTTCAGTTGTGAATGATAAAATCCTGAGTAACTGCTTGGACTGGTGAAGTTTTGCTTCCCCCACGCTCTGACCCGCTGTGGCTGGGAAAGTAGAGGCTGGCATTTCCCATCGAGGCTGCCACCCAACCGGGCAACCACGGGAGGGATGCGGGTGCACCTGGGCTGAGCTGGAGAAGTCCCTGTGCTCCCATGGCACTAGGGCACCTGCACACCTCTCCTGCCCGGCACAGAAGGTGCAGCTCTTCCATGCAAAACCCAGCCTCGATGCAGCTCTTGGCTGGAAGACTGGAGCAAGGAGGGGATTTATCCCTTTCCAGAAGGCTGAAAACTAAAGGAGCAGAGTGGCAGATCAGGCTCCAGGCTGATCCAAGACAACGGCCCTCAAAGAGGTTCAGGTCTATCCTGCCATCCCTTGTCCTGCTCCACTTGTGCTCCTGCCCAGGTTCCCAGCACGCACCGGTAACTGTGGCCCCATTGCCTCCTCCCCAGCTGGAGCAGGCTCTGGTTTCCCCCTCCTTTCCCTGCCATCTGGATGTGGGGTCGGGTGGCTGGAGACCATCTGACTTCCCAGCCAAACGCCAGATACCTGAGACCAGAGAGGGACTTTTAAAAACTTAATTTCCCTGGCTGTAATGCTTCAGCGAGTGCAGGTCAGAGCTCAGCTCAGCTGGGCTGTTCTAGCTCCAGGCAGGATCCACCACAGCGCTGTGCGACCCCGTGGTGTTTGGGGACACCTGGCCCGGCAGCCCAAGCCCTGCAGCCCCGTTCCAGCCCGGCACGTGGGTCCTGGTGCCACTGATGCCGCCCGCTGCTCCGGCTCTGCATCGACTCCGTTCTTCCCACAGGAGTGGGGCCTCCTGCACGCATTTCTGGAGGCAGGCAAGGGCGACTGGGGAAATGAGAAATTTGCTTTAAAATGTGATTCCAGCCACCTCACACCTAGGGAGGATTTTCAGCTAATTCTGCTGAATATTTCTAGTTGGAGGCATTTTTGCTCCAGGGCCAGAGGTACAGACCAATCCATGAGAATCTGGTGGGTTTGCATCCCCAGGGGCTGGGGCACCGGGTACCACTCCCAGGGATGTAGGAGACCCTTTCCCAGCCCATCCTCTGTGTCTTCAGAGTGGAGTTCTGCAAGGCGATGGATGAGGTTTGGTGGGACAAGGGCAATCCTTTGCGAGTCCTAGTAGTTAAACACTTCATACCTCCTCATTGGGTCTCCTACCGCTTGGGGCCCTGCTGCGCGTGGGAGTCCAGGGGGACCCAGGGCAGCGGTGGAGCTGCAGAGGCCCTGGTACAGCTCTTCCCTGCGTGAGCACTGTCCTACAGCTGGGTCTGGGCTTTGCGGGACGGGGCTGCTGGCACTGGAAGGTGGTTTCAGGTGCTGTGCATGCTGTGTGTCCCTGTTCCCTGCACAGCAGTCTTTGCCTCTCTCCCAAAGCCACTGAGAAGGAGACGGGAAGAGGCTTTCCAAAGGAAGAGGCTTTCCAAGGACAGCCAGCTGCCAGGAGGGCAGGGCAGAGGGGGAGGAGTACTAGAGATGTTCTGGGAGCCTGGAGCTATGGGCAGGAGATGGACAGAGTCACCGACACTCTCAGACGCTCGGCATGTTTTACATCCCCCATCTGCTTCCCTGCCACCACTGCCATCTGGCTCCTTCCCAGCCTGGATGCTTCCTGTGGGATGCCTTGATTCTTCACCAGGTTCAGTGGTTTCAGCATGTGTGGATCCCTGGCTTCTGCTGCCATTTCCACATCACCAGTGGTCAAGGGCTCATCTCTACGCTGCGGCTGGAGCAGTGCTCCTGGCTGCCCTTTGCAGGGTGCAAGTGCTCTTTTCTACCACCTCACTGCTTTCTGCCTAAACTGCTGCCACAGCATCGTCTCCCCTGCCCTGGGGAACCCACAGGGAACGATCATCGGGTTTGCAGCACCTCCTGCTTCTGGCTTCATCACTTTCCCTAGGTTAAAGCAGGCTGGTTTGAGACAGTTCCCACAGAGCATAAGTGAAGAAAGACTTTATGACCTGAAAGAAGAGCAAGACCTCCACAGAAGCTGATGGGATTGGGAAGTGGTCGGTGTCACAGCTTGACCACACCGTGCCACTGCTTGTCTCCTTCAGCCAAGCCTGGACCAGCGAGGCTGCAGTCCTGAGAGGGTGGGGAGGTGTGAGTCCACATCCATCTCACACAGATAACACAGCATTCAGGCTGGTGGATACAGCGTGAAAGGGCTTCCAGGGCTGGATGCAGCCAAGAAGTGGATTAGAGCAGCTCTGAAGCTGATTTTCAGTCACTTGCTAGAAGCATGTGCCACAATGAACTGATGAGGAATGGGCCAGAACCCATTCAATCCTCTGCTCTGTGTGCCCAGCTGAGCGTGCACCCTGCCTGCATCTCAGCGGTACCAACCCCTCTGGCTGCAGAAGCCCCCTGGCATTCTTTCCTCCCAGGATGCTGCCCCAGAAAGCAGGGTCTCACCCCAGATCCCCCCACCCAGCTGTGTCCCTCCTGTCCCTGTGCGGCACAGAGAGGGTGACACCTATCCGTGTCCCACGAGGTGTGGGTGTCCTTCATCCTGCAGTGAGGGAGGGTCTGCTCACAGCCTCCTGGAGTGCCCCTGTGCTGGGTCCTGCTGGGGCAGCCCTGACACCCTGGAGATAGCCAGAGCAGTCCTGACACCATGGCGATGGCTGGAGCCATAGCACCTTCTGGGGACACTGAAGGCTGGGGGGTTGCTTACTGGTTTATCTGGGCTCTGCAGGAATACTTCTGCATCTAGAGGGCTGGGGTCCTCCCAGAGACAGAGGTTGGTGACACCCCCAACCCCTGCCCAATGCAGGGCTCCATGCAGCCACCTTGCACAAGGGAAACCTGAGGCTTGGTCCCTGCCTTTTTCCCAGCCCCCAATGAGCAGCAGGGGAGGTGGCAGCCCCCCCTTGTCCCCCCTCCACATCCCGCTGGGCCTGGGGCTGCTGCCCACTGGCAGACACTGGATGGCACTCGCACGCCTTGGCACGGTGGCTGCTCTCCTGAGCAAAGCAAGGGGGGAGAGGGTTTACCCCAAACACTGGATTATAGCAGCCTCCCCACCCCCTCGCAGCTGGGGGAGCGCTGGAAATGCTGAGGCAGCCCCACGGCTCAGTTCTCAGCCAGCACTGCCCACTCAGCACCATCCCCACGGCCACCGCTCGTCTCCGCGCTGGGGTCTCCGGGTGGGTGGACTCCCCTCCGCCGAGCAGCAGCCCCCACACCTGGGGAACTCGGTGGGAATTACAACACATCATTTATTAAAGGGTTGCTGTCAAGGTTGACAAGCCCCCAAATTAAGTAGCTTAAAAATTCCATTAGCTGAGGTCTTTCTGGTGCCATGTCCTATCTCACTTTTGTTTATCAACCTTCACGGCTCTGAATATCTAGTAGCTGCTCAGCTGTGTCCGTATGGTGGAGAGACGTGAGGGGGAGGACGGGAGACGGGGGGAGGGAAAAGTTCACCACCATGCAGCACGTACAGGGATCTCTCCATAAACTCACTCTGGCAGCTGCTCACACCACCCTGTGAAAATGAAGGAGCGGGGGGCAGGTTTACACATATTTAGCACGGCAGCAGTGGGAGAGCAGGGAAGGAAAGGGCTCTGGCTTGAGTTTTAGTTTTCTGAGGCTCATGCTGTGGTCCAGATCCTGCTGTCCCTGCCCAGGTGCAGTGTCCTGTGCCCCTCCAGTCACAGGCTGCAGCCTCAGGAGGGGACAGAGAGAGGGAGGGAGAGAAGAGGCTTCAAGGATGCAGCTGCTGGAAACAGCTCTGCCACCCTGCCCGAGCCCAGGTGTGTGCCCTCCCGTCCATGCTGTGGCCGTCCCTAACCCTTACGTGGAAGCAGGAGTAGGAGATTTTGTGTCTGTAAGTCCATCTGTGCTCATTACTCCCAGTCCCTCTAGGCGAGGGCACCATAGGAACTTGAGGAGATGGCAGAGACCTCTCCAAGAGGGGAGAAAACAGAGAAACTGCAGCCTACTTTGTTCAAGCAACCAGCTCCAAGCCTCAAACTTAATCTGCCTGCAGAGCTGAAACTCCTTCCAGGGCTGAGCAATTAGAGGGAATGCTGTCCTGAGGCGATGTCACGCAGCACTGCAAGCTACCTAATAGGCAGGGGGAGAAGCCCTCTGCTCCTCGGCAGGGAGATGCTCCAGCACCCTCGGAATAATCAGCACAGGCCCCTGACCCTGCGGTGACGAAGAGCTACGTCCCTCTGCTTCTCCGTGACAGCAATGAGGAGCACTCAGAGAGGGGAATGACAAAGCTGACTCCTGGAAACACCTGAAATGTCAGTCGAAAGATGATTCTCCTCAAATCCCAGCCTGATTTGCAAGTCAAGGAGAATGGGATCTATCGGGATAATCAACCAAACTTCAGGAGACATCTTCAAAACTCCATTTATTTTTAACAACTCCGTCGCACCTCTGCTCCGTGAACATGGAGCCGTGTGTCTCACTAACAACCTGTCTGTGCCGGTCCCCTGGGCTTGCTTGGGTCAGGGTTGCTCAAAGGGGAGCCTGTTTATTTAAGAACAGGGCTGAGACCCAGTGTCCCGTTCAGCGCTGCGCTCTGGACGCCCTGTCAGACTGGAGCAGCTTCCCAAACTCAGCGAGGACAGCAAACGCCTCCATACAAACCCGCTTCATCGGCAGTCGAGTGTTTGTGCACTGCTGGCGCTGGTGTGGAGGCGTTGGTGTGGAGGGGTGTGTTGGTGCTTTACACCATGCATGTGTGCAGGGATGGGCAAAGCCCCCCATGAAAGCCTCCCCTCGCCTGTTGTTTCCATGAGCAATTAATGGGTGTGAGGGGACTGAGGAATCTGCATGATACAGCTAGAAAAAGCAAACTGCTCTGCTCTGGCAGGAAGGAACCCGGCTATTTTTAAGTTCAGGGACGATGCACACAGCCAGATAAAATATTCAACCTTGTACAAAAGAAAACAGGAGGAGACTAGAAGCATCCCTGCTCTGTCTGTCCATCCCTTGCAGCCCACTCCTCACCCACTCCCTGGGTGTATGACGGCTCCTGGAAGCCCCGACAGAGCCCTGTGACCCCCGCCTGGAGCTGGGAGGGTGCAGGGAGTCAGGCAGGGGGATGGATAGCCAGGTAACAGCTCCATGCTGAACACCGACTGCTAAATATGTGCCGGGCCAGCTCTAGGAAATGCTTGTGAAACCCAGTGACCCAAATACGCCCACCCAGAACTTGTCCCTGGCTGAGCAGAGCGATGATGAGATGAAGCAGCAGATGAATGGTTGGAAACCACCCTACTGGGGAAGTGATGCTGCTGGCCAAGGAGACGAGCAAAGGGCTTGATTTACCCCCATGAGCAGTGGGGTTGGTAACGCAGCCCTGTGGCAGTGATGGGGGGCACCCTGCACACACCCAGCCCATCGCCCTGATCCTTGGGGTCCCTGGCAACCCCGGCATGGGGGGCTGTGGGCGGCGTGGGGCTTGTGGCCTCTGGCTCAGAAGTGATGGCTCCTGACAAGCGTACGGGGGGAGTGGAGCAATGGGAAAGCAACCTCATTGCGGGCGATCATGTCAGCGTGGGGAGCGAGACCCCCACCACTGACCTACTTACAGCTTAAAGGAGCAGTGAGGGGCTGCGGGGGGCTCCCAGCTGCAGCGGGGGCTGTGCTGCCTGGGGTGCTGGGGAAGGCACCGGCACAGCATCCGCACCCTGTGATGATAAAAACCCCATGGGTGCTGGCTCTGTTTCCCTTGCCCCTCCATCCCCATGATGACACTGAGCACAACAAACCAAGGAGATGCTCTTTGCTTTTTGTTGTCACTTCCAGTAACAACGGCAACTACTGTTATTGCTGTTTGCTCCAGGGCTGCAGAAAGCAACACCTTCTCCTGCTGGACAACAGAGAGAAGGATGGTGAGGACATTTTTGCAACCCAGGAGGGATCCATTGGTGCTCTTGGCCACTTGATGGGAGCACGAGAGGGGAACAAAATACAAAAGTATTTCCTGTGCAGCCACGGGATCAGTCTGAGGCACCCTGGTGCTGGGAACAAATAATCTTGTTTTATCTTTAAATCCGAGTGTATTAGAACTGAAATGGATGATTTTGCTATGAACTCTCTATATACAAATAAGAATGTCTTGAAGAAATACTTTCAGGAGGTCAAACACTGTTTGGCCTGGACCCACTTTGCCCCATCGCTGGGTCCTGCACCTGATGCTGGTGAGGCCATGGCCACAGTGCCCTCATGTCCCTGCACACAACAACTGCCCTAACATCCCCTTCTGTGCACAGGTTTTCATAGGAAACATTTTCCTTTTGTAAAGAAAGAAAGCAGGCTCGTGGCTCACCATGCGTGTCAAGACTCGCTGCTGCCTCAGTGCTTTCCTGTGCCGGGCTGGGATGCGCAGGCATCACCCGCTCTGCCCAGCAGGGCTGGGGACAGAGGCGGATGCTCTTGCTCTGTTGCATTGAGAAATCTGGGATTATTGTTTGTATATACGACTACTTACTCCTCAGCACTACAGCTGCTTGCCTTAGCTGTTCATTTGCATGGGCATTTTTAAAACAAGAAACCCAATCACATAAAACCGGGAAGTGAATAACACTAGAGGTTTTGAGCAACTTGTCTGTCTCCTGTTTCCCTGGGAGAGCATTTGCAAAATTAAATCATTTAAGCTATCTATCTGAGACGTGATGGCAATGAAATGGATAGGAGAAATAAGAAACAATGGGGCGAAAGCAGTACCAAAACCACCACCAAAACCACCCAAGATTAAAAATGAGCTTTAATGAGTTTGGTTTGTAGAGAGAATGTTCTGGATGTGTGCTGGATCCGTGCTAGATGCTAGATACAGCACACACAGATACGGGATCTTAGAGGTCTTTTCCAACTTCAGTGATTCTCTGGGTCTCTGCTCAGCTCAGGGGGTTTCTTTTCTCTTTTGGCTGATGCTGAGCCCTGGTTGGGGCTGGGAAGCGAGTGGCAGTGCGGGCGGGCGCAGCTGAGTGCCCCGCTTCCCTTTGTCTGCCTTTCCCCTGACTCGGGGCGTTTCACATCCCCATTGACAACGTGTTTGAGACATTCAGACATTGAAGTGACAGTGGCATTTCCATGACCTGAAACCAGAGCCTCTGCCGGCGCGGGCTTTGAAGACCTTGGCTGTCCATAATCATGAGTTCGACTTTATCAGGCTTTTAAAGAGCAGATGATGGGAACAGCTAGTGACAAAGTGTTTCTGCAGAGCGCGATCCGCCCTGGCAGGATTCAGCTCCTCGAGCCTGCGGAATTTGCAATATTCATTAGGGGTTGGGAAAAAAGTGTGTTTCCTTTGGAACAATGTAAGTTGTGAAAGGAAACCTTTCTCATGCGTGTGCCCTGGAGCGCCAGATCTGGCAGTGGGGAAGCAATTAAACCCCTTCCAGGCCATTAGTGGGTGCGTTGTTAGAGCGGCTGCTGCTGGCGAGGGCACAGGGTGGGCGGCTGCCCCAAATGCTGCTTTGGGAAGCACAATGTCAGGGCCTGTTCCTTGTGCACTTGGCACCTTTCTGCTCCTTTCGTCGAGGGAAAAGTCCTCAGCCGCCAAGGTGGGTGAGGAGGAGATGGCTTTTTGCAGAGGGCTGTGACAGCACCGTGTGCGACGGCAGCCAGCCTCGCCGAGCCTCTGCTGCATTTGGAGCCTGGGAGCGGCAGCGAGCCCATCGACCCAGAGCTGCTCTGACTACACCACGGGTCACTGTCTCACACCACTCCACGGGGCCCCGCACTGTGCGTCAGGGAACTAGGCTGTGCCATATAGGACCATCCATCTGGTTTAAGTGTAAGCAGCAGTGCTGTGGTGGCAAGGAGCCCCCTTCCCAGAAGCAGAGCTCTGGGTGATCGCAGCGCTGCCCAGGATGGTTGGGCTCTGCCCCGTGGTGCCTGCAAGCCTGCTGAGCATCGTAGAATCCCTACATTGGAAAAGACCTTTGAGATCATCTAGTCCAACTGACTCCCACAACTGCAGCTCAGTGCAAGCCAGGAGTGCAGCCTGCAGAGGAGCGTTGCGCACCCAGGCTATGGCCAGGGGCGACCCTGGGGTGCTGGAGTAGGGGGACAATTCTACAGCAGGTCCTATTGCCCCGAGGAGCAGCTGGTTGCCCTGGGCTGGTCACAGGTAGTTTGCTTGATCTGCCATGGAGCAGCCCATTAGGACCCTTCAGCCTCTTCATCGCCTCATTTCCTCTACTCCATTAATTCGGGATTCCTCTACAATTAAGTATAATTTGATTTTAATTGAAACATTCTCCATTGCTGCCCACTGCCACTGCTTGAAGCCACGGCAAGCACCTGATCACAAGCAGGGCAAGGCTGAGCACCACCTGAGCGCTCCTCTCCGTGGGTTCTTGAAGGAACGAGGGAAGAGAAGGACAAAGTGACCATATTGGGTGGCTGCAAGGATGGGGATCCACAGGCTGCTGGGTCAGCTCAGAGGAGCCTGCGGCGCCGGGTACCCTGCATGAATGTACGGCAAGCCCGAGTAATTAATGCCGTAAGGACAAAGCAGAGCTGTTTTGATCATAGGCCGATAATTTTCTACTTGACTTATTGGAAGATTTTGAAGTTTTCATCCTGATGTGAAAAAAATAAACCTGTTAATAAAGGGGGGAAGCGGGTCTGTGAGGAGCACGAAGGCACCCGTTCCACCCATCATGGGGCCCAGAGCTGGGCACAGGCAGCTCACCTGCCATTACCCAGAGCCTCTCAGGGGGTGGCCACCAGCGAAAGGGTTAATTTAACCAGTTCTCATGAGGTTTTGGAAAGTTCCTTTTTTCCAGGAGGCTGCCTGACGCACACTGACAGGGGCCTTTCAGCTGAGCACAAAGGCAGTGCTCTCGCCTTGCCCTCTCCAGCTCTCCCATCCGAGCCAGCAAGCAGCTATAATCTCACTAGCAGAGGCTTTTACTGCTGTCACTTCGAGGCTCCCTTGCCATGTGAGTGGCTCAGATCTCCAGCAATGTAAAAAAGCTAATGAACGAGTAATAAACAAGTGTAACCAAGCAGAAAGCCTGTATGCAATAACATCTGAGCCAGCGCGGCTTCTAGGCGAAGCCTGGAGACACCACCACCAACCCGATACGTAATTAAAGACAGTCTGATCTTTAGTATCCAGAGATAAAAAAAAATGGGGGAGGGGGCATGCATAGAGGTGACAGGGAGGGGAAGTCATGGTGGAAACAGAAATAGGAGGAGAGCAAGAGAAAAGAGCAGAGAGGAGAGAGGAGAAGGGAGGGCGGTTGGAGACTGCACTGAGTGAGCCTGAGGGAAGGAGTCCCGGGGCACACATTGCTGTGTTCTTCTGCCTCCTTCTGAGAGGAAGAGAAAAGGTGGAGGAGCATCCTCCTAGGTTAGATGAGGTATTTGGGGGTGTGTGGGAAGAGTTCCCTCTCACTGCAAACACCCAGTGTCCCTGGGGTACTGGTCCATGGCTCATCTCTCCCCCTCCTGCTGCAGCTCCTTATCCTGGGATGCTCGGAGGATGGGTACCACCACGCCAGCATCACCCACATAGCAGCAGTGACCTTGTTCCCTGTGCTCTGGCTCCTTGTCTTGTGAAATGATCACAGCCAGAGACCAGCTGCAAGGCACCATGGCAATCATTCATATTTTCCCCTGGACCATTAAAAAAGGGGGAAGAAATGTTCCTTTTTTTTTGTGAAGATGAATGAAGAAAAAAGAAAAACTGAATTCATCTTACCCCTGGCTGTTAATCGCAATTACTTATCATCAGATGGTCTCAAGGACATCACAGAAAAGAGGAGACACCACTACGGGTGGTGTTAACATGCCCTCATCACCCGAGCTGGGCTGCATCTCGGCTCTCCCTGATGCTCACTTGTATGGCAGAGAGGAAAAGCAGAGGGACATAAGGCAGCCACATGCCATGCATCCAGCTGTGCCCTCAAACAGTGCAAGGAAGCTCCAAATCCACCTGGAATACTTTAGTAACGCTGGATTAATGTTACTTAAAATAGCAGCTCCAACTACTGGTAGTCATCCCATCGTTTTCCTTAGCATTGATATTAAAATGCCTGGTCAGAACCGCGTGACAGATGAAGTGAAACTCCAGGAGACGTTATGGGAGATGACAACTGATACCTTTGGATGAAGTCACAGGGCACCATTTTTTCCTCCTAATATTCACTGTTTAAAAAAAGAAAAAAAAAGTCTCTGTCCCATTGTTCCCCCCTGGTGAAAAGTCATAAGAAAAGTATATTAACAGCATCAAAGATTAAAAAAAAAACAACCAGCCCTACATAAAAGCAATTGGTCAATTTGAAAGGACTTGGGAAGGGAGCCAAGGTCCTGCTTCGGCAGGGCTTGCCACTTCGCATAGCGGGGATGAGCCTTTGAAGGTGATCACTGAAGGCAATGCACTTAGTTAAGTGTTTGAAATTAGGCTGACGATTAAGCCTCCTGCTGAATGGAGGCCTCAAAAGTTAAATTGCCTCCCAGCCAGGCAGGAAACCCCTCCCTGGACAGGTAGGGTTTTCTCTCCCTCACTGCCTGCACCAGTCCAGAGAGACCACAGGGTCCTGGCTGCCCGCGCCAGGAAGACTCCATGCCTTTTCACCCATTTTCCCATTTGCTCCCTAATTGACTCTTTAGAACCAATTTTATTATCGGCTTCCTTATGTCCCACATTATGTTCATCACGAGCAATTTTAGGATGAATTATCTTACCTATAAGTGCCGCCACTCCTGTTCCAGCAGTGAACATCTGTAAAACAGCTGCCAGGGGAAATGGAGAAGAGGCATTGCAATGGGTGTTTACTGAGTGCTTTAATAAAACCGGCTTAATGCATAAGTAGGAGAGCAGAAGCAGAAGTATGTTCCTGCAAGCTCTATTATTTGAACCAGGAAACATCTATCAGAGCCTCAAACAAAAGGAGACAAAGAATATATAGCATTTGTTATTTTTTCTCCAGATTGATTTATCATTGTCACGTCTGTTCCTGCCTTTCCTCTGCATTCCTGTCTCTTGGCAATACTGTAATATCTTTTATTATAGTACATTATATAATGCTGTCTATCGCTGTGAATATTGTTATTCCAAGACCAGACTTCTTTATTCAGACCCCGTTCTGACAACACTCTCTTGCAATGAAGGAGCTCTCCTGCTTGAGTTACCTTTGAGGCAGAACTCGGAAGAGTCACCTGTGCTTTGTCCACTGCAGCGAGAGAGAGAAAAAACCTCATGGTTTCAAAGGTCCTACTCTGTGCATTAAGCCCCAGCCAAGTGGCCGTACGTGCTCGGCAGCTGACTTCAAAGAGGAAGAGGAAACAGCAATATTTCTACTGAAAATGGATTTCCAGGGGCTGATTCTTCATGATGAACCTGGAGGTTCTGTGATGTTTTGTTCTGCTTTCAGTCGGTGCTGGTGGACATGAGCTGCGGTGTGGGCTGCGGGGCTGCGGGGTCAGAGGAGCCGAGGTCCCGCTGGGGATGCTGCGCTCCTGTGGCTCCGCTCTGGGTGTTTTTAGCACAAAATGAGGCACTGCAGGCTTTCAATTTACTGAGTAAAAATAGGCTGGCCAACATTTCCTGGAAGTCCTCTTGCAGTGAGCCATGTGTCTGCCTGCAGCCGTGTCACAGCCAGGCCTGGAGAGAGAGAAGAGCTTTCTGTGCCACGTTCAGACAAAACCACTGGCACTCGTTTAACACTGTGATTAAGAGCTAGAGCTCTAAGAAGTCGGGAAGCAAATCAGTCTGGATTTTCAGTGGACATCTCATGCTAACATCATAGAATCACCCTGTGGATCCCGGTGTCTCGTGGCTGGTCACTGTACCCACAAATCACGCCTGCTAAAACCCCTCCTGAGGAGGAAAACAAACTAAAAAGGCACAAACAATAAACATGAGAAGGTTCCCTTTGTCAGATTCCTTGTGTTCGGGTGTTTAAAATCACAGGCTGATCAGTAGGCTTCCAGGATTGCACTGCAGGCTTTGAACACCCATTGCTTTGAAATATTTACTTCCTTTTACTTGAAAATCCCAAGCTGGTATTTGTGAACACGCTGTGGCACAGCTTCCTGGGAAAGTGATGGTTCCCTCATGCACCAGGACAGCAACAGCAGAGGTATTACAGCTGGTTTCTGGGCAGGATTCTGCATACAGAGACCTGCTCTGCTGCTTAGATCCCAAACGTTGCCTGCAGGTTCCAGGGTGCCAAGGTTCCTGAGTGCAGGTACAGCAGCTGGTGACTGGAAGGGCGAGTGCGTAAGGATCACGGTTTGGGGCTCTCTTTGGAGTCTGCAAACTGGTTTTAAGTCATCCCAGATGGTGAATGGCCAGAAAGGCTGATGAGGAGAAAGGACTGGCCAGGCACACAGTAATTCATAGCCACAAAGCAAAGTAGCCAAAGGTATCAAAAGGTTTGCAGAAGGGATTAGATGCCTTCTTTGAAGGCAGGTCCAACAGGGGATATTAAGCAACTCCAGAAGTATAAACCATGGCCTGGCAGGACATGGGAGGATACACAAGGATACAATCCCTCTCTCTGTGACTTGTTTCTTGTGTTTTTCCTTGAGAAGCCCCATCTGCTGTGCCTGTGATCACCGCGCTGCTCTAGATGCACTTTGGTTGGGCCCCAATAGTTTTGTCTCGCAGCTGTAACATCACCACAGGCTTGTTCCCGAGGAGGGCAGGGGGGCTGCGGGTGTGGGGAGAGGGGAGCAGGCAGTGATGGGGGCAGAGCGGCACCGCTGTGGCGAGGATGGGGCTGCTGAGACCTGTGCCCAGTCAGGGATGTGGCAGCAGCAGCTCCCTGTGCCCAGAAGGCAGCGTGGCCACATCTGCAGTGGTTCTTGGGTCTTGTCACCTCTCCTGGTCTGACCCCCAGGGGCTCTAGAGTGCTGCTGTGAGACCAGGGTATTAACGTTTTACAGAAGGGGAAATAGAGGAAAAACATTCTCGAATGTCAACAGAAAAATAATCATCTCATGCAAATAAACATAATAGATGGGTTATCCCATGTTGTTTGCACAGGGAACTGCTGGAATGCCTGTCTGCTGCTGACGCTCCCCAAAGCTGCTGGGGATCTGGGTTTGCTTTCCATGAGGTGCTGGCTCCGGCTCTGGTCTGGTTGCATGTGTGATGGCCACATGCTAAAGCAAGCAAGGACACTTCAGTCCTTCACATCCTACCTGCTCTGTGAGTGAACAGGACAACACAGACCTCCAGTCTCCCTGCTTCCCAGTCTCCTGTCTTCAGCCTTCACTGAATTCCTTCTCTACAGATAAAGGCTTAGATTGGAGCAAGATCCAGTCAGGATGCACACAGACATGCTAAAGATAAAGAGCGGAATACAAATGTAATCCATAAACATTTCCACCAGAGGATCTCCAAGCACTTCCCGGAGTCATTAATCACTGCAGTCATCAAGTGACGTTTGGTGACGATGCCTATGGCTTTGCCTGAGGGCACATGAGAGCCCCAAAACTCAGGGAGGCCCAGTCATTGTGTTTGAGGAGTGCTATGCGATGGTAGGATGCTCGAGGTGGCATGGGAGACCTGGAGCTGCGCGTGCTGGAGTTTACATTTGGTCTCAATGATCATAAAGGTCTTTTCCAACCTAAAGGATTCTATGGTTCCATGTACCACGCTGGGAGATCCCATGCTCCATCATCTGCTCTCAGCCATCCCTTTCCTGGCTGGAACCTCTTTGCAGAAGGCATTTCACATTGTTCAGCTAACTCCCCAGCGCGGCAATCTTCCCCCTGCATACATTGTCCCTCCAGCACTTTGTACTGAGTAGGATGGGAAGCCTATCCTTGAGCTTAAGGCTGGATTTCAGCCTGGGTTAGGCTCCAGGTTGAAGCTTTGGCAGGCAGAGGAGGAACACATATCATCAGGTCCGTCTCTGGCTGCAGCTGATGAGTGTTTTATGGGGAAGAGAGCACAACCAGTCCCTGTTTCTGACGTGGGCCACCCAAAACAGGCAGCGTGCGCACACCCAGAGACCCCGTGCATGCACACAAGCTAACAATTACCCAGCACACGTGTGCTGTAGTGGAGGCTGTGTGCAGCAGGGATGAGCTGATCTCTCAGGACCCTTGGCTTTAATATCCTCTAGATTTAATATCTAGAAACTACACGTTCATGGCAACTTAAATGCACGCACACCTGCATACGGGGCAACCGAAGAACAAGCCACTGCAGATCCCTGCTCTGTTGGCGGCACCAGCAAAGCACAGGGCAGGGCTGTGGCACCGTCAAAGTGGAGAAGACCAGCAAAGAAGCCCTGTCTCGTTTGGTTTTTTGTGACATCATGGCCTCCTCTGGCTTTTTTCACAGTTTTCCTCTGTTGTATTTAATACACTTAATGGATCACACAGCACTGTAACAACAACAGACCTTCAGTGTTTTTATTAAAGCCATCTACAAAAATCCCTCCGTGCTAGAGCTTTCCTGCGGGGTGACTTCTGCTGAGCTGCTGTTTCCATTAAGGACAATTGCAGAGAACAAAGAAAGAATGAACAAATAAATGCAAGAAGAAAGGAGGGGGACTGGCGGAGCAGAGCTTTTGAGCTGCTGGTGGAAAGGGGTGAAGCGGGCCTGGCTCACACCTTCAGGGCTATCCCACTGCCCACATTTGACTGGGCCTCCTGTAACACAGCCCAGCACGTGGGGCAGCGCCAGGTCCTCCTCGCAGAGCAAAGCTGATTGCATTAGCTGTGATGTCAGAACCACCAGCTCTGGCCTCCCAGTGAGATCACAGTGGGAAAATGCCATTTTTATACTTGTCAGGTGTGACTTATTTGCTATATCCATTAAAGCTGTAAGCGATGCAGAGGGAAGAAGCTTTTCCCCGCTCAGGAACAGCCTGGTGCATGCCTCGCTGTTTGATGTATGTCACCACCCAGCCAGCGTTGTGTTATTGGTTATTAAACATTCATAACTGCAGTGCTGCAAAGCAGGTAGGTGAGACGTTATGCTGGGTACTGCACAAAAATACCTGAAGCAATAGTCTTTGTTTCACAGGTGGTTGTTACCTCCCTTCATTCATCTGCTGGGGTGGAGCGTGAGCTCCAGGAAAAGCATCTCTCCAGCCCCCTTGATGCAGCATCCGTGTGGGACATGCTACAACAGCAATGCATGTGAAAATGAGAGTGGGGCATTTGCCTCTGTAGCTGCAAGTTGTTCCTGGGCACAGATGGTGTGGCAGTGCCTGGAGCAGCTGTGGAAACAGCCTGGGGAGCCCGACAGCCTTTGGATCACTGACCTGACAGAGCGAGACTGGTGAGGTGCAGTGCCACGGTCGCTTGTGTGGCTTGGGCTGATGGTGGAGCTGGGGTGGAGGGACCCCTTGATAAACCTTCCAGGTGGGACTCTGAACAGGGTTAGGTCACACCAGGACAAAAGATATGGAAGTTTGGCCTGGTTTAGTTTTGGAGGCAAGCTTTCCCATCTATAGTTTATCTTTCAGGCGAGGGGACCATTGGGTCACGACTCTCGAGGCTCTGCCAGAGGTGCTGTGCCGTCCTTTTGGCTACCACAGACCACACTGTACACAGAGCCGTGGACAGCAGCAGGGGTTGTCTCAGCCATTGAGATGCTGTCAAAATCCCCCCCTCTCTGCAGCACAATGGGACATCACCAGGAAGACATAATGGGCCAGGAAGAGGGGAACAAGTGCAGCCCCAGATCCAGATCCCTTGGCATGCGGCTGGGCTCTGGGGTGGTTGGAATGCGTTTTGAGCCCATGCCTGCTTGGTTCTTTCATATCAGCTTCTTTGGTACTTGGATAGGAAAGAGCAGGAGTTTGTCCAGCTCAGCCCAGCTCAGATCTCATGCTGACACCCAGACCCAACCCTTCTGCCTGGCTCAGAGGAAGCTCTGAGGCTGAGTGGTGCAGGAGCCGTGCTCTGCAGCAAGAGGGGTGCCAGTCAGCTTTCTGCGCTTACCCTCACCCTCCGCCTGGCAGTGCAAGCTCCCCTCTCTGTTTGCTGAAACTCTCAGCTTTCCTTTTACTTCTTTGATCCTTTTTCTTTTCCAAAACTGATACCTGGGCACTTAATTTTGTGGGCGCTCAGAGTTTAAAAGGTCTGGAAAAACACTTCTGTTTCCACCGGATCTTAGGGCTGCAGCTGTCATCATCCTGTGCCCACTGTCCCCGCACTGGCAAGTCTTGTGTAGGCTTGGGGTGGAGAAAGTAAGGGACAGATAGGAATTTATTTGAAGAGGATATTTCAGTGTTTAACTGCAGCTTTGAACCTTCCTCCCAAATCCCAGGGAACCTGACCCAACCGATCCCATCAGTCAGCACCCACAACTCCAGCTCTGAAGCTTACTCTTCCGTTCGTGCCACCATCCCAAGTAGCCTGATGATAGATTAAGTCTTTCAGTCTTGCAGGTATTTTGGTTTTGAGAGCAGCCTGGTCAACCATGGTCTACCCCAGGGCATCAAATGTCGTGGTCTCTATAGCGGCAGGAAGGGAACAGCACAAACAAAATGGATAAATTAAAGCCTAACAAGCTGGTCTTTCATATGCTCTGGAGCTATCAGAGGCACGTACTACACTTGCATGCACAAGACGGACACAGCAGTGCTGAGCAGGAGCAGATCATCAGGTTGCACAAAGAAACAATGGATGCCCCATCCCTGCGGGTGTTCGAGGCCAGGTTGGATGGGGTTTTGAGCAACCTGATCCAGCAGGAGGTGTTCCTGTCTGTGGCAGGAGTGGAACTGGTTGGGCTTTAAGGTCCCTTCCAACCTGAACCATCCCGTGATTCAATGATTCTATGATCTCTGTGCCATCTCAAGTGTCTGAGGGATGCTTCTCAGAGCCCAGGTTTGAAGCACATGTTCCAGGCTGGTGTCTGGGTCTTTATTTCCCCAAGGACTCTCTTTCTGACTCATTACCTTGTGTCTGTACCCCTCTTTGTGTGCAGACTCTCAAATACCAAGGAGTTCTTCTCAAAGGGTTGACAGAATTGGGTAAAACTTTCTGATTTATGCTACTCTGACACTTGCTTGGCTAACACACCTAGAGAATACCATCCTACCTGCCCTACCAGAGCTGTTCACTAAACCCTAAATCAAAAGAGACTGCTCCTTGCCTCCCCTTTTCCTATAACAAATCGCAAACCATTTCCATTTGTCCGTAGCCAGCACGCTGTTCCCCCTAATGCGCTAAGCTTCCCAACATGATGTTTAGCACATGTTCTTTCGCACTGCCCCCCTCTGCTCAAAGGCAGCCTTATAGTTTGCAAATGGGATGAAACCACTGTGCGGCCCCGCGCCTTGGCTCCTCTCCCGCCGTACACTGCGGATGCCAGAACCTTTGCTGCACCTTCCAAGTCATTATGTATGTTCAAAAGCCTGCCAGAAAGGCTCAGAGGATAAAGGGAAGTAAAAAAATAAAAGCCCAGAAACCACCCCAAACCCCCTAACGCATGTCAAGGAGAAGCAGGGTAACTGAGGCATGTCCTGCATGGATCTCGCCTGTGGCTCACCCTTGCGAAGCCTGCATGAGGTGGGTCTCCTCCCACGTTTGCCTTCTGGGGAACAAAAGGCATGCTTGCTCAGGGAGGAGAGATCCACCCCCCTGTGGGTTTGTCTGGGACGGTTGCCACCGTCAACATACCCAGAGCACTGGTGAGAAGCTCAGAGGGATCTGTCGGGGCAGGATCGGAAACATGAAGATGTGGGCTCGGCCCCTGCTCAGACACCGGGAGCCTTATCTTGGTGATCAGAAAATGCTTCAGAAGAGTTAATGAGTGTGGATACAAAGAGCTGTGGTTGTCTGTGTAAACAGGGAACCAAAGCCACAAGAAAGGATCAAAGATGGGATGTTCACCAAAAGCCACAGACCTTCACCACTTCGGCTGAAGGAGAAGTCCGGGGCTTGCACCAGGCTGTTAGTGAGCACCAGCAGCAGCTTCTGAGGGCAAAGAAGACAGGAGCGTGTCCCATCACCCTCCCAGCTCTGCTCCATGGTTACTGGGATGGCAGCGGTGGCTGCTGCCGCCTCCGGGCACGGGAGCAGAACTGCTTGGGTGGCAGAGCACAGCATGAGGCAGAGGAGGGGGCAAGGAGCCTGTGTGTGCCTGCTATGTGGTTCAGCATCCTGGGATGCAAAGGAGGGAGAGGACAGTGAGGGAGGAGAAAGGTGAGACAGACTGCAAGGAAGGGGACAAGTGGAAAGAGGAGATAATCAGCAAAGAGTGTCCACAATTCTATCAATATAACCAACCCTCTGAAAATAGCTGGTTGGTGTTTTCCTCACTCCCACCATCAGGAGAGGCTGTGTGCTCATCCAGGAGCTCCTCTCCTACTCTCACAGCCAAGGGAACAGGGAATATCTCTGCCCAGACTGGTACCTCCCTCCCCTTTTCTTTCTTCTCTCCATCCTCTCCAGCACGGGATGCAGCACTTCAGGCAGCAGCTCTTCAGAGGGAGGCTGGTTTCCAGCCAGGCTCTCCTGCTAAAATCAAGAGTGGTGGCTGCATGGCATTGCCTGTGGCCATGGGGTCATCTGCTTGGGAGGAGCTAGACTGATGCTCCCGAGGCAGCTGTCTAATGCCAATGCTCCCCAGCCACCCCTCGCCTGAGGTCCTGGACTTATCCCAGTGACCTGGAGCCGCTTGCCATGTTCCTGCAGAAGACCCAGATTTTAATGCCAGCTGAGCAGCTGTATAAATGTTTCGTGACATTTCAGAGCCAGAAGAGATCGTGCTGTTCAAACCTCTTCTTTCAGAGAGCATTCAAATAATACCTTTTCAGTTGAAGGGAACTTTATTTGCTTTAAAGGTTTTATGATAATTCCGAACCAAGGCCATCAGACAGCCAATCCGCTCCTGCACTCCCTTTTTCTCCTCAGGGTGTCTCCTACCATCCCCATCCTCCTCTGCGTTCACAGCTTCCCTGGGTCTTCAAAATCCTTCCAATACTGAAGCAGCTATTCTAGTTGTTAACCAGCCCTTTATACACACACACAAACCTCCACAGTGCCCGTCTGTCCCACTGTCTCCAGGCCACAAAAAAAAAGAGCCAAGAGCCTGATTGAATTTGTTAATTGGCATGAATTTCAAAATTTCTCTGCTGAGATTATGCCATCATATTTAATGAGACTATTCCCTTGGTCTGAAGTTTAAGGGAAAGACCCCAGACATCTAATGAGCTTCACAAAAATCCTGCAAGTTAATAGAACTGGGCTCAGCTAAGTTGGCTGGAAAAACTAACTTTAGAATCAAGTTTTCTGCAGTAAAAAAAAAAAAAAAAATAAGAGTTGACATCTAGAGATGGTCACATCAACCCAGTGCCTCCGGAGAATGAGCTGTGATGATATTTGCACAAAAGGGATGTTCTTCCACACCAGGAGTCTCCCAAGCAAGATCACCTCCAGGCTCTCACTGTTATCCAGGACAGCAGGAACAATCAGGCTTGTAGAACCACAGAATGATTTGGGTTTGAAGGGACTTCAATGTCCATCCAGTTCCACCCCTCTGCCAAGGGGAGAGACACCTCCCACTGGATCAGGGGCTCCAAGCCCCATCCAACCTGGCCTTGAACCCCTCCAGGGATGGGGCAGCCACCCCTGCTCTGGGCAACCTGATGAGCAAGTCCTGAAAACGTGACACGGAGAGGGGGCAGGGGATGAGTGTTGCTGCCTTTGGATCAGGTAATGTTCCTGCTGCAGGAGTGTCCTGCTGACAACCAGGTCACCCCACCCAGCTCAAGTCCTGGCAGGGTCCCTCCCATTCCTCACACAGAGAAGGCAGTTACCTTTGTGTGCTGCAGTCCATGCCCTGGAAACACCATCACATTGCTGTGATATACTCTGGATAATCTCTCTGTCTGCGGTGGACACCATCATCTGATGACTCCTGCAGGCACCCAGGTGCCAACTTCCTCTCCATCTCCCTTGTCACCGTTGGACAGCAGTGCCTCCCGCAAGTTCATTTTTCATGTAGTGTCTCAAAGCTTTCCCTGAGGAGGGGACACAATAATCCTCCATCTTGCAAAACATCACATCATGTCCTGGCAAGGAATAACTCTTCAAATCACACAGGGTGTGAGCATCCATCGTCCCACCCTCCTTTCCCGGCAGTTAGGGGTTTTGTACAGCCACTTTCCTGAGGGAGGGAGCTGGGAGAGGGGCTCCCCTTTGTGCTCCATCCCGGCTGTGACTGTATTGCCTGTTGGGAACTGGATGCTTGGGTTGGCAAGAGATGACTGCGTCCCCTTTGACCACGACTTGTCACCCAGGCCAAGTGTTGGCCTGTAAATGAGCACCACGGGTGGTCCCCTCCCTGGGAGCTGGCTGCTGCTGGGACCCCATGAACCTGCCTCCTGAGGTGATGCTGGTGTGGGGATGAGGACCGAGCACGGTGAAGCAGGGCTGGGGCTGCCTTGCACTCATGGCATCACGAGACCCTGCAACCACCGCTGGGGTGGATCCACCACACACTGCAGTGGCATCTGCGGGCTTCAGCATCTTCTTTCCTGCTCTGCAATCCAACTATCGTGCATCTCTGGAGGCAGTAGATGACGATGTGGTCTCTGGAACAAGCCTGCAAGAAGGAGAGGAGTGACCTTGAGGGGCTGCAGCCCCACAGCTATAGGAAGAGCAGCAGCATGGGGGGTGCTGGTGCAGGAGGGTTTCACCCCTTGGCACGCTCCCTCACCCCACGGGGCACCAGGGCCTCTCCCGGAGCCTGCTTTTCTGGTTCTCCCTCAGATGCATTCAAATGCATTTTTCTGAAGTACAATTATGAAAATGTATTCTCCCTCAAAGCTCAGAAGCATGGAAAAGAAGCTGTTAAACACTGAAACATTTACTTCGGTTTTTCAGATTGGGAGCCAGCAGCGAGCAGCATTCAGCTTCACCAGAATGAGAGCACTCCTGCATATGGTCTCGGCTTAAAGGCAAACTCCCTTTCTGCTCTGTCCCACACAATAAGTTCCAATTAGCAAGAAATACCACTCAAACACCAGCCTCTCTTTGTTTAAAAGCAAACAATTTATCACCGCTGATATGAATTTAAAAACAAATGAATTGTGTTTGCTACTTGCATAAAACCTATAAATTAAGTGCATTATGTGCAGTTGTAAAAGAGGCACAAATTGATCACAATTTCCTTTCAGAGCTGTGCAGACATTCAGACTAACCTTGCAGAATGAAGAGAGTTCTTGAAGCCAGCCTGGATTCTGCCTCCTGTCTGGCAGACGCTGCCACCTTCTTTACCCTGAGTCCTCACAGTTAATTTTTCAAACCTCTGGAGCAACTTATATTTCAGTACCTCCCTTTGGAGACCACCATACATCACAGCTAATTCGAGGTTGCCACCACAGCAAGAGGATTTTGCAGCTGAAGCCTGGAGTCATGGTCCGGTGAGCGGCATGAAGAGAATGGCCAAGTCTTGGGTGGCAGATGTCACACGTACAAAGAGCACCTGCTTTTAAAGAGAAAAAGCAAAAAGCAGGGTTTGGATGGATGAAGCCAAGGCCAGGGCCTGCAAGACAACTCTGCAAATCTCTGGGAGAGGAAGGGAAACCCAGCATTTTCTTCTTCCCCCTGCAAGTGATGTATTCCTCACGGGCTGTGGGGATTTCTCAGATAAAACATTTGGGTTCCTGGTGTTTGGAGCCTTTTCCCTTCCCAAACAGACTTGGTGAACAAGGTTTTACATTGTCTTCCCAACACCACTTCACTGAACCCAGGCCTTTCTGCAGGAAGCTATTGTCTCTATTTAAGTTTTTTTTGGAAGCGTGAACAGGTTTCAGTGGCCTGGCTGAAAGAGCAAATGTTCATTTTTATAATTGTACTTTTATATATATATATATATACATCCTATCTCTTAACATCAAAATATTTGCCAAACTGAATTCAGAGGTAGGAGGAAGCAAACTGTGTGGAATTCCCACCTGCCCAGCAACAAAGTCATGAGAGAAAGCCCCTACAGTCCCTCAGCTGGGACAAAGGTGACCTATCATTGCAGGGAAGGCATTTTAGCCTTGTGCTTAAGGACTGCTATGTTCTGCCTGCTTTCCCATCACTTCCCTGCTACATGGTCCTAGCAGCATCACTTCAGCTCTGCGTGCCATCCAACCTTGTCTCCACGCCTGTGGCTGGGACTGCTCACAGTGCTCAGCCTGGGTTGGCTGCTCCGTGCCCAGGAGCTGGGGTTCACATCACATCCATGGAAATGAAGAGATTTCTCCCCTCTCCTGGTGGGCCTGGAGCCCACACTGTCACTCACAGACATCTCTTTTTCCCAGGTGAGGAGGGTGGAGCCGCTGCCTCTGAAATAGGTGCTGGCAGCCCCAGCTCATCAGAGAACACAAGGAGCAGCTGTGGAGGGGTGGGCAGGGGGAGAGACGGAAATCAAAGCCAAAATAAACCCACCTGGAGAGAAAAATAGGAAACAACCCACAAAGCTGAAAGGCAGATTTCTGAGTACAGAAAAAGAGAGTTACCAGGAGACTTTTAAATACAAAGCAAGAACCAGCCCAGAAGGAATGTACACAGAATGTATGAAAAATCTCTTCTCCTCCTCTGACAAAGAGCATTTTCCACAACCTCAATTCCAGCACCGGGTGCCTGCGCCTTCCCTCACTTGTGGTGGGGGGGAGGGAGGCAGAGGGCAGGGCTGCAGGCGTGCCAGCTATTGATGTCTTTTCCAAAGGCGCCACAAGCTTTCTTCACTGTTTATAACCCCAAATCAAATTTCAGATCTTCACCCATCACATCCTCAGTCAAAGAGAAAATAAAGCCGGGCCCCCTAGGAGCACCCGACCCGCAGCCTGGCCCCCCCAAACCCACACCTCCCCGAGCTCCCTCCTGCTGGGGGTCATTCCTGGGCTGCCCACAGCGAGGTTTGGTCCTAGAGACAACCGAGCTGCGGTCCCAGCAGGGGCTGCGCGGCCTCCCGCAGCCTGGCAGGGGCGGGTGAAATTCCCACCACACCAGCCCAGGCAGAGACCAGGGATGGAATTTGTGCTCAAAAGGTAAAAACCTGCCCTCTGACCCCACAGCAAGCATCTTTCAACCCATGCCCATTGAGAAGAGGAGAGCTCTTCGTTTCTACCTATTTCTCCACGTCTGAGGATGCTGGGCGGCCAGCACAGCACTTGGTGAGGAGCAGATGTGAGGCCAAACCCTGCCTGGTACAGGTCTTCTTAGCAGCCTGCGCTTCCCAGAGCTATCCATGTGCTCTCGATGTTAAATAATTCTGTCCGTATGCCAAGCTGCCAGGAGCGAGGGAGGATTTCTGAGCTATTCACTTATTTAACTTCTTGTGAGGTGTGTCCTGGTGCCCTGAGCTGCCTCCGCGATGCGAGCCCAGCTGGTGCAGCTCTCTGCTTCCCTGGGTCTCCAGGCTGAACCACCTCAGTCACACCCTCCAATTGAGGGATGTTTCCTTCAAAGTTTGAGTCTAAAGAGATAAAGATAACCTGGAGATTTAGGGGTCTGAAAGCTGAGAGCTTTGTCGCACTGGGGAAAGCCTGATCATAGGATTTTGGAGCACAGCAGCTCAGCCTGGGCACCACAATTGCCTTTTCCAGTTTCTCTCTGTGTAAGCAAGTGCCAGTGAGTGAGTTTTAGGGACATAAGATTGTTAATTATAGATTACTGGTGCAAAGCTGCGCAGCATTTGCGTTCCAGCAGGATTATCGACAGAGCAAATGATTTTAGGGGTTGACCCTCAGGGCACTGCAGCATCCCTAAAGCCAAACAGGTTTGATTCTTCCCTGATCCCGTGCATGTGCTGGCATTCCAGCACCCATCTGGCTTTTTCATGCCGAAACGTGGTGTTGTCACTCCCCATCTTACGTCTGGGTAGGAAAACCCCAGCTCCAGTACTGAAGGCAGGCCACTGTAGATGATATTCTATCCTAAGCAGTGCCATGGAGTTGGTAACAGTCCTGATCCATCTCTTTGGTGCTTAGCTTCCAGCATCCAACTCTCCTAGAATTCCCTTGAAGCCACTCATGGGCACAGAGCTGATGCCATCTTCCCATTGTCTGATCACAACAAAGACTAAAAAGCTGCTTTTTGTTACATTTCAGCAAAAAAAAAGAACATTTTTAATAGCAAAATGATAAGGCTTCCAGGCTTCAAAAGCAGGAGACATAAATGATTTTTTTTTCCTAAAGAATTAAACCCAATGAAAACGCAATATTTCCTTCAGAAGCAAGAGCTCCCTCTTAGCCAAAAGGAGGACAGAGAATGACACGGGCTCCAAATTAAGCACAAGTTATCAGACCTGCCACAAGGCAGAACACTTCTGCAGAGCAGTTTTCACTTCATCCCGTCTTATTTACAACAGCTCTGGAGATGCTTCTGCTGGAAGCACAGGCAGACAGGCAGTGCGGAGGTAGCATGAGGCATTTTTATGTGCCGGAATGCCATTACTATAAAAGGAAAATCCCAATTAGTAGAAGCTATGAACTTACAAAACTCAACCTATTGGCTCAGCTCAGGAGGGGGCACGGTACAAATTATTAATGATGCTCCCTCCCTGTGCTTATATCAGAGGTGCCTGCAGGGAGAAGCTGCCCAGAGGGACCCTGGGAGCAGGGGCTTTTCTCTCCAGATAACCTGTGGGGCTGGCAGCACTGACAGGCTCCCACCTCCAGACCTTCAGTTCTGTTTCCCTGCTCCCATGGAGAACCCATCGGCTGTGGGATTGCCAGCCTGGGGTGGGGCATCTCAGGGAAAGGGTGTGATTTTGTCTGCTCCTTCCCTGGGGCAATTGTAGTTTCCGCAGTGTGTTTTGATGCTCCACATGTGGGTGAACAGTGCCAAGCAGAAAGATAGGAGGACCCAAGCTCTCCATCCACACTCACTACAGCTCAGCAGAAGCAGAAGAAATCCCACAGATCTTGTCTCCCCATCTTGGAAGCTGCTCCTTATGGAGACGCTCTTGAAGTGGCTCTGGCAGGGATGCCCGGTTTGGATGACCTGGGCAGAAACATAGAATTTCACACTCATGTGCAGATGAAATGTCACTTGCCAGTTGTCTGGTCTCAGCAGTTTCTGCCAGAAGAGAGCAAAAGTCTGTTTCTGGGCAGGAAACTCAGCACTGAGCATCTTCCTTCCTGAAGAAGGGCTGAGGAAGCAGGGATTGTGCAGGCAGTGTCCAACTGCGGGGCCTGGGGACACCTAGGCAGTTGCTCAGAGGACATGATAGGAGGCTTGATATGATAGAAAAGACCTGACAGCCTTCAGCAGCTACAGTTTGGTTTGTAGATCGAATTAACAGCAACCACTAAGTGGAAGGCACCTCAGTCCCCTCCCAAAACCCTGCAGCCACTGCCACAAGCTGCACTTTCTGTCCACTTTGCTAAGCAAAGCCCTTGGAGAAGACCCCTCCGGACTGGGTGGGTGATGCTATGGAGCTCAGGCAGCTGAATGAGGCAAAGGCCACCGTGCAGGGCTGCTCCGTGGGCTGCTAACCTGGCACAGCACACACTGAACTGATAAGGACAAAACCTGTTGCCTGTGAGCTGGAGTTACATCTGCAGGCTGTGATGGATGTAAAACGTTTAAGTCAGAACACAGCAGCCGCAGAATAGCAAGCCAGCCGAGCACTCTTCAATCCACTTTATTGATTTATTCCCTTCCCTCCTGTCCCTAATGCTCCTCTCAGCTCTACGTGGCTCAATGCAGCACAAATTAACAGAGCCCACAAAAGCCCTCTGAAGCCATTCCCCTGATTAACAGGTCTATAGTGCTGAAAGATATCTTCATTTTAATAACCTGGCACTAAATGGATTATAGCCATGGAACTGGATTCACGTCATTCCCCAAAGGGAGAAATGGCACACATTTTATACACCACAGGAGTTGCCAGAGATCGGGACAAATGACTCAAATAAGAATCAAAAACGGGAAAGAGGAAAGTTAGTGAAGGAAGGACAAAATGCTGCAGGGACTTAGTGCAGACTTGTCTGAGGCTGGAGGTGCTGCGGTGTTGGGGCTGGACCTGGTGAGGAGCAGATCAGACAACTGGGGGTGTTTAGCCTGGAGAAGAGAAGGCTGAGGAGAGACCTCATCGCTCTCTACCCCTGCCTGAAAGGAGGTTGTATAGAGGTAGATGTTGATCTCTTCTCCCACGTGGTAGGTGATAGAGCAAGAGGAAATGTCCTCGAGCTGCACCAGTGGAAGTTTAGATTGGACACTGGGAAAAATTTCTTCTCAGAAAGGGTTCTCAGGCCCTGGCAGAGGCTGCCCAGGGAGGTGGTGGAGTCCCCACCCCTGGAGGGGTTTAAAAGACGGGCAGATGAAATGCTTAGGGATCTGGTTCAGTATTGGACAGGTACTGTTGGAATTGATTATCTCAAAGGTCTTTTACTGCCTAACGATTCTATGATTCCATGGCCTGCCCGTGGCACTTTCTGCCCTGCACATGGGTCTGAGCTCAGGGACATCCCCTGCTGCAGCCAGCACGCTGGCTCCTTAGTCCCTCCTTGTGGAACAAACACACTCGTTGGCACCAGCAGAGCAGTGGCACGGCCCTGGGCACGGCCCCAGGACTCACAGAGCTTCTTTTTACAGTGTCTTGGGAGGTTTTTTTTTTTCTGGCCATGGCAGAGCTGCCACTGCTGGGGGAAACCCTGGGGCACTTGTATTCAACCTGATGTTCCTGCAAATGTCGAGCACGAGTCGTGCCCGCAGGTGCCCCGGCTCCCACCCATAGATCTGTGCTGGACACCTCACGTGCGAGACGGGCTGTGAGCAGAACAAAAGGAGGGAGCAGCAGTAAGGATGCGGCTGTGAGCAAGCATCTAGTTCCCAGGTCATCTCAAAGCTCCATTTTCAGTCTTTCATCAGGACTAAAGGCCCAAGGAATGCCAGGATTTGTTCAGGATGAAAACTCTCCCCGTGCAAAAGGTCTGGGCATTACTCAGAGACCTGGAAACTGGGCTTAGTCCACACGCTGACCTGCCAAGCACTTAACCCTTGGATTTAATGTGTCTGGCTGAGCCTCCCACATCTCTCCAGGAATACGCGCAGGCAGCTTTGTGTTTTGGAGGAACGAGGAGGATGGGGAGCAACTCTTCTCCCCGGCTGGCCCACGGGGTGAGACTGGGGCAGCCCCATGGCTGCTCCCTCTGCCACGGCCGCAGCGTCACCCCAGATAACCCACGGCCGGCGGAAGGGGAGGGGATGCTGCGGAGCCAGCCAGCGAGATAAAGGATTATAAGGTGTTTATGCTTTTGCAAAATTAAAGTCTTGAAGGCGAGACAGGTTTACATTGGCAAAGAATTAATGGTTTGATGTAGCACAAGGGGACAGCAAGAGCAGAGAAAGGGGCCATCTATCAGCATGCGCTGATAGCATGAAGGAAAGAGATGCAGGAATAAATCAGGTCCTGCGCAGGAAATAAGCAGGATGGATGACAGGCAGTAGCTGGTGATCTGTTATTCCCTCAGCGCCCCAGAAGATGCAGCAAATGTGCCTGGGTACTTTCAGATCTCATTTCAGCAAGCGCATAGTGGGTATCTCTGGGCTGGAGGAAACCTTCCCTGCACTTGGGAACCACCAGACCCCAAGGAGAGGCCACAGAGCAGCTCTGTGTGTACCCAGACACCTTGAGAGGATGCTGAGCAGGCTGGGCAACCCATCCAAGGCAGAGAGGGACCTGGGTGCTTCACTGTCTTCTCTGGAGGTGTCTGTGGGCAGGTATCCTCCCTAGATCTTCGGAGGAAAGGTGCCCAAACCTGAGCATTCCCAGGCAGAGGAGGTTTAACCTCTCTTCAGCAGTGGTTGAAGCAGATTAGGGGATGCTCAGGCTAAAGCTGCTCTGAACAGACCCTTCTGCCAAGGAACTTCACGGCGTGGCCAACATGTTGATCCTTTTGGATCTTTGCATTGCAACCTCTCCCTGCTGCATTGTTCCTTGCTCAGACTCCACTTTGGGAACACGGGCTCTCTCCTATGGGAGGGAAAACACAAACTAGGCTGCTCCATGGGCTAAGACTCATCCCTGGCTTGCAGTTCCTTGATTTTAAGATGCTGGGCCTGGTTTTATCTGGTTATTCTCCGGACCTCCCCAGTGCAGCCTCTTGTGCTGCTCTACACTTCAAAGGGAAATGAGACCTTACACGTTTAATTGAAGCCAATTTCCTCCCTGTTGTCGGGTTAGTGAGGGGGGATTAATGGGGGCCAAGGCTCAGTCCCCTGGAGACACCCAAACATTTCAACACACGGGGCAACCCTGGCAGGGTGGAAAACATGCGATGGTGAGCTGGAGGTGACCAGGGCTGATCAGGAGCAGCTGAGATACATAAATCTGTCAAACCATCAAGAGCTGCTACTTCCCACCCCAGCCCCACTTTATTTAAGCTATGTTTTTTTGAATGAAACCTGAAGCAATTAAACTCTCTTTCATCAGATGTCCTGCCTTCAATTTACCTCCTGCTTAGTAATATCACAGGGAAAGGAAGGACGTGGGAGGCTCCTGCGCCTTTGCACTGGGCTGGCCGGGATGTGGAGCACAGGACTGGGTCACACCACACTGGTCCATCCCTGCAGCCTCCCTTTCCTCTGCTGGCAGCCCTCACCCGTGGGTCACCCCACAGCTCTGGAGGGGAAAGCTGCTGGTGAGAAAGCTGGAGAGGTGTCCTGCAAACTGGGGTGTTTTTTGTGCAATGCAAGTGCGATGCAGCAAGGAGGGAAGCAAAGGGAAAATCAGAGGGCATTTACAGGGTGGGGGGCCACCAGCAGAGCGGGCAGTGGCTGGGGATACTGGTGATGCTCACTGGTACAGACAAGGATCCAACTCCTATGCAGCTTCTTGGTCTGTTTTAAGACCCTGCTCACACGGTTGGGAGCTGGGCTGTGACTTCCCACTCGGGTCCATCAGACACAGTCACACATTCTCCCCTCACGCGACCTGGATGCTTGTCTGTGCCATTCCCGGGGATGAAGAAGGGTTTTGCAGGGAGGGATGAGGGTGCCAGGGGATGCTGTGACACAGTGGGAGTGTGAGCTCTGTCCCATCGGCTGGGACACGGCTCCTGCTGCTCCCAGGAGGACAGGGGCACCACGGCTGTGTGAACCTCCTGCAGTGCTCAGCCCTTCTCTGCCTGTGACAAAGCAGACCCAGTGATAGATTACACACTGGCCAGAAAAGCTGTGAGATGGGGGTTTGTTTGGACAATTTTAGGGTCACTTCGAGGCTCCCTAAGAGCCAGCTGCTGTCAACAACTGGCGATGCACTCCCCACAAGGACCCGGCCTCTTCTCCTGGAGGTCCTACCCCGGGGGCCCCGCATTGAAACCTCCCAACTGGCTGAGGAGGAATTGCTGCTGGGTTTTCCCATCCCCTGGCGCACTCTTGCCTCTCCTGATGACAAGCACTGGGGTGCAGCTGGTACAAATGGCCAACCCCAACCCTCACTCCTGCTGTGCCCAAACCAGGGAGGACAAATCAGCTGATTGGGGATTACTCCAAAGGCTTCAGGATCCCACAGGATCATCTGCCTGCTGTCACAAAGGCACCAAGTCCTCCTCTGGAGCAGTCACCCCGAGCCCTGGGGAAGTTTTAGGGGTGGCTGGGGGTGCAGGGGCTGAGCTCCACAGGCAGAGCATCCCCTTTCCATTTAATTTTACTGTGCAGCCTGAGCCTAAACCTATCCCCTGCTGCGAGCCTGAAACCCGCAAACATTAACCCTCAAGCTATAAAACATGACTCGGGGTTTTACAACCGCACAGCGAACCACAGCGATCCTAAACACTGCACTGAAATTCCCAAGCCAAAGACGATGACTGGTATTAATTAGTTCTTCCTCTGACAACTTTTTTTGGTGCCGCCAGGTGGTAACGATGTGCATCTCTGTGGTGTCACCCGGAGCTGGCTGTCCCCAGATGACACTCAGTCCTGGACAACTGGAAAAGAAAATGCCATTCGTTAGGGTTTTCATCTCCAGGGTGTGGTGGTGGAGCATAAATCCTCCCTGGGGCATTGCACAGTGATGGGGGGACACACAACTTGTTCTGGGGTGGGGGAGATAGAACTTGTTCTGAAGGATGGAAGGATCTTATCTTGACACCAAATGTCAGTTTTCTCCAGTGGTGCTTGGAGATAAAGAGCTTTGCACAAGCACCATGTGGCTGTGGTGCAGAGCGGAGAGCCTCAATGGGCCCTGCCTTCTCCGACTGCTCCACCGATGGAGCTGTGTCCCCAAAAGAGGCACCTGTGGGAATTCTGGAACATGGGGACACCAGGAGGACCTGGGACGTGGCAGGCTCTCTCCTCGGGAAACTCTGAGCCTGCGCCCCAAGCAGGGCAGGGAGGAGGGGGCTGGAAGTAGGGAAGGGCAGGAATGACCTCAGCGATAAACACTCCGTGATAAAGGTTCTTTCTGGGCTTTTCAGCAGCCCTTATTGCCCACAGGAGAGTTGAGCTGCATAGAGCGCTTTTCATACGCTACATCCTGCCTGTTCTCCTGCCCGCCCCGGCTCCGCCGCTGCCCCTCCATCTCTCATCAGGCAGACGCTCCTGACTTTATTTTTCCAGGGTGAAGGAAAGTGAGAATCCTTTGATGCCAGGAAGCGATGGATAATATTTTCTGCTCCTGAAATAGAAGATAAACATTTTCAAGTGTCTCCTCTTCTCCTGCAGCCCCACCTGTCCCCTCCCTCACCTCCCTGGTCTCCCCTTGTTCCCCACCTCCCCAACCAGGTGAACTCCTCAGCAAAGCCAGTTGTCATCTTTTCAACACTTCGTTTTTCCTCCGCTCCCCGTGCGCAGGGAGCGACTTTTCCTGTTTACACACCTCCAGCTCCGGGGCGGGAGGTGAAACAAACCCAGCTTTCATTCAGCAGAGGGGATCGCAGGAGGTGGAGCAGCCGCGGCCGTGGTGCCCACCACGTCGCCTCTCCCATCCACGCGCGCATTGCCTCCTGCTCTGGGGTAGTGCAGCTGTTTCTCCCCAGGGATCTTTGTGTTCCCCCTGTGCCAGGATCCAGCTCCTCACTCCCGATGGGCTCCCTCCACCTCAGGGAAATGCTCAGACTGGCCGATAGCTTGAGGTGGCTGCTGTACATCCCCTGCCGGGGCTGCCCATGGTGGCTGGCACTTTCCCAGGTGGCCCAGCCGCCACTGAGGGTCCAACCCCTGTTGCTGCCCAGTGGTGCAGGTTGCAAAGCTGAGTTTGACCAACAAAGCACACGAAGCCATTTTGAGGCGTGAAGGCTGCTGGCAGCCACCGGCCTGACCTCTGTGCGCTGTTTTCACTGTAATTTATTAAAGGCTGAGCCCATCCCAGTGCACACCAGAGAACATGGAAACAACCCTGCTCCTCTGCAGCTGCAGCCTATCAGAGCTTATAATTGGAAAGAAAAACTCTCCCACCCCTCTCCTCCTGTAAGAAGATTGTCTCTGTCTAAAGGTTTCTCCTCAGGGTTGTGCTCTGGGGAGTTTCACAACCACTTCAAGTTTGCAGAGACCCCTGGATGGATTCTCCCCAGCAACAGCATACGCGACACATCCCTGTGTGCACATGGAGATGTGGCCCCTGCTGGAGCTTGTGTCTTCTGCTGGTCCTGTGCCCAGGAATGGGCCCTTCCCCACGTCTTTTGTGTCTCCTAAGCCCCAGACGAGACGCAGGCCAGGCTGAAGCATGGGTGGATAAATAGATATATTTTCCCCATCACACAAAAATGCAGGACCTGGATCCTGCCAGGAGCCTCACCACAGTGCACAGGGTCTGTGCGGAGGACCTGGAGATGGACAGCCCCCATGTGTACTTTCCCATGAAAGAGACACCACCAGGCACTGCCAGTGCATGTGGGAGCATGGAGCCACTCGGAGCAGTGGGCACCGTCACGGTGTGACAGGGCAGAGGAGGAGACTGAGCAGAGCTCCATACCCAGCTCCAGACACTGCCAGGGTGACCACCAGCAGTAATGACCTGACACCACCCCTGGGTGCACTGCTGGTGGTGAGCATCATCCCTCTGCCCTGCTCCCTGGGGCCACGCAGCTGGGAGCAGGCAGGTTCTGCCACGGCTGCTGCCTGGTGCGCCTTTATTCATATATCATCAAAGTCCCATCTCCTAAGATGTGACAGAAAACACACAGATGAAGGAAAGAAGTCAAGTTTGCTGAGCAGGGCAGGATTTGTGTTCTACTTGGGGGACTGTGTCCTACTTTCTGGAGTTTCTTTTCCTCCCTGACAATACTCCAAGGGCAAAGCCTCAGAGGATGCCCAGCCCTTGACCTTCTTAGGCAGGCAGATCTTGCTCAGACGCAGCTCCCTGACGGATCCCGGGCTGGCATCTGAATTAAGGATGTTGATTGCACTCAGATTCTAATTTACTTGACTCGCTACTAGGAAGTCATCAGAAAAGACATTTTAAAAATCATTCAGGGAAAACTCAGAGCATAAAATTTTAATTGCCACCTTGTGAAATAAGGTTCTCCTGGGCTGGCTGAGCCTGACTGCTTTGCCAGGGTGTATGGGTCTGTGCTCCTTGCCATCTCTACGGCTGTGGGCAGCAGTGGGCACACAGGAGGATGGAGATGGTGGAACATTGGCTGCTGTAGGTGCCACAGGACTTTGATCTCAATAGGGTAAGTGTTTTGCCTCCGATACCAGCAGTGTCACTATGTCAGGCACTCTGGACACTCATCTCCCATCATAGCTCAAACTTTCGCTGCTTTCACAAAACTCTGCTGATATTTGCAGTAGATGCCACCCTTACCTCTGGAGCATGATTGAATTATTCACAGTAACCTGTTCAATAGAATAATTCTGCTTGGTTTCAGAGTGAACATTGCCTATGAGCAGCTTCCAGTTTCGGTGATGGAATTCAAAACACAGAATCAAAATATCTGGGCCTGTGGCCAGTCCCTGAGCTGTGTGGACATGGACCGCTGCGCCGGGCACACAGACCAGCCCGGGCACTGCTTCTGCCCCTCTCTCAAGGCTCATCCCGGGGTCTGCTCACCCGTGGTGTGCATGTCACCACCCTCTGTGAGCTCTGCATGTGTTATCATGCTCTCCTACAAGGGCAGTCCATGCTTTGAAAGCTTTTTCCCCACTTCCCCCCCTTTTTAATAATGAAATCAAATTATACTTTCTGCACGTATGCTCTTATATTTGTGGATAAAGCCTGACATTTGGTTTAGATTAGACAAGGCAGGGGTTTCGGGCAGGCACCCAGCAAGCTTTCAGAGAGCAGAATCAATGTGGCTTCTGCCTGACATCGGTTCAGGCCTTGCTCGTGATGCTCCTGGTCTGGGGTGCTGCCAGCTCCATCCCATGCCAGGACAGACTCTGTGCAAAGAGGTTCTTCTCACTCCTTTAGTGGGTGGATTATGTTGTGGCTTGGGTGAGCAACATCTCCATCCTCTGCCCATGCATCTTCCTGCATTTGGAACGCATTCCTCCGGGAGCTGCTACGAGCTACCTACTTCAGAAGCCGGGCTGAACAGAGCGTAATTGTTTCTGCTGCAGCCAAAACTCCGTTAGACCTTTGGTTTGGCTTTGGATATTCATATTAAGCGTCACAAAACTGAGGATATTGGGAAGAACAAACCAAAGCCAACCCAACCACCAGGGCAGCCCGTACTTGTGCAAGTGCCTGATGCTGGCAAGAATAGCCCTGTGCGGAGTGATAGGATGAGGGGGAATGGCTTTGAATTGGAGAGGAGAAGATTTAGATCAGATATTAGGTAGAAATGCTACACCATGAGGGTGGGGAGGCCCTGGCCCAAGTTATCCAGAGAAGTGGGGCTGCCCCATCCCTGGAGGTGTTCAAGGCCAGGTTGGATGGGGCTTGGAGCAACAGGATCCAGTGGAAGGGGTCTGTGCCCATGGTAGGGGGTGGAACAGGATGATCTTTAAGGTCCCTTCCAATCCAAACCATTCCATGATTCTGTGATTCTATGATTGATTCTATGATCCTCTGCAATCACCTGCAAATCTAAAATACAGGTGTTATATGTGCAAGTGGAAGAGAGAAAAAGAAATTCTGCCAGCATTCCCATCCCGTGGAGCCCACATGAGCTCTTAGCACTGAAGGGGTTATATCTGGGAGCATCCTGAGCTGTCTTTTCCCTTCTCTATCTGTTTGCTAACGAGCGTGCCAACATCGCTGCTTGCTTGCAGCAGCAGTGGCATACCTACCAAATCAGCCTGCGATGAAGATGAATCTTCTTTTTCTGTCTCCCTCTAAACCCACATAGATCTCAGATGGCTCCTGTGGATGGAAAGAGAGAGAGGTCCCTGCCCTGGCCGCCCTCCCTGTTCCTCCAGGCAGCGACACTAAACGTGGTGTCACCACTTGGCACACATCCTCTTGAAAACATCATTTCATCAACCCTTTAATTTTTCCTGCTGGCTCCCTGAACACACACAACAGGATGATAGAAGTCCTTACAGAAGTGCATGCTCTCCAGAGCCACTTGTCTTTTTCTGAAAAGAAAAGGCCACGGCTGGTTTGAAAGGATGGGAGTAGAACCGAGGGGACCCCATTAGAAACACCCGGCAGTGAATAGAGTGTTGCTAGTCTACAAGCAAAAAACACATTCACTCCTCTGAGCCAGCAAGGAGCTATCAAGGTCTCAATAAGTCATTCCAGCTCTCTACCTTCGTATTTGTACCACAAATGGCGCTGCAGATGAGAGCCCATTTATGTTGGAAAACACTCCCAGCTCCCTAAACCTTAGGGTGGGGGGAGCAACCTGCCCTTCTGGGCTCTTAATATCTCTTCCAGGCAAAGCAATGCCTTCCACGCTGTCCTTCCCAGGGAGCCAGTCAGCTGTCCCAGATACCAAAAGGCTGACAAAGCCATAGATTTATCTTGCTCCATTTGACACACCAGCGATGATGTCTTCTTCCAGCGCAGCAGCAGCAAAGGGAGCAAAACTCAGCAATGTCTCCCTGTCCATGAGCCTTCAATCTACTGTGCAAGTAACCCCAGTGTGTGGCTTTCCTGGACTCATCTGCTTGGAATTAGTATTAATTCCAAAATGAAAGTAGATTGCCATCCACTTTGCTGCTCCCAGGGACTCAGATTGGGCCATCAATCTCCATTTGAAACCACGTGCCTCGCAGGCTTGTGTCCCATTGCAGAGGGACCAAATGAAAACCTGAGATGTATTTTCTAGGTGAGTCTTGCTTTGTTTATTCCAAAGTCCTGGGAACAGTGCGTAAGTCATTCCTGTTTTCAACTTAAAATATAGAGATGTTCATGGGAAATGTCTGTAAAAAGAGTCCTGAACACCTGAAGATGGTCAGGGAAGAGAAAAAAGCTCTTCATCTGGGCAAGAGTTGTCTCCAACTTGGAGAGAACCCATGTGCAATCTCTGGATGAATTATACCACAAGTGCAAAATAATTTTCGTGTGAGGACAGGGACCTGACCCTGGGCAGGGAGAGACAGCCCTGACACTGTCCGAGCTTGGGGCACTGTGGATTTAGCCCCACGGCGGGGGAGCAGAGTGGGGGAAGAGGCATCCCTGGGTGGGGAGGTGTGTGTCTGGGGGTGGAAGGTGGCCAGATCTCTCCAGGACCCTGGCAGCAGTGCTGCAGGCTTTATTCTGATACGTGGGATTAGGAGCCATCTAAGTCCTGCTGCAGACTTCCCCTGCTAGTTGAAGGGCTAGAATGGCTCGAAGGCACCTTTCCCTCCCTCCTGAGACCCTCCGCTGGCTGCAGCTTTTTCAGACCCAAAAGCACAGCCCAGAACTAGCTAAAACACATCAGGGGTTGTGTTTGAAACAAACTCGAGAAAATCCATACCAGATAACTTCTGAACATCTTCCAAACCCCTTTTTCCTTGTACAATTCTTGGCACAGCTTCGTTATTTGGTGGCGGGAGCTGAGGAGCCAGATCAGGCTGGCAGGGGGGAGGCAGACCATCCTCTACCAGAACATTGCAGGTTTACAACTGGAAATCAGAAAATTACATTGCCTTCTCTCTCATCCTTCCTCTGAGCAAGCTCCTGGCCTTCTACAGTTATTTATCTGCCTGGAAGAGGCAAATCAAATATCATTAAGGCAAGTGGAGCCACTGAGAGCTGGCTGCTGGCTGTCAGGATTGCACTTCACCAAGCGGCTCAGACACGTGCTCTCCTTTCCCTCGGATACGCCAGTCGCCCTGCGAGTATCCCTGAGCGTCGGCTAACCAACATATCAATTAACTTACACTTGGGCTAGCGTGTGAGTGTTCCTAGGACCATATCGATCCTTGGCCTCTGCAGTGTGCAGAGTCTATAATGGCCTCAAATGAGACATCCCAGCCAGGGAAGCAGGATCTTCAAGCATCTGATGGATCAATAGCTTTCATAAACCAGACTGAAAAATAGGGGAGAGTAATAATGGTCACAGAAATGCTGGGCTACACTTACAGAAGAAAAACAATTTGAGGAGGACCAAATAGCAACATTGATCATGCCACTATTTTCCCATTTTTATCTTTCTCTGCAGAAGTATCCGACTGAGTCCAGATATTGCAAACCTTTATTTAAGCTGCCATGCAATTAAAGACTGCACACTGTATGGTTGCTCTTTATATTGAGATTGTGCTCTTGCTGTTTGGAGGTAACCCTCGTTTTAATTAGATAAATGGCATGGGCAGTCCCTCTCTGTCCCCCTCCCCTGCACTGACAAACCCTTGCAGTGCAAAGGAGAAGCGTGGATCTCATCCACACAGTGAGGCCGTGGGAAGAGGAGTAGGTCTGCTTCCCTCTTGTGTTGATATGTCATTGAGAGAGGGACTGGATGCTGCTTGCTGAGCAAATCCAGGACCCAGCTCCAAAAGCATCACCTTCATCATCAGGGCTCATTTCAGAGAAATTTGAACACTGTGCAAAAGCAGCCCTGGAGAAAGAGACTGGGGACCAACACACAGCCAAAGGACACACAGTAATACTGATGCCCCAGTGAGCCTGGGCTGCAAAACCAAAAGCATTATGGAGTCAAGGAGCCCCAGAGAGAAGGGAGACGCATAGGGGATGCTGCTCGCGGGGCTCTGCTCCTCACCCCAGTGCTTAAGAACAGCCTTGAAGTTTACTGCCATGCCCTCACTGTGAGAACTGGTTGGCAGAGCTAATTTTCTGGCTCAACAACAGAGCCACCTGTGCAGAAGCACGTTCACACAGGTAGAGGAGTTCTCAGGAGCTGGGCTGGGGCCGGAGGGCAGCCAGGGCTGTGCCACGGGACCCGCATCGCAGCCAGGACACAGCCCCACCGCATCGGCACCCGCCACGGCTGGCTGGAAGGAGCGTGTGCGGTGCCTGGGACTGAACGCGTGCTGTTCTTCACCTGAGCAGATGATATCTCTGAATATACCTGACTCATAATATTTTGCTTTTAGAGATCTGATCTGCAGCTTTTGACAAGTTTTGCCAAACAACATCACTGGACTGGGTTTTTTGCAGGATGTGCCAAGCAATGCCTGAAACCTGGGGCTGTATCAGACTCTGTTAGGCCTGTCAAGGAGTTAATAAAGTTTATTGAGTTTTCAAGCTGTCAGTATCTGTCTGATCCTTCATCAAGGCCTACAACAGAACTACCACAGAAAACACATTTTCTCAGCAGAGACAGGTGGTGAAATAATGCAGGACACCAAATCCCAGGGCAAAGCTGGCAGCACGGGTGTGTGAGGAGGAGGTGACCTCTTCGAGAGCTGGGTTAAATCCAGGAAATTTTAGATTTAAAAGGAGCAATTTGCAGAAACTGTCAGGGAAGTTACTGTAGGGGTAAAAGCAATCAAACCAGAACACAGCTCCATGGTTCAGGAGAGATTTATCTGCCATCTAAAGAAGAATCATGTCTTGTCATGGTTAAGGGAGGATTTGCTCTGTGTTGAGTACTGCAGAGATGCCCTGAGACTGCAAATCCTGAAAGCCCAGAGAAACTCCAGCAAGAGAAGAGATCTCCTGGGGTACCAGACCCAGGCCCCTTCGTGTCGTGTACAGGAATGAGCTCTCTTATCAATGAGTGGTTCTGTGGTACCTGAGAACAGCAAAGGGAAACAAGCTGAAGATGAACAAAACCAATCCCCCATCCCACGTGAAGCCTGACGTGGTGTTTGCCTGGACCTGGGACTCTGTGCTGGTTTGTCCCATCGGAGCAGTGTGGGTACACGCCTGCCCAGGGGATGCTGCTCAGAGCCTCGGGTGTGATCCACAGCAGGATCACACCAGCAAAGCTGTCCTGGGCGAACACCTGCACCAGCCTCTTCATGATGGGTATGTCAAGCTGGGACAATCCTGGGAGAAGGACAATCCCAGGAGAAATTAAAATCTTGGAGCTCTACCCAGGCAAGGGAACTCATGCGACATCTCCTTTTCCCTCCATTACCTCAATCCCATCCACTCCACAGAGCCCTGGGGAAAGAAGTGCCCATCTGTTTGGAGTTTGCTTTACAAAGACAAAGAAACCAATATTCTCGAACAGCATCTCCCAGCGCCTGTTACTCATCCGCTGATTCCTCTGTAGCCTTGGCACAGGGAGCAACTCAGTAATGATTTTTCAGAAAGCCAGAGTCCAGGAGAAAGCCTGCTTTACAATTATCCCTCAGTTACATAGGTAATTTTAACTGGGATTAGCTGATCCTGTAAAGTAATTGAAGCCAGGAGGTCTGGGGCTGCCTCACTGTTATTATCACCATATGCCATTGGAAAAACAATGGGTGACGGCTGTCTTTTAAAGTAGTTTTCAAACCTCTCCAATTCAGCTTTTCCAGGTATGAAGGGAGAGCAAAATTTGACAGGCAGGGATAAGGGGGAGGCAAATGTAGAGAAGAATGAACAGAAAAATGAAATACATCAAGAAGGACAAAGGGGATGGGAGGAGAGGTTGTGAGCAAAGGCTCTGCTCCTCAGGCTGAGCTCCTGCATGGAAAGCCTGGTCCTCACGCACAGCTGATGGCTGCTCTTCCAGCAGGACAGCACTCATTCCTTCTGCTGGTGGATGAAGGTAGCCATCCTGCAACTGAAATGATGGGAACCCCTTACTGTCACTGCCCCGTGGTACTTTGGCATATTCACAAGTGCCACAGCTGCGTTTGGGATTCCCAGCCCAGCTGGCATTCCCAGCCTTCACCACGGGCTCTCTGCCAGCTCACCAAATAAAAGGCCCTTCCATGGTGCCTGCCGCCCCGCAGCAGACATCCAAGCCTGCCCCATGCAGCGGCTGGACCAGCCCCTGTCCTCACGGCTCTCCCTGCAGAGAGCACTCATTCAGCCACGAGCTGCCTTCATGCTTGGAGGGGCTTTAGCTTCTTTGAGGACTCACTGGATACCCTGAGTGATGGCTGGTGTTCTCCCAGAGGAGCCTGGGAACAGAAGGACATGCAGATGTGTGGGTGGTGGTGCTGGGGAAAAGCACGAGGCAAAGGGCTGCGAGCCATCTGCAGCCTTTTCTTGCAGCACCCACGCACGGCGACGTGCCCAGCCTGTGGCCTCCAGCCTTGCAGAGCCAGCCTTACCCTGTAAGCTTCCCTATCTGACCAGAACAGATACATTTTCTGCCAGTGGCTCTAATATTTGAGGTTTTACTGGCCAAATTGTCCACCTGCGGGTACTGCTTGGGAGACATCACTGTAGGACTGGAGGATGGACTATTTAAGGTGCCCTCTGCTATAAGACGTCCCCGATGCAACAGCGGGACCGAGGCCCTCACTGATGACAACTGGAGATATATTGGGCTGAAATATTTCTGTTCAATAAAAATAAAGGAATACATTTTCTTAGGACATGCCGAGTGCGGTGGAAGCAGCAGCTCGCCTCAGATCTGCGGGACATTCCCATGTAATCAGATGACGGTGATTTTCTCTCAGGGCCAGACGTGATCCTAAACTACACATCAAGGTCCTTTTACCTCCCCAATAGAAGGGATAAAAAACCCAAAACACAATCAAGAAGAAAATACAATAAGAAAGAATTGCTTCTGCTAGAATTATAAACAGCAGCGATTGCTGTGATTTTGCTGTAATCAGGGCCAGACCGGGTGCTGTCTGTTGTCATTATCTCTCCCGCTAATCCCCAATGTGTTTCCTATTTGTGTTGTTCTGGGTTTCCAGACGAGCAGCCTGGGTGAGCCCATGGCTGGACCTGCAGTGCTGGAGCCCCCTGCCCACGCCGGGACACTGCGCCGGATTAGGGCGCAGGAGAAGGGTGATGGAGTGTCCACCACCTCTGTGGCAGCAGGATGCGCCCGCTGGGAACATCCCATGCCCCGGCATCCCAACCGCAGGGCTTGGATGCCCAGCAGCAGCACCACATCCCAAACGTCTGAGCTGGGAAAATAATTGATGGAAAGGAAAGGCTGTAATTTCAAGTCTCATTTAGGTGGTTCAGCCCTCCAGTGGCTCCCAGGGCTTCTTGTCTTTTTTTTTTTAGAGCCAGAAGGCAGTAACTGTGTCGCTCTCAGACACAGGGATGACTGAGGAGCAACAAGGCAACTTTCCCCACCAGCACAGATAAAGAAGCAGGACCGTCCTGAGCTGCCCTCTCCTCATCTTTGTGTTTAAATGGGGTCAGAGGGAATGAGGGACTCTACAGGAAAAACATTATGGGGATTTGTTTCTTCATAAAAACTAACTTCTTTCCAGCACAAAACCATTTGTCCTTGCAAAAGGAGAGAAAAGGAGAAAAAACCCACCATTCCTGAATGACAAAGGAGAGGTGATATCTGCTTCTGGTCTAGCAGCAGCCCTGCTCTGTCCCCTTGAGTGCCTGGCACAGCTCTGCAGTGCCCCACACCATCAGGAAAACATCTCTCCACTTCCAGTGCCATCTCCACGGTGGGGGCAGCATCCCGGTGGGAACAGAGGTGACCCGGTGGCTGTCCCCTTGGTCCTGCCTGGTGCAGTCGGGGTGCCTCCCAGCCCTCCCGGGGCGCAGAGCCAGCTCCTGCACTGCCAGCACAGCTCCATGCTTGTTCCTGAGAAGATCCGTCATTCCCACCTGCTCTGTTCATCGTTACGCCAATGTTTATTTGCCCAAACCACGGGCTGGCAGATTCAATTTTCATTATTCCCAGGTTGTTATTCTTTCTCCTGAAAAGGTTCAGCTCATCCACTCTGGGAGCAGGGGCGGCGTGGTGGACAATGGGGGACCCGGCACGCACCGTCCAGCTGCATCTGCCTGGGACGACCATCTCCTGGGAGAGGCCCCGGGGAGGTCTGTGCACGGCACCATCCCCACGCAGCACCAGCGTGACCCGTGGCGAGGAGCCGAGGCTGAACTCAGCAGCTGTGACCGGCTCGTGTTTACACAGAAAAATGTGCAAATCATCACGGATGCCTGGAAACCAGGAGGGATCATCCAGGCATTCAGGGCAGGCTGGGACCGGCACCGGGACGCGTGGGAGCAGGATCGGTGATGCCAGCAGCAGTAACTCGTGGTGCTGCTGAGCTCTGCTCTTCAGCGTGGACCTATCTCCTGGGTCTCCACTTTTGTTCCTGACTTGGGGAAGAAAAGCAAGTGACAAAAGGGAGCTGCAGTCAGTCGGGAAGAAGCAACTCTCCATGTTCTTCTTTCATGGCAGGACAGAAACGCAGTGGTGCTGGGTCACCCATGCAGGCAGGGAAAGGGCCAAAAGATGCTGAAGTTCAAACCTGGCCACCCTGGCACTGGCAAGGGTAATGCAGGTGGGAGGAAGGAAAGGCAAGGGATGGGTCAGGAATGTGAAGTGGGGTGAAGCAGCTCATTTAAAAGCCCCTGGAGGGGCCTACGGCATCCCATCCTGGATCAGACAGCAGGGCTTGGAGGGGAGACCAGCCAGGGACCTGCCTGTGTTATTGTCTGGAGCAACTGGTCTGGAAGGTTCTGCACATCTGAGCAGGATCCCAGCTGGATCCTGGCTGGTGTTTATTTGATACAGGGGTTTTGGCTGTCTGCTGGCCAGCAGTACCAGGTAATCAGCCTGTTTCCAAATCCTTAAGCAGTCCAAACATCTGCTGCTTTGCCAATGGACTGAACATCCCCACCAAGACCTTCAATCTGGGAGCTGCTGACATGTGAACTGAGGCCAGGACCTGCCTTCCTTCCAAAGAGCAACCTCCTCTTTACACCCCCCTGTCCCACAGATGACTTTTCAGGGGACTTTTCCTTTTTCTAGGGACACTGGTGCTTCTACACTGGCAGCTTTGTTGAAACCCCTCTGGTTTTGCCAAGACTGGGTTGACCTTGTGGGTTTAGCTCAGCGAATGCCGGAGCAGCGTCCTGCTCACTGTCGAGCTGCGGTAAATCCCAATGAACTACATTCGCTTGAGACATGGTGCTCCAGATTTACAGCTGTGTTCTAGAGAGTAGATCATGACCTGTCCTTTCCAGAGCAGCGCCTTTCCACAGCTCAGCAACTTAGTTTCCTTTGAAATGGTCTAGTGAAAAGCCCTAGACAAGCATTTCTCCTGGATGTTTTAGTGTCCAGCTCAAAGCTACTCCTGCTGCTTGTGTTTAAAGCTCTGTCTCCCCCCGCCTTTGTCTCTTAATGAAGAGGAAAAGGAACAGAAGAGCAAAGTGGGATGCAGGGGAAGGTGTGGGGAGGAAGAAGCTGGGATCAGCCACGGGTACCAGTTCAGAGGGAAGTCACTTCTGCCCAGCAGCCAGGCTGCCTGGCCCCACCGCTTGTCCAGCTCAGCTCCAGGGCCAGCAGGATCAGTGCGCAGAGGGACACGAGCATCGCAGAGATATGGCTGATGGCTTTGGCTGTCTGTCCACCTCCTGACTCATTACCCAGCTAGAGCCCAGCAGGGCAGCAGAGGCCACTGAGCAGCCAAAGCACCATTTTTCAGAGGTAAAGCTGAGTTTATGGCTACTGTGGTCATATATAAGTCCATGGCAATGTGTTGCATTCTACCTCCTAGCTCCATCCTGCTTTAGGATGAAATGTTCTTCTCTTCCTCTCCCAAGTCATTTTTGGGGTGTTACTGAGATGTTCCCAGCAGTGTTAGAATGACTCCAAAGAGGGCTGTGTGATACAGCAGGGGTGCTGCTGCCTGGCTGCGGTTAGCAAGCCTGAATTAATTGCTCACAGCTCATGTGCCTGCAGGTCCATTACCTGCACTCACCAAAGCCCGAGAGGGAAACTCTGTGGGACTGTAGCCAAATTTAAATGTTAATCTGCACTGTCCAGTTTTGTTTCCTGCTGTGGGTAATGTGTCTGCACCAGGAAAAGTGCACTTGGAAAGAAGAAGGAGGCAGCGGCTGGGCAATGCCTCGGGCCCTGACACATCTGTGGGCCAGCCATGCTTCCCCACCTCTTCCTATTGCAATTATTTTTTATCCACCTTGCATGTTTTACAAGGCAATCAAAGCAGTCAGGACTTTTATGGGACGCTGATTAATTGAGCTCAGATACTGTATTTCTCCAAGTCTCACTTCTGGAGTCTTTGCAGAGAACTGAGCGAGGAGTTGGGGATGGAAACTGTGCTGACATCCAATTATTCAGTCCCAATGACTTGGAAAATGAGGGGCTGCTGCATGCAGAACGTTTTGGTGGGGGGTGGCTTCCTCACAAAGGAAGACGGAGTGTCAGCCTCCTCACTGGAGCCCCTCTCTGAGTCATAGCTGGGGATCGTCAAGCTCAAAAAGCCAGAGCCACATGTCTTTCTGCAACCACTGAAGGTGGAGAAGTCTTTCAGCCTGCTTATCCAGACTCCTGGTTATTTTGGGTTTTCCCCTTCACTGGTCAGCATCACCCAGAAGGAAAAGGTCTTTAATTTTGTAAAATACTACGTTTCTGCTCACATACTCTCCTTCCATGAATGATTCTTTTCCTGACAGAGTCACACCTCTGGTGACCTCCTTCCAGTCCTCCTGATCGGAGGAGCTGGATTCATCTAAATTTGGAGCAGGAGGATGATTTTCACCACCCACCACTGCTACCAGTACAGCTCCTGGGCTGTGCTCACTGCTCCCTGCAGGCAGTCGGTCCATAGAGGAAAACCACTCGCTGAAAAAAAAAATGAATTGGGTAACCCAAAGGATTAGATGAATTGAAGAAAAGTGTGATCCATTCACTGGCAAACTGTGAGCAACGTCCACAGCAGAATTGTTTGAGTGAGCTATCCATCACAGATTATTCATTCATCTCAGCTAGTTGCGAGGAAAGATAGCATGAAGCTGAAAATGTTCCAGTGCCACTTATTTGTTTAAGGGATGTTCTCTGCAGGCTCAAATCACTCAAGCGACTGTATTTATCCCACTTTCCTTGAGAAAATCCATGGCACTGTGTATGAGAAGGAAGAGGGAAAACCTATGCTGGTATAGAGGCTGATTTTCCCCTTGTTGAGTTTCATCACCTTTATTCATAGCTCCACTGCTTTTGATCCATTCTGAACTATATTTCTTCCTCTTCGGTATCTACACCCTTCGGATATTCCTAGACAGCCATTATGTTCCCCATTACTCTTATCTTAGCCTAGCTGTAAGTATTTACTTCTTTTAATCCTTCTCCATCAGCCAGGCCCTCCTGCCCCTTCATCATCTCTGCCATTCTTCTCTGAATTCCCACCGATTTGTCTACATCACTCTTGTTTACGATTCCGAGATCTCATTTAGCATTCGATTTCTGCCAAAAAATAAAATTAAGCTTGATTGTTTTCACTGATGACTGAAGGAGACATGAATTGTTGCTTGGAAAACAGTCCTTGAGACAGCAATATATGAGAGAGAAAAAAACCCAAGCAGCTCCATCAGGCAGACAAACACACAGATAATATCACGCAGGCCAGCTTTGGCTAGATTGGATCTCAGAAAAGTGGCTGGTATGTGATGACAGTAATAGCCACCACTATTAGAGTGTTTAGCTTTTAAACAGAAATGTGAGTTATAACTCAGGCCCTGGCATAAATCACAGGGCCATGAAAATCTCACAAGCGCACGCGCGCACAATAAACCAACGTGAAACGCCTTGTCCTTGGTGAAAGTAGCAGAATTGCATCTTCCTTTGCCCAGGAAGGTGTGCGGGTGGAGGCGGGAGCAGCGGTTGGGCTGCAGGCTCGTCGTCGGGACCTGCCGCTGGGGACGTTGTGGGGTTTGGGGGAAGGAACAGTGAAAATGCCACGTGAAAAGGAAGTGGCAAAGGCAAAGTCAGACTCCAGAAAGATCTCAGCATAATGAAACCATCCAGCCTGGCCTCCCCTGAGAGGAGCACCAGGACCTGTAGTCATCACCCACAACTCCCAGAGCTACATATGGGATGGGTTGGGTGCTGCTGCAGGGTCCTCATTGCCTCTGATCATCAGGCTAATTTATCTGTGTCTCCAAATGCTGATTTAGGGACGTGGTTTTGATAACCTGGCCTATCAAACACTGCGTGTGTCCGTGCCCAGGCAGGGGAGACACCGGCAGTGACAGCGTGTGGGGCTGGCAGAGGGCAGTGAGTGGTAGCAGCCCATCCTGCATCCCCACAGGAGGAGGACCTGGGGCTGCAGAGCAGCCACTGCAGGAGGTGGGCTGCCAGCTGGGAACACCAGCCTCACACTGGAGCGCACAACAATTCCCCAGACCCAAGATCCCAATAAACCAACAGATTAAACAAGGAGGCAGAGGCTGCTTTCCCCTGGGAAGAGCCTACCTTCCAGTGAGACCCTGCAAAGAATATACTGTATTTCAGGGGGATTTCCATTCAAATGCTCTTTGGCAAAACGCCCTTAAAAAGCTGCTGACGCCTGGTGGAAAGCTTTGAAAAACATGCTAATTAATTAGAAACAATGCAGCATCTCTCTCGGCTGCAGGAAACCCTGTGTTTCCCTCCCTTGCATTCCCCGTCACCACCAGGGACATTTGCATGAGAAGGGCAGCTTTGTTTCTCCGGACTCTCATCTGCTGTTCCTGCTGCTTGTTCCTCCACCTGAAGTCAGGCTGCGATGTGTGGGACCCCCAAGGCATCTCCAGAGCAACAGCCCCTCCTGCCCCGGCTGTGGGGCTGACAGCCTGAGCAGGGCTGGGGACAGGGGAGTTCTGTAACCCCCGGGGCTGGGACCAATTAGGGAACGGGGAATCCATTAGCATAATTACTATGCACTTCGTGTGCTGCAGTAGCATCCCAAAGCTCCCACCCGGATCAGGTATCCTGTATGCTGGGAATGTATGAAATCACTGTAAAGCGTGGTCCTTGCTCCTGTAAATTCCCCTTTATATCCTAAAAGGTGAAGCATTTGAGCAAGGGGGAGAAGCCCCATGTTTCACTTTGCTGTCTGGGCTGTTAAAATGTGAGTGTCCACTCCAAAAATGCAAGTGTCCACTTCACCTGCTCTGCAAAAAAAAAACAAAACAGTGTTCTATGGTAGCTTCATTTCTGTTTTGGTTGTTTTGCTGCTGCAAATTGGGTTTGGGGGAGATGGTGGGATTTCATCACTGATCACAGTCAAGAGTGACCTTTTGGTGTTGAAATATCACTGAACTTCCCCTGCAGGCAGTAAAAGTAATGCTGAAAGTGTCTAAGAGCAACTCTCTGCTCCTTGGAAGATCTTGCAAGGACTAATTATATTTCCCAGTGTGAGGAACAGGGAGGGGAAGGTGACACTGGTATTAAAGGTAGCAGAATTACCTGGGAAGGAGCTGGAATTCCGTGTGGCCGTGCCCCAGTGATCCCTCTGCTCCCCGTGTGCTGGTGTCAAGCCCTTCTCCACTCTGTATTTTGGAGAACGTGCGCCTGCTGCCCCATGAGTCACCATCTGAAATCTAAATAATTCATCGGGGTTGGGATGTACAGAAATATTCCGAGTTTGCTCGGGAGCAGTTGGTTGTTTTTGATTGCTCAGGGGGCAGAAGCAAAGCGATGAAAGAGGAGGATTGTTCTACATGGAGATAGCGGCCGGCTGAGCGGCACCGCTGGGATGTGGAGCATCCCCACTCGTCCACAGGGAAGCAAACAGACGCAGCAACAAAGCAGGGGATGTAGCAGCAGCCACAGTCCCTGAGCTGGCATCCATCAACCAGTCTTGGCAGAAAGTTCCCTGCTGCAGGTGTGGGGAAGCGTGGTCTGTGTATGGGGAGCAGGGATGTGCCCGAGGCATTCGGCACCTAGGGCAGGAGAGGCTGGAAGAGGAAACAACCTCACCAATGCTTCCTTCCCCTTGCCTAAATTCCTCCTTTTTCCTAGAGAGGCAAGACCAACATGGCTCTTCGCATTGCTTTGCATCTGAACAAGGGATTAAATGTCCACACCGACTCAATGCACACTGGAACGCTTCCAGAAAGTCAGCAAATTTGCGCTCCCTCTCCCTTTAAATGCTTTGGCTTCCTGCAGGAAAATGAAATCCATTAACAAGTTCCACCCCTGCTCCGAATTCAAGAGTAGAACTGTCAGTGCTTTAGGAACGAGCTAAATGGGGGGATTTCCATAACAATCAACAGCTACAGCATTAATCTATAGTCATATTAACCTGGGATGACAAGGACACGTCTGTCTGTTCTCTCTAATGTAATCTACCATTATGCTCGAGCTCCATTGAAGTCTGCTTTGTACCCTGCGTTTGGCTCTGATCAGTTAATCTCCCTGGCTGTAAGCACGGCTTAGAGAAGAGAAAGGGGGAGACAGACAGAGACAAGTGATTAATATGCGTGTGCGTGTGTGCTTAGCATGTGTCTGCTGCTAATGCATGTGCGGGTATGTGCGTGTGGAGCTGCCTCGCAGGGCTACGCGCCTGCGCACGCCGAGCGTGGTGTGGATGTGCTGGTGCTCGCATCGTGGCTTTGCGAGGAGTTGAAATGCACCCAGCACGGAGAGGAAAGCAGGCAGAGATTCCAGTGTGAGGATCAGGGCTGTGTGGATGGGAACACGAGGCACATGTGTGGAGTGTTCGGTGTGCGTGAGTGGGGTTGTGTCTCCACTCCACCTGCCCCGTAGCAGCATGTGGCTGGTGGGGAAGGTACTTTGCTTTCTGTCCCTGTGGATCTGTCAGTGTGGGGATGCTCCAGGGCCAGATCCCTGCCCGCAGCACTGGTGACAAGATCAGGGACACTCGGTGGGATGGCAAAGGTAACCGCCCCTCTCGGGCTTCATGACAGCTGGCAGCACGGCCTCTGCAGGGATGTACAGCCCCTGCTGTCGTTTCTCTTTCTCTCATTTTGCTTTATTAATCTTCCTTGAAGAGGCACCTTTTCCAAATGTGTAAGATACCCTGAGCCTGCTTTTGGATTAGGAGACAATTACAGAACTGCAGCAGGATGCAACAGGATGCCCTGCACCGAATGAGCTTATGGGGTCAATCCCACTCCTAGCATCAACTCTGCTTTAGAAGATGCTGTGATATCAGCTCCCACCTTCTGCAGGAACTTGTTCCCAGGCAGAGATTAGAGCCTCTGCAGCTGATATTTAGCCATCCACAGATGCACTGCTTTGCCACTTTTCTTTTTTTTATGATTGGAGAGTATGAAGTAAATGGCTCTATGGCAAACTCATCCCACATGCTCACCGGCGGGGCTGGTTACAGCTTCCCTGCTCCCACCAGCAGCCCCATCCCACCCCTGGAACAGAAATCCCACAACTACTTCTGCAGGTTTGCCAGGCAGAGAGCGAATGTTCCCAGGACCTTGTGGGTCCTTGTCTTCACTCTGGCCATCCCTGGGGATGTGTGCAGGGAGGCATCCCACAGAGTGGCAGCAAGGCAAGGGGAATGGCAAGAAATACCCAGACCAAATCACATTCCTCTCCCCTGTCTGCTTCTATGGTGATGACACAAGTTGAGTGGGGAGCTGTGGCTGTTGACATGCAGGTTTCCTCCCTGCCCAGATCACTCATTTCAAGTTTGTAGAGCTCCAACAAGCTGTGTTGCAGCTCTGCTTTTGCTTTGGTCTCATCCCTGAGCAGAGTAGAGCAGTAATGGACCATGGCAGCAGCCTGGGAGGGTGGGAGCTGGGGATGCTTCTCCCACAGCCCAGGCTCTTTGTGATGCAGCCCCTTCCCAGAGATGAGCGTCTCTGTAGTATCTGCTTGTGGTGAACAGCCCTCATTCTCCTTCTCCCAAGCAACTGGCTGCTGAGACCATCCATGAGACACTGGCAGACCCCCGTGAAGGCCATAAACACTGCAAGGTCTGGTGTTACACCTGCCTTGTCCCAAGATCCTGATAAATTCTACTGCCACCATCCTGCACCCACAACACGGGTTTCAGAGCCAAAAAGTACCTCTTCAGTCATCCTGGTTATTCCTGTAAATAGGAAACTGGAGGTTGGAGTGCAGACTAAGGGGTGTGAAGACTCAAAGGAGAAAAGCATTGCATGGACAAATCCCCCAGGCCTGTCTTGCCACTCCCACTGTCCCCCGTTTCCTTACACCCCGACTCCCCATATCCAGCCCTTACCAGTCCCTCATTTCTGGCCCTGTTTTTTAAAAATAATTCTGACCCCATCCATGGTTCCTGTGCTCCTGTTTCATCATATTCTAAAGGGGGTGCAAATTGGAAACTCTGATCTACCAGGATCTTTGCACAGAAACTTTACAGGCTGGAACAATTAATTATCCATTAAAACCTTTGTCTGTGTGCCTCTTATTGTTCCAGACTCTCATTGAAGCCACTCAGCAAAACAATCGCTCTGCCAGCATTCAAGTGTGGTTAATCGACTAACAAGCTTATAAATACAAGATATACAGCACCGCGCTGCCCTCCGAGGGCGCCGCTGCTGGAAGGTCCCAAGCCACTTCAGAAAATGTCAAACTAGCCATGGCTCTTGCCACTCCGTGGGCTGGTGAAGTGGCCACTCTCCTTCCTCCAGCTGGGAAGCTGGGACAGACCATGATGGCTGGAGTTGTGCCGTTAAAATGCTTCATCCTCCGAGCTTCGAGCATCCTGGCTGCAAGGTGGGAAGGACACGTGGGCACCCAGGTCGCTGTGGGCAGACGGGGAGGGCACCCTGCCCGATCACAGAGGATGCTTCAGGGCAGCACAGTGGCACAAGGTGGATTTAATGAGGAAAAACTCTGCTGATGAACTGGGAAAATTTCAATTATTTTGAGGTTAGAGGTGACTCTTGGGTTTTGGAAAGTTGTTACTGCATCTGCTGGGTGGACAAAGTCTGGGAAAGGGGTATTTTGAGGGAAGCAGGTGGAGACATGAGATCTTTGATGATAGAAATTTTCTCAGTTTTATTTAGACCATAATTACAGAGGCCATAAAGGCATTCATTTCCTGACGATTAATGGTGGGCCAAGGAGAAAACTCTCTCAACACAGTTCTAAGTTTCAATTGCTTTTTTCAATGATGTTTATGTCTTCTGTGCACGTGAGCACATGCACTCTGCCTCTCCAGTACTTTTTGCAGTTCACGTGAGGATGGAGGTGGTCAGGAGACAAAGCCACAGAAGCTGAAGAGCTTAGACTGAGATCAGAGACGATGAAGAACACAATATTTAATTGTAAGGGTGGATGAAGGGCCTGTTAAGTGCCCATTAACCAAGCTTTGAGCTTCATTGCTGTTTTTTTTTAGTCATGTCTGTACTTGACCTCACCGCACCAATCTGCTTATGGCCTTCACGTGCCCATGGACCACTTTTCTGCCCTGGCTGGCACAAGAGTGATGGGCCAAGGCTGCTGGAAAACTGGCTCCTCTCCCATGCCCATGTAACACAGAAAGGGCCATGAGAAAGCTCTGGAAAGCTCTGGGTTGAACAACAATGAATAAGAGATAAAGACCCAGACAGCACCATCAGGCTTAGGCTCCCCAAACTCAAACTTTTCCCTTGTGTTTTTGCCACGAACTCCCCAGCCTGTGCATCAGTCAGAGAGCAGCAGAGATAAGAGCATCCATCAGCTTGAAGAGGCTCAAACAGATAAACATCTTGCTTTCAGACAGCAGATAAATGTACAGGCTTGGATGAATTTATCACTGGAGGATCTGAGTGAGCCTGGCCTGAGCCTGGGCATACAGATGTCTCTTGAAGAAACCCGCATGGGCTGTCCCACATGAGTAACCACTGCAAACCATCTTCCCTTGTGCTGCACCTGCCCCTTGACAAGGCTGTCACAGCTCTCCCTGTTCACCCCATCCCATTCCTGCTCCGGCTGTCACCTCTCTCCCCTCTTCCACCACACACTCAGTATGGAAAAGGCAAAGATCATAGGAGAAAAAGAAAACTACAGTGCTGATATCATTCGTGCCCTTCTCTGTTCAGAGCTGCTTGATCTGGGACTTCATCAGACAGAATCAGCACTGGTCCTGCAGCAGAGGGGCTGCCACCCCCGCATTCCCTTGGCTTCCAGTACCTGAAGAGGAGCTACAGCAAACCCGGGGAGGGACCTTTTAGAAGGGCATGAAGTGACAGAATAAGGGAGAATAGCTTTAAACTGGAAGGGGAAGATTTAGATCAGACATTGGGAAGAAATTTTTCACTATGACAGTGGGTAGGCCCCGGCCCAGGATGCTCAGGGAAGGAGATGTTCAGGGACAGGTTGGCTGAGCCCCCTGATCCAGTGGGAGGTGTCCCTGCACATGGCAGGAGGTGGAACTGGGTGGGCTGTGAGGTGCTTTCCAAAGCAAAACTATTCTATGACTCTTGGTGTGGTGAAGGGTGGCTGCTGAGACCCCAGCCAAGCCGTGGGAATGCGATACCGAGAGGGAAATCCAGGCTCTCTGCTGTGCTCGCTTGCCCTCCAGCCCCGGCAGAGCTGCCGTCCACCACCTCCTCCCCGGCTCCTTCAGCTGGCAGGGGATTCTGTGCCGGGGGCAGGTCTGCAGGTCTGTACAAATGAGCAAATAAAATGAACATTAACAACTTGAGCGCAGTTATCGCAGTTTCCTGCCCCAGATAATTATGGGGCTTTGAGCGTGGCCACGGTTCTTTGCGGTGTTTATACAGCAGAGAAGGTGAGTGGCACCGCGCCGTCAAAAATTATTGCCAGGACATAAAAATGTCTTCAGCTTTTAAAGCGGTGACAGTTCTATTTATGTTTGCCGCTCTGCCCAGGTCGGAGGGAAGGCTTTGGGGTTTAGCACCGCGAGTTGCCTCTCACGCGAGCAGCTCCGTCCTGAGACCTGGGAACGGGGGCTCCCACCGGGGTTCCCAAGGCTGGAGCACATGGAGGGGCTCCCTGACAGAGCCTGGAACAGATTTGCTGACTCTGGGAGTGTTTTGTGTTGATGTTTCAGCTCTGTTCATTAATGAGGGAAGAAACACTTCTCCCTGAACTGCCCTCCCCCCGTTGCCAGGCCAGGTGTAGACATGATTTATTGCATTGTTTAGTCATTATTCTCAGTTACCCAATTATGTTTCTTAAAGTTAAAAAATGCAAGAACTTTGTTGTGGCAGCATCTGGGGATTCTGCAGCATCTGGAAGGTGGCAAGGGAAAAAAAAACCAGCACAGGAAACCAAGAACAACCCTACCAGCAGCTTCTTGTGTGCTACCAGTGCATCTCCCAGCCGGGTCACAGCCGGGTGGTGACAGTGCTCCCCTTGCCTTGACCTTGCATCTCTGGGATTTCAGCACAGGGATCACTGTGGCACTGCTCACTCTAGCATTTCCCAATGCTAACTTTTCCAGCTCAGCTGTTCTGGCGCACAGGCACTGAGTTTTACCTGCAAGGATGGTTTACTCTGAAGTGGCTGAAGCAATAGAGCCTACAGCTTCCCCCTGTTGTCCCTCCCTGTGCAGCTCAGAGCTTGTTCCCAAAGGAGGGTGATATGGGAAAGCTATGCTGTGAGCTCAGTCCTTCAGTGTTCAGCTCCTGGAAGGCTCCGATCCTTGTGTGTAGATAAATGTGTTCTGGGTAGCATGGAAATGTGGGGTTTAGTCCCATTCTGTGCTTCCCGCAGCTCTCGGCACGCTCTGCTTCCCCCTTCATCACCCTGGTGAGCTGAAAGCTTCACCCCTGCCACCAAAACCACATGTGCCTGCAGAGTCAAATGAAGCACCTAATTAGGAGGGGAAAAAAGATGTTTTTTCCTACCTAACTACATCACCCCCCAGCTCTCAGCTATTGATCAGCCCTGTCGATACATGCAGAGAGCAGCGGCTTGGTTCACAGCCTCTTTACAATTGTAAATGGGCTAAAACTAAATAAAAGCCCCCTAAATCATCTAAATTAAAGCTCTGAGGACAGTGCAGGGCCACGGGCTCATAGCAAATAATTGTAATACCACAGCTTTGTTTTCAGCCTGTATGCTGTATGTTGGCAGAGACCCATTTCAGGGGGAAAGGGAGCTGGGTCTGAGGAGCTGCAGGAGCTGGGTCCTGTGCTCTCCTTGTCATGCAGGAATCTCCCAGCCTTGTCTCATTTGATGAACCACAAGAAGATCCTTCATCTGCCTGCGCTTCTCTGCCCACCACTGGTGATCCCAATAGAGCTGAGCTTTCCTCCAGCTGCCTTGGACAGACTTTGCACTGCAGAGGGTGAAATTCTCTTGAAATACTCAAAGCGAACCAGCAGCTTCACAGAGCTCCCCCATGCAACCAAGGGTTGAGCTGGTGAGCACCAGGTCACACAGGGGAAGGAGAGAAATGGCAAAAGATTGAACTCTGCGAAAGGTCCTCTGAGACTCAGCTGTCAGAGAACAGCCTGTCCTGAGAGCCACAGCCAACAACCTCCCTTTGGGAGCATCTTTGCCTTCCAGCATCCCAGCCCCATCTCTCCTCTGGCAGTAAGGTGAGGAATAATTTCCCGGGGCAGCCGCTAACGTCAAGCCTAACCCTCCTCTAAACACACAGCAAAGCCAAGAGTGTTTATTTAATCCTTTTCCCTTCTCTGAGGGCCAAGCTGTACCCACGCCTGCACGTTCACACAGACTTGGTGAATGGCAGCAGAAACTCTGACCCTAAACTGAAATAATTCCCATCCGCACAATCCCCAGCTCCCCCCAGGAGCCCGCGCAGCCATTCCTTCCTCCCTCCCCAATTACCTTATTACTCCTGCCAGAGCTGGGAAGCCTGTCCTTGTCCTACCAGGAGCTCTGGCCAATCCTCATCCTGAGGGAGAGTCCTGGGGGGATTCTCAGTGTCAGGCATTTTCCCTCAATTTGGCAATTCTCTGCTAAATGGGGGTGCTTTCAGGTGGTATTTATGCAGGAACAAAAATGTTCATTATGCCAATCACTGAGATGAGAGATAAAATATTACCTAGGAAACAGATTTTGCAGTGACACAGACATTCAAGCTCACATTTCTGCAGGGAAGGGGATTCTCACACAGCAACTGTGAATGTCTAATGGCCATGGAGGTGACAACTCCTCGGAAACCCATTTCTTCTGCCTTTCCTCAGCAAGGTGCGCTTCTGCACCGACTGCCAGGTCACAAACCAAAGGCAATTTAAGTATCTCTGGCTTTGATTGCCTTTTCACTTAATTTATAATACAGGGTCTGATTTATTAGATAGTGAGGCATCATCCGTGCTGAACCACAGGGAGATGTGGTTGCCGTGGAGGTCTCCAAGCTGGGAACAGCCTCTCTGAGCAGGTGGAGGGAGGTGTGGGGGGACCTGGGTTCTGCAGTGGCCCAAGAAGTGAGAAAAATGAGGGGTTGCTCAAGAGGCTTGGTGAGGAGTGGTGAAATTAAATCCAGCAAAAAGCGAATTAAGAATGAATGTCAGGGGGGGAAAAAAATCCTTCTGATGATTCTTGTTGAACTGGAATCATTTCCCAAATGAACTGGGGACAGTGTGCCACAGGGAGCAATTTAACAGCGGCTTCAGGCTCTGCTGGTTAGAGCTGAGAGACCTTGTGCCATTTGCAATCTCAGATGTCTTCGGGAAGAGGGTGGGATGAATGGGTCTGCCCCTGCCTGCCCAGCCCAGCTCAGCTCAGCAAAGCTCGGCACAGCAAGGATGCAGCAAAGCAGCTCCTGGTGCCCACGGAGAGCACAGCCAAGTGGCATCACAACCAACAGGGCAGCAAACCAAAACCAACCCCAAAATACAAAATAAAATATTAAAAATTAACTATACCGTGTCCTTTCATGGCAAACACAGGGGAAGGAGCGGCCCAGAGGTGCAAGTGGATGGTTTTAGCTGCTTTTGGGGGTGCAGGGGAGGCAACTCTCCCGTCACCCAGGGACTGCTTGTTCTTGGCATCTGAATGGGGAATGAACGGGTCTGTCCCAACCCTGCTGCCCGCAGGCAGCAAAGGGCTCCCACCCCTCCGCACTGACAGATAGTGCCCGGAATAGCTGGGCTTTGTTTCTTCTTAAGAACAAGAAGTGCAAACAGTAATTGTATTGCACTGTGCAAATAGCAGAACAAAAAAAATCCTCAACTTGATAGGAGCACGGCATGTTGTAACGGGGAAAAAAATGATCAAAAACATGTCACACAGGAAAAAGGGTTTCCATTCACAAAGAAATCATTATGGTTAATTTAATTCATTGTAGCATTTAATATAGAAAAGCTTTTCTACGGAGACTGGGAAAAAGGCCAACATTTATATATAAATGGGTTTTATTTTAAAAGCTAATGCAGTGGGCAGGATGCTTTGGGGTTATTTTCTCTCCTTCTTTCTTTCAGCACATATGCAAAGCTGGTATTGTATCCAAAAAACAAGGAATTTGCTGCTATCTAAAGTTTACAAATTGCTTTTTTTCTAAAGCACAATTTCATATTCCTTAGAAATGTAAATGACGGGGGTTTTATCTCCTCGCTTCCCTTTCTTTCTATTTTTTTTTAGAGTTACTTATATTAGTATCCAAGGCACTGATTTGCCGAATAGGCTTTAAATATCGCCCCCTGCAATCAGCGCAGACATCGGCTGCCATTCATGTGAGCGCTTGACAGCCCCAGCTCTTAAAAAAAGATGCATTTTCTGAGACGTCTGAACCGTGGTTAACCGGAGCGTGTTCCTGGAGCGCGCCGGAGACGGGCAGTTGCCATCGGAGAGCTGCAACGAGGATCAGCTGCGTTTGTACAGGGGACAGATGGCTGGTGAACAACTGGGCTGATCGAATACCTTCAGCCAGAAAATTGCAGGGGAAGGGAACATATGGTAATACCCACTGGTGCTTCACGTGTGCCGGCCGGACAGGTACCTCCAGCGTTTGGAATGCTTGGCCATGTGCTTGAGCTTACTCGTGAGCGGCATCTTTGCTTCGCATGCACAAAGCAGCAACTGCTGGGACCTGGGCTCAGAGCACGTGGCTTTCGTCCATCCAGCCCAGAGGCAGAGCCCTCGCTGTGCTCCTGCCAGCCCCACAGCTCAGATTCAGAGGCTCTGCATGTCCAGCACCTCAAGGCCAAATCATTCCAGCAGCTGTGGAGCTGACCACCAGGGCACGGTCTCACGGCTGCTTCATGGTCCTTCTCAGATGTGGACCTGCATTCGAGGTGGAGGTGACCTGGCTGAACTGGCTCCGCTCTCTAACATCAGGGAATCACGGAGTGAAGATCTCCCAAGCAGCAGCTCATCCCTGTCCTCAGGCAGTGAACTCTGAGCCTTGGTGGCCACCTTGGCACAAAGCTTTTCCCACTTTCTACCCTGTTCTGCCCTTACTGCCAGTTATGCCCATTATTTCCAGGTCTGCCGTGTTTAGAATGGTTTACTCCCTCTCTTTTTCAGCCTTCTTTTATGTATTTGAAGACCATCATCTCATCTCCCCTCAGATTTATCCTCTATAGACTGAAAAGACCTGAATCTTTTGGCACAGATTTTATTTCTGGGGCCTCCTGATGGCTCTTGTTGCTCCCTCCTTTAATTTGTCTGCATCCTCCTCACCCCAGCGGGCAACTGGCACGGCTGGCAACTCAGCCCTCAAAGGTCCTTGCCACCTCTGCATCTCCTGCAAGGGCAGGAGCCCAGTGGGAGCTTTATTTTGCTTCCCTTCCCGTAAGATATTCCATTAAGGGATGGCAAACTATTCACAAATATCAACAAAGACAGCCACATCCCATCTGTGGAGCCGGGAAAATTATCCCACTGAGGAAGCAGCTCAGCAGAAACCCAAGCAGCAAACAGCAAGGTGAAACAACTTGACCAAGGTCATCCAGAAGTGAGGAATGCCAGGCAGTACGCTCCTAAACCCCCCCACGCTTTAATGTACACCTCTAATCATCCCTTTGCAGAAACAGCTATTTCCTTTGTCGAACGCCAACTGCTATTAAATCCCTCCCCGGACTCCTTAGCCCTGAAATTGCGCACGTTCCCCTCTGCTGGTGCTTGGGGCTTTGTTCTGGTTGTATCAGCTGGCAAGACAATGCTCCTCATTTGGAAGCATTTGCATAAAGCCAACGTTGATTGCTGATGAGTTTCGTCTCCGCTGCGACTCCGACTTGGAGCACCTGTGCTTCAGGCCAGGACTTGTTCCTGCTGCGCGGCGGAGCCCTCGACTTCAAAGCGCGCAGGACAGAGCCAGTTGTCGAAGGGGATGGAGCGTAAAGCTTCGAGAGCGCGATGGAACCACCACCTTTCTACCCGGATCCCTGATTTATCGCCCCCGGTGCCTGCAACCACTCGGGACCACAGCTCCTCTTCATACCCAAGCTTTTGTATACTGGTAGCTTTGGCTTTTCAGTGAGAAGGTTTTCTGGCTGGATTATGCAAATACACGGTGCATTGTCGTTCTCTGTTGGCGTGAAATTCACCTACCCCCGGGTTTGATTAATACAACCTCTCCCCCACATGCTTGCTCTAATATGTTTGCTTTAGGGATGGGTAAATGAGCTGGGAATAAGAAAAATGAAATTGAACCTTCACCCAAAACTTGAAGTGGGTGGTTTAGGGAAAAAAAAACCCACAACAGAATGAATAAGGCTTTGAACCGCACAAATAGTTCCCTTGTTGGTGCAGCAGAGACAGTCTGGGCCCCAACATGATGAAATACCATGTCCTTTTCTGTTTCCAGAAGCACTCCATTCGGCTTGCCGCAGCTCCTACCCCCCGGCCAGGCTCCAGCAGTGGGGTCGATGTTGGCCGGGGGGTTGTAACCAGCCCTGGGTCCTACCGGTGGTTTGACCCCAAAGTGAAGCAGTCCCACTTGGAGCACGGTGCATGAGCTTGTGCTTCAGCTGCAGCAGCCACTCCAGCCCCAGCCCAGGACACAATTTCAAGGCGCACACCACCAGCAACACAGGCTGCTTGGGAAATGCCAACAACCCAGAGAGCCTGGTCTCTTGGGACTGATGCCAGACAATCCCAAGAGCCCTAATCAGCTTAGAGAAACATCTCTGAAGCCCTGCGTAGTGCTGCAGCGGGCACTGGAGGCTCCAGCAGGACCATTCGAGGACAGATGGTTACCGATGCCAGCCTGGAGGTACTGCAGGATGGGCTGGCGGCTGCTGCAGAGCGCAGTGATCTGGTGTCCCAGAGCATGGCTGCCTTGTAAAGGCACAGAAGCCTCCAGAGGAGCTGGTGGGGCTTCACCACTAGCTGCAAAAGGCTGGTGTCTGGACCAAGAACACTTGGTCCCATCCAGGGATGAGCACAGAGCCCGTGGCATGGACATTGCCATCCCAGCTGAAGCTGGGCGCTGCCGGAGGGGACGGCGTTGGGATGTGCACGCCGTGGGCGCCTGGCCGCTTGCCAAATCGCTGGTCATATCTCCCCTTCTAAATCGCACTGTGATTTGTTTGGAAGAACCTGTCAGAGGCTGGCAGGTTTCCCACCACTAATGAAAGGAGCTAAGGATGTCTGAGAGCTTCACAAGGTGATACAGCCATTAAGGCATCATGACAGACTCAGCACAGAAGCGCTGAAAACACATGGAGATTGGCAGCTCTGCTGCCTGAAACTAAACAAAAAATGCAAAATAAACTGAAGAGTGTGTGAGGGGGTGTGTGAGCATGCATGTGTGTGTGAGTGTGTGTGCTCAGGAAGTCAGTGTCCCTTGTCTTCTCACTTCCCTCAACAGCTCTGAACTTGAAGTAAGATGTAAGCAAATAGAAGGGGTGCAAGCCTTCCTCTGCGGTCCCATTCATGAATCATAAAGGGCCATTCATCCATGTTCTTTTATTCTCTATGAAATGAATTTTCCTATGCTGAAAGGTGGGCTGGCAGCAGAGATGGAAGGCCTCTCTTTATCCTCACTGCAGGTACAGCCCAGGTGAAAGGGTTGCAAACTCCCCTCCACACCTCCTGCCCATCACCACTGGCTGTACTGTAGGACCTGGGCTCATCCGTGCAGTGCAGGGTGCAGAATGTGGTGCAGGGAGGCAGCGTGCAGCACAGGGTGCAGCGCAGGGGGGCAGGATGCAGTGAAGGGATGCAAGATGCAGTGCAGGGGTACAGGGGGTGGTGCAGAGGTGCAGGGTGCAGCACAGGGTTCCAGGGTGCAGAGCAGGATGCAGCACAGAGGTGCAGAGCACAGTGCAGGGGTGCGAGGTGCAGCTCATGGTAGCTGCTTGGGGCATCTTTTCCCAGGCAATACAGGCAGCAGTAGTGGCCAAGGCACAGGCTCAGGAGCTTTGGCACATGCTACAAGTGAGGCATCTGAGGTCTTTAGCCTTGTGTTGCTCCCTGTGCTGGCTGGGCAGAAGCTCCTACCACTCTCTTCTGCTGTGAATGGCACTTCAGAAAACCAGAGGAAGGAGCAAAGCCAAGGGCTATTCTTTCCCCTCATCACATCTCAGATCTGTGCTCAAGAGCCCTCTCTTACACCACAGAGAAGAGCTTTTCTCCCTGGCAGTGGTCACTGCAGAATCACAGAATCAGTACATCTGGGGAGTTGCTGCTGATCTCCAGCATCCAGAATGAGGCCACTGTGACAGTGGAAAGAAAGGGGTGGAAAGAAAGAAGCGGAGCTTATCAGGTCATCAGTCTTCTCCTGGGGAAGAAGGTCCAGTGATCCTGAGCATCAAACTCACCTTCCCGTGCAGGCCCACAGCCAGGCTGTGCAGGCGGAGTGGCTCTGTCCCCAGCCCCAGGTCCCTGGGCCACGCCAGGGGTGGCGGACAATGCCCGTGCCCTGCAAGGAGCAGGCACATGGAGGAGACTGAGAGCTCATCTCACTTTTATACCTTGGCTAAACATCTCCCTGCTGGTAATGTTTGTCATTTTAGCAGCTTGTCCTTGTTCACTTCAACAAAGCCTTCGCTTAAGCAACATCCTGCAAAGGTGAACTCCCTATGTTAAAATGCCAACTCCTTCATCTGCCTGAAGTGGCTCCCCTTTTAATTTAATGAGTGGTCCCTCACTGTTGAATTGGATGAGAAGTGAAGTGAAACCCAGCTGACGTCTTTACTCTCATCTATCTTTTATACTCGCTGCATATTTACTCTTGTGCCTTCTCCATTTGTAAGGTGTCTGCTTTTAACCACTGCTGCTCTGGCTCCTGCACCTCTGGGCACCCCCAAACTGCTCCGTTAGCCAAGAAAAGACATCAGGCTGGGGTTTCCTGAAGCAGCCCAGGCAGCTGGAGCCCACGCCGAGAGCTCCTGAAGATCTGGTCAAAGAATCGTAGAATGGTTTGAGTTGTAAGGGACCTTAAATATCATCTAATTCCAACCCCCTGCCATGGGGGGCAAGGACACCTCCCATTGGATTAGGGTGCTGATCTTGGTGGCTGCTTGGAGACAGGGGGAAGAAATCCCATCTCCACAAACCAACCCAACCTATTGATCTCACAAGACTCTTGCTGTTCAAATGAATGGTGAATTCAGGTCCTAATTGTTGCAGATGAAGGTTGCATGAAAATCTGCTCCTTGCTGTGCTTAAGGTATTGCTGGTAGCTCCTCATGTCAGATCCAGAGCATCCCTTGGCTCACCCAGGCTTGAGGGATGCGCGTGGCTGTGGCTGCTTTCTCCACGGACCCAGCCCAACGCACACAAACCTGAAGCTCTTATTAAATGGTTTGAAACACATTTCCTGAGCCTCCTGCAAAGCCAAAGCATTGTGTGAGGGCAGACAGCCAGGAGGTGCAGAACAAGACGGTGGGAGCTATGCAAGGAGATGGGCACAGTGCTCCCAGGCAGGAAAGGGAAAAAAGAGGGTCCCTCTCCCTGTCTCCCCACAGCCTGGGCTGGCTCCACTTCCCCTGACCTGTCCCACGGCAGCATTAAAGGGGGAATTACAGGGCTGAAGTGCCACGCCAGGCAAAGAGGAAGCTTTAGCTGAGCATTCTTGGCCTGAATCCCCCAGCCATAATTAATAAACTCAAAGGAAATTAAACCACAAGAAGGAAAAAAAAACCAAAACAACAGAACAAACAAACCCAACCCAAACAGCATCACGTGAGACATGGAGGGAAGCAGGCACCAACAGCCCGGCGAGACCATCAGAGGTAATTGCAGTCACAGGGCGAGAGGCTAAAACAGCATGAAATGAATCAGTTTAACAGATATTAAATTTGCAAGCCCCGGGCGACAGGACTCCATTCAGTTTATTTGCATTAATCAGGTCAGGGGAGTAACCTTGGTTTTTACTTCCAGGAGATAGCATCAGCCTTTATTTGTTTCTCACGTGAAAGTATCACAATGGCCAAGCAGGAGTTGGGAGTGGCCGTGCCGCGTGCGTCGTGTCTCACGCTGCTGGGAAGGGCAGCTCAGCCTCACTGAGCCCTCGCTGGTGCCGTGGGCATGGTCTGGAGTGGCCTCTGGAAGGTGGACCGGCCACAAGCCACTCCTGGTAGACACCGAAGGACCACGTTGTGGCAGGACCTCTTACAAAACCACAGGAACCCTTCACTTTGAGTCAGAGTGAGTAAGCAGCCACCACACCTGCACAAATTGCTTCTTGTCCGCTGACGTCTGTCAGGTCCCACTCGCTGCAGCAGGGCAGAAGTTGGTGCAGGGGGAAGGTTTCTTCATCTGAGCAAATTATTGGGCAAGGAAGCCAGAAAGTGCTTCCCACAAAGTTGGAACAACGAGAACAGAATCAGCGGCATGGGAAATTACTCTGTAAGCAAGTGACTCCATCATTTATGGAGACAGCTGGCCCTGCTGCAGCACGTAGGGTAATAGCTCTGAGTCCCCATGCCCCTGACACAGCCTCACATGGAAGGAAAGAGCTCCACAAGCCCCTAAACCACGCTGAAGTTAGACTTTGTTGGGTCAGGACAAGCACGGACTGTTGGATCCAAACCTCAGCAGCCACGTACGGCGGGGACAGAGAGATGATGGTTCTCTGGAACACACAGTCTGTGGTCTGTCTGTGTGAACAGCAGCAGGACGTGGGAATGGCAAAGCCCACAGCAGCACTGGATGGGGTGTCTGCCCCCATCACAGGCAGCTTTTTAGCTCAGGGAGCCCATGCTTGCTGGGTCAGTGTTTCACTGAGATATCCCCACTGGGGATCCCATTCAGTGACTTCAGCAGCTCCTCATACGGCTTCCACTCTAAACCCTCCACCAACTTTATGTCCCAGAGGGTCCCAAAGACAGCTCCCAAATGATGGAAAGCTGAGTGCTGGCGGCTTCCAGCCTGCATTTGAATGACAGCAGGCTCCCAGACCTTCTTTTACCTCCTAACACTCATGTTTCTGCTTGCTAGACAGCTCTTCCTAACTCCCTGGCAGGCAGTAACCCATCCCCAGCTGTGTTGTGACGTGGCCTGTGGACATGGCCATACACCTCCTTTCTCCAGCTCCTCCACACTGATCCTTGCTGCTCACAGCCACTTTTGCAGTGGCAGGCAAGCACTTTGACTCTCTCTGTCCCCCCTCCCCACGTTTTGATCCAGAAATGCACAAATCTGGGTTCTATGTACATGCATGTGTGTGAGCACATCCTGCCCGGGCACGCAGGGGGATGATGCTTCACAGTATCTGAGGTGCTTCAGCCATTCTGGGGAATACACTGAGGATGAATTGAGCTCACAGCGTGTCCAAGTATCAGGGAGACAGGCAGCGTGTGATGGGGTGTGTCTCCCTGCTTACACCCACTGCTTCGTAAGCTGACGCGATGTTGACATCTGCCCTGAGGGGGATGTTTGAAGAAATAAGAATATCATTTTCTGAGTGATACGGATTTGAGAGTCATAAAGAGGAGCTGAGGGCTCTGGCATACGGACAAAAAGCAAAGGGAGCTCCAGTGTGGGAAGATGCACTGCATGATGGTGGCAGGGAGGGTGGATTTGTTATGTGTCATGTAAAAGTCCTCTTCTGTGCAGCATTTGAAATGCCTGTCAGCCCAGCAGAGTCAGCCCTGTGAGATCCTGCCTGCTTGGGAGTGGAAATGAGTACTGTGCATCTGTTTGGGGACCTGCCTGGACATTTTGGGGAGTGGTGCTGCCTGTGCTCAGGACAGAGAGCAAGAAATGGGCTTCTTGGGTGCTGCTGCTTCACTGTTTTGCCCCTTTGCATGACCCATGGTAGCTGTTCTAGCCCCCCCCAGCAGGATGCAGGTGGGTAGGGTTGGAGGAGTGAAGCAGTGCTGGGATAAAGAGCCCCTGAGCAGCCAGGGACCCCTCTTCCCATGAAGTGCCTCCAACCTCCAGATGCTGCATCCCCAGCCTGGCCACTAGCACCAGTGAGGCTGAGGCTATCTCCAGCTTTTCAGTGCTTGGGGTACAGACGTGAAGGCAGGGCATCCCTATATTCCAGCAACAGCTCTTCCCACCCACCTCGCACACCCTGTTCTTCGAGCAGGAGGCTGGGGATGCTGCGGGGAGGAGGGAGCCCTGGATCTGTCATCTCAGCTCCTCCACCCCGGCAGCTGCTTCCTTGTGCTCTGCCAGCTGCTGAGCTCCCTGCCACAGAGCTTTGTCTCCAAACAGGGGATTATACTACATCTCATTTAGGCACTCCAGTATAATCTGCTTGGCTTTTGCACATCAATATATCCTGCATTAGGTTCCTTGATCATTTTGTTATTTTACAAACAACGCTTTCTCCTGTGCAGACGGTTTGGGAGCTAGGAGAGCTGCTGGGTGTGCATGGAAGAACGTGGTGGCCTTGGCTTAGGCTATCAATGAAGAGGGCTGGGGGTCATCATCACCTTTATCTGTATACTTGAGCAATAATGACTTGATAAGCAGCTGGGTGCCTGATCAGGAGGGGTGGAAGCTGTAGGCACGGACAGTCGTCCGGCTGGTTCTATTGAGGATGTTAGGACGCATGCTTAGATTGCTTTTTGCACTAAGATACTTTTAACTACTACTGCTCCCCCTGAATATCACAAAATAACCGGTTGTCTCCTTGAAAGAAAAAGAAAGAAAGAAAAAATATAATTCATTCTTCCCAGCTGCAAAGAAGGCTCTGGGGATGTAATCTAGATTTCCATTTGTATGTGTTATTATGTCTGTCATAGCCTTCTATTTTCTACAATTTCATTGTGAGCTTCCCTGGTCTTGGGGACCTGGAATTGTCCGGCAATCTAAACCTTCCTGTGCCGCTGAGGGAAGGGCTGGCACTGCAGCCCGGCACGGATAAATGCAAGCAGTCTGAATGTGCTTATGGAACCCTGTGCTTTGTGACTTGCAGGTGATGGGTTGCGATGCATCCTGAGGTCTTCACCCAGAGCACCGAGCCGGTGCGTGGGTGAGAAATGCCTCTGGGCAAAGTGCCCAGAGGCAAAGTTTGCTAAGCAAAGTGCCCCCAGAGGTAGATGATGGATGACTTCACTTTGGAGGTGATGAAAAAGCCTCCTGCATCAATTCATGTCCTCCAGGGCCTGGGAAGAATCTTCCCGACCTTATAATCTGCACACAAAAATCTTCATCTGGTCAACCACAAGATATTTTCCATGTGTCTCTGCCAGCAAAGGAGGGGAAGCCCCAAGAAGGGTTTGCAGGGTGAAGAGGACAGCAGCTCCAGCAGGGACCAGTGAGACAGAGGTGGGACAGGGCAGAAGGTGCAGTCAGATGGACAATCCATTGCCACTGGCCTTGGTGGCATTTCCCTAACTCGAGGTCTTTCTTCTTGATGCTCTTTCTCAATTCCAGCAGTTGCTGCTACCTCCCTTTCTCTCAGCCTCTCCTCCCCACTGCTAACCAGAGCCCTGGCCCTCCTGAGCCTTGCTCCTGACTGTCCCCATGTGCCGTGGGGCTAACACCGAGGCACGGGGGCTGCCTGGCACCGTTGCCCCCGCAGCAGCTCGGGAGATGCAGCCGCTCTGGCTCTTCACCGCCGGGAGTGCAGGCGAGGGCATTTGGTTTCGTGCCCAGACTCCTCACACCAGCACGCTCCTGATGATGAACAAAGGCAAAGAAAAGGAACGCAGACACCCCAGGACTAAATATCAAAGAAAAAGAGTGTTTTGAATCCCATCCGTGCCAGCAAAGACCAGAAAGCAACCAGAGCAGCAAGTTCAGACCTTGATGGTAACTTTTTGATGTTTGAGAGCTACTGTAAGTCAGGACTAGTGAGACAATGAGAAATGGAACCATGCTCGTCCAGACCTCACTGGTGTTCACACCTGAATATTAAGTTCAGCTCAAACCTGTTCTCTTTAGCAAAGCCCACCCTGTCCTGCACACGATGCTTGAGAAAACGTGTCTGTGCTGGGGAGCTGTCGGTGAGGGGGCAAGCAGGGTCTGCAAACAGGGGTAGTAAAGAGTTCAGTCCATCCGTGTAAGCCCCCAGCAGGGAGTCTGTGGGGTGGTTTGCTCTGTCCAGGCCCATGGGATGGTTGGCCCTGCCTGCAGAGCCTCTGTGCTTATCACTGGGACCTCCCTTTCCCAGGATGAGGCAATTTTCTGCAGCTGTCAACACTCATGGAAGGACTGACCTCTCCTTTCCAGCTGCCTCACGGCCCTGCCAGGCTGCTGCCCAGACGAAAGCCATCTTCCAGCCGGCAATTTCACATTCCAAGGGAGCAGATTAATGCCTGCAAACTTCTCAGTGGAAGCATTCAAACACTAATTGGTAGTTGCAAGTAATTAAAGTAATTTACTCAGATTATAAAGAAATTTCTTAACAGTGATTAAGCAACTCTGGGACGTGTGTAGTTGTTTGTAATCACTCCCCCAGGGGGATTAAAGCTCTTGGCTGCATGTAATATGTCTTGTAACACCCTATGGGTCCTGTTGGCTTGTGATAGCAGAGAACAGCTTGTTGGAAGAGATATAAATCAGGTCTGTATGCATATCAAGTACATCACATAGGGAACTGCTCTCCTTCATGGTCCAAGCCTGGGGAGCACAAGCTCCGTGGTGAAGGCAAGCATCCCGTCAGCTGGGGTTCGCTCTACAGGCGGGGTCTGTACCATCCATCACAAACATCAAGGCAGAACGAAGGGCAGGGCTGCAGGGAAACAGCCCTCAGCACAAGGACAGGCTCAGGGGAGAACTGTGGTCACTTCTGCTTGCTGCTTTCCATTTGCCAAACCATAAAATAGGAATAGATCCACTATAATGACTGGTTTAGTGCCCCAAAAGTGCCAGATATCTGTGAAATTGATACTTAACAGATTATACTTAGCCAGTACTAATTAGCAGATTATCACATAGATTATTTCATATGCCTGTTATCCTGGCCCAGCCTTGAGAGCTTGCTCAGCCTGGATTTTGGCTCAGGGAGACAATTCCTGCTTTGAGACACAGGGAGAAGAAAGCCCACATTGCTCATCGGTGACGTAAGGATTTATCTTGCTTACATTTTGCTCTCTGGTTAAGATGTCACGCAGTGATATATCCCCTTTCCAGCCCAGAAATGTGCACACGTGGCTTAGTGAGATTCGGAGGACCAACTTGACACCCTTACCCTGCGCCTTCTCCTGAGGAAGGTCAACTCGTGCCCTGCCAAGCCACAGCCAGAACACTCTGCCTCACCTGGAGGAGATTCCCTTCTGCTAAAGGGCTCTGCAATTCGCTTTTACCACGGATGTCCAGGGAATCGGGCGACTGCAGGAACACATTCTGTGTGTGCTTCAACCTTCCCCCTCACAGCCCAGTGGCTGGGCTCTGACAATTCTTTAGCATTAGTGCAATTTATTTTTAGGCTGCTTGGGAATAAAGAACAGTAAACATCGCATGAATGCTGACTGTGAAAGGATGCAAGTTTACCTGTGCAAACAAGCATTGAGCAAACCGGGAGCTCATCTCCCACAGCGACTTTGGCACATCTTTTGGTATTTGCTTTCTGCAATTTTTTTTGCCAAATGAAACCAATTGTTTAATGATGGTGGGTTTTTTTTGTTGTCTCTAAAGGCAACACAGAAAGGATGGAGAAAATGCACATTTTGTTTGTCTGAAGCACGTGCCTGGGAAGGAAGCATTGTTCCACCAGCTCTCCCAAAAGACAGAAATACACCACAACCACCAGCGTCGCCAAGGGTTGAATCCTCGGTGCTGGCATCCAGGGTCCGCGCTGCGGCCATCGTTGCATTGTGCTGCATGGGACAGGCTTCCAGACTCACATATAAATAGATTTTTTCCTGTGTTCTGTTTACTGTGTGTAGAAATCTGTATTTCCCTAATGGTCCTTTATAAATAGTTTCCACCCACCCTCTGCTTGAAAGCTTCTCTGACTCATATTGGAAATTAGGTTCTTCCCCTCCTCACTATTGAGAACAATTATAGCTCTTTGTTCATCGGGAATTAAGAAGCACGAGGGCTGAATCCATCCACAGGAAAATTGTCACTCTCTTTTGTTCTCCGCCTGCAATAATTATCCTGCCAAGCGCTCGCTCTGACATCCTCAAGCCCTCTGAGCCTCCACGGAGCATCCACCACCCTGCCAGGGCCGGCCAGCCTCCTTCCTGCGGATTCCCATGTTCTTGGCTCTGGGCAGCCCCATCCTGCCTCCACCTTTCTTCCCACCGTGTCCCGAGCCGTGTCTTCCATGGGGAGAGAAGCTCCTGGGGCAGCAGGACTGGCTGGGGCAGGAGAGGAAAAGGGGAGCAGCTCATCCTTCAGCAGGACCCAGGGGTTTATCATTCCTTGTAAAAGGAGGGATAGTTGGCAAATGTGGGGCAAGGATGAAAAAGGACAAAGTCTACCTGGAGATGCCCCGGCGATGGGCCCTGGGTAGGACTCTTTGGGTGACGGAGCGGAGCAGAGGGAGGAAAGGAGGCAGCCAGAGGAGCTGCCTGGTGAAGAAATGCTCTTTGCTTCCCCCAAGTCTGCTGTGCTGTGAGCCCCCCTGTTTAAAAGAACACTAACAAATGCTACCTGATTTTTTTCGAAAGGATCCAAAATGACTAACCAGTGACCCCTCCAGCCACGCGCTCCTTTTTCATTAAACTATTCCTTGGATCTCATAAGCAGCAAGAGAGAGAACAAGCAGGAGAATGCATGAAAACAACCCGGGGTGCCCCGGGGCTATAATAACCGAGGTAGGAACATTTTAAATTATACCTTGGGTCAAAATGATTTTAAATTGATCAGAAACCAAAATTACCCCAGAGTTCCAGTTGATTGTCTGTGTCTTGAGTTCATCTGCAGGCTGCGTTTTTCCAACAGCCCCCATTATCATTATTATGAGAAGTGTGTATACATTGACCCTGTTATTTTAAGCGGCAGAGGAGAAAAGAAGGAATCTTTGAACCGTGAAAACCCACCAGTTGAAGACAGGGCACTGGCTGGAGAAAGGTGAGCTTTTTGCCCTTCAGCTGAGAACCAGGTCCCTCTTGGACCTCAAAGCAGAGTCCCTCTGCGCTGTGCTCCTCGCCTGGGCATCCCTGGGATGCTGCGGGGATGAGAAAAGCAAGGCTAGTATTGGGTTTTCATTATCAGGACAGTGCTAACAAGACAAGACTACTTAGTAGGTGTGAATTGGAAAACAAAAGAGGCTTTTATCTTGCAAAGTTACTCCCATCTCTTCAGCACCTTCACACTCCCTCCCTAAGGAAACACAAGTAGGACCTTCATCCCTCGGGGTTAGAAACCCTCTCCAAGGGCTACAGCACAGGCAAGCCGAGGCACACCGCCTCCTCTGTGTGTTTGGGTGTTAAAATATATAAACATGTAAGCAAATACATAAATAAATAGGCAGGTAAATAAATAAACGAATAAACATCCAGACAGATAAATAAATAAAGAAATAGACAGAGATAAACAACTGACTAACTGAGTCTGTTGCATGTTATGACCCTTTGTCACCTGTTTCAGCTCGCTGTGTGTTGCTGCCATTTCCCACATATATATAAATACATACATACATACACATATACATATACATATACATATACATATACATATACATATACATATACATATACATATACATATACATATACATATATCTGGTGTTTGAAGGTGCTGCAGGGGACCCCACACAGCCCCGCTCCCTGCGCCTCCCCGGTCTCCACCAGGGCAAGGGGAGCAGTATCACACACAGATGAGAGATTTTCCCATTCAGCCGCTGTCGCTCGACTCGGCGAGACAGGTAATGAAGTCACTGTGCTCTCCCTGCCTCCCTGGGTTGTGACACATCACAAACCGCTGCCTGCGTGATGCGTGATTGATGCAGCACGAAGTACCTGCCAGGTGAGGGGGTGCCGGTGGTGCTGCATAGCTGAAGAATAAGAGCAAAGCGCCTGGGATTGTGGCTATTGGTTTGTGAGCGACTCCACTCCAGCACCTGTTTGCGATGATGATGACTCCGAGCTGGCACTGTGTCCGTCCCGAACGAGCAGGGCTGCTGGCAGCATCACTTGGTGCAGGATCAGCAAAGCCTCTCGCGGCTGCAGGTGCCAAACTGGGCAGGCGAGGGGGGGCCTGACCTGCGGGCACATCATGAGGAAAAGGCTGAAGCTGCTTCCCATCCTTCAGCAGAATGGAAAAGCAGAAATCTTCCCCAACCACTGTGCTCAGACCTAGTAATTCCCAAACTGTTTCTCGGCCCTGAAAGCGCCGTGTCTTCTGTTTCTCAAAACAAACAATCCCAGCAGAGCTTTAAGCCCCTCTGGAATGTCAGCCTTTTGCTTCTCTTTTGTCACATTATTCTAGGTTTTCCTGGCATTTTTGTTGCTGACTTTTCAGGCCAGATTTGCGAAAAGTTGTAAACAATAATTCTATTTTCGAGTATGTAGTGAGGGGATAAACTTACTGGGAAAAAGACGGGGACCGGTTTGTTGTCCCAAAAAGCTTTGGTTTTGATTAATCTTGACCAAAAATCAAGCAGCTCGAACCACCAAGAGGAGGATCTTGTGGGCAGCTGCAGTCAGCAGGCGAAGCCGGGTGCTCCGAGGCGTTGCTCAGATCCTGGCAGAGCTGCCAGGGCTTGTGTGGAAAGGCAGCCCCAGCCGTGGGGAGCAGAGCTCAGCACCCAAGGCTTTCGGTGTCATCGCTGGCCCCTCCGTGAGCTCCCAGAGTGCAAACACCTTTGGTCGAGGTTGAGCTGCCCTGGATTCAAGAGAATGACCTGGAGGTGAAAGCTCCTGTATCCCATTACCGGCCCAACCATCTACAGCCTGGACATTTATTTGTGTTGAGACAGAAGAAAACATCCCATGGACCCACAGCCCGCAAATGGGAAGAAAAATGTTTCTAGAAAAAGCAAACAAATTGTAGGTACGCTTGTGTTACACAAGGTTTAACCAAAGCCTCTCCTCTCCGCAGAGCAGCAGCAAGCGCAGTGGGAAATAAAAACAAAATTACCACGGCAAAGCCTATAATTGCATTTCAAAACCTACAGCCATTAATTCCCACAAGCGCCAGGATCAGAACTGCAAATACAAGCAGCTACGATGTGTTCTGCATTCGGGGAGACGCTGCACCAGGGCCAGGGAAATCCTGCCCTGCCAGGGGGGCTCTGGCTGCTGCCCCAGGGGCAGAGTGGCTGTGGCAGAGCTGCCCTCGTCACCAGAGCAGGCGTGGGCCACCAGCTGCGGAGGGGCTGGGAGGGATGGAACAGACACGGAGACCCCGAAGTCGCAGAGCCACCACACCAAACGCAGTGGGTGGAGGTGCCCACGGTGCTCAGGAGCACGGGACAGGCTGCGGCCTCTCGCCTGTGCCTCTCAGCAAAAACCTACTTCAGTCTGACACTTTTAAGCCTGCTTGGGCCTGAGTACCTTATCGGGGTCCTTTCTCTTTTTTCCTTTTCCATGTTGTTTTTCTTCTTCTCCCTTTTCCTTTCTTCCGTATCTTCTTCCTCTTCTTATTTCTTTTTCTTCTTTTTTTTTTAAACTTGCTTTTCTTTATCTTCTTGCTTTTTTTTCCTTCTTCATCTTCTCCTTCACCTTCTCCCTCTTTTCATTTTCATTCTCATTTTCTTTTTTCTCTTCCCTTTCCTCTCCCATCAGGATGACAACAATTCCTTGGGCACTGACCAGGACTGAGCACAAATGTTATCGAAGCTAAGGGCCATCAGCTCTGCCTCTCCAACAGATGAGTGAAGATAGAAATCTTTATGTGCTTTCATGCATGTGGCGCTGCTGTGCTCCTTAAAGTACCGTGGGGCTTGCTCTACGTTAGGCTCTCCTACAGCCCAGAGCACCAGCCTCCTCTGGGCACCAAACGATGGGTGAGCAGCTGGTGTGGCAGCAGGAGGGCACAGGACCCAAAGGGGACTCGGCTTGGTCCGGATCTGCCCCTGCGACACCACATGGACCAGGCTCAGCCCCTGGCAGCAGCTGCACCGGTCAGCTGCGATGCATAGAAGATGCAAATAGGGTTTTATAGTCATTATCCACATTTTCAAATAACCTGGATTTTAATTCAGCTTTAATTAAGACAGAGGGAAATATGCCCAGGTAAACAGTTTCCAAGCAGACGATGGGCCAGCACACAGAGAATTCCTTTGACCCAATAGGCTTGACTTTCTGAAACCTGTAATTAAAACCACCAGCAATTTTGCCCCAGTAAATTGCCCAGAGGCCTCTGAAGAGCCGCGGTGAGGGCTGGTGGGCCCCGTGCAGGATGATCCCTGGGAAGGAGCACCAGGAGGGAACGGGGTTCCCCTGAGCTGGGCTGGTCTGCACACAGCTCGGGCAGGAGCTGCCTCGGAGCAGAGCCCTGGGGACACCGTCCCCCTGCGAGTCCCCTGTGAGGCCAGCCAGGCTTCCTCTGCTACACAGAGAGGGAGGAGGAAACATCTAAATACGGGGTTTCTGGCATGATCTGAAATTATTTTGTGTGCAACACGTTAGCTCTGAGAGCTGATGTGTGGGTGACCTCTACCCATTCCTAACTCAGTTGAACCCCACCACAGTCAGGGCTGCCTCTGGATGGCCTCCGTAAGAGAAACACAGGAACCAAGATCCCTTGTTCCTGGTCCTTTGGGTCAGGGTTGTGATGCACGGTGCTCGGTTTCCACCGGTAGGAACTAAACCTGGTTATCCAAGGTTGGGAGCTGTGGCCAGGTCTCCCAAGGCAATAAACACCTTCTCTCTCTGCCATATTTCTTTAAAACAAACAAACAAACAAACAAACAAACAAGAGGCCTGCAGGCTCCATGCAGCAGGGGAGGTTTCCTGGGGTTTGTTCCTGGACATCCCCCAGCTTCCATCGCTCTCCTCCAACATCGGCTTCATGCACCACCGCGTCCCTCCAGCCACGGGTCCCACGGCTCCTCCCCATCCGACGGGGACTTCAGGGGTGGGCGTCTGGTTGCTGTGTGGGAGTTAAACAGCACAGCACTAAATTCACTTGGAGAAGAAAATATTTCACAGTTTCTAGCAGAATTTCTCTTGCGGCTTCAAAGGGAGCACGCTGCTTTCAGAGGAACGGCCAAGAATTCAATAGCTTCCCCTGAGCACAGAGAGGCTCCTGCTGCCACTGGGTAGAGAGTTTGAGAGAGAAAATATTTTCAAGACGTCTGAACAAGGAGGCAGAAAAACATAAGTGGCTGCACAATAAAATTAAGATTAAAAAAAAAAAAAAGGAAGAAAAAAGGAGTATGTGTGAGAGATGGAGCTGCTCCAGGAATGAAAGAGCTGTGCCAGGCATGTGTTGATGCCACCAGGCATAACAGAAAAAAAAGGAAAATCAGGATAGTGGGTTTTTTTAGCATTTACTCCAAAAACACTTGCTGAACACAGTGCGATGGCTTTGATATGAAGGTTAATTGAAAGAAATGGTACAGACCCCTCGGAACTCGGTCTTAAATAGCTCCGAAAGAAGAAAAGTTTGGGGCGAATAAAGGAAGACGAAGTGCAGCAGGAGCAGAAAACCAGGAGATTTAAGACAGACTTGGGAGCACAGACAGGAGCCACACACCCGGCTCACGCTACGCTCGTGTCCCGCCTGCTTCGAGCCATGCCCATTGCACACAAGCTGCACGTGTGGACAGCCCAGGAACACCGGCTGCCAGATATTATGGGCTTTTTCCTGAACGGTTCTGGAAACCAGAAAGCCAAAGGAAAAGGACAGAAAATTACAGGCAGACTCACGGCTTCCTCCCCAGGCCCTAACTCGAGCCATTGCTGAGGTCACGAACCTCCACTTGAGGACGTTTTTAGAAGTCTGTAGATCCTGTTTAATATTCTTCCCCCAGGCCTCTTTCTTCCTTCAGGTTTTGGCCAGAATGAGAAATGAAAACACGGAGCTGGGAAAGCCGGGAACAGTTCTTGGGGGCTGTGAATCCAACAAAACACACCACGGGGTGCAGACGTCGTGGGAGGACTTCTGTTCAATAGTTTCAGAGCGAGTTCAAGATCAGAAGGGTTTGAGATAGAAATCTGAACCGCTGGATTCTTCTCTGAACAGTTCTGCCTTGTCTCTAGTCAGCACTTCTCCAAGTCCAGCTGTCAGCATTTCTAAATTCTCTACCACGGTGCAATCTGCTCATAGGACACGAATGAGCTCCGACTCGCGGAGCTTTGAGACTCCTTTGAGCTGCTCTTCTTGGCAGCTGCATCCCCTCAGCTGGCCCATCCTCAGCCCCAGCCCTGGGAACACGCCCTGCCGCATCGCCTGGACGCTTCCGAGCTCCCATCCATCGGTGGGACATCCATCGTCTGTGGGACAATCTCTAACCCTGGGCTCTATCACCAATATTTGAGCTATGCTGTAACTGGCCATAAAAGGCTCATGGAATTGTTTGAGTGCCTTGATGAGCTGAACATGAAAACCACTTACAATGCAAATTTCCCATTAAAATTCTGTTTCCTGCAAACCCTCGATGACTCAGTTGGTGAAGTCTCCCGCTGAAAGCACTTTGGCCAGGAAAAGTTGATAGCGCTGATGTTTGTGGAGTGGGAACACAAAATGGGGGAGAAGCAGAGAAAGCAAATAGTCCGAACTGCCAAATATTTGCAGGAAAACCCAGACATTATCTACTCCAGTCGGTCCCTGATGCTTCACCCCGCGCCCAGCCGGGATTGACAGCCACATCCCCAGCCTCTTCCCTTTCATGAATGAAGATGCAGCTGTGGTTTCTTTGTTCATTCTCCCTTTTTCAGAAGCTGCTGTTGCCTTATTGAAGTCTTTGAAAAATAGTTGGTATAGAAACAATTCTGCCTACGCATCGGTTTCCTCTGTGCTTTCCTCTCCCCCCTCCTTCTTCACCACTAAGGACATTTGCATGAGAATGACCCCAGTGTTTCTGAAGCCATCACCTGGCACCTCAGTTTCTGCTGCTGTCCTCCCTATGAGGTCATTTGCTCCATGCAACGATGCAATTGGCCTCAGGGGCACTTTGTGGCACCAGGGGAGGGTGGCTGGGGAGCCAGGGTGGGCAGCGTGACTCCCAGTGGCTCCCTAGGACAGCAGGTAGGGATGCAGAGGCACCTGGAGACCAGCTCCTTCCTTCCTGGACCACCCATCCCATCTCTAGCTCCAACCTGTGCTGGGGTCCCCAAGGAGCTTCCCTCCCCCAACCACAGGGGCTGTAATGGGTGCAGAAGCCACAGCAGGAGCATCATCACCACCTGGGACAACCTGTTTGGCAAAAGAGCATTCATCCAGGCATGGGCTTCCTGGAGAAACTCTGTGGCAAGAGAAGCACAAGGAGATCAGGGCCCTGCACAAGAAGGAAGGATAGGGAGGGAATTCTCCGAGAGAGGAGTATTTTATCACCACAAGCCCTTCTTTGGTGAACTGCAGAGCCCAGGAGTCCCCTTGCTGCTTTGTGTACTCAGGAACCAGTCTGAATCTTGAATCAAAATTTGGTCTCAGGCTCTTGACAGACTCAGACTCTTGGAGGCAGCACTGATGGAGACTCTCCTGCGTGGTGGAAGATGCTATTGAAATGGGTTTGTAGTTGTGACAGCTGGTGTAAAGAGACCTCTAAGATCTAGACGCTATAGTATGGAGCTGCTCCATATCTTTCAACATCCATAGGCAGTTTCTTTCCCAGTTTCTGCTGCAGAACTCTCCTGGTTCTGCCCGCTGCTTCTCCATCCTTCACAGCAGCGCTGAACCAGCCGTTTCTCAGTGTCAAGCGTCTATTCTGAGTTCTGGCCAGGCTGTCCGACATCACATCTCACCCTGAGCTTGCTGCTCAGCAGGAGGAAAAACCCAGAGCTGGAGCCAGTATAACCAGGCTGTCTTCACACCCTCTCAGCACGCGGGGTCGTCACTGGGGGAGCAAATAGAGGCCAGTGGCTGGCACGGCACAGCGCTGGGAACCCCCTCCAAACCACACGAGTAAACTGTGTGCATCCATGCGACGGGCAGGGAGCCCATGTAGAATCCCAGATCAATCTGATTTAGAGTATGTAATTTTTTACATCTCCCATTACTCTCATGGCCTCGGCCTTTCCTTCCTGTATTTTCCGGACGGTATTTTTTCCATCTTATCTTCTTTCATCAAAACCTTGTTTCCTCCTGCTGGAACCACCACATTCCTGATCTATATGTGAATTAAACCCTGGGAACAGATGCTATTGTCAACTGTTATTGGTTTATTGCATCAAGGAAGGAAGAAATCTTTGCAGTCATTGATATAAAATAAGGCTCCTCACTTCCAGCAAAAGCCAAATCTCCTGGAAGCAACAGCAGGAGAACAAAGGCTCTTCTGAATGGGAGCCACAGTCACAAATCAGGGCCCGTGTGTTGGCTGTAGACGGTACCCAAGATTTCTGGGATGAGCAGAGTGATGCCCAGCACATGCAGGGACTGCATCGTGCTCTTACGCAGAGGGAAACGGTTTCTGCCTTCAGCACTGGGCCTCAGGAGGTGAACTGCATTCCCCAGGAGAAGGAAATGCCGAGGCCACTTTAGATATTTGTATTACTCTCTCTATTTGTATTCTACTTAAAACAATGCTCTCCCCTCCTGCCCACTGAAAACCATCTTTTCAATTACAGGGATGTCTCTTCCATGGCCTCACGCTTTGCTTCTTCGCTGTTTATACATTTATTATTTACACATAGGCCTCCAGCTGCAACACTCATGCTGGAAAAAAATCATTCGGTGCTCTGTCTGGCGAAAGATAAGAGAGGCAGGAAAGCTGCCAGTGCTGCGAGAAGGGAAAGGGAGCAAAACTACCCACAGCCTTTTCCCCCGCACATGTTGGGAACTTGAACTCAGCTTCCATGGGCCAAAGGAAAACGCTGCTAATATTTTCACGTGTCCCAGGCAGTGTAGGTCCCTTCCAACTGAAAAGTCTATCCTATCCTATCCTATCCTATCCTATCCTATCCTATCCTATCCTATCCTATCCTATCCTATCCTATCCTATCCTATCCTATCCCATCCCATCCCATCCCATCCCATCCCATCCCATCCCATCCCATCCCATCCCATCCCATCCCATCCCGTCTTATCCTATCGACCTCTCCTATATCCTTGACAGAGTGAGGATGTCTCCTTCTCCTCCCTTGTGCCCCAAGGCTCAATGGGCATCCCCATCACACCCTACAACTCTAGCCCTGAGAGCCCAGGATATGCCAAAGGAGCAGTTTTCTGCTGTTGTAGGGAGAAAAAAATGAGCGAAAGAGAAAAGGAAATGTAAGAGAACCCTGGCTAAGCTGTGCTTTTAGGGAGCAAGCTTTGGTTTACGTTTTATGATGTTTTCCTGGCAGACATCCCAGTGCTCTGTGCATTTTCTGTGTGAGTGCTTCTGGGGAGGGGGAACAAGGGGGGATGGGGAATGTTGCTACCGAGGGGAATCGAGGCAAACTGCTGCTCCCTCTCACTGCTGGGCCTGTAACTGGGTTAATGGGGCATGTATTTTTAGCACTGACTGGCCAAGCCCGCACTGCTGCTGTTACTTAACCTGAAGGCCACAAAACCAGGTGAAGCAGAGCCCTTCAGCAAATGAGATTTGCTGCAAAGCACTTGTGTCTCCGCTGGCTGTTCTGGCTGTTCCCCGGCTGCAGCATCCTCAGCCATTGCTGGCTGCCCACGGAGCCCCATGCAGGGGCCAGGCACTCACCTGAGCAGGCAAGCACTCCAGCTCACGCTTTTGTCCTCATGCTTTGCTGGGTTACAGCAACTCAGTGCAAAGACGAACGATGCTGCAATGACAGAAAGTGATTTGTTTCTTCCCCAGCTCAGCTACAGCTGGCTCCTGTGGTGTGTCCCCACCCTGCCCCTTGAACTGCCCTCCTCCCATCCTTTGCAGGGGGATAGTTTAGCTCCTGCATCTGCCCAGGCACCGCAGCTCCAGTCCTGGTGCTCTCAGTGACCACACTGCACAGGAGCTACTGCAGGTAAAGCTCCAGCTCCCTCAGATAGATGGAAGCACTTAACTCTATTAACCAGTCACTTCCAGGCTTGCTGCCTTGTATTTGAACCAAAGCAGGTTCAGCAGGGAAGCACCAAAGGCAACTCCTTGTCAGTGCAATTTAAACTGACATCCTTGTTCCCGGCAGTCCTGAAAGACCTCAACGCTCTCTGCAGCTCTGTTTTGGTCCTTACGTTTTACCTCCCCAAATTCCCTCTTCCAGCAGAGCTGGTGGGCGTGATTAAATGATTCCTTCATTCTGGCAGGTAAAAAAACCAACAATAAAGAAACACAGAGGCTACAGCAACCACTGTCAACAGTTGCGTGTGGTTGTCTTTGCAAGAGGCTGATGCCTTCAGGCCCCGCAAACCTTCCCTTGGGGTGGGAAGCTGTCCCACGGGACAGAACCATGGAGCAGAGCCGATCCCAGCTGCCAGCAGCACTGCCAGGGCAGAGGGGCTCCACCGCATCCCCCTCTCGTCCCCTGCCATAATGGGCAGCAGAAGTGATGCTGTTGCCCAGTCCCCACCTCTGCTGCCTCTGATGCAGGGGTCACCTCCTGCATATGCAATCCGATTGCACGTGCAGCCTGCAGTCTAGGGTGTTTGAATGTATTCTAATTAGAATCTACATTCCAGCACGGCCTGAAGATTTCCCCTGCACCCAGAGCCTGTTTTTCTTTTTTTTTCTCCTTTCCCCTCTCTCTTTTTTTCTCCTGTCTCCTTGTTAAACTCCATCCCGATTTCCCAGCCTGTGGGTTGGCAGAAAGGAGCCATCCCAGGATCCAGGAGGGAGCAGGAGTGGGTCTGTGTGTGTAAGGGTGACCTGTGGCGGGGCTGGGAACAGCCCGTTTGGCTCGGGCTCTCAGCTGTGATATGAGCCGGCTTCCCCTTTAGTGACTGCAGTAATACAGGAGATTTGGAATGAGCTGCCTTGGGTAATGGGCTATAATTTGGTCCAGGTTTTGCACATACATTGTTGAATATCCAAAAAATTGAAAAGGAACAAAAACTCGGAGGAGGCAGAGACCCAGGCAGAGTACCCATGTGTTCTCAGAGGCTGCTTTTCTCATGGGGTACTGCCTTGCATCATCCACCAGCTCAGCAAATTACAGCTTAATCCTCTGTGTTGGCTTTGGGAAGTGGTGAGGTTGGGAAGGGAGAGGGGTGGGAAGAAGGAGCCATGTGAGTGTTTTGCACCTATCATCAGCCAACTGGCACGCCACTCTCCCATCTGCTTCTGAGCCCTCCTGGCTTTTCCGGAGCAAGGTTTGATGCATGATCCTGGCACAGCAGTGGACACTTGTTTCCCTTCCTAAAAGTCCCACAGGCAGACCCCAGGCTGGCCCCAAACAGCCCAAACACACCCGTCCTCTCCTCCCTTTTGATTGTCTTTGTGTTTTTTTCCCCTCTCTTGAATCCTCCGGGAATCCTCCTGGAATCCTCCATCCAGCAGAAAAGTGAGAACGCAAGCAGGGAGCCGGCACTGGGCTGGTTTGGGGTGCTGGATTTGGACCAGCCGCAGTGGGTGCAGAGTTGGGCTGGAGCTGCTGGGTATCGCAGGGATGAGGACAACTGCAGAGGGATGCCAGCCTGCTCCCTCCGGAGCGGGAGGTGTCCGGACTCTGTGCTCCCTGCTGCCTGACGGGCTGGGGGAGGGAGGGCTTCAAAGGAGCTCATCCCAAGGCCACATCTGCTGCATGTGTTTAAAACAACTCATTAAAGTTCCTGAAAGGCCTAAAAAATGAGTAATTCTCTAAATGAGTGAGTCTATAATAGCCGTCTAATAAGCTATAATAGGAGACTTGTGTGCTGCTGAGCGTGCCTCTGGAGCTCGCTGGGCTGTGCAACCCCCCCCACCCCAAAACGTGAGGGTCGGAGTGCGGGGGGCACACAGGTGGATGGGGGCATGGGCAGGGTGGGTGCTCGGCCAGAAAAAAGGGAGCAAAAGGAAATGAGCAGCTGGGAATACAGGGATGTCAAGGCTCTGTGCAGCAACAAAGCCTCCAGGAGATGTGCATGGGGGAATGAACTCTGGGTGGCAGCTGGGGGAGCCTGGACACCGCGAAAGGCATGAAGGGCTGAGTTGGTTGTGCTGTTTGGGCAGGAAGGCATCTTTTTCTTTTCCTTCCAGCAGTATCTGCCAAGGCACAGGAGTCCAGCAGGGAGAAGGATGTAAAATACCCAGAGAAAGTCTTGGGGTCCTCTCTGCACATGTCCATGTTTTCCCATGGCTCAGGTGAGTAAGGCTGGTAGAGCTTCTCACACCTCCCACTGCCTTTCCATGGGCTGATTCCTCTGCCAGGATGGACGCCAGGCCACAGTCCCATTGTGGCACCACTCCAGGTGCTGGAGTTCTCTTCCAGCTGGATCTAGTGCTTTCAAAATCCTTGGGATTGCTTTTCCTTTTCCACCAAGCCATCAAAACGAGCCGCTTTTTTTCACAGAACACCTATCATAGTTGCAGCATCAGCTGTGGGATGGATCTACCAGCCTCTACCAAGGCAGGGCTGGCTCCCATTCAGCAACGTCCCACTGCATCGCAAGCGAGCAGATGACATTTTACTGGGTTTCCAGAGATCTGGGATGTATTGGAAACTTCAGGATTCAAGATGTTCTGCTCTTGTCGTGAACAGCTCATGCTGCTATATTGGTGAGATGATGTACCAGTCTCTTGGCATTTCTCCGTGCTGTGACATCATGATGGGACATAACTCATCAAGTTGTGCCTCCACATGCAACCTGAGCTACACGTCCCACCCGCTCCGCTGGGACTCGGAACAGCTTCGTCCTTGGGGTGAGGATATTGCACAGCATGTGGGGATTTGGGGATGGGAAAGGAAAAGGAAGGAAATCAGGGCCTCCAATGAAGATTTTCCTTTAAAAACATCCTCGTGGCCACAGGGAAAGAACACTTTAGAAGCAGGAACGAGGTTGACTCACAACACCCTGAAAGGCAGAGGGAGAAACCCCATCATTCTTGATCCAGCCCATGAGTTACACGTTCAGATTTCTCTCAAACTGCTGTAAGTTCACCTCGACTTCCAAGCTCTTGTGTTGCCTTTGCAGCATTATTAAATAAAACTATTTACCCCAAACTGGAGCCTCCCTGCTTCCACAGGAGTCCTATTGCAGGCTGGCCCAGCCATTGGATTTCCTCTTTCTGAGGTCCCCTGTACTGGAAACAGGATCCACAAGTGAGTCAGATGTGTCTCAGCAAACTTCAGGGCTGTGAAGTTTGTGAGCTTCTCAATTAATAATCCTGCAGCGCATTTTCCTTCTTCTGGAGCAGGCACGGTGTTTGTGGCAGCCCCCAGAGCCACACCAGGACACGGCCCCATGTGTGGGAGGCACCAGCACGTTACAGCCTGATGTCAGTGCTAAAATCTGCGCTGGGGTTTATTTATTCAATCGTCTTCATTAGTTTCCAGTTAAACCTACAGGTGTCCTGTCCGAGAGGAAGGTCAGCAAGAGGGAAGGAAATGGAAGAGAAACAAAAGGGAGGCTATGAGATACACAGATGCATCCTTTGCCGTGCCCAGGGATGCACACAGGCTTCTGCTAGTTACTCACAGCCTTGGGGACTGTGGTTTGTGTGTGTGTGTGTGTTTAAGCACAAGTGTGTGCTGTCAAGACCGTGATAGCAATGGAAAAGGACAGTGCCAGGAGCGTCTTGGCCCCTTTGGGGCTGGAGCACACGGCTGATGTCCTTGCACACCCAGGCTCTGGGGAGAACTTAGAGCAGCTTCCAGTATGGAAAGGGGCTCCCGAAACCCTTGGGAAGGGCTTTTTACAAGGGCACGGAGTGATAGGATGAGGAGGAATGGCTTTAAATGGGAAGGCAGAAGGTTTAGATTAGAGGTTAGGAAGAAATTCTTCACGATGAGGGTGGGGAGGCCCTGGCCCAGGTTGCCCAGAGCAGTGGTGGCTGCCCCATCCCTGGAGGGGTTCAAGGCCAGGTTGGATGGGGCTTGGAGCCCCTGATCCAGTGGGAGGTGTCCCTGCTCATGGCAGGGGTGGGACTGGATGAGCTTTGAGGTCCCTTCCAGCGCGAACCATTCCATGATCCTACGGTATCGCCCTCCTTGCCCTGCGGCTCCTCCTGGCATCCCCCGGCACAGGGGCTGTGGCTCAGTGCTGGCTCATCCCAGCACAGCGGCACACGCTGAGCGGCTGCCCGCCTTGCCAAGAACAGGATCTCTCAACAACCCAATCCAACCGGCACAGCCCTGGCAACCCGCAGCTCCCCGTTGGGCTGCTTAGTGCTGCAAAGAACTCCTGATGCCACTGAAGGCAAAATGCGGCCACTGTCTTGTCTTTATTAGAGGATTGAGATGAGATGTCACAGCCGTGCTGGCTGAAAGAGGATACCCCTCCTGAGACTGGCAGGCAGAAGCTGCTGGAAGCAGGCAGCCCACCAGCCTCTGCTGCTGGGTGCAGGTATGGGCTGGGATAGGTATTTTCTCGGTTAAAGGAAACAGCAGCTTCCCAAGGCACTTTGGAGGCCGCGGGGTCCGTGGAGGAAGGAAGGAAGGAAGGAAGGAAGGAAGGAAGGAAGGAAGGAAGGAAGGAAGGAAGGAAGGCCCGGAGGGTACAAACAGGAGGTGGTGCCCTGGGTCTTGAGACATAAGGGAATCCATCTGGGCACCATGGGAACACCATTTGGTGGAGAGAGCTAACCCGTGATCTTGGTATTCCTGAGCATTTGGGCTCTGATGCTAACTGGAGCCTGGGACCTCCTCTCCTCTGCTTTACCTAGAGGCAAGTTTGACTGGAAACCAGGGAACGGGGGAAGATCCTCCCACCTCCCAGCTGCTTGCATGGCTTATGGCTACAGAGCTGCCTCTCTCACACCTCCCTCCATCTCTGCAAGTCCCTGGGAGATGTGAGATCATTTTTGCAGCTCCTGCAGGTGTCCATAAAATTTGCTGCAGATTCTTTCGTGGAGAGGAGGAAACTTGAAGCCACAGTGGTGCCCTCTCCCCACAGCTTTCCTGGGGAAACAAAGAAGCTCATCGGAGGTCAGGAGCACCCAGCACTGTGACAGGGGCTGTCTCAAGTGGGAGACCAGATGGGCAACAGGCTTCCACCTTCCACCCACGAACAAGGGGCTTTTGCTGCTGCAAAGCCCTGTCCACCCTGCCCCGATTTGGCTCTTGCTCCCATTTCACTGGGAGCTGTTGCACTTTGAGGAGGGTGGGGAGAAGCAGGGATTGGGGGAAACCTTCAGCTTCTACTGAAAAGTGCAGTGCTGCCTGAGACCGCCGAACCCTGAGGTTTAACTGCCAGGGACCCTCACAAAGCCTCTGCCCTGGCAGGACATCCCCCAGGGAGGATGCTGGCAGAGTCTGGCCAAGCTGCCTGCGTGCAACGTTGAGCGTGAAAGCCATTGGGGCTGGCCCACAGCAGGGAGGTGAGAGCAAACTGCTTCATCGAGCACAGGGAGAGGGATTGTTTGAGGATGAGGCAGTGAAGAGCAGCAGGTCTGCAGTGGATCATCACATCTGTGAGGCTAAAAACCTGCCTGCTGGGGGAGAGGGACAGAGCTGGGGGATGGGGCAGGGGTAGGTGGAGATGATGGGCTGGGGTAGGAAGAGGATGCAGAAGAGAGAGGCAATTTCTTCTTCTGTTTCCCTTTTTTGCGGGCAGAAATGATCTCATGTTTTGTCTAATCTAAATTCTGTCAAGCAAGCAGGGAGAAGAAAAAAAGAAACGGAAAGCAAGCAAGGGAGGGCTACAGAGTTAATAAAAATCTGTTAGACACATGTTCCCTGAGCTCAGCGAGTAGGAAGGGGGAGCTGAGCCCTGGCTGAGAATGGAGAGGTGTGCTGGGCTCCCTGAATCCCCTATGGCTCCAGTCAGTGTGAATTTCATCCTCTTCTTCACCTGACAGGGAGCATCGCGTTCAGGACCAGGGCACGACTGCCCTTGCGCTATGGGATCTCACTGCAGCAAGCCGGCTGTGGTCACTGGTGGCTGCCAAGGGTCCGGGTTAATGGCCAGACCAAGACGCCCATGTCCCTTTACCTGTGTCTCTAATCCCTCCCAGGGTTATTAGGAGGAAGGAAGGCTAAACCTGCCAATGGCTTTCCCTCCTTCGTGTGGCATGTTTGCTTTTCCCATCTCACTTGCTAAATCACACGGAGCAGGACAGGTGCTCCCTTGGCCATGTATGTGGAAGGAGGCTGAGAAAAGCCTTTTCTTTCCATTCTTATCCTCCATAAAGGTTTTCTCACCTGATAGATTTCACTGGCTTTTATTTTCCTCCCTGTAGCGTCCACACGTGGAGGAGAGCAGGGCTGTGTGAAGCACGGCCAGGAGGACCAGCCGGCCACATGCTGCACGTTTGGAGCCCTCGGAAACCAGGCAAAAGAAACAGTGGTGGCTTTTGTTTAAAATGTGGCTTTCCTCAGTCAGATCTGTTCATCACTTTGCTACAAAAACATTTCTGCAAGCAAAAGGCAGGAGGTGTTATGGGGGTAGAAAGGAGAGGCTGGAGATAGGAGCAGTCCAGCTGATTCTCCACATGCTGGCTCATGGTGGCAAATGTTAGCTGTGGCTTTATGTTTGCTTCTTGTCATGCTGCCAGTGCCCCTGCCTGCACAGCACATCAACCCTACTGACGCAAAGGCTCCAGGGAGACCTTAGAGCAGCGCCCCAGTATGGAAAGGGGCTCCAGGAAAGCTGGGGAGGGGCTCTTGATCAGGGAGGGTGGGGATAGGATGAAGGGAATAGTTTTCAGCTGAAAGAAGGGAGATTGAGATGAGATCTTAGGGAGAAATGTTTTGCTGTGAGGGTGGGGAGGCCCTGGCCCAGGTTGCCCAGAGCAGTGGTGGCTGCCCCATCCCTGGAGGGGTTCAAGGCCAGGCTGGATGGGACTTGGAGGAACCAGATCCAGTGGGAGATGTCCCTGCCCATGGAATCGTATGGGCTTTGAGGTCCTTTCTAACCTAAACCATTCTATGATTCTAAGACGTCTGCATGGGCCGCTTCTCTTCAACTGCAGCACGTTGTTTTCTGTTTAGTCCATGTTGCCTCACCCACAAAGTTCAGTTGAGTCCAATGTGCCCCAAAGATGGCAGCAAAATCACTAGCAGGACAACCTCCGAAGAGCCTTCTCCGTCGATGCCTACAGGAGATCCCTGGGTGATGACTGCGGAGGGGTTTGCCGGTTCCCAGCTGTTGCTCCCATCATTGCGCCAACACGCAGTCAGCTTTATCAAATGAATCACTGTGGGAGGTGAGTGGTGAGGTGTGGCTTTTGCTCTGTACTCTGAAGAAGCCCTTTTTGCCTCCTCAGAACAGAGGCTGTGGTGAAGGCGAGCAGCAGCGTGGCTCTGGTTGGCAGCTCCTGCAGGTGCTCATCCCAGATGTGGGCAGGGATGCTCGATGCCACCCAGCAAGTGCCCTCCATCTTCCTCCCAGCAGCCAAGTCCCAGGAGGTGCTTGCGAGGGGACAGTGGGTGAAGCTGGCCCAAGGAGAGCTGTTTGATCACAGGCAGCATGGGGGGAGAAGCGATGGAGAGCAAGGAGGGTGATGGAAGAGTTTTGATCGAGGTCACCAAATGGGGATCCTGAAATACATTCCCAGGCCACAGAAACCACACTGGAATATTTGTTTCGAGTTTTGTGTTGTCAGGACCGGGATGGGGCTCCGAAGAGCAAGGCGAGCCCAGACGGGGCCTCTTGGTGTCGATTAACAAAACAAACAAACAGCATTGCCCATAATGAGCTCCGGCTTGGAGCGGGGAGGAGGGGTGATTAAAACAGGATGCCACTGCTGCCATGGGACCAGGTTTGGGGCCAGGACCCTATCCTGCCATCGGGCAGTGCCCTTCCCACAGCCCTGGGGCAGATTCCCCTACACCCCACAGCGTGGTCCATGGGGACCAGCGGATGCTGCTGGCGTCTTCCCACTTGTCCCCAGATGTTTTGTTCTCTCACATTCCCATTGTTTTACCAGAGGACAAAGTGTTCAAATCCAGCTTGTGTCCCCCTGGGATGGAGCTTGTGTTCCAAGACGGGACATGGGGGTTTCCCCCGTGCGGGCAGTGGGGTCCTTGGTGGCTCTGCCCTGGGTGCAGAGGACAGCCCCGCTCCCAGCCTTGCCCTTCCACCACAGAATGACACAGAAATCACACCATCGCTACACCACTTGTAATAAAATCCCAGTGCTTGTAAAATCTCTTTCAAGTGAGATCCCAGATGGCATTTTTCCTTTGCTCAGCCTGCCCGCAGCACAGTGATGGGGCGAGCCCTGCTGTGATCAAGCTGTGGCACTGGCTCCAGGGGCTCTGAGGATGGGGCTCCACGGCCTTTCCCCACTCCCCCTTCACCTCCCTCCACATCTCCAAGGTCCATGAAAGCTCCCTGTTCGCTGCTGGTGCTGAGAGAGCCACCACCCACAGAGGGGACCCTTTGCTCCTGCCCACCAGAGAGCAGCAGGCTGAGAACAGAACACCCCGTTCTCCTGGCCCTCAGCAGCTCCCGAACCTCAGCAAAGTCCTTGGAGGGTTCTCATCTCCAACAAGGCTTTCACATGGTTTGTGTGCACCTGAGATGCAAACACATGAAATGAGAGGCACAAAAACATGGAAGGAAGATGGATTCTGGTGCAAAGATGCACCCAATTTTCCATCACATCTTTATTTTCAGCACCCTGGGTGTATCTCTGGAGCCCGCTCATGCTCTGAAGGTCCTAGCTTTCCTGCCATTGTTCTGAAACACAAAGCAGTTTCAGGGGCCCGGTGTGTCGAGGCAGTAATGAAACCCGTCTGGGAGCCGACCACTTCTTTATCTCTCCAGCTCCATGTTCCTGAGGACCACGTTTTTTAATTTGTGTTGGATAAACAATATGGGATTGTGTACGCAAAGAAGCTCTAATTATCCCCTGGGGTTGTGTTTCCTTAAAGGAAATGAACTGGGCACGGCGGTCCCGCTGGAGAGGCGCATTGGTGCAATAGCTTCCAGATTTCTCCCCGTGCCATCGCAGTCCAACAACTCCAGGGGGAGGAGAGGGATGCTGTGTGCTCGCTCCTGGGACCTGGCTCCAAAGGATCAGGGGTCTCTTCTGCCTGAATAAACACTCCCTGAAACATTGGTGCTTCCACCACAGCAGGAGCCTGGGGTGCTGGGGAGGAGACCCCAGCCTCCTCCAGGAAGAAGGTGTTCTGGATGGTAAGAGTTGCCCATGTCAGCAGCCATGAGAGACCTTGTGCAGAGCAGCTTTTCCCCCCATCCTGTAGGACCTCAGCTCCTCCTTCTCTGTGGCCCATTTCTGCTCCCCACCCGGCTCTGCCCGTGTCCTTGGCTCCTGCCCCAGCACTTCAGCATCACTTCTCTCAGGCGCAGTGCCCGTGGCTCCCTTTACCCATTGCATCTGCACAGACACCTCCTGCTCCTGCTTCCACCTCATCCATGGAGGCCTCTGCTGTCCCAGGCTGCTGTTTCAGGCAGGACCACGTGCAACTGGCTGCAGCCTTGAGGGTTTTCTCCCAAAGCCCCTTCCACACCCTGGGCGGGGATGCTGGGGCAGCAGGTCCATTTGCCTCATTCAATAAGAAAAAGCAGCAAGTGGATACAGAGCAGAAACCAACCTCTCACCAGGACAATCCGCTCAAGGTGGTCTTGACTCAGATCTTTAATCCTTCCTACCAGAAGCTTAAGCTGCCTGCTCTCACCCTGCCGCTCAGGGAAACATTCCCTGCAGAAGGTCCTTGGAGGACACGAGGGACATTATCTGCCAGAGATTACTCTGCATTTGCATGGGCCCAGCTTGGTTTGGAGCTGTTTTCAGATAGGCTTTTATCTACAGGAATAGCAGTTATTCACCAAAACTGTGAGCTGCTGTAGGAATGCCACCTCATGCCCTCCCTGGGGCAGAGCCCAGGTCTCCAGACACCTTGCTGAAGTCATGGATGCTCCTAGATGTCTCCCAATAGGCACGACCATATGCCTGTGCAGAGGGATGAACCATGAATCTTCTGTATTTCTCCCCACTCTACGACACTCACCAATCTTTATTTATGCTGCTGACAATAGCTTTGGGCTATTTTTAGGCTTTATTGCTGATTGTATCTTTAATGTTATGGGTAGTTAACTTGGCAGCAGGGGAGTCAGTGCGGGAGGCTTTCACCTCTCTGGAGACCTGACATCAAACCCTGGTTATAGCGAGTGGAAACAAGCAGGGTGGATTTTCCTCTTAGGCCATTGACCTCCATGGATCATCACGTCATTGGAGCTGATGGGCAGCAGGGATGGTACCGCTGTCCAGGGAGGAGCACTGGCACCTGCGGAGAGGGACGGCTCCTCCGAGGTGGCTGTTGTGGAGGGGGCAGATTGATTTCCCTGAGTCCAGTGCCCTTTCCTAAGTGTTTGGTTTTACTTTTCCTGCCCTGGGAGTGTGAGCTGCTCTACCAAAATGGTAGAGCCAAGCAGAGCCAGGGCTGGGCTTCTGCCAGGGGCTGCTTATGAGATAGACCAGGTGGTCTGGGACTCAGGATGAACCAAAATGAGGAAGGATCCAGAGTTCTGGGGCTTTACACAGGAGCTGCAGGACGAAGAGGGAAGGACTGATCGTCCAGCAGCTTTGGGAGTCCTCCAGTGTGTGAGGAAGATGAAGGGGGATTTGCACTGCCCCAGAGCATGGGTGGCATGGGAGCATCCCATGGGTGTGTGGGTGTGAACGGAGGGTCCTGGCCCCTTGCTCCCCCCCGGCCCCCTGCACCCTTGTTAGCAAACGGCAGCGAGAGGCCGCAGGGCTGTACATGTGGAACATAAACCATCCCTGCCCCGTGCTTACTCGCTGGGAACCAGCTTTACCGAAGGATTTAAATTCAATTTGTTTTATTGAAGCTTCTATCCCTCCCCCCGACCAATGCATCAAACTATCACTTTACTGAGATCAGCTGCTTTCAGCCTCCTCTTACACCCCCCACCTTGCCCCCCACAGCCCACTGTCTGGATGAGCCCTCTAATTCTTCCTCCTCTTTCAAGCCCGCCAATGCTTCCTGTGGCATTAGCCTGAGAAATGCCATGAATTCCCTTTGTGTTCCTCCTTGGAAAAGGTGGAGGGAGGGGAAGGGAGAGAAAGCAGAGTGCATGGCTGTGCTTGGGCTGACAATAATCTCTGCGGTTTTTCTCCCAGCCCGAAGTTTATCCCTGTGCAATTCAGCGTAGGAAAGCTAATAACGACGTGTCAGGAAGAGCTGACGTATATTTGCAGAGCTGAACGGCTGGGCCAGCAATGCCTCCTGTGCTCCCACCCGGGGCTTGTTTGTATCTGAAGACCTGGTCCCTTTCATGCTGTTTTAATATTAGTGATTTATAGAGGCTGCTCCTTTTATTTTTTAGCTTTCTTTCACACACTCTCCTGCCCACCTCTCCTCTACTAAAAAAGAAGATCCTTGCTTTGGTTGTGCCTTTGTAGCTTTGTCCTGCTGGAGCTTCCCAGGTGCCTCTCACCACAGAGGGACAGACCGAGCAGACCCCAGCAGCCTGGTGTAGCAGCACTGGGCATCTCACGCAGCCCAGTGGGTGCTGAGGCTCCTCTGATTTACAGCTTGATTAATCAATCAGCGGTGACATCAAATAACCGGGCATCACCCAGCCAGCGTGTTATCAGCTGGCCCCTTCCCTCTGCCCCCGCTGTATCTCGCATTCCTGTGCATGGGTGGGCTCCCCATCACACCATGACCCTGCCCAGATTTATGTCCCTGTTTATCCCTCAGTGTTGGAAGCCGTCTGCGGGGAGGATGCCTTTGAGGAGTCCGCATCCTCAGCAGGAAGGTCGGACATCTCCTTTGCCCTCTTTCACCCACAGATCCCCATGGGAGAGGGGGGCAGCGTGGGGATGGGGCCAGAGGACCACGCTGGCAGCCCTGCACACCTTGGGGTGAGGATGGCACTGGCCTGCGCTGCCTGTGGAGGTGGAAAGCCCTGCAAGAAGGGGTCTCCCCCTAAGAGATGCTGGGTCAGCCTCAGACTGCAAAAGGGATGGGAGCTACTGTGTCCTTCTGAAGGGAATGAGATCTCCAGGGAAACGAATTACCTAGAGAAGATAAACCAAGAGCTTACCTCATCCCAGACCTTGCTCCCTGCAATGGCAGATGCATTCTGACAACTGTTTAGAGCCTTGGACAGGATGGGACTGTCGTCCTGCAGCTGCTCCTGCTGGGATGGGGAGGGTGCTGGGGACAGAGTGCCCTAGGGGACTTGCACTCGATGCCTGCAGACCCTAACCAGATCACTGGGGCTTCAGTGGGAAACACAGCCTGGCTTGTGACATTTCCAGACCAGTTTCTAGTTTCTTGTATTTTAAATAATATGCTCCCAACACCTATTTATTTGGCTTCCTTGAAGCTGGAGAGGGAATCACATGAGTTCCCAGAGATCCTGCTTAGCATTAGGCAGGGGTAAGGGAAAATATAAACCTACTGTAGTAAAAAAACAAAGGATTAAACTCTTGCTTGTACTGTCTGTGCCCTCAGACTCACAAATAAAGAGCAGGCAGTAATGAAACTCTGCTTCACACCAAGCACAGCATCCTTTGCTGCTTCCCTATTCTGGCTACCTTGCCGTAGCAGCAGCAGCACAGGCCTTACACCTCGCAGATGGTTTGTTCTGGGGAGATTCCCAAGCTACATCTTCCCTCTCTGCCTTTTCATACAAAACGGGACCATCTGTCTCTTCCTCGCTGCTATTTCTCCTTTCTGCACAAGTCAGGCTGCCGTTCAGTGCACACACAGGGTCCTTCTTCACCTTAGTCTTCTTCGGCAAGAACAACCCACCTCTTCCCCAGCTCCTCTGGCCGCGGTGACCTCTGGGCTGCTCACCCAGGTTTGTAGTGGGTGCGGTATCTTCTACATCACTGATCATGAGAAATATCTCAAAGTAAACTCTGCAAAGCACAAACCATAGAGATGACAATTTGTTTTGCAGTTTGGGGCTTTGCCATCACACCCACTGGTTGCAAAGCAACTTCTTTTCCCATTTATTTGTACTGAGGCTGCTGTGAGCCCTTTTCTTGGGTGCTGACATGCACAGTACCTTTCAGACAGAGTGTGCTGAAAGTTATGCATGCATTCTTGTGCAGAATTACAAACTACCAACAGCTGGGCTTGTATGTGTGTGCACTGGTGTGCATTTATTCCTGTGAGAAGGCTCAGAGGTGCCCCTGTGTTATCACACAGCATCCCTACACAGGGTCACAAACCGTGGGGTGCACGTGCTCTACATGGGATGCTCGATGGAGCTGGAAAAGGAGTGAACATGCACCATAACTGATGCTCTGTGGCTGCACGCTTTTGTGGGGACCAGGAGGGAGCAGGACGAGGAGAGCAGGGTTACCCTGAATCAGGCAGCCAGCCCTCCTTCCCATGGCAGCGCCCTGCACGGCAGCAGCTTTGCCTTCCCTGCTCTTCCCTGGTACCAGCCCTGCCCAGGCAAGGTGATGTTTTTATTTCCTGAGGGGGAAAACAAACAAATTCCTGAGTTCTGGCCTCTACTATGGTTTATTATCCTTCTCCCTAACACCCGCTACTTGCAGTGGAGAGTCCCTGCATTGTCACTGCAGAAACAATTATGTTTTCATTACGAAAGCAAATTAAGGCACTTGCTTAATCGAGTTTATTAAATACCAATGAAGTCCCTGGGTAAATGAATGGCAAAGAGGCTTTCTGAGCTCCAGTCAGGAAGGCAGCACAGCAAAGTGATCAAGGCACTGGGCTGGCAGGCACGCGTGGCTGGGGTGGGCAGGGAGCCCTGCGGGCACCGGCCTGATCCCTGCGGGATGCCGCCTGCCCCGGGAGGTCTGGTCGGTGGCACACAGCCCAGCTCTGAAACCACGTTCTGGGTTTCTGCCGTGGTCCCGAAGGTTGGTGTCCCCTCCAGCCTCCTCGCAGGGGCTCCTCGACAAAGCCGGGGCTCAGCAGGAGGGTGCCAGGGGGAAGACTGCAGTGTGACCCCATTTCTCCTTCTGAGCGACGCTTCTTCTTCACCCTCCCATTGCAGCCTTTGGACGGTTATTTATAGCTCCCGTTATTTCCCTCAGGCCAACTTTTCTGTCACATTTCATCCCTTTCTCAGTGTTCCTGGTTGTTACTTTCTTCCTCCGAGATGCCTTCTCTCTGAGCCCATCTCTCCGTCTGCCTTCCCCGTGTTCCCAGCCTCTCGGGACCAGAGGGTGAGGGCTCCGTGCGGGTTTGGGGCTGTGAGCAGGCAGGGGCTGTGCTGCTGCCAGCTGGGAAGGGCTCCTCGGGAGGGATTTAGGAAGCTCTCCCAACATAGCTGAGGGGACTTGGCGCTGGCGTCAGGGCAGGAGGAGCTGGAAATCCCCTGGCAGCACCCATAGAGCAGATTTGCTCCGACATCTCTGCTGCCCAGGGCCCAGTGGGAGCCGGGAGGAGCGAGAAAGGCTGAAGGCACCCCAAGATTGCTGCTGCTTCCCTGTGTCCTTCACTCATCTGACTCAGTAGCAGCGGTTCCTGCCCATGGTGATGGGTTGTTCTCCACCCCAGAGAAGATGCAGAGAAGAGCCCTGTGCGTTGTGGCTCTCTTGGGGCTCTGATGCCCGGGCCAGCTCCTCTCTGTCCTCCCTTCCTTTTCCCCCAAAGCAATTCTAACGTCTTCATCCCACTGCTGCTCCAGGTGCAGGTCTGTCCCTTCCCCCCAGGCAGGGGAAGGGGCTCTGACTGGGGTCCCTGTGCTGATTTGTGTTGCAGGCTGAGCAGGGGCTGGGGGTGCCTGTGCCAGCTCCCCCACCTACCCCCAGGCCCATGAGCTCTGGGAGCAGCAGCAACGGGGCATCTTCACATGGCAGCGTGCCCAAGCGCATCAGCCCAGGCAACCTAGAGGGAGTATTTGCTCTGTCACAGCATCCCTACCTTCCTTTGTCCTTGTGGTGAAAGGAAAGCCCAGGCTTCTCTCTTTTGAGCTCATCTCTCTTCCATTAGGGCCTCTGGACCTCGGGGGACACACGTGGAGCTTTTTGGATCTCTCCATTGCTGTCCCAAGGGCTCCAGCACCAGTTGGCTGTGATGCTGTGCTCAGCTCTCCTGGGCTGGTGCCACCAGTAGCCAATGCGGTAGGATGGGAGATGTTGCAGGGCCCTCTGGGCTTTATGACAATGCTGTAGAAAATCTGGACTTTCAAATAAAATGGAGAGAAAGCTTCCAGCTGAGTTCCCAAGATAGAAACTGTGCTTCTGCTTGTCCTATTTCGTGGTGACGCTCATGTGCCTCGCTCAGCAGCACAGAGTGTTCTCCAGGCTGCTCCTGGGGCACAGACAAGTCCAGGATCACAGCTACCTTTCCTTCTTCTCCCACTGGCCATCATCTTGTGGTGATTTGAATAATGGGTCGAGACCTGAAGTTTGACGTACAGTACAACTGTGGAGACCTAACGACTAGAATCCCTGGTGGTTTGGGGTAGCAGTCATTGCCGGGGACCCAGCTGGAGAATCCAACGTGGTTTAATCACTGTGAATTGCTCCTTGCAATCCATGCTGTGCTCCAGTCATGGTCCTGACCGCAGCTGTCCCCCAGCACGTGCTGCACTATCAGTTCTGTGGCTCTGATCCTGCTCCTCTGCTGAGGAACTGAAGCATCATGAACCAGATGAGCATCAAGGCACAGATAATACGCATCCTCCTGCCAGCGCTCAAGGTGGAGAAATCACACAGCCTAAAATGAACAAACCCCATGCTGCGTTTCCCTGCCGGGCCACCTGTCTGAGCACTGGTGGCTGCTCCCAACGCCTCCGCTGCCTCGGCCTCAGCCATCAAAGTCTCAGCCGAGCTCCTCGTGGCCCTTCCACGGGCAGTGGGGAGGTGGAATGGTGGCCACAGGTGCTCCCTGTTCACTCCCATCTCCTCCTCCCCTGCTGACCAAGCATCTGGGACCTCACCTTACTTCTTCAGAAGGTCAGGTTTATTAAGTTGTGCATTACAAGCTGTTTGTGAAAAATCACTACAGAGAGAATCCTTAAGAGATCGCAATGGCTTGGGCCAAGCAGCAAACCCAGGTTATTTATATTTTATAAAGTGAAATCTATGCTTGCTCTACAAGGGCTTGTGAGTTCAATGCCTTTCAAGCTCCTGAATAGCAAAATAAGGCTTGAAAGCAAACACTGCTGGGGTATTTTCCATCATTTAAAGCAGGGGGGTTAAATTCTTCTTTCTGTTTATGTCTCATTCTCCTTTCACCTTCATCCCTCTCCTCTCCTCCCTCCTCTCCAGCGTGGGTGACCCACAGCCCCTCTCTGCAGGGCCCCTTCCCGCAGCTCCCGTGGAAGAACAACTGTGCCGGGATGCGGGTCTCAGGGCTGCTGCCTGCAAGCCCGGGGCTGGGATCACACTGACATCCATCTGCACACCTGGAAGAGGACATTTCTGGGCCATGAGCTGTGTGTTATGCATGGTTATTCCCTTGTCACTGAGCTGGGGACGATTCTGCTGGGACCCTTGGTGTCCAGTGATGTCTCTGCTGGCATCCCCACTGGTCCCAGCACAGGCACACAGCAGGGTGGGATAAAGCTCCAGACACAGAAGCTGCTTGAATTCCTGTGCTGTGGGGAGGTCTGGCCAGCTCCTATCACAGCAAATGTGTCCCCACGTGTCACCCACAGCTCCAGTCAAAGGTCTTTGAGAGATTCACACCAACACTGCTGTAAAACACAGACCATCAGCTCCAGGTCTGCCTTCCCAGGGCCAGGGTGGTGGGGGCTGCATTGAATGGAAAGTGCTTGGAGGGGGCATCTTCATGGCTTAAAGCATCTTGTGGGGTGAAAGACCCATGGTGCAATTTTGCACTTGGAAAAAGCAAGAGCAGCCAGCTGGAACGGTTTGGGTAGGAAGGGATCTCAAAGCCCATCTAGTCCCACTCCCTGTCATGAGCAGGGACACCTCCCACTGGATCAGGGGCTCCAAGCCCCATCCAACCTGGCCTTGAACCCCTCCAGGGAGGGGGCAGCCACGACACCTCTGGGCACCCTGGGTCAGGGCTCATCTCAATCTCCCCTCTTTCAGCTGAAAACCGTTCCCCCTCGTCCTATCCCTGCACTCTCCGATCCAGAGCCCTCCCCCCGTTTTTCCCGGAGCCCCTTTCCGTGCTGGACGCTGCTCCGAGACCTCGCGGAGGGACCGTGTCCCAGGGATGCTCCGAGGGAGCCTCGGACCTTCCCCCGAGCGGCCGCCAGGGGGCGACATCGGCCAGGGAAGGGAAGGGAAGGGAAGGGAAGGGAAGGGAAGGGAAGGGAAGGGAAGGGAAGGGAAGGGAAGGGAAGGGAAGGGAAGGGAAGGGAAGGGAAGGGAAGGGAAGGGAAGGGAAGGGAAGGGAAGGGAAAGGAAGGGAAAGGAAGGGAAGGGAAAGGAAGGGAAAGGAAGGGAAAGGAAGGGAAAGGAAGGGAAAGGAACAAGTGGGGAAGGAAGGAAGGAAGGAAGGAAGGAAGGAAGGAAGGAAGGAAGGAAGGAAGGAAGGAAGGAAGGAAGGAAGGAAGGAAGGAAGGAAGGAAGGAAGGAAGGAAGGAAGGAAGGAAGGAAGGAAGGACGGACCTAGTGGTTACTCAAAGGAGCAATGCTGGGTACTTTATTTTCAGTCAGGATAAAGCATGCATAGAACTGATCTCTGCCACCAAATCACAGAATCATTTGGGTTGGAAAAGACCTCTGAGATGACCTTATTGGACTGCAAACCTCAGAGGGCTCATTCTGCATGCATTTGTTGAAGGTGTAAGAAATCATAGGGCTGAGGGGAAGATTTCCCCCATTTACTTATAGCACTGGGACCAGTGAGAAGAGTCAATGGGCAGAAAAGGAGATGCAAAGCCATGGAGGGAGCTGGAGGTGGCTGGGGTTCCTGGAAGCCCATCCTGCCCGGTGCTTTTCTTTGCTGTCTCAGTGGTAGCAGAAACCTGGCAACGGGGATTTACCATGGAAAGCACATTCAGGCGATGCATCCTGTGTGTGTCATCACTCATCAGCTCCCAAACCCCAGCGACTGAGTCAGCGGCAGAGGGCTAAAGTTATCCCTGCTCTGGGGACGAGGGAAATGAGGCACCAAGCAGGGCAGCGATGCTGTGTGAGGGTGAGTCCCCCTTGGTGGTCACACCAAAGTTACCTGGAGAGCTCAATGGGTTTGAGGAGCTCTTCGGGACCCTCTCCAGCTTAGCACATGGAGAGAAGGCAGCAGAGAAGAGAGACAGCTGGATGGCGGCTCATGAGCTGTAGCCTGGCTTTTCAAGTCTCCAAGCTGGAAAATCTGCTCTGCTTTGATGTCCATCACCATCCATGCTATTTGCCTGCACCAACCATCCCCAGGACCTTCGTGCATCCCGTGCCGGGCGGGAGGCTGCAGCCACCCCGCAGCTGCTGGGCTGCTCCGGGCAGGAAGCAAGAACCACAATGCAGGCAATGAAATCAAAGCAGGGAACTGGGAAATGACCTGTGTTGGCATTCAACCAGGGCTTGAGACAAAGCTGGGCTCCAGAATGACCTTTCTGGGTCAGAAGCACTGACATCTGCACTTCAGGTTTTGGTTGCACCTTTCCAATCAGGCAAAGGAGAAGCGTGGGACCCTGACCCATAGGCAGCTGGAGACCTGCGTGCGGGGACACAGCTCGGCTCTGGAGCTCAGGAGTGGTGGGAAGAGAAGCTGACAGGGTATTAAATGACTCTCAAGTCAGGTTTGTTTAGAACTTTTGGGGTTGAAGGAATATCTATACGCATATATTTGAGAAAGGGTTGAATTTCAGCTCAAATCCCATTAATAAACATCTCCTCTTTGGTTCTCACATTAAGCTGAATCAATTTGCAGAATGGACATGGAGGACTGGCCAGAGTGACACAGGCACAAAAAGCCAATATCAGCTGAGCGCACCGAGGACAGGGAGCCTGGCGAGGATTCGCTGGGTGCCCCATGCGTGTCCATCTATCATGGTGCTCCTGGATGAGTCCGGACCCCTGTGACCTGAGAACATGCTGGTTTTCCAAGTGAGTGTCTCTGCTTTACACAAGAGGAACAAGAAGGCTTCTGCCCTCCTGACGTGAGACCCTGCAGCCGCGCTGAAGTGAGAAGCATCTGCTCTCCCCACAGCCGTGCATAAAAGAGATTTGCAAAGTTAGCTTAGCTTTTAAGTCAATTCATCAGTGGGGCTGCAGGTGTCAAAGTGGGTTAGCGGAAGACAATTTCAAGGAAATAAGCAGATGGGTGATGAGCAGCCGGCAAAATAACATCAGCAGAGTGCTTCGTCTTGCTTTGCTGGAGCAGCTGATGAGCTCTCAGGGCATTGCAAACATTGGAGGACAAATCCTGCTGCCCTGTCATGAACAGGAGAGGGCTTGGTCCCTACAGAGGAGGTTCCTTGGGAGTTTCCCCTTGGTAAGGTGGGAATAATAGAATCATGGAATGGTTTGGGATGGAAGGGACTATAAAGACTATCCAGTTCCACCGCCTGCCATGGGACACCTCCCACTGCATCAGGGGCTCCAAGCCCCATCCAACCTGACCTTGAACCCCTCCAGGGATGGGGCAGCCACCACTGCTCTGGGCAACCTGGGCCAGGGCCTCCCCACCTATCATCATGAAGAATTTCTTCCCAATGTCTGATCTAAATGTTCCCTTTTCCAATTTAAAGCCATTCCCCCTCGTCCTGTCACTACAGGACCTTGTAAAACATTCCTCCCCAGCTTTCCTGGAGACACTTTCAGCACTGGAAGCTGCCCTAAGGTCTCCCAAGAGCCTTCTTTTCTCCAGGCTGAACAACTCCAGATCTCTCAGCCTGTCCTCATATGGGAGGTGCTCCAACCTTCAGATCATCTCCATGGCCTCCTCTGGCCTCGCTCCAACAGCTCCATGTCCTTCTTTCCTGTGTTGAGGACTCCAGAATTGGACACGGGGCTCCAGGTGTGGTCTCACAGAGTGGAGCACAGGGGCAGAATCCCCTCCCTCATGCTCCTGGCCGTGCTGTCACTGTGACTGGGATGCATCCCGCACCTCGTCACAGCAGAAGGAAGTTGTGTGTCTGCAGGAATGTAACTGTGGTGAAGAGCCCATTGGCTCTTGGATTAAAGTCTATGGGAATTCAGAAGCTGTTTTGAGCATCTGAAGGGAAAAAAAAAACAGAAAAGAGAGAAAGAAAAAAGGAGGCGAATGTAAGAACTTGGGTGTTTCTATAGCAGCAGCAACGCCCCGTGATCAATGCTGGGAGCAGGTGGGACCGTGTCCACATCACTCATCACAGCATGGTGACAGTGCTGTCAGCAGGCAGATAAGAACCGTTTCCTTGTACGACTGATGTCCCACCACACACTTCTGGGCTGAGTTCCTTCCCCACAAAGCTGCTGATGATAGGGGAAAGAAGAAAGTGGCCACTCAGGGAACCTGCAGGGGAGAGGGAGGCAGAGCCTGGAGGGACTCCAAATATGCCATCTCTGCTGGCATATCCCACCTGAAGGGCTCTTCTGCTGCAAGCAGCAGGTTCTTCTAAAGAACCCAGTTCCTGGGACACTGAAGGCCTTGGGGAAAGGGGGGGCAGAGGGTCTGTGTTCCCCACAAGCAGCGTGAAAGGGGCAGAGCTGTCAGCACAAACCTTCCTGCGCCCACTGCTCACAGCAGAAAGTATCCTGAGGACAGGAACTGTAAGAGCTCGTGGAGAGGCAAGAGAGCAGCTGAGAAAACACATTAATGCACCGTAAAGAATGTCTTTGCTTCCCAATGATCTTTTTTATTACTATTATTTATTCATTTATACACTGCTGCCTCACTTTTTTTGCTTTTTTCCCTTCTTCTCGGCCTTTCAGTGCCTCATCCCACCCTCGCCACCCCTGGAGACTGCATCTCAATGCTGTCTGATCTCTAGCAAGGAGCAGAGGGCTGCACGACGGGCACAGGGGGATCATCTGCATGCCCAACACATGTCACAAGGCAGCCAGCAGCACCACCGCCTGCGCCAGACCCGGCTGCAGCTCCCCCATCTCCAAAGAGCTAGATTCCAGAGAGGCTAGGATAGAAACACCAAGAAAAATAAATATTTTACAAACACAGTAACCGAAAACCTAAACAGGAACCCACTGCCTCATTCTGCCCAGTGCAAGCTACTGAATCGGAGCGAGCTGCGCGTATATTTCACAGCTGTGGCACTGACACTTTATTCCCTTACAAAGGAATGTTATGTGGCTGCAGCAGAACATCAGGCAACTTTTATATAGTTTGGGGAATGAAACAAACTTATCTGGGGATGCCAGGCGAATCATGGCCTGGTAACGTCACGCTTCTCCCCACAGCGCTGCCTGAGCACGGCTTGGGAAAGCAAAAACTTTCTCCTCTGCACCCCAGGGAAGCTCATGGGGAGCCTGGACCTGGCTGAGCTCTAGGTCTGAAGTAAAAGAGGTGAAAGCCTTGGTGCACGTGAGGGATGGGCAGGCACTGGCAGGGCAGGCTGAGTGTCCAGCGTTCTCTGGGAGCAATGGGACCACAAAGCCCTGAGTGAGCAGGGCAGGGAGATCCTGCAGGGCTCTTGGACCCGCTCCTTGCTTAACAGTTTTTCTGGCTCCTACCTGCAGTCTCTGTGGACCAAAGGAAACCCTGTCTTTTTGACTCATTATTTAGGGGTCCCTCAGGAGCATGCTAGGTGACACCCAGAGACATATATTCCTTTCTGGGAGAGAAGGAGGACAGTAGATAGTCCCCAGCAGAAGAGCACATGGTCGCTGGTTTGGCTCACCCAGGGACTGGTTATGAAGGGCGACCACCACTGCACAGCACTCTCTGCTCACGCCGAATTGCTCCATTTCAAGAGTAGTGGAGGGCTGAATGAACACAAAGTGCTTTATTGGCCTCTTTGCCCTAGAGACAGGATGGAACTGACCCTCAGGAGCCCCCTGGGAGCCTCCCACCCATGCACTAGGCATCTGGGCTCACATCTGCCATGTGCCGCTTGCTCCCTTGCTCTGTCCTCGGGGGAGAGGTGCATGTGTGCTGGAGTGCTTTGTCTTGGTAGTGGAGCTTTTTTGTTGTTGTTATTTTTAATCTGCACATTGTTCTGGATTTGCGTCAGAGACAGCAGGTTGGAGAAATGTGCCTGGCTCTTTGAGCAAAACGTGCCAAGGTTGGAAATGCCCCCCAGCTCTCGGGGGAGGGCACGCTGCCTCCAGCACGGCTCCTTTGCCCTGCAGCAGCAACCGTGGGGCCGAGCAGGGTGCAGGGACAAGCTGCCAGCTCTCATCCCACAGCTTTCAGCAGTTTCTATTCACTTGTCACTTTGAGTCCCCAAACCAAGGTCTTGGTGTGAGACCCCCAAGGAAGAGCAGAGCAGGGAGGGAAGAGCTGGCAGTGCCAGACCAAGAAGGGGACTTGGTCCTGTGCTGCTGTGCCGTGCTGGGATCCAGCTACTATGAGGGGCAGAAGATCAGCCTACCCCTGGGAGCATCCACCCTGTGGTCCAGAAGGACCTGCCAAAGAGCTGGGCAAAAGTAGGTTTTCCCCTGGAAGCCCAGAGGTCCTGCTTCAGAGGGTCAAGAGCATCCCTTGTGCATCAGTCCCAGCAAGGTAAGGTACAACACCACCAACTGCAGAAAAAGCATGGGTGGGAACACTTCACTCAGGCTCCCACTCAACTGATGAATGACGATAAACATGGATGAGGTCAACATGAGTGAAACCAGCTTGGCCCAAGAGGAATGGGGAGAGCGCCATGCCCCCAGTGCAGCCCAAGGGAAAGACATGAGGCAGGACTTCCGTGTCACTCGATCCATGTTTGCTTTCTCCCTGCCCTGTTCCTTATCTCGCTGGCTCTGCTCGGGAACAGAGGGGCTGCTTTTGCCTCCTCCCCACCTGCAGGGAGGGAACTCTTCTTATCTGCCCCGCTCGGCATTCGCAATAACCTTTCTGTGCAGCATTTGGATGCCTCAAGGAGTCGAAAAAAAACATGCCAGGATCTCACGGCAAGCAACCAACTGTTCTCCTCGCATGTAAATGTTGCTGCTCTTTTGATTCAAAATGGCTTTAATGCTGAGTTCATCTGCTAATTCCCCTCCTGCCCCTTGTGTATTGTATATTAGGAGAAATGTTGTTCTGTATCATGAGCAGTTTATTTTATCGAGTTTAAGAGAAAATCCCATACTGAGATGCTGCAGATAAATATTCATTGTCACATCTGTTTTTGGTTTAAGATTGTTGCCTAAAATGTTAAAAATACAAACATATTTGGTGGGGGAGAGACTGGGGTGGGAGGGCTGGTGGGGGCTGCTGAAGCCAGGGCCCTGAGTGCAGCTCCTCAAATGCTTTATCGTCAGCAAGGAGAGGAATCACAATGAAAGGAAACCTCGCTCGAGGGAAAGAAAAAGGGAACAACAGCCCCAACAGGACCCAGACAACCCAAAAACTGGTGCCCTGCTGACAAGCGGACCTGTCCTGGGCTGGAGCATCCCTAGACTTGCTCTGGGCTGTGGGGTTGGGGCACTGCCTTGGCATCGCTGGCAATACTAGAGGTTTCCCTTTCTCTCCTGCTCAGAACATTCTGGAGGATCACTTATTGTGTCTTACCACGTGGCAGTGACAAAAGATAAACAGCAGTCAGAGCGAGCGGTTTCCCTGGGGTGCAGGGCTGGTCCCTGCCACCCTGAGGGACGCTGAGCCATGGGCTGGCTGCCCCAGCACAGGGGAGGGAGCTGGGGGGCCCTGGGGATGCTGCAGCTGGTGGATGTGCAACTGTTGGGGCCATGCATGTTGGTTTCCAACCCGGTGCTGCCTGGTGGTGGCATGGTGGGTTCTGCACAGCAGCAACAAGTCCCCATGATAAATGACCTTCCCTAGTGACTGGCACCAACTGACTCCACTGGTAGCAGCTGACAGCAGGGAGGCCAAGAGCCGAATTGGATCCTTTTGCCTCCAGGAAGGGTTTGTCCAGGCCAGACTCAGGACACATGGTGATGATGGGGCAGCATGGGACGGAGCTGAGGAGACTCCGTTTGGCTCAGTCTGCATTGTCACTGCTCTGGGGATAAACAGAGCCCTTCCCTCACGGGGCTGCCAGTCCATTGCCTCTGCTCAGCACTAAGATTTTATTTTACATTTAAATAAAATAAACTAAAGTCGCTTGACCTTGTTTTTTTTTTTCTTTTAAAGCTTTTGCAGCTCCACCGAACGCAGCCAGTGAATATGGGGAGGCATAATAATAAGGATAACGCTTTCCACTTAGTGAGCACTTTATATTCTCCAAGCACTGTACAAACATTAACTAATTAAACAGAGCAGAGAAGCAGCCCTGTGCTCTGTCCTAATGCTGGGAAATGGAAACAAGGAAACTCTGAACCAATATGTCAATAACATCAAAGTCCCATTGTCCTGGCCTTGGCTTTGTTGCAAAGGAATCTGAAATTGCCTCAGAGTTTCCGACATGGCTTCAGGCTCTTCGCACTTGGGAAACAAGTGTGAAAAAACTGTTTCGAAGTCAGAAGATGAACCCTGATCAAAGTTGGCAGAAGTGGCCAAGGAGACCCTGGGACTGCAGCCTCCCCCTTTGATGCCGCCTCATGTGGGAGCCAGCCCGGCGGCTCTCGCACACAGAGCCCAGAGCCCCTTCGAGGGCTGGCATCTTCCTCGGGGCCCTCTCCGGAGCATCTGGGGGATGTTTCCTATTAAGGATTCACACTCTGGTTGAGTTACATTCCTAATTGTGGAGACTTTAACGGCCCTAATAGGAAACACACCCGCAGCGGAGTCCCTGTGAGTCATTCTCCCACCGGAGCAGTCCTCGGGCCGGCTGCCACATGGCAGGGATGCGCTCCGCACGCCGCCTGCGTGCCCCGGGGGGACACAGCACCAGGGCCCTGTAAGGACCACCGCTTCCAGCCTCTCATCCCACCACTGCCACTGCAGCTGCGAGGGGCTGAGGGTCCTGCTTCCACTTGCAGCTTGATGGGATGACACCTTCAAGGAGAACCTCTGGGCTCACCATCCCATTCCCACAGGAGCTTCTGCAGCTCTAGAGGCAGGGAGAGGTGTGGATCAGAGCCTGGCACTCAGCAGTACCAAGGAACAACCATAGGCATGTTCTCCAGACCTTTGGTTTAGGTTTTCTGCCGAAGCAGACCAGTGCATCTCTGCTCTCTGCCTGTCTGCTGGGAGAAGGGAGTCAGTAAATGGGGCCAGAGTGGTTCTGGCCAGTTCCAGAAAGGACCTTTCTAGCCCATGACCAGAAGCAGAGGGGCCTTGGTCCAACCTCCTGCAGCAGCTCAGGGCTCTCACCACGAAGGGCAGCCACCTTCTCGTTCAGCAAACTGAGACGACCTTCAGGTGATGCCCGTTTGTGCCAGCGTTTGGGTTTCCATCCATCCATCATTGCAAAAACCCACACAGCTCCAGGAAAAGGTCACTTGAGCTGTACCAGCTCCTTTTACATTTCTGCTCATACTAAATTAGTTCCTTGTCACAAACCCAAATGCCCCCTTTGCAATTATTTGATGTTTTCTGAATCAGCCCAGTTTAGGATGCCTCCCTCTCCTCCTTCCCATTGCTTTCTCCATTATAGAGAGACACCAAAGAGAAAGCATCAGCTCACGCATTTTTAGGACACATTCCTTAATTCCGAGGATGTTCTGGCTGAGTCTCAGCGCATTTTTCTGTGTCTGCTTGACAGCAATACCTGGTGATGTCAGACGAGCCTCTAGGGCCCTCAGCTCTCATTACCAGCCTGTCTAATTAAGGAGAGATGCTGTTGCTGTCTGCCTTTGGTGAGCGACGGCGGGGATGCAACAAATGCCAATCTCCATCAGACAACAGAAAGCACCGAGGTCTGTGTTTACAGGGTTGGTTATGGATCTTCAGAGCAGCGGTGAGTGGGCAGCCCCGACCTGCACTCGCAGCCGCGTTGCAGGCAGGGGGCTGCCAGGATCAGGATGTCCACAGGCAGGAGGAGAACCTCCACGCCCTCAAAGGATGTAGGGCGTGGGGCAACCTGGAGCCTTATCTTATCTGAGCAGACTTGCTCCAATTACTAATAATTAGCAAGGGACTGGGTGATAATTAAGGCAAAATAAGCCATTCCCCATCCCTCCCACCAGAGATGGAGATTTGGGTTGTGAAAACAAGGTCCTTGAGATTCCTTGCTCTGCTGTCTGCTGAGGGTTCTCCAGAGGCTCCTCCAAGCCCTTGCTCAGGTACAGCCCCTCCCAGGGCACCTCTCTCAGATTGGAGATGTTTGGCTTCGCACTATGGCACAGGGGAAGAGGGAGCTCTTGTTTTTATTCTTCTACAGTGGGAATGTTTTTCCTCCTGTTATTCATCAAATTCTTCTGGAATTCAATCCTCACCAGCCCTTAAGAGCCTATTGCACTAACAGTGATTGATGGTTTCCAATGAGTCTATAAATGCTGCCCCTTCTTGTCCCTGCACTTTCTCTCCCTATCTCCCCATCTCTCCTCTCCTCCCTCTCTCTCTCCCCCTCTCTGGGCTAAAGAAAAGCTGATCGTGCTGTTGTTATGTGGATTGATTTGTTTTCTGTTTCTGCTGTGTTTTGGGGTAGGAAGACATCGGGGGTTTTTGAAAGAGCAGTGAAATGCCATGACCAATGAAGCCTGACTAGAAATTCCTCAGGTTATTATCTCTCAGATTAGGAAAATCTTGGTGAATTTCTGTGTGGAAAGGCTTCAGGAGAAGAAAATGGCAAAGCTCACCAGCAGCTGCCCAGTTCTCCCAGTACAGAGATATCCATCTGGAATGGGCATCCCTGCCCTTTGGAGGGGGATGTGTTCCCACAGGCTGAGAACAGAGCGTGCAAGTAGATCTCCTGGTCCAGGGCTTAGGGGCACATATAGAGGATTCCCAGCCTGGGGGAAATGATGTGAGCCAAGGTGGTGAGAGTGGTCATGTGCCCACTCAGGTTCTTCTTTAGTGGCAGCAACTGCCTAGCTCTAGCCTGGGTGAGCAACTCCTACTTTCAAGGCACAAATCCCCAGGCATTTTGTGGGTTGGAGACAGCTGGTCCCCAGGGACAACGAAGTCTGAGGGTGAACTGAGTAAGGTGGAAGCTGGGAAAATCACTGTTCGTCTTCTCTGAACACTGGAGAGGGGGAACAAAAGCCTTCAGCCAACCCACTTGGGGGGTGGACACCGCAGGGTGTGGGGGGCTGAGGCTGGTGATGATGAAGGTGCAAATTAGCCGCCTGCATGTGAGGTGATGACTGTGGAGGTGAACCTACCCCCGAAACACAGCTGCCCCCTCCTCTCAGAGCTTGAACTGGTGCTGGTCCATCTCCTCCACTGGCTCTGGGACTCCTGGCTGTTTACTGGGCCTTCCCACAGGGCACAGTAAATCATCCCTGCCTTTCCCCTTCCCTTTACTAGCTTTCCTGAGCAAAGCTTGCTTCTACCTGGTGGGGGCTGCTCTTCCCTTGGAAAGCTGGACAAACTGCGAGGAGCCCTCACTATCCTGTTCAAATTAAGCTACCTGAGATAAAATCTGGGGAGCTCTTAGAGGGAAACAAGTTAAAGAGATGTAAAATGGTAATTTGATTTACTCATTTGTTTCTGGACGTTTGATTCCTCCCTGCACCACCACCCAGCCAGCTGGGTTATGTGTCAGAGGGGAAAAAAAGAAAAATTCAATACAGGCAGATCCCTTATCAGATTCACTGCATTAAAAGGATTTGGGGAATGCTAATGCAGACACAGGGAGTAGGAGACAGGGCTGGCTGGCTACGGGTGGCTGAGCGCAACCCAGCACCTTGGCTATCCCCTCCCTGCTCCCCCAGGACAGCCACGGGGTCCCTTTTCCCCTGGGATGTGGCAGCAGGGCTGGCAGGGCTCTGCTCCCAGAGGTGATGCTGAATGAGGGACACCTCCACCCCAGGGCGAAGGTGAGCTCCCAGCCTACGGCCAGGCTCCACAAAGAACATTTCTTGCCCAGATTTGCTGGCTAAACCCAGTTATCATTTGGTGTGTGGGTTAGAGACAGCTGTCAGAGCCTGCAGCACACCCCTTTTACAGCATGGATTCAGGGGAAGCCACTCTCCGGCTGATGGGCAGCCTGTGGTTTCCCACGCACAAGGACAGGAATGATGTCCCGTAACTGACTCAGAAATACCAGCCCAAGGGAGGTCTCTCAGCCCCGATCCCAAAGGGATGGAGCCAGGACAGAACCCACGCAGGCAGGGGTGGGGATTGAGTTCCCCAAGCGGAAATATCCTCAGGATTAGGAGCAGACTCACGCTACGACCCGAGAATTGTTTTGCAAATTAACAAATACAATTTGTTTCCCAAACAAACGCAATTGGAAAAGGGCAAGGTTAGGACAGCAGGAAACGCAGTCGCTCGTTCATTTTGACAAGAGCAGTTTTGTTTCAATTACTGATGCGCATCCTCTGCAATGTCCTCCCGAGTCACCCTTGCCAAAACAATGAAGTCTTGGTAATAGGAGACCTTCAGCGTGATGGCTCCACTATTAAACCTGTGCTGAGATGCGCAGAGAGCCATTTTTGTGTGTCCAAATGATGAAGGGCAGATTAGCAAGGCCTGGCTGTATTATACCGCGAATATATTTAGCTGCTCAATGTGATATAGATTAAGCGCAGCGGGAAGCCTGGCAGTTACACTTCAGAAGGCTGGGAGGGAACATTTCCATTTAGCTGAGTTGACATTCGCTTTGCACGCACCTGTTTGACAGGCGCCTCGGCCCCGTCCTGGGGCTGCACCCGCTCCCCCCTGGCTGCTTTACACCTCCAGGCCTCGGACAGCATCCTTCCCCCCGGTGCTGTCATTCTGGCTGCTGCAAAGCAGCTTCTGTGTGAGTCAGACTCAAGGCGTGATGGTTTGAAGGGGTTTGTGGGCTCTTTCTTACGCTATTCTGTGCTATGCAGTTCCCTTGCCTCCAGACAGGCTCTGTCCTTGGGGTGGTCAGCCCTCACCTAGCCTTCCTGCAGCCGGCACCAGGGCTGCATTCACTTCTGGGGGCACATTCCCTTCTTGCTGCCCCAGCACCCAGCTCTGCTCTCCTCCTGTGATGCTCAGAGCAATGGCTTGCTCTCTGGGACATCTACTCTGCCAGCTGTGCATGACAGCATCGGACTCTGTTATCTCTACCCACCCTCGTGTGTCCCACGGGCTCATTATGTGGAAATATAAAGTGCCCCTTCCTCCTGGCCACTCGCAGACATGCTGTGCTCCTGTATCTTTGGGGAGATGCTCATGGGTGCAGCCATCGGCACTAGGTCAGGTCACATTTGTGCTTTTCCTGCACTGATATCCTGGCATAAAAACATATTTTCCCCTCATTTGCAATGGAGGCTTCCCAAGAAATCCTCTGTGCCGGGGCCCCAGAACTGGAGAGCCCCAGAGCAACCCCCTCCTGCCCCACCGGAGCCCTTCCCAGCCCCGTGCCCTCTCAGGATAATCCCGTTACTTCAGCTGGAAATTCCTGAGAACTGGAGAACTCGTCTGATTATTTGCAGGCACGCGGCCATTCTGGGGACTGTATGATTTTAATAACCCTCCCAGCACTGCGGCATGTGGCTTTAACAGCCCTCGGCAGCCCATCTTTCCACAGGGGTAACAGGAAACTTGGGAGGTATTGACTAAAAACCAAGCTTGCACTTGGCGAAATAAAAAAAATCCCCCCTCCAAAATGCATTTCAAGTCAACGAAAATGTTATCTTCAGTTGTAAAGTAAATGGTCCCTTTGCTTTCACAAGCTTTCCTTTTTCTTTTTTCATCTTCTTAAATGGGTTTGAATTAAACATAGGCAAATTTTGTTTGAAAACATCATTGTGGAGCAAAGCAGAAAAATTCAGAAAGGTTCTCTGGAAAAGCATCACCACAAAACTCTCCAATTTAGCTGAGTTTATCCGATTTTTCCTGGTTTTGGGTACAATATCATTGCCATTTAGGGGATTGTCTTGCCTGACCTGCAGCTGCACTTTTTGGCAAACAAACTTCTTGTCAGGAAGGTTTTTCGCTGCGTTGCAGCCCTCGTCTTCATGCGATGGCTGCTAACGAGGGCTGCACCTACCGGTAAAGCCACCTCCTCCAAGCTCCCTTCCGAGCCCATTGATGCTGCAGGTCGGTGGGGAATGCCATGGCGAGTGCACAGAAAAGCCAGAATTTCTGGTTTCCATAAAGGAATATGGAGAATATTATCCAGTGAGATTTGAAACTGAGGTGGGAAAGCTGCCAGCGTGCAGCGTTTTCAAAGAAACTCCTGTATCTCATATTGCTGAAAACTGGGAAGTCCCATGGGATTAGGGAAGGGGAGCTGGGAGGGGTCGGGGGGTCCCCGTAATGGACATGGGGACAGAGGCAAAGCAGGGGGAAACTTTCTGAAGGGTTTCTTTTATATTAGAATAAGTCATAATTAATGCTATCAGGTGGTGGAAAGGCAGCTTCGGGTAATGTGAGAGGAGCCTTATCTCTCCCTGTATCCCGTGGCCCCTCTGCAGCTCTGCTCCTGGGGATAAGCAGGAGTCATAAAAAAGGTGTTGGGAGCGGGGTGGTGTGGACGGATCAGGGCGATGCTTCTGCCCCCTCCTCCCTTTGCTGAGGAGCCAAGAATCCCGCTTACCTTGGGGTACAAGTGAGTCAGTCCCTGGACAGGGGGAGAATTAATCCCCACAGATGAATTTCCAGCCAGTTTGGCTTCTCAGTTGGGTTCTGTGTGGCCACAGAGTAAGCAGGGGTGCAGGAACACGCACCCACAGGAGGCAGCGGTGCTGGGTGGGCACCCAGCAGGTCCCTGGAGCACCACAGTCCAGCAGGGCAGGTTCTGTCTGCCAGGGCACATGGAGCTGCCATCGTCTGCAAAGGCTCTCAGGCCTTTCTGTGGTTCTTTGAGTGGCTGAATGAGGCGTGAGGTGCTGGGCTGGTTCCCGTGTCTCTGAGGCATGAGCTCATTGTGTGAATTAGGCAATTTGTTAAATAGAAGCTGATTAGAGAGTTCCCTGCCTGGGTCCCACGAACCATATGTGGTTGTTTATTTACACATTTTGGCCATGCTCACTTTCTTTCCCTCCTCCCCAGCAGCTGGATCCCAAGCCAAGCGATGCCGCTGGCTTGGTGGCTCTGGTGCATCGTCCCTGCCATGGGGCTGCAGTGCAGACCGAACCCAATCGCCTGGGTGAGCACATCCCTGGCCACGGGGCGAGGCTGGGCAGGAGGGAACAGGCACCATCAAACTCTGCGCTGGAGGGAACCCTTTAGTCACATAGCTGAAAAATATATATAAAAATAGGGTACTTGAAACTGGTGGATCCAAAAATACTCACCACACTGCAGTGCAAAAGCCTCTTTGATCTCAATTACTTCTTCTGTAAGGGTCCTCGCATACCTGAAATTATTTAGTTTCTGGAAAAAGAACACTTTTGGTTTTATTTCCCTACTTTGGCTTCCCTTGGGGAAAAAGCTGGAGAGAGAGATTCCACACACGCATGCACACACACACAGTCACACACACACCACACCAAAGCCGTAACAAAACCCAAACGGGCAAAAGCCTCAAAACTTGTTTGCTTTGATTTTTTGGGGGGATGAAAAAAATGTGAACTTCTCCGACAGAAGAGCATGTGATTTGCTTGTTTTGTCTTTGTGGCCTGCCGTGTTTTCGGGGAATTTGTTTTCCAGTTTGCAGCCATCCCTAGTCTTAAACTTCTCCTATTAAGGGTAATACTAAAAGCTGCCCTAAGCCATTGCCTCATGGAGGATCCCTGAGTAGGATGGGAGTGCTAAACAGGAGGCAGCAGGACTGTTCACCTTCAGTCCTGGCAGGAATAACCTGGAATAATCCAGGAATCCAGGGATAACCCAGCCGCAGACTTTCTCTTCCCCTCTCACCGTGGGAGCCTGCCTTGGTGCTGTGCAGTGTGACAGATGGGTCCCTCAGCCCAGACCCGTGCTTTCATCCTCCCCGCTCATCTCTCCCTGGTGCTAAGCAAATTTCCAAAGCAAAAAACTTAAAGAGCGAACCAAAATAAATATAGGTATAATATGTGATGGATGGTCCCTCCTCGGAAATTCATCTTCATGAGAAACATAAGCTCACGCATCGTTGGCAGCGCAGGGAGCTGGTCCAGCCTCTCCTCAGCAGCGGAGGGAAATGCTGGAACGTGCCACCATGTGTCACCTAGGTGAGAGATGCGGAGCAGGGGGGCTGCCTGGAGGCCTGTGCCACAGTGGAATAATGGGTCCTCACAGATCCCTGCAGCCAAAGAGTAGGAGAAGCAACTGCAGGAAGGTCACTGGGATGGCCTTCTCCGACAAGAAGGTTTTCCCCCATGGTTTCTACCTGGACATCTCACACCCGTGCATCAAGGATGCGCCCTTCAGAGCAGGGGCTGCACCTCAGCCCTGCGATGTGCCCCCAGCTCAGCCTTTCCCTGAGCTCTCAGCTGTGGTTGCGCATCTGGACCTCTCAGCTGTGCAGCAGTGAACTCCCAAGGTGAGGAGGAAAAACCTGACCCTCTCCTCTGACCCTACACGCACCAGCCTCTTGGCAGGAGTTCCTGCCATGTCTCTGACCCTCACCACCACCAATGTGCTCTGTTTGTGAGGCAGGACAAAGAGGCACATCCTGGGCTGAGGTGGGGGAGCTTTCACAGAAGCTTCTCATGCAAGCCTTGCTGTTGCTGTTGGCAAGAATAAATAGCATCGCCTTTAACCTCTGGTGTGGCTCAGTGAGGAGCCTCTCTGACCTGTCTGGTTGAGCAGGCACCAGGAGTGTGACCCAGGGACCAGCTTTCCCATGCTGCCTCTTGCAGACACCCTCCTTGCATCCACTGGCTCACACCAGTTGCTCTCACTCTTCCTCCATCCGTGATATCCATAAGAAATGAGCTGGTAACGTAACCCATGGTTAAAAAGTCCTGTGTTAGGGCTGTTCCTGAGTCCCTTGCCACCGTGTACCTCTCCTTTCAGAGCACAGGGCCCCCTGAGGCCAGAACTGACTTTATTTTCCTCTCTCATGTGGCAACAAACAGACTGTGGATGCAAGATGAATAATAAATGGCATGTAGATAAGCCAGCCGTCTGGGGGAGTCGCGGCACAGGCACTGAGAGAGGCAAAGGCGGTGGTGGAGGGAGGATGCAGAAGTTAGCAACGTCCAAACTGGATTAACTTGACAAATTTCACTGGAGGCTGCAGCAGCAGTGGAGCACGTGTCCTTCCCCAGCATGGAGCCCTTGTTCCCTGCCTTCCCCAGGAGCAGGGCCAGCCACTCTTCAACCAGGGCTTGGCTCATGCACCACAAAGAACAGTCCAATGCAAGAATTTGGCTGTTGAGCATGAGGGAGAGAGGCCAGGGCCAGAGAGGCCAAGCAGAATTGCATGAGGAAAGCTGGAGAGGAGGAGGAGGGAGAGGAGGAGGAAGAGGATGACCATCTGGAGGGTCTGGCAGATGTTCTCACCTGCTGGGACTGTCTGCAGACAACATCTCCATGCGACTGCTGTCACCCGTGCTGGGAAACCTCTGTTCTGTGCAGATGAGCCATTCATCTCGTGGCTTTTTTTGGCTCATGCCTACCGGTTGGGTGCAGGGAGGACCAGCCGTGAAACCAGGAGGGAAAGTTCAGATTTGTAGTGGAGAACACACCATGGGGAATGTCTGAAGCTGCAGCCTGTGCACATTGGGGTGATGGAGGCAGAAAAGTGAGGGAGAAGTGTTGTGCCATTGGCCTTCAACTGGCTTAAAGGGTGTCAGCAAGCAGAGGGAGGGGAATGATTTAGAAAGGTAGAGGAATGTGTAGTTAGGAAGATGGGACTGAGGAAGGGAAAACAGGTGATAAATTTCAGGGAGATAATCCAACAGAGAGAGGCAGAGGAGAGGAAAACTTGTCTATGGAACTGTCTTATGGCACTGAGAGATAACTTTAAATTGCAAAAAGCACAGAGTAAAGGTGCAGCCCTGCAGTGGCCACGGGGGTGATGGCACAGGGGCGAGGGAGCGGCACGGCTGCATTTCAGCAAAGCTGGCTGTGAAACAGCAAATTCCTGCTCCCTGTCAGCCTAATTCTGGTTCTGCTTCTGCCTGCTGAGACTGAGCAGGCAATGGGACCCAGCCGAGTTCTTAGTAGAACATTAGATGTTTTTTGTCTGTCTCAGTAACAAATCATGGAGCAGTTTTCCTTGTGCCAGCCAGGATCAGATGCTGACCATGTGCTTTGGCAGCCAACGTTGGCTGCAGTGTCACAGGTGGCAAATTTTGTGTTGGGTAGTACAGCTGTTTTTTAGCGTTGTGTGGGCATCCTTACAAGAACCCAGGCTGAGCCGCTTCCCGGCAGCTGTACAGGGAGAGCAGGGGTGCCCAGGAATGCTTCGTGGCCTCTGCAGCCCCAGGTGAGGTTCGATAAGATTAACAGGAGCTGGAGAAAGCTTAGAGACCACAGGCCTGATGCTTCCCACAATTTCTCCAGCATAAACGGGAGTAACTCCACCACACACACCAGGCTGACTGTGCTATCAAGTTGGGGCAAGTAATGTCAGAGTTAGGCAGAAATTAGAGACAGAAAAGGCTGATTAGGTCACTTATTTCATCCTTTTACCAATTAGACAGGAAATTATTTAACTGCTTTATTTATTTATTTAGGAATGTACCTCCACAGGAAAAATTCCCCAGCGGCAAGCTCCGTATTTCTGCAAAGGAAAGGGTGGAAGTCTGACTCCTCATTCATTAAACATGTACCTCAAAGGAAAAGCTGGGAAATGAACATCTCCCAAGAAGCCTTCAAGGGTGTGTGGGCTCCACGGCCGTGGGAGGGAAGCGAGGGCTGCTAAGGGTCCTGGACAACATCACCTTTCTGGAAGACACCTATTGCATTTACCTCCTTCACTGGAGGCGTTTTCTAATTACAGAGGGGCCACGGTAACCCTAGAGCCCTTCTTGGGCTTGGGGATGCAGAGAACCACAGCTCTGGTGGGTTGGAGCAGCCCCAGCCCCCGTCATCCCCACCTCAGCTCAGCCCCAGCTTGCCCCTTTCTGGGAAACGCTTTGTCCAATGAGGAATTTGCAGCTACTCCACCGGGATGGGAGAGTTATCACATTGGACAGCCCTTCAGCTGAGAAGATTTATGGGGCCCATACCAGAAGCTCCCTGGAGAGAGCCCAGGAATGGTTCAAGATCTGCCCCAGGGTCTGCATCTACCAGAGGGATCTTGTACCCCACAGTGGCGGCCACGGCCACGAGCAGGTGGGGGAGCAGTACCAACAGCTCCCTTTCTGGCTTGTTGTCATCAATGTTTTGCTGTCTCTTCAAAATGATGGTGAAAAACCAATTTCCAAAGCTTAGGGTTGGGTTTTTTTCCCCTCTGTGCAGAATTCTTGCTTCCCAGCCAGCCCTGGCTTGAAGCTCGTGAAGCAGAGGGATAGGGATGCTGGAAGAGGCTCTCCTTGGTGGAGCCAGAGGTGAAGAGGGCTCGAGCTACGCCTCAGAAACCACAGCAGGGAAAGTCCGGGGCTGGGAATGCAGCACCCAGCGATGGGAGAGGAGGCAGAGCAGCTCCCAAAGGCAAATCGGGGCCATGGCCCATGTGCCCGAGCCAGGCAGAGGAGCAGATCCCACCGGAGAGGGCTGTCTCCACCTGCATGGAGACAAAGAAGGTCCAGGCTGGATCCCAGGCCAGGGCTGTGGAGGATGCTGTGCGTGGGCACTCCCTGGGCACCGTGTGTCTAACACCCTGCTTGGCAGGGCTCACACCACACTGGCATCTGCAGTGTGAGCTGTGCTTAAACCCTCCCGTCTGCCAAAGCTGCTTGGGGTCTGGGAGGCCACTGCTGCCCAGCAAAGCTCACAGACATGTAGGACACAGCAGGTGGACGTGTCTCAGCGAGGGAGGTGGGAAGGTGCTGGGGCTGTGTTTCCTCACCTCGCTGTCCTCTTCCCTTGCTCTGGGACAAGGTGGCACGGCTGGGGATTCTCCCCCTGAGCAATGCATGTGGGAGAGAGAGCTGGGCAGCCTCCTGAAAACAAGGATCCCCTGGTTAAGGGACGCAGCTGCTTTCCCATTATCAGATGACAGCACAGGCAAGAAAACCTAGTTATCGAGGAAAGATAGAGCTTTCTTTTCCCTGCCATCCTCCCCTCTCCCCCTACTCTTTTCCGTGATCATTCTTGTTATTCATTTCCCCTCTTTACTCTTCTCCTTTCGATGCAGATGGTTTCACTGGGCAAATCCAAACGAAAGGCTTGCAAAGAGGATGCTCATAAAATATTTATGGAGAACTGCGGTGAACACAAGTAGGATAATGAGGGTCTGTGGGATATGGGATGTGTCCAAACTAGCACAGTGAAGATCTCGTAAGAGACAGAGGCACGCAGTGGAAGCCATTAGTGAGTCCTGTCGGGTCTTTACTCATTTCCTTTGCAGACAGTTGCTGCGCTACCACACACTGCTTTTGTTTGGGTTTTCCTTGTTCACCTGGTACTGTACGGTTTTATCCACGGAAGCTCCTGCCCAGCACCACACTGGGAGCTGGGTTGGGTCTTGCTGGTGGCCCCCATGCCCCAGGAGCAGGACAGATCCATCTCTGAGGGCTGCAGCATCCCAACCCGTGTTGAGCAGCACAGCCCGAAGCCCTTCTCTCACAGCCTCTGCTCCCCAGTGTTCCTGCCCCACGACTGTTCCACACGCTCTGACACAGCCACGTGGAGGATGGCAGGATCAGGAGAAGGGACAGGCAGCGAGTTGCGTCACCATGTTTATTTACGAAACACAAGGGCACAGGTCCACGTGCCTCCCCGGCTCCCATCACGTACAGTGCTTGTCTGCCGAGGCTCTGCTCGTATAAACACACACATGCTCAGCTTTAAAGCACATGAAGGGTCAAGCACTGCTGATGCCAAGAAGGGGCTCTGAGGCTCTGTGTAAGCTTCAGTAATGTGCAAGCTTATCCCGTCCTGGGAGCAGAACCAATAAACATCTAGCAGCCTACCTAACGCAGGGAGAGAAATGCCGTTAAGTCTGTGTCTTACAGCAGCTTAGCTGACTCCTTCTCAAGTTACCCAGGCAGCGGGTGTCCCACATCTCCCGCGGTTGGGATGCTGCTGACCTTTGGACAGTCTCTCCGGGGTCTGACTCGTCTTCATCCGTAGCTGCGCTTCCTACGTGGTTGGCCAAGAGGAGCTCAGGAGCATCTCTGTCTGAAGGCAAAGACCTGACTTATGCACGCCTATTTCTCCCTCTGCTCTCTTTCAGCAAGCCCCCAAAAAGGATCTTTTTGGAGCTTTTATCCCACTGGGAGCCATACCACTGGCAGATGTTTGCCGTGATACAGGACACAACAGCTTTTATTAGTTGTCAGCTGGAACACAATATTTTAGGGTCTTTAGGTTAAAATGGAAAAGCAAAGCTTGCACGCATGCCTGTGCCGGCAACACAACCCGCTTCCCAGCCCAGCACCTCCAGAACCCTTTCTGCACAGGAGCCCAAGCTGCTCTCACCATCACACGCAGGCTCCTCAGCCCGGCCAGGCTGCTTTCATGAGTCTCTTGTGCTGGGACATGCAATGCATCGTTGCGGTGAAACCATCCATGGAATCATGGAATGGTTTGGGTTGGAAGGGACCTCAAAGCCCATCCACTTCCAACCCCCTGCCATGGGCAGGGACACCTCCCTCTGGATCAGGGGCTCTGAACCCCATCCAACCTGGCCTTGAACTCCTCCAGGTATGGAGCGACTGTAATTTCTCTGGGCAACCTGGTCCCAGACAACAGCACATGGGAAAACACAAGCAAGATCTCACATACTTTTCTTATGAAGACTAAAGGGTGTTTCCCACCTCTAACCTTGTGCCAAACCACCGCAGCTCTTCAGGCTTTTGCACATCAGTGTTCCCAAGCACTAAAGAATTATAAGGGAAAATCTACATGTCTGCAGTGCAATGCTTCACTCGAACTACTGATGGAAGCAGCTTTATTTACCCCTGCCCTCTGAGGGGGTTCTTCACGTTCCTGGAGCCGCCTGGTGGAAACCAGAGAGCAGAGCACATGGAATTGTGCTCGCCCCTTTGTGGGAGCAGGCAGGGATGATTTGAGCCTGGTTTGATGCTGCTGCAGAACTGGGAAAGCTCACAGGAGATGGGTTTGCCAATTAGATAACTAATTCACCTCTGCATGACGTGGACCTCTGGGATGGTGAAGCACAACGTGGTGGAATGGAGGCAGAGCAGCTGGTGGGTCAATGCTCCAGCATGAGCAGCATCTCACCTTGCAGACCAGGAGCGACAACTGGCGAGCGCTTGCTTTGCTCCTGCACATCGTGTGCAGGATCCTGGCTGATGGATCCCCACCTTGCCCTCTCCCCTTCCATTACCATCGTCCTGCAAGTATCAAAGTTCAAGTCTCTCAGAACGGGGAAGAATGCTCCAGACATGAAAGGTATTTCTGGGCATCACGGGAAGAAGTGATTAATCTCAATTACATGGTTGAACACTGAATAATCTGGAGCAGCAGATTGGGTTACGCTTCCCCCTTTCTGTGCCTATTGGAGGGGGTTTTCCAGCCTGAGGAGACATTTGAAAGATGTTTTGACTAGTGAAGTGCCAAACTTAACCCGAGTGTAATTGGACTTGTGGTGAAACATGTATGTTGTTTTTTGCTTCCTGAGCCCTCCGGACAGCCTGACGTTTGTGCAGCTGCCACTTCTTTACCATTTGCTGTGCATGACAGATCTCACCCCAGCAGTGCTCTTCCCAAGGTCGTGTCTCAAAATAAAAGTGAATAAAAAGCCAACAGAGGTTGGTGCTTGCAAACCCAGAGGCAGTGCAGCAGCCTGGGCAGAGGTGGGGAGGAACCGCTCCCACACAGCTGCCAGGATCCCACAGCTGGGCCGTGGTCTTCCTCTTCCCAGCTCATGGTCTTCCTCCTCCCAGCTTGTGATATTCCTCCTCCCATCCCATGGTTTTCCTCCTGCCAGGCTCTGCAGGGCTCCCACTGCCCTTGCCCACAGCCTTCCTGCAGCTCCATGCTGGATGATCCTGCAACCCAGGGTTTCATTGGGGTCCAAATGCAACAGGTCCTCTCCTCCTCCAGGCACTGCTGTGATGTCGGGTGGATCAGACCCAGCGTGAGTTGTAACAGGAGCAGGATTTGAGTGTTGGTCCCTGGAGGAGAGCTGGGGCTGCAGAGCACAGTGATGAGTGCGGTGTATGAGCCCAGACAGACAGATTGATAGATCTCATCCACCAAGCCTCTCAGATCCTCCTCATTATTTAACAGCATCTTTTCCCCAGAATGGAAAGCTGTTACTGATATTCCATGGGGACTAATAACTACCATTTTTTGATGGACTAAACATATACAGCATGTTCTGAGGTTCACCGCGCAGAGATCCCTCATTGCGCTCTCTGCCACGATGCCACGGTGCCCTTTGGGGCACGAGTGGCCCATGGTTATCAGTGACGCTGTCAGGCAGTTTGGGATAGGAAGTTAAAAATAAATCCATTCCCAGGGGAAGCTGTAGAGGGATTGAGTGAGGCTGGGGTGTAATTACCTGAGCTGGAGCCGAGCCAGGATCTAACTTGTGTTGCAAATTCTTCGCATTACTTTAGATACCTGCTAACAAAGTGATTATAAAAACCATATTTATAGAAGATTAGGAGGTATGTAATAGATACACATAAGTAATTAACCATAATAGATCTGCATTGATTACGTTGCTGTTAATCCTCCTCTAAATATGTGCACATTAATTAGTCAGCATTTAACACATACACAATTATTTTAAGAACAGAAACAGTTTGGTGGGTGCAGCAGATGACAACAGGGTGTTTATTTCTTCTTTAAGTGTTTTTTTAATTCCCTTTGCAGCAGCACCTACACCAGGTTGGGCCTTGCACAAAGAACAAAAGCATCCAATTCCAAAGGCCTATAGCATCCAGCTCCCGTGCAGAGATAAATACTTACAAGTGCCTGTGAAGGATCCTGCCAGAACAGTATTTTTGACACATAAAATATTTCCCCATTACCGCGTAACGGCGTGGGGTGCAGGCTCTGTGTGACACTGCTCCTTTGCCCCGGACAGCTGCAGGGTGCTTCTCCCGTCATAATGGTCTGACTCCCACCAGGACTTGAAGACAATCATCAGCAATGATGATGCGGAAGCAATAGCCCCTGAGAGCACCAGGGTCTGCTTCTCACAAGCTTTTTACATATGAGATGCTCCCAGGCAAAGCAGCCTCCAAAATGAAGTCTGTCCAGCTATCAGGAATAGAGAAAATATTTTGTCTTCACTCCTTTCTAATCTCCATCTTTCTCTAATTCCTTCTCTCTTTTTTTAAAGAGTATATGTGCCATCGTTCCCCATCCCCATGCTGTGCTGCTCCCTGGAGCTGCTGTGTCTCCTCTCCATGGCTGTTCCCATGGACGTGCTAACTGCAAGGCAACAGCAGAGGAGACAGTCCCACCTCTGGCAATCCCAGCTCTGGCAGCCCCTGCCAAGCCACCGCATCCTTTCCAGCGATGAAGAGATTTGGTCAGCTTTGGGCAACAAGTGTCCATGAGTATCCTGCTGCTCCAGAAAACCTGACCTGCAGGGCAGAAAGAAATGGAGAAAGCAGCTCTGGGGGGAGTGGAGTTGGAGGTGCTGTGGGAAGCTGCAGGACCTTCGGGTGCTCCAGCCTGGTACAGGGTGGGCTCGTGGTCCTTCTTCAGCCGTGCCCTTCCCACCCAGCCTCCCGTGCGCTCCCCGTGCTGGGGCGATGAGCCGACTCAGAGATTGTTGCCATTGGAACCCCAGCGACGCTTGATTGCTAAAGCAGCTTGCCTCCCGAAGTTGCTCACTTGCTGCACAGAACGCATGAATCATAACACAGATCCTGTTTCATGCAATGTAAAAACTCTGTACAAATCCAGCAATTAGGCTCCAATTTGCTTTCTCCATTAATGGGAAATGGAGTCTCTCCGGAACTCTGTGATGAGCCCCTGTTTTCTTCATCAGTTCAAAAACTTTCCCTCTTATTTATATTTTCACCCTCTCCCCAAATGCATTTCCCACCACAAAAACGTTTTTTCAGGTCTTTACAATTATTTATTCCACCTTTTTCTGTCACGTCTTTGCAGGAACGAGCGTCTCTGTGGGGAGCAGGGGGGAGATGAGCAAAGAAGGGGCTGGCAACCATCTCGGCGGTCGATGTGCCGGGGCAGGTAGTGGGTCCCATCGGGCCGAGTGGGGTCGGTGGTCCAGGAGGGGAGCTTAAGGCACCCGCAGAGCTCAGACCAATTAGGAACTTCTGACTTGGGGGAAAAAAGGGAGAAGAAAGAGCTGAGATGGCTGGCTTGTCTTTTTTCTTCTCCCCTCGTTCATCATCTTCCTTTTAATGGCAAGCCCCCGGGGTCCCATCGTGTCCTTCTAAATGGAAACCCTCCCCTGCCCCTCATGGCAACGCGTGAATGTCGCAGAGCGGATGAAAGGGAGCAAAAGGCAACACCGCTCCCAACGGCACTGAGCGTCGCAGGGGGTGCCGAGCTAATGGGAGGATGGAGGCTGCAAGGAGGGACGTGTTCAGGGGTAATCTAATGGGTTTTCCCTCCTCCTCGCTGGAAAGAACAGAAGCAAAGGAGAGACACCAGAACCATGACATTTCAAAGGACTGATGGGCAGTACCAGCCACACAGGCACAAGGCTTTGGTAGTGCAGGAGAGAGCACGTCGGCTAGAGCTGGGGGTGCCACTCAGCGCCAAACAGAGGGGATGCACTGACATTTTCAGTGCCCTTTAAATTGTTGTTTAAAATAAGCCTGGGCTCGCCTGCCTTTGTCAGTCACGGACCCCACCAGAGTCCCTTCTCCTCGTGAGCTCCACCACAGCCGGGCGGGCAGCTCCATGCTGGAAGCCTTCCCCCACCACGATGGTTAAGCACAACTGCTCTAAAGCAAATTCCGGGCCATACTGGACAAGGGACAAGCCAGATGCTTTAGAAAAGCCCCCAGTTTCATACTCTGGGGCCACCGTTATGGTGCCTGGCCGGTTATGCTAAAGGATGAAACGCCTGGTTTTAGGCTGGGCTGAGCCCCAGGGGAAGCCACGTAGCTTCATCCTCACCAAACAATGCTATGGAAAAAATGGAAACAGCTTTTTAAAGAAGCCTTCTTGCTTTTTCCCTCTTTGTTCTGCTGCTCTGTGGGGGACTGGGGAGGGGGTGGGAGGAGGATGTGTTTGAGCCTCGGTGGTCAGTTTGGCGTTGCGTTTGCAATCAGGTTCACTTCTTCTGGCTGATTGCAGGCTATGGCAGGTGGCTGGTGTCACAGCACCACAGGACGAGCACTGTTCCAAATGCTACTCAGAAAGAAAGACAAAAATCCTTCAGTAAAGGAATTACTTGCAAGCAGTAAGGGGCAGCTGGGCCCATCGGTGTCTTTTGTGTGTATGAAATTCTCCCTTGGAAATGTTATTAAAATATCACACTTTAAAGGGCTTGGGAAATCAAACTATTTGTGGGTAATTCAGATGCTTTTGTCAGCAGCTCGACTCCTGGACAGTTTAAAATCTGTTGGTCACACATTCCTGCCCCAGCCGGAGGGCTGAGTGCCAGCGGGGCTGCAGGACCCGGGCTCAGCAGAGCCCCATGCGCAGGCAACGTGGGTTGGAGGAACAGAGGGGATGGAGGGGCTTTGGGCTTTGGAGCAGCTCCCAGTGCTGGGCTCCTCCAGTGGCAGAGATTGCTTGGAAAGAAAATTCCAGTTCATTGGAAATTATTCATTACAATGTTTTTGTTTTGGGAAGCTTCTGCCAGTGAGCTCCCACCTAACAACCTGCTTGCTTTGCCCTTGGTGCCCTGCAGGCCAACAGCCCTGCCCAGGGTTCCACATGCTCCTCAGACATCCTAGTTCCCTCCAGCACACACAGCTCTAGCACCGGAGCTAAGGGGCTCTCTGGGATCCCAACACCTCCAGGATTTCGGACCTGCTCAAGGGTGTTCTTTCTGCTGGCCATTTTGGAAAGGGCTGAGTTCAGCCTGCCACCCATGGCAAGTTCTGGCTTCCGCCACTTCTTTGTAATACCTTCCAGCCAGGAACTACCCCAGGAGCTCTGCACTCTTCCCAGTCCCAGGATTGCTCTTTATTTCTACAGCTGATACTAGAAGAGCCTTTTCAGATGCCCTGCTGACTCCCGTATCCCATGCCTGTGATTGCTCCTGGTATGAACCTGGTGCACAGCCAAGCAGAATTTCTGTGTGGAGCTCGACTGCCTCAATATGAGTCTCACTGCAGGCGCGCCTTGGCACGGCACGGTATGGCACGGCATGGTATGACACAGCATGGCACACCATGGCATGGTATGACACGATCCAGCACAGTCTCCCTATGGAGCAGCTGCCTGTGCACCTGGAAGAATTCCCCCAAATTAGAGCCTGCCACCTCCTAAGGGGTTCAAGTGTGAGCAGCAATTATCCCTAAAGCACCCATCCCACCCTCCCCTTACATACCCAGAGGCGCTGGTTGGCAAGGAGGGATAATGAGTGGGTTATTGCAGCATTTTAAAACTCAGCTGTTTTGTAAATTGAGATTATCCAGTGGAACCAAGAAGACTTTCAAAAAGGAAAAGCCCGTCTCCCCTCCCCTCCTTGTAGCAGGCTCCCTAACAGCCAGCACAGTCATGTTTAAGGTCTCATTTTTCAAATTCTCGTATCTCAAAGACATCGCTCTCAATTAACATCAAGCCTCTCCCTCCTGCTCCAGTTCTCTGCTGCCAAGGAGCTGCACATCCCCAGTCACACCGGAGCACAGAACCGGGCTGCTGGGCTGTCCTTTCAGAAACCTCTGGGCAGAAGGAGCAGCTGGGCTCAGCAGGGACCATCGGGCACAGATTTCAACCCATTGGTGCTGCAGCTCCATGGCCCAGACTGGCTCTGTCCCGGTGCCCTTCCCCTCCAGGGCAGCCCAGTTCAGCAAAACACTGGAAAGGGGAACATGGATAGAGTGCCAGGTGAATGCTTTCCCATCCCTACCCTTTTCCTGATCTTTCTCTTTGCAATGCAAATCACGAAAGAGAAGAACATTCCCATCCCTGATGCATGAACAGGTCTGGGGGTTGTTTCAGTCTACTTTGTTTTTCCAGCCCAGGGGTGCAAGGAGGCATGAAGAGGGGAGCTGAAAACTGGCAAGACAAGAGTGGAAGAGGAACCTGACTGTTGGAAAAGTGGAGTTGATGCAGCCCAGATTGGAGGGACTTCTAACTTTCAGTCAAGCAGGTTGTTGAGATACGGGAAAAGCATTAAAAGACAAGAGGGCTTTGGCTAGCCAACACTTCTTAGCCCATTGCTATTAAATCAGGCATTTGCACTGTGATGGGGGAGCTGATGGAAGCACGCTGGTCTGGTCGGTACCTCCAGGCTGCACCGAGTAACTGGAGCCCCATCACTCTTCCCACAGCAACCCTCCTCGTCTAGCTCCAGCAAACCCAGACGATTCTTTTCCTCCTTAAATCCTCACAACTGTAATTTTCTTTGCCCCCTGCCCAAAGCATCTCCCGCGCAGTGACGGCGCTGGACGGCAGCTGTATTTCACCCAACTCGCCTCATGCGCCAGGGCTCGGTTTGTCAGGGCTGTCGCACGCTTTGAAATACAATCCCCAGGAACCAAACTAGGAAAGCTTACGGTTGTTTCCCATTCCTTTTCTCACCCAAATATGTACAATCTCATCAACATGATGCTGCAGCTGGTTGAGAAAGTTCCAAGTGCGCCTTGTTTTGGTTTGGTTTTTGTCAGAAAATGTTGAGCTGTCAAAACCAAGGATTTGTGTCGAAATGTAATCGCTTTGACGAAACTGTCATCAGGGAAAGGCTCTCAACTGCGGGACACAAAGCCTGATCAAAACCAGACAGATTGAGAGAGACAACCCGACCCTGAGACAGCTCACAGCGTGGCACCGAGCTGCAGGCACGGGGCAGCCGGTGTGGTTGCAGCCCGGGGAGCTGGGGTGTCCTCGGGCAAAGAGCAAGGCCTTCTGCTTCTCCTGACCCTCTGTCGCATGAATGTTGTGGGGAACAGCCTGAAAGCAGACTGCACCACCAAGCTGAGCCCCCGGCTGTCACAGTGGATGCACCAGGAGCAACTGAGGATTCCTCTTGCTCTCCTCTTTCCAGGCAGCCTTGGGATGGCTGTGGCTTTCTCTAGCCAGGATGACCTAAAAGGTCTCTGGGGAAGAAAATCTGCCCTCCCCTCCAATAAGGATTTTAAGGCAGGGCCTGGGCAAGGCTGCTCAGCTCTGTCCGCAGCTCTTGGGGCAGCAGGGCTGGCAGGGGCTGCGCTGTGGGCTGGGCACCAGCAGCAGGCACCTTGCTGAGCATCAGGGCTCTCCCGCATCACCCTGGGCTGCTGCTCCTTCAGGAAATGAATTGCAAAATATTTTATAAGCACTAATATTTGCTCTTCAAGCCAGAACCTGCATAAACAGAAGCGAAGTGAGTGCATCCTCTGTTAACGGCTGGCAAGGCATCCAGAGCCAGGGAAGGACAGAAGTGAATGCCAAGCACCAGCTGCCTGGAGCCCAAGTCCAGGAGGGAAGAGAGTCAGTTGTCCCTGCTCCTTCAGAACAGGGATGGCTGGGAGGGATGCTGCACAGATTTGCATTTCAGGATCACTCTGCTCCAGCCTTGAGAAGCTGTTCCCCCCCGCCAGGCTTCCTGGAGAAACTGGGCCAGATATCTCTGTCCCTTCTCTGTTCCTCTCCCTCTGGGAAAAGGCAGAGCCCATTAAGCTGTTCTGTGATTTGGGAGGTGGGGCAGGAGGAAAGTGAAGAGAATGATCTGTTTGTCCCTCCAGATCTCTGGTCTCCTTGTGCCACATGCAGGCTCACCTGCAGCCCCTGTCAGCTGCTTGGCCTCATGGAGCTGAAAGGATGCACAGAGTGAGGAGCAAGTTTTGTCTGATACTCAGGAATGGCTTTGCTCTCACAAACACTCCCAAAAGAAATGTAAATGGAAGAAAATTCCAATCCAAACCAAAGTATTTCAATCTTGCCTCTGGAATTCCTGCTGACTCGGTGAGCTCCCAAGGCCCTGTGCTCAGCTGTCTGCACGGATGGAGGCTGCAGATCTCCTTCAGCACTGCCCACCCCTCCATCTGCCAGGTCCCATTCCCAGGCAGGACACTGGGACAGCAGGGTTGCATCCAGCCACACAGGCTCCAGGCATCTCTCCGGACATGGCATCTCTGCTCTTCCCCTGCGCCCATCAGTGCCATCCTTTCATCTCTCCTTCTGGAGCCTTGCTCAGGGTGATGCCAGCAGTCGCTCTGTGCTGGCGGGGATAACCCCAAGCTGATGTGAAGGGTGAATCTCCTTGGAGAGGTGTCGGCTCAGCCCAGCATGCGCCGGATCCTGCCGATTGTGCATTCTGGTGCACGGCACCTGTCTGAGTGATCTGCCAGGCAAGGACATTAGCAATGAAAGAGGCAATTGGCTTTACATTCACTCTGTCTCGGTTTCACCATCTGTAACCTGGGGTTAATGATGTCTACTTCAGGAAAGTGTTTTAAGAATCTTTGAATGAAAAAAATGTCTGCAAATGCAAATTATTCTGCTTATGACACGAGGAGGTTTATGGCCTGCATGGCTCTTAATAACACATTAATTATGCTTACAGTATTAAAAGTGCTCTGTGATTAAGCAAATAATTACAGAAATAGATAAGTAAATGGGAGACTGGATGCAATGCTGGTTACTGAGCTTATCCTGGCCCACACATTACAAGACTGCGTTTGCAGTTGCTCACGGCTTTGCCAGACTTTAATTGTTTGAGATGAAATTTTCCATGCTGGTGTCTGCCTCAAGCTAACTCGTTCTGGGGAGTTTCAGCCAAAATGGTTAATTTGTTCCCAAGAACGAAGCTCTTGCAAAAAATCTGCTGCATTCTGGTATGCGTTTCTTTACGATGCTCTTGTTCCTCATCAGGTCTCTTTACAACAGGAGCTTCAAAACTGTGGAAATGTCTTTGTGCCTGGAATGTGCCCTCCCTGTCCTCCTGCCTAGAAAATGCGACCCAGCTTGACCACGTGCTGAGCCTCGAGCAATGACAGCTTGCACATAGCCCATCAGGATTTGCTGTATCTTTGCCATTAAATGCAGTGTCCTGATCAGGTTGGAGCAGAAAAAGGAAGGATGGACTTGGGATTGAGGCTCTCAAGCTTTCCTCTGGGGATCAGCCAGAGCCTGACACACAACGCGTAGGCAGTGCTGGCTGGAGTCCCTCCCCATCCATGATTTTCACCGGTGCACATCACATTGCATGTGCGATATTCTTGGATATTCAAATCTGAGATCACGGGAGCCGATTTCAGCAGTGCTAAACATTCACAGCTCCAAAGGAAGCCATCAGGAGCTGCGCTTTGAACATCGAGAGCGCTATATAAAAGGCCAAGTACCATCAAAAAAATCATCTGCCTCAAATTGGGCACTCAAAATTGCCGATTCCTTTAATCTTGTGATGTCTGTGCTTCAGCTCTCGGGAAGCACGGGGAGAGCTGGCAAGCACTCATGTCGGCTGTGGTTCTTCACAGAAATGGAAGCAGCGGTGAGGCAGGAGCTGGCACCAGAGGAAAGCCCAGGGAGGAGTGACTAAACACAGCTTCTGAGTGGGTTTAGGCTTCGCTGGTGTTGATCTAGAATGCAGTGAAGGCGTCCACCCATGTGTGCTGACACGCCAAAGTGGGAAATAGCAGCTTGTCGGCAGAGCTGTGCATGCCATGCCCTGAATGAGAGATATCGCATCAAAACCTCTCCCACCTTTGAGATCCTGTTATTACAGCTTGGGATTTGCTATTCGCCTGCAAGGAGGGTGGGGAAGAGTGGATCTTACATAAAAAAGAACACCTGTCTGTCTTCTCCTTACTTTGGAGTTCCCGCCACCGTAACGATTCTCCCGCGGGGCTGCTCGCACATGAGCTGTGCTGCATCATCTCCCTCAGTGCCTGTGTGTCCTGCTGGAGAAGGACACTTTGGCACTTGCTTTCCATGGCATTTAACGGTTAGAAACTCCTGTGCACACAGCAGCATTTCTCATTCCCTGCCACCAAAAGCGTTACCAGTTTGGGCAGCTCCCCATGCCAGCAAGCAGTCAGCATGGCTGTGATAGCTGTGTTCATGATAAATCCTCTGAGGCATCCACCTACATTTTAACTCCTTTTTTTTTTTTTCCCCGTAGTATTTACTTTTTGACCAGAAAGTCCTGTTTTGGACAAAACTACAACAGTTGCCTTGTCTCTTTTAGCAGTTTTGTTCTCCCCTCTCGATGGGTGGTTCTGCTCTCCCTGCTGTGTCACATCCGAGTATGAAGGCCCAGCTCATGTTTAATGTTTGTCACACACGCATTCTGGGAATTGTTTTTGACACTGTTTATGACACGACATCCTGACTGCAACGCGTGTTCGTTACCTGTGGTCTCGCTGTCTCACTGGAAACAACCAATTGGAGCAGTAAGCAAGAGGACGTAGTTCGAGATGTCCAGGTGGGGATGCAGCCGGAGGCTCTCACCCCTCCTCTCCTCCAGCCTGGGAAGCTGCTTCCCAAGGATGCTGCGAGGGATGTCTGGTACCTTGTGTGTCCCACTGGGTCTGCTTTACTCACACCTGGAAAAAACAGACCCCGCAGCAATGGGAATGGGTAATCAACTCCATCAGGCACCACTGCGGTTACAGCCAGCCTTGCGAAGGCGTTCGGCTGCGGACTCGCTGTTCCTACTGGAGTTATTCCACTCCTTCCTGACAAGGTTTGCCTGTTTTTTTAAGTATATTTATTTCTGAGTGCGTCTTTTAAAGAAACAAAATAATAATTACAGCCCATTAAAGCGGTACAAGTTCCTGCCAGGTGCTGTATTTGAAGGTAGGACAGTGTGGCCCACAGCTGACTCCATCGACACAGCCCCACGCTTCACAGACGAAGTATCTACATATGCAATTGGGCTTTCTTGGGCCTTATTTCATTTCTTGAGATTGTTTTGCTGCTTTACATTGTTCTATCACAGCCAGCTTGCAAATTAGTCCCTCCAGTGCTATCTGTGACGTTTCTCCTTTCCTGCTTTGGCCACGCAGCCTCACGCCTTTATTTTGATTACCAAAGAGAATTCTTCCCTACAGCATAGGCAGTGGGAGTGATTTGGGATTAACGGTTGGTCCTGGAGAGCATTTCTAGTCAAATGTGTTGCACCAGTGATCTGCAAGGTTCATCCTCTGCCAAAAATTCCCGTTAACAAACCCCCCAAAGTGATCATAGCAATATTTGTGGAAAACATGGAAAAATAAAAGCCTCCTGAAAGCTTTCCAGGAGCCCAATCCAATGCTCAATGAAGTAATAGAGAATCTTTCTGTTGGCTTCAAATACATTTGGTTAACTCCAACCAGAATTTGAGAGTTTTAGTTGTAAAATAATTTTTGAAGGATGCTCCCAGCATTTGCCCTGCACAAATGGCTTCAGCGTCTGCAATGATTAAGTCAGCAATTATTTTTTTTTAAGCATTCAGGTCAGCCAGGAAAATAGCAATTGAGAGTATTTTTGCAAGGGTTTTATTCTCACACCAAGCTAGCAGTCAAGCTGGTGCTTCTCCTTTCATCTTCACCCCCCTATTACCTCAATATATTGTGTCCATCAATTTGCTTTTATTTATTTTTTCCAGGCTATTTTAGACAGTCTGCTGAAGAAATCTCACTCAGCAACGAGTGCTGACCTTGAGCTGCTCCTTTTCTTTCTCTCTCCTTTATTTAAGAATGTGCAATGAATTAAGACATCACTTATATCCGCGCTCTTTGCAGGCAACAACGGCTCTCCAATCGAGCATGAATGGCAGGTCTGCGGGCAGCGCTGTCCTGGAAATGTGATATTATGGAAACGAGAGGTGACCTGCTTACAGACAAAACAATGTGACGGGAAGAATCCTTCCTCCGAAATGGGACATGACTGCCACCACCCCGAGGGGCCGCGCTGCTCGCTTCTCATCAGAGCCCCTTGACAGGCGGAGAGGGAGGGCACAGGAACACAGGGGCCATGGAAGAAGGGACGGTGTGAGCGTCCTGCCGAGACGTGCAGGGACTTGTGCCTGAGCTGAGGCTGCCCTGCACTCTGGGACACTGCCAGGATGAGACCCGTGGGGTCCCTGCCACAGGGCACAGCAACATCGTCCCACAGGCACTGCAGCTCCTGAGTCTGGGGCCAGCATCAAGGTGGGTGCAGACCCCTCTGCCTCCACTGCCAGGCCAACTGCAGCCTGTCCCCCACTCTCCCCTAAAACCCCCATCCTGCCTGGCCCTGCCTCCTTCTCAAGGTGAGTACCGGGAAGGTGCTGGTGACCATAAGCTGTGAATCCTCTAATTGCCTCAAACCCCTTCCTCTAACATAATGAAACCCAGAGCTATGACATGGCTCACGATGCTCCATCCCAGAGAGCAGCAGAGCCACAACAGACAACGCAGCAGGACGGCTGCAAGGGACCTCACCAACGCCAGCACATCCTGCACCTCTAATGACCAGGAGCAGCTCGGGAATGAGCCTGGGATCGTGGGAAGCTGCTCAGCTGTGGTGCAAACCCCACAGGCCCAGCCAGCCATCCCAGCACTGCACTGCCAGCCATTGCCACGGCACGTCACAGCCCTGAGATGAAGGGAGGGGAGAGTGGTATTTAATCACATTTGGAGGGGAGAGGAAGGGAAATGCCTCAAATCTCTTGCTTTTTTTTTCCAAACCTTTCCATACCCAAGTCTCAGAGGTAACTAGGAGTTAGCACAGAGCCATGCCAAACAATAATAACTGCAGTCAATGTGCTGAGAAACTCATGGGAACTTGTGAAACAAAAGGAATCCATGGTAGTACGCTCAGAAAGGCTCGTGCTCTCACAGGCTTGATGCAGTTCTTGTCTCTCCTTACAGCACTCGGCGTCAGGGGCTGTGCGGGACCAGGGCTGCGGAGCACGAGGAGGGCAGAAACGCACGAGGAGGGCAGAAACTCGTCCCCCGGGATCCATCCCGCAGTTTGCCACAGCCCCATCCCAGCCCCAGAGGAGCCCAGATGTGATCAATAAAGCACAGAGCTGCGCCCCAGCTATCGCATCGCCCGGCTTTGATTTAAGGAGTTTCCCTGCCACCAGGGACAGAACACTCGGGATGTTTGCCTGGAAACAGGATCTGTGTTTAAGCCATTAGGCCAAATTCGCTGCAGGTGGAGGCAGAGGCAGCCCCACCGACAGGGCTGGGGTTGTGCCTGCGCGGGTGCTGCCTCTGCTCCGTGCTGTGTTCCTGCACCCCAAGGCAGAGCCTTTGGGTCTCTGTCCCTGCCTCCAGACCACGCAGGCCTCGCCGATGCTGCTCCCTCTCACTCCAGCCTGGGGAGGTGGCCACGCGTTCGGCTGCTCCGTGGAGGTGACTCGGTGTGGTGTCCCCACACCTCTCTGTCCCAGACACCACTGACTGCCAACACCTCCTGTACTTAATCATGACTCTACCCAACACCACCCAAGTGGCGTCACCCTCTCCATCTCTCCCTTTCTCTTGTTACAGGAAAACTGCAAGGAAATCTTGGTGCAACTCAAACCAAACCTTCCCATGAGAAGCTACGGTTGCCTAAGGCTGGAACAGGCTGATTAGCTTGCACTCGGTGCATTCACTGGCTGTACCACCGAGCTGGTGCTCCATGAAGCTCCCACTCCCCACCACTAATCCGAGGGGGTTTTAGCACCTCCAGCACCGTGTGTGGGGCTGGAAGAGGCGCAGGGGCCTGAGCACGTGCCTGTGGCTCCCATCACTCCCAAACCCTCACACCTTCCCATCTGCTTCTGTCCTCCACCAGCACCATCCTGTCTTCTGAGTGGCCTTGAGCCTTCAAAGAGAGGGGAAAAGCGGGGGAGAAAAATCCATAGGGATTACTCTTAAAAAATTTAAACAAAAATATCTGGTCTTCGCTGATGTTAAAATCGGAGCAATTCATTAAAAGGCTGCAGGGCTTTTAAAGACAAACTATAAGCAGAACCATGAATAATGCAGTTTCCATTCAGAACATGAAGATTTTAACGCATCCATAATACATGGGGTCAACCTGGGAAGACGCTGCTGATGCGCAAAAATGCAGGAGGCAGCGGCCTCAGCTCCTCTGCGAAAGGAAAACAAACGGAGAAGCTTTTGGAGCTCTCCCACCGGCTGGGCTCTCTGGGGTATGGCTGGACTCCGAGGGGTTTTTAAATCCTTTTTATTGGTGTCTTTCTCAACTAAAATAAACTCGGTAATCTCATTATGAAACCGGGGGATGATCCAAGAGCGCTGGATATGGCCCATATACCGTGGTAAATAACTGTCATTAAAGCTGGCTCGGCGTACTCAGAGCTGTCGGCTGTCGGAGCAGAGGAGGCTCGAGGTGTCCTGGTGCACTGTGAAAGCTGCGGGCTGCTGACTGCACCTCAAAGCCCTGTTTGCAGGGGGAAACCACGCAGGGCTCAGATTGGATGGCAAACACCAGCGCTGCGGCACTGGCTCATCCCTGTGATGAGTTGGTGGTGCCTCTGCGGGCACCAGGTGGGATGCGTTTCAAGGGATGGGTGAGATCTCTGTGCGTGGTGTAGGATGGGGGGCTCGTGTGAGGGACCCTGCTGCACCCAACCCGCCCCGAGCCCGCAATGAGCGCTGGATGGGGCCCTGCGAGCCAGTTTAATGTGTCTGTGTTGTGGGAAAGGAGCCAATGTATAAACATCGCACTCGGGCAAACACAATCTCTGCAGTAAGGAAAATTGATTCTCCTAACAGTTTTACTCGCATAATGCTTGGTGGCTTTACCAGAGTTCCCAAGTTATCTCCCTCCTCCGCTATTTAACGCTGCAGAGTATGTTCTCCGAATATCTTATCTCCTTAATAGCCCTTCCTTTTTAGAGTGTATATATCACCGGAATCTCCTGCGGATTCGGTTCCCTTAAATATGGGCTGCCGTTAAAAAAATGTTACCCTTTCAGCAAAAACGGCTGTACAGGAGTTACTTACACCCGTAAAAATAAACCAGAGGAAAATAGAGTTTTCAGCGATGTTTGTGGGACTAACAGAGAGAAATCCGTCCTCTGGGTAGGGGGTTTATAAATCTGCTTTGGCTGAAAACCTGAATTAATATTTGCATATTTTTTCCAACAAAAGAAAGGATGAAAATGAAGTGAATCCCCCCTGATTTTGGTTCAGTGCCTGTGCAATCTGTCAACAAGGACCAATTCCCCACACTTCATCCAATCACACAAAAATTCTCTCTGCAGAATTATTTGAGGATGAAACTGGCAAAAAAAGTCACCAGGGACTTTTTCTCCCCTGTTTTGCATCAACCCACCAGCTCCTCAGTGTCAGCCGGGGGGACCCCACAGTGGCTGGAAACGCAGCCTCAGCACGGCCGCATGCAGAGGGATTCGCTCAGGAATAGCCAGAGCAGGGATGGCACCGGCTCTGCATTCATAGCCCAGCATGTTTTGTGGAATTCCAACCCCCTGGATATGAAAACCCTCGCTGGGAAGCTACAACAAGTCCAGGAGACACAGTGGGGCCAGGTAGCTGGAGATGGTCCGAGCCCAGCTCTGGCTCTGTGCCGTGGGAAAGTGAGCTGAAACACATGGACCCTCCTTTGCTGCATGGAGGGGAGGAAGAGGATGCTCAGCCCGGTCTGGTTGATCACGGCCAGCACAGGACCTGGTGGGCTTTAGTCTGCTTTAACCTGGAGTTTGGCTTGTTCAGCCTGGAGAAGAGAAGGCTCTGGAGAGACCTTAGAACAGCTGAAAGGGGCTCCAGGAAAGCTGGGAAGGGGCTCTTGGTCAGGGAGTGCAGGGAAAGGATGGGTTTCAACTAAAAGAAGGGAGGCTGGGATGAGATCTTAGAGAGAAATGTTTTCCTGTGAGGGTGGGGAGGCCCAGGTTGCCCAGAGCAGTGGTGGTTGCCCCATCCCTGGAGGGGTGCAAGGCCACGTTGGATAGGGCTTGGAGCTGCTGATGCAGTGGGAGGTGTCCCTGCTCATGTCAGGGGATGGAACTGAATGACCCTCAAGGTCCCTTTCAACCCAAACCATTCTGTGATTCTATGAGTCTATGATTCTATGGATCTCCCTGCTCTCCCCAAAGATGCAGGACTGTTCCCTGTTCCCATGAAGGCGATCACTTGGTCTGCCACCTTGCTCTGCTCAGAAGCATTTCCTGATGTGGTGCTGGTGTTTCCTCTGCCTGGTTCCCATTCTCACACTTCACCCCTGCAGCTCTGCCTCCATCTGCTTTCCCTCCTTCCTCTCTCCCTCTCGGGCAGGTGGGGAAAACAGAAAGTGCCTGTGGACGGAACAGCAGACACGGAGCGGTTTTCATGCCTGGACTAAACTGGGGGAAGGCTCCAGGGCTGTTCTGGGGAGGGATTTGCCCCACGGGGAAGAAGAGTCATGGAGAACACATTAGGAGGGTCACCCTGCTGGCTACAAACAGGCTTCAGATTGGTACCAAATGTTCATTAATCCAAAAATAGAATTTATGAAATGCAGCAACTTTGCAAGAGGAATTCAGACGCTCCAGGAAATCCGAAGGCAGCCCCGTGACCCTGCAAAAGCCCCAGGGTAGCCTGCGAGTCCCGAGCATGGATCACACTGGAGGAGCAGCTTCAAGGAGTGGAAATGCAGGACTGTTCATATATCAACCATGCTGGGGAAAGTGGAGGGGCAAAAGCCAAGAATAAATATCAGATTGCCTCAAGAGCCTAATGTTTTCAGTAGGAAAACAATAGCAGAGGCGGACTCTGCGATCTGCTCCATGCCGGAGAGATGGGCAGGCAAGGAGAAGAGGGCCGTGCTGCTCTGGGGTGCAGTGGCCCCTTCTCTTGCCCCCAAGCAAGTCTCCTCGCAAGTGCAGCAGCCTCGTCCTCCTTTCAGGAGCCTCTAGACATGGACACTACTGCCAGGAATCCCATCAAGACGTCACCTGGAGGGTGTGCTGCAACCCACATGCCGTCCTTGTGTGTGCTGGTACAGACCATGGCTGGCTGGGAAGCGTCTCCAGGCTCCAGACAGGGACGCATTGCTTTGCATAAGCTCTGGGGACTTTATTTCTTGTCAAAACCTGGTTTCTTAAACCTGTCTGTGCTTGGGCTGCCAGGGAGAGCTCTGGGATCTGCAGCCTGGCTGGCTGGTGCCTGCACCTCATGCTGGACCCAGCACGGGGCTCACTCTGGCTCACAGACGCTGCTCGCTGCGTCGCCAGCACACGGCGATAAAGCCTTAATGCAGACGAGGCCTCTGAGCTATAAGAACGAAGATGAGAGCAGCTCCCAGAGGAGAGGAGCCGCTCCTCTCACTGGGGGAAGAGAGCCAGGAGAGCAGCTCTGTCGGATGCTGAGGAGGACCCCTGGGCAGAGGGGAATGTGTGTGGTCTGGGCTCCGAGGTTTCCCACTGCTTTTGCCCAGACATCTCCCTGCCTTCTTATTCCTAACAGCAATTATTTTTCCCCTGATGTTGCAGCTGCAACTGGAGCAAGGAGGATCCTCAAACCCCTCATGCGAATGAGCCTTCGAGGACCAAAGGGCAACAAAGCAGAAGCATCAACAACAGCACCAAGAAAAGGGTAACCTTAGGATGCAGAGGCTGCAGAAGAGCAGGACAATGTAGCTGAGCTCATCTGCTGTCAAGAAAATCTACTTCCCATCACACAGAATGGTGCTGGACAAACTGATCCAAGGAGCCGATCTGCTGAGCGTACATCGGTCTGTCCAGCCACGAGGAGCACTGGCTCTGGGAATAATGCTTGGACAATCAATCCCCATCAAATCTTCAGGCTTAAACTAGATTTGGGATTTCATCCCCTTTCTGGGATGGAGCAGCTGGAGTGAGCGTGGTCATGGCCAGGGTTTTTCCGCAGATCCATGGGATTTAAACCTGGGGAACTGCTTCGAGGTGGGAGAGCTGCCTGCGGTGGAGATCTTGGGGGGTTGATGGAGAGCTCCCATCTGCTTAGACTCGGCCATCAGAGAGCTACACAACAGCAAGGCCCCTAAGATTGTTTTCAGTGGAAAATGCCAGGCATCTAAATTTAGAATTTTATTGAGGGGGGAAAGTCAAAGGAAAAACAACTCTCCTTCATTAAAGCTGAGTGTCTGCAGAGTATACTGAAAGCAGAACAAATGGGAATGAAAATCTCTCCCACCACAAAGGCAGGGCCTGGCTTGTTGATGCTTATTTTAAGTCGGAGCTTGCTTTGGCAGGCGTGCCAGTGCGGAGCCCCGGAGCCCTGGTGTGGGGAGGGAGCACAGAGCTGCTGGGACTGGGCGTGCGGGGCCCTCGAGGGCTGGCGGGACAGGGGTGGGTGATGATGAGCAAGCCCTCCCCACAAGCATCCCTCCACAGAGCTGATCGCTCTCCCCTATCCCTGTACAACCCTGTGCATGAGCACCATTGCACATCAGCTCCCCACCCATGTTTCCCTCTCTCTCTCATAGCAATCTCATTGCACTTGAACCCCAGCAGCGGGAAAGTCAAACCAGACCCTGCCTCCCCCCCACCCCTGGGAAAACCAACAAAAGTGGCCAAAATGAATGAAAAGGGAGTGAATGTGTAACAATTTAGAGAAGAAATGCTCGGAGAGACTAAAATATCACTGGCACCCTGGTGGCTTTAATGCATTCTGCCTCTTGGCCCTGAATAAATAACAATGGAAAAGCAACCTCAGAGAAATATCAACCAGACAAAGTACATCGGCAGAGCAGAGCGATGGATTTAAACACAGAAAACAATGAGAACACAAACCCCACGTTGGATGCTGAAAGGGCACTGGGTGGGTAGGTGAGGTGGATTAGGAGCTCTGGATTCTCGTAGTTTTCTTGTTTTCCCCATCACCCAATGGCCAGAAGCACCGAGGCTGCTGCTTTCCTGGTATTAACTGCATGCAGCAGGTATTGTTTTAGAGGCGTGGGCCACAGCTCAGGAATGGATATTGTGGAGATTAAAGCTGGCTGGAATCCATCCATCAGCAGGTTGAGAGAGGTGCAAAATCCAGATTTGACAAAAACTCCGGCATGTTCTATTGATTTGTGTAATTTTTGCTGTATTTGGAACTCCCTTGCCCCCAAAGGAAAATAATTGTACCTGAGGCATTTCATTTGAGCTTCGTCCCCAGGAGGAAGCCTGGGACTTTTCACTATGAATTTGTTTTAATTTTAAAATCCCATTTGCCTAAATTTGTACAGGGTTTTTTTAGGAAATATTTGAAAATCATAGGATCATAGAATCATTAAGGTTGGAAAAGCCCTCTGAGGTCATCCAGTCCAAGTTTCAGCCCAATCCCACCATCCCTGATAAAACATGATCCCAAGTGCCATGGCCACACAGCATTTGAACCCCTCCAGGGCTGGGGACCCCCCCACTGCCCTGAGCAGCCTCTGCCAGGGCTTCACTGCTCTGCAGTGAAGATGTTTTTCCCACTGTCCAATCTAAACCTCCTCTGGCACAACTTGAGGCCACTTCCTCTCATCCTATCACTTGTTTTTTTCCCCCAGCTCACAGCTGAAAGCCATCCTTGCCCTGTACCAGGAAGGAGCAGCACTGGGAATATACACCACTTAACCCCAAGAGGTGCTGTGCCAATTTTAAAGCATATCAATATCATTATGGTACAGAAATACTGGGGTGGCTTCTAAGATCCATAAAGCGATATTGTTTGGGCAAGCTGCTATCCAGGACCTTGCTCTAGTGGGATTTTCCTGGCTCCCACTGTTCTGCCAAGCAGCCCACCACAGAGGGTTTAGCTCATGGCTTGCAGACCACATTCAGGCTCAGGTATCTTGAGGAACAATATATACGTCTTTCATGCTGCTGGCTGCTCCTTCCCATCTTATATCTTGAATGGAGAAGACCTGCCAGGCACCATCCTCTGGTGCTGATGGGGAAATAAATCCAGTTAGTAGATGCAGAAAACTTGTAGAAAGCAAGTATTCACGTCACAGGGTGGGAAGGGGTAGAGGCTGGTTGTGTGGTGGCAGTTGTGTTGCATGGACATGTCTATACCTTGTCTGTGCTGTGACACTGCCGTCCAGAGGTGAGGATTGCTCCCCACCAGCTCATCTCTCAATAAAAAAACCTCATCCTCAAGGCTGGTGAGGGACAAGCTCCTCCAGAAACCACTGCGGACAGCTGGGTGTGCTCTGTCTCCTCCAGAAATGAACAATCCCCATTATCTTGGAAAAGGGGAAATGCAGATAAAACAAGCATCCCTTAGAAAGTGTCGGGGGCTTAGGTGCCTCTACGGCTCTGTTTGTCCTGGCTTTGTCTGTCTTGAGAAGGAGCTGGAAGCCACCCAACACATGAATTCCTGTCCTGCCTAGATTCTCCTTATTTTGCATTAAAACATAGCTGAAGAGCGTGGGCAGAGATCTTTCCCAGTGACCATCCAGTGCAGCCTTTGACCACAGCCAGGAAGGCTAGGGGCTGCTCCCCTTCTTTCCCCTTCTTTTCCCAATGAGAGCATTGGGGTCACCAGTAAAAACCACTTGTGGTCTCTTCCTTGTTCTTACCAGCTGACCCTGGGGACTTCACTGGGTGGGAATGTAGAGGTAGGATTGAGTTGAGGCTCCCTGAGGCTGCAGGGCGAAACCTTGCAGCGTGACCGCTCGCAGAAAGAACAGAGGCAGCTCTGGGGGTTTCAGCTGAGCAGGGCTGCAGGAATTGAGGTTTCACAGTACAATGACAACTGTAAATCAGGGAAACAGGGCTGGGAAGCCTGCCGAGCCACAGCTGGGCTTTCTGACCTGAAGAATTATCAGATACTCTTAATGATTTGTATCAATTCTGTGCCACCAATTTTCTCCCTGTTTCATTACTAATAAAAAAGTAATAGCCACTGTGTCTCCATAATGATCTCCTGACGGGTGGTAGCAGGGATGGGCAATGCCAGCAACACATTGAAGGAGAACAGGAGGTGCCCTCTGACAGACACTGCCCTGGGATGAGATGCAAATTTAAGCAGCACAAACCCCATCACTTTATCTGATAATTCTCATATCCTTTTGGGTATGGCTGTTTCTTGGTTGTTTCTTAGGATTCCTGGTGCTCAAGGAGCTCTTATTAATCCTTTTCAATGATTCCTCGGGATGAACAAACTCTTTCCACCTAATTTCAAACCCACTTAAACATTATGGTTTGGAAAGTTTGTTTAAAAGATCAACTGTTACAGAGTTCCAGGAGAGACTGCAAAAACGGGCACAGAGAGAGAAACACGCTGCAGCTACAATCGTTCGGTACAGATTATACCACACCCTCTGCTAGCTCAGCCCAGCAGAAACCCTATCCCCCCCAGCACACAGCGAACGGCATCCATCACAGGGTTTTTTTTTTTAAAAAGATCCAATTTGTGGAGGAATGGCTTGGAGTCTTGGGGATCTTTATTGCTCCAAAATATAAGTGGTTCAGGCAAACTTCTGAAACTATTTCAAGATAGTCACAAGTCCTTTTGGTCCCTTCTGATCACGCTACCAAAACCAACAGATTGGACACACATCTGAGACTTTAAAATCTTTGTGGGTAGCTGTTAACAAGCAGAACATCAGGAAATTGCATTCAGCGGTGCTCTGCTGGCACAGCCCTGGCACGAGATGAGGACCGAGCTGCAGATGAAGGGTTTGAGGCTGAGGCACTCACCCCACATCCAGCCCTGTGATGCTGGGGGTGCTGAGCATCTCAGATAAGAGTGTACTTTCCAGACACATCCTCTGTGAGCAAAGGAGAGATGTGACAACCTCCTGGAGATGATTCTGGCCTAGTGGGTGGAGGGTGAGCATCTGCCCTCCAAATCTAGGCACATCAGTTGGACATGTGGATAGGACCCACCTGGCTTGTGCGTGTAGGTGAGTCAAGCGTAAAGGGAAAAGGAAGAGAAATCCATTCTGTAAACGGACATAGAGTTTGTGCTAGCTAGAGCTACGTGAAATCCCCCTTCTTAATGGATCGGAAAGACACCAGTGGCAGCAATGGTGAAACAGAACAGACAGAGATGCCAGAGCCGACCTGGAAAAGTTTTTCAGGGCTTCACATGTAAGACGCTGCTTGTGTGATCGTGGTGTATGTCTGGTCACTGGGAAGAGGAGGACAATTATGGAAGGAGGAATCGCCAGGAGAAGCCCATTTTTTCATCTTGATCTTTGCTGTAGAAGACAATGAGGGGAAGCATTTCCATTTCAAAGGCATTGTGTAGAGGAAATCAGAATGTGACCTTAACGGGGAGGGAAGTCTCCAAGGAGGAAATCAGGGAGCAACTGGAGAAAGTGTAGTAAATCACCAAGACTGGATAGTATTTATCCAGGAGTTCAGAAAGAAATAAAGTGTGAATGACTGGGAAGGTAATGACACAGATACACATGATATTCTGGGGGTGATGGGAAAGGGATCACGATCACTTCTGTGGAACAGAAGTCAAAGATGATACCAAAATAAGAGAAATGTGAGAATCAGGAACAGATGTTTCCAAAATTCACCAGAGAAAGAAAAATTAAAACATAGTTTGGGAAGAGTTTCCATCACTCCTTGGTCAGCCATCGATCACCTGATCCTATTTTGACCTGACAACTTTCTGCTACTTACAAGGCTTTACAGCCGCGTGTTGCTCCCCTGCTTGTTCCTGCAGGCAGTACCCACAGAGAGATCTTTTCCCATGCAGCCGGGATGCGGGGACAGTCCCCACGGCCCCGCAATGGGTCCCCCCAGGTTGGGTTGCAAACCCCAAACTGCAGCACAGCTGCCAGGAAGCATTTTCCTGACGTAAGGCACGAACTCCTCGACAACCGATACCACAAGCCCTATAAACCAAGAGGCAGTCACAGACACACCAAAAGCTTGCTGCAGCAGGCTCTGCAGCCCCAGCACCACGGGCCAGCAGGTATCACGTTGTGCTAACCAGCAGGGTATGGTGGAGGGGCTGGATCCATCACCGACACTCAGATCCGAGACTGACTGGATGGAAACTGGACCATTAAGCACTCTAATTCCTGCACAGTGAGTCATGCAACAGCAATGACCAGGTGACAAACCCTCTCTTGCTCCTGCCCTGAGAAGTGACGAAGGAAGAGTGGTTCCCAAGGCGAGGGTCCCTTTCTCCATCAGTGAGGGGTTGGTTGCCTGTAAGATCACACACTGAAACAACATAGAACTGAACGCACGCAGTGCCTCATTCTCCCACTTCTTCTGGTTCCCATCCAAAGGAATAAAGCTGCCTTGTGCAGGAGGACGCCCGCCTCTATTCAGGGCCATAATGGGAGCTGACAGCTCCAGCGGGCAGCCCAGCACGGGCAGCCGGCACAGGCATACGGGCAGCTCTGCTCCTGTCCCCCTGACAACAGCCAGCCCAGACTCACCCCGCTGCCTGCAAAAGGTTAAACACAAGCCACTTCCCTTCCTTTTATTATCATGGATTTAATAACGTGGTCTCCATTGTGTCATGGAGGGGGGAAATCACGCTGATTTGGGCTGAGAAGCTCTCCCAGCTGAGTGAGGACGCGAGGAGAACAAGAAACCTCCAAAGTGCTGCAGACAGAAATACAAAATGCCATGGTGATGTTTAAGTCATTATTACAGCACAGGAGCAGCCACCACGAGAGCAGCCACTATGCACAGGAGGGATGGGGGAAAGGATGGGTGCAAAGGCTGGGAGATAAGCACTGGAGATGGGCCCACATCCCTGCTCTGTGCTCTTCTTTAGAGCCCCCTCACACTCCATGGGAGAGGGAAAAGCACGTCATTCCAGGCACAAATGCTGCTGGTGACTTGTTGCCACTAAGCAGGATCCACAGCGGGGCTGTTGAGGAGCGATGGGCACCAGCCTGGAGGGAATGGTCACTGGCACCTCTCGGTGACGCTGCTCAGGGGCCTTGAGATGTCCCCTTGGTGAGGGGTCCTGTGCCCCCACTCAGGTACCGAGGGGTGAAGCCCCCCAGGAGCCGCCTGGCGAAGGAGCAGGGCTGCTGCGGTGCCATGGCAACAGGCCTCCTCTCCTCTCCATCACGGGTAATTTCTGTGTGGGGAAGCTGCTTGCTGGAGTGGTTTGGAGGGCTCTGAATGCAACTGAGAAGCTGAAAAAAAAGGATGAAGAGGGTTAACTGCCTGAAAAGCAGAGGGAGAATGACACAGGAAAGCCCTTTTCACAAATATTGTCCTTTGGTGTGGGGCAAGGTCCATCCATCCGGTGCCTTGAACATACAAGATCCTGTCCTACCACCCCCACCAAGCACACACCAGCTTTCAGACATTCCTGTCATAGTGGGCTTGGTTTGTTTTCTTTAATTTCAGTATGGGAGGAAAGAAAGGGAAAAAAAACTCCCAATCTCCTCTGGAGAGGAGAGGAGAGGAGAGGAGAGGAGAGGAGAGGAGAGGAGAGGAGAGGAGAGGAGAGGAGAGGAGAGGAGAGGAGAGGAGAGGAGAGGAGAGGAGAGGAGAGGAGAGGAGAGGAGAGGAGAGGAGAGGAGAGGAGAGGAGAGGAGAGGAGAGGAGAGGAGAGGAGAGGAGAGGAGAGGAGAGGAGAGGAGAGGAGAGGAGAGGAGAGGAGAGGAGAGGAGAGGAGAGGAGAGGAGAGGAGAGGAGAGGAGAGGAGAGGAGAGGAGAGGAGAGGAGGCAACAAATTCTAGCTCACTACCAGCTCCCCAAACATGGACTGTGAAATCTCATGCTCCACCAGATGCCCAGCTATTCCTAATCCCTGAGGATATTCTGGTGGGACAGATCCTGCGTGTGGCACCACGCAGGATCAGCATGGATCAGTAGGATCATTGGGATCAGCGGCCTGCACTGCGGAGCATGAAGGATCTACCCTTGCCCTCCAGAGCTGTTTTTGTTCTGACCATTTGTGGTTCAGAATAGTGGCTGTCCCACAGATGCTGTTGGTTTCTTTCTGTTTGTTTGTTTTCCTGGCAACAGGCATCGTGGGGAGGGGACTTCTGCGCTTCAGCAAGTGTCCTGGGACCACAACTCCAAGCCCTGCAAATCCACGAGTGGAAGAGAAGAAATGCAGGAGACATAAGCGCAGCCCTTTCTTCTCTGTTTGTACATTTTCCAGATGCCAGAATGAGCTCAGTTTGCTTCAGTCTGCTCATGGCATTAATTGATGGAATCCTGTTCGTTACTGGAGCCGCGTTAGTTCGTTAGTGGAGCTGCGGCTACACCAAGAGCAGCAAGGTGTGCCAGGGAGGTGGCATTGCTCTGTCTCGGCTCCCGAGCAGATGCAGTCCCAGGTAACAGCAATCCAAGCTTCCCAGGCAAATCCGAGAGCACTTAGTCCTCCCCAGGAGAGGCCATCTCACTGAAGGATAAACTTCATCTCAACAGCTCATTCAGGCTTTTGCTTTGTTGCCAAAACAGCCCACAAGCAGGACTGGGAAAGGGGGAAGTGGTGGGACAGGGACAATTAGAGCCAACTGCGGTGGAGGGATTTTGAGTTGATCTCTTTTTTCCCCTTTTAATAGTGCTGCATTATAAATATCACAAAACCACATGTTATCAGGCAGAATGAAACAATTACGCTCGGCTTCGCAACTCCGGGGCTCTGTGCCTTCGCTGGGGCCTTGTGCTCTCTGATGTGGACACCTGCTCTCTAGAAATGTGATGGGTGAGCAGCAGCTTGACCAGGATGTGGGCCCCAAGAAAAAAAAAAAAACGTAAGTCAGGGCAAATTTGAGTCGTGACCAATTGGGTGCTACCGAAGGACCAACTCATCCAGGTTGCTGAGTCATTTTAATCACACGTGGCTAATGACCTTCTGGGCTGGGGGAGCCGAGCCTGAGCGCACTCCTGCAGACGGTTCTGATTTCTTCAGAGGAGGCAGCGAGCCTGGGTAGGTAGAATGGATATCCAGGCAGCTGGGGTTTTGCTTCGACTCTCCTGAGCAGCTTCTGCTAGCAATAATGTCAGCGATTTTTCTGCCCCATTTGCTTTTGTGCAGTTGTGGTTTTGTGTTCATTTACTAACAAAGCCCACGTTGGGTCCCCCCCAACCCACGTGCACACTTTCTCTTGCTTCCCTTCCGACGTCAGGAAGATTTTCCTTGGGAAGGGCTGCTCGCAGGCATCCCCCCCTCCTCAGCCCGTTATTTATAGGGTACCTCTCAGCAGAGCACAATGAGGGGAGGTGGGTGAATTATTGTTCCGGGTGACATCATGGAGTGGACTTCATAAGGGGGCTCGACGGACGGTCTCTGCAGACAGCTGCGAGAGAGGCAGCCCTGAAGGATATGATGGAGTGGGTGAGACATAAATTTCTTAGGACAGGCAGTGAAAAAACGTTTACAGCCCTTCTTTCCTGAGTCTGGTTTCAATCAGAGACCCAGCCGTTTTGATGCTTCGCGCTGAGCACTCGCTCAGATGTACACTTTATGCACTCAACCTGCCTTATTTATTTTATTTTATTTTATTTCCATTTTTACTGTTTTTAAAATGCACCAGTACAGGACGGCTTACAGGTCCTCAGGCAGGCAGCTCCCATGTAAAGTAGCCACAGATAAAAACTGTCTGCTTGGATACAGATCTGGCTTGCAGACGGGAATCAACCAAGAACAATATTGATAACAGTAATGAAGGAATGGGTTTATAAAACCATCACATTGCAGTCTCAGTCTATAACAAACGTGGTATTAACTTTGACATTCATTAAGGCAGCTTGCCATTTCTTCTAGGCTTAATGGAAAATCATTCTGTTTAGAAGCGTTTGTTGCCACTGCAGAGGTTAGGGGAGTGGATAGGTTACTGATTGAAAAAACCTTGAATGCCTGGCTACCTCAAAGGGCATTTTAAGTTCATTCTTGGACTTCTTGTTCCTATTTTTATTTTACGTCATATATTTTACCTCATTTGCCTCAGGTAACTGTTTTCTGTGCTTGCTGGGTGTGGCCTGAGCGATGCAGAGGGATGGGCTGTCCCCATCTCAGCCCTGGCAGGAGACAACCAGGATGGATCCTCCAATGCTGCCCTGGTGTGGAGTCACCATCCCAGCAGAAGAAAGCATCGCTCATTGTGAGCTTTAATCTCCTCTGCTACAGCTTCTGCCCATGTCTTCTCATCTACCTCCATCACAGATAAGAACTGGCTGCTTCTGTATTCTCGCTGCCTGCTTCTAGGGAGCTGAAGACTCTGCCGAGCCTGTCTCTCCTCAGCCTGGGCCGCTGTTGATTGAACAGGCCACTTTGTTCAGACTTTTCTGTGGGACTTGAATTTCCCTGGTGAGTGACTGCAAGTCCTACAGCTCAGGTGAAATCAAACGCAGGCACATTCCCTCTGGTCAGCAAACCTCACCTTCCCTGGCTGCCTGGTTCCCCTCTCACAGGCCTGACAGTCAAAATGTGCCTGTTTCTTGTGTGAGGAGACACGATCTGCACCTGAATCCTCGCGCTGCTCACAGGGATCCTCCAGAAGGATCAGTAAGGGTTTCCCGGGGGTGATGGGCAGCAGGGCTGTTGCTGCTGCTCCCCTTGTGCTGATGCTGTGGGGCAGGGAGCTCTGCCACCTCCTCCTACCCGAACCGTGGACACTGCCCAGAGGGGTCTGCTTTTGAGCAGGAGTCCTCTGCTCCCCGCAGCAAGGTTAAACGGCCTTTTCATGATCCAGAGCTTTGCAAAGCTTCTGCTGCATCAACCCTGGAGCCCAGGAGGGTGGGAGAGGAGGCGGCTCTTTCCCAATGCCACCTTGAAGGCAGGCTGGGCCATCTGGATGAGCTTTTTGGTATCGCTGCACATCTCAGAGCTCTTGACCTTAATCGAAAGAGTAGACTTTCAGTTAGAATGGTGAGTTAATCTCTATCTGCCTCTCCCTGTAACGAGCCAGTATTAATCAGTGTTCTGTATTTTACATATATGTGCGAGGCATTTAATAAAACCCAGACCGAGGAGATGAAAGATTTATCCCTTTGCCCTGAGAGATGTCCCTTGTGAGGGCAACTTGGGATTCAGGAGCGGAAACCTGGATTGTTTTTTATGGCAGCTGCGTGAAGAGATACAGAGCCTTTGAAGTCCTCCTGGCCTCGCTTCATCCCGACTGCCCCCTGTGCCACTGCCTCAGTGCAGCAGGGCTGCCCTCTTCCCCCTGGCCCCGGGTCACATCCCAGCCAGGCGAGCGTGGTCGGAGCATGGTGGGGCCAGTGGGAAGGGCATGGAGCGATGCACGGAGGAGGATGCCAGGCTGCCCACTGGGCCATGCACTAGCTGTCCGGCATGGGCAGAGCTGGCTCAGCCTGCTCCGCGCAGCCCCAAAAAGCTCTTAACCCACCCTTCTGTTACAATATCCAGCATGAAATTGCAGCACAGAAAAAACTGACTGCCCAGAAGGTGACAGCAGTTTGAGGAGCAGAGCCAGCCCTCTGACACACTGACACGTTGCCTGAGCCCTAAGACCGTTTCGGCTGGCGTAGGACACCCTGTGACGACACAAACACCACATCATGTCCCTCCTGCCACCCGATTGCTCAGCTCTCAAATCGTCTTCAGCAAAGCATCTCAGGCCCCAGATGCTCAGCAACACAGCAAACCACCCTGGTCCTCCCGGCGGCAATGCCAAGCTGCCTGCCAGCAGGCTGAGTGATTCAGGCTGTGGGGAGGAGAGAGATGCTTCCCGTCAGGAGCGGAGCAGTGACATTTCCCCCTAGTCCCCCAGGTGCCCATCTGCAGAAGGGCAGGGAGGCAGCAGGCAGGTGCCAGCCTGAATCAATACGAGGTGAGTGGTCCCCAGGGAGCCATCGGGGCTCTGGCAGAGGCACTGGAGGGGCCCTGAGGATGGAGTCGGGACGAGAGGCACTGTTGGTGCCGTGGTTGCTAATGAACAATTTTAATTTCTTCCATAAACAGCTAATAAAGCTCATCTCTCCCTCTCCCTCTCCCTCTCTAATGCACCATTTATTTCTTGCTTTGAAAGGAGATCAAGGAAATTCACACAGAAGGATGGGAGGGGGGATGTGATGCTAAATGTCAGCGCTGCCTGATGAAGCCTCATTCTCCCTCCAAGCAGCTGCAGCAGTGTCTTCACGAGCAGGGCTCTAAATAAGACAGAGCCCGTGGCTTCTGGCAGCTGGAGGAGCTGATGGCATCAGAGCCTGCCCTGGGATGCTTCCAGAGCGGATGGTCCAGCTTGGCAGCAATTGTGTTCATGACAAACAAAAGACTGAGGATGGGCATTGCTCCTTACTTTGGAGAGGGACTGGGGACTCATTGCTTCCTGGGGACAGGGGAGGAGTGATGAGCAGCCTTTGCCCCCTCACTGGCTCAGCAGCCCCTGACCCTACGGGCTGCGTTTGCTCCTGCTCATCCTGGTTGCCCAGCTCGCATGGCTCAGGCTGGGCGCCTGCTGCATGGTCCCTCTCAGCGAGCCGGCTGCCTCTTCTGCTTCCTGCCAGCTGTGAGCTTTGCAAATACCATCGAAAGACCCAGGAAAATTGCTTGTCCTCGTGGATTATGATTATCTTTAAAGTTACTGAAGGATAATTATCATCATGTCAAGAGGCTGATGATAATCTCATGATACCGTACTCACTAGTGATGGAGAGGAAAAACTCAGAGCTAATTACCCAGTGCTGAAGCTGGTATCTCTCCTTGGGCAGGGCAGAAAGAGATTTCTGAAGCCTCTGTAGCTGTGTTTTGCAGGATTAAAACAAAGCAGTTTTGCATGCAAGTGGCTGAACAGCGAGTCCAGAGGAGGCCATGAAGATGATCCAAGGGCTGGAGCGTCTCTGCCATGAGGACAGGCTGAGAAAGTTGGGATTGTTCAGCCTGAAGACGAGAAGGCTCTGGGAAAACCTGAGCACAGCTTCCAGTGCTGAAAGAGGGCCCAGGAAAGCTGGGGAGGGGCTCTTGGTCAGGGAATGCAGGAATAGGGTGAGGAGGAATAGTTTTAAGCTGAAAGATGGGAGATTGAGATGAGATCTTAAGAGGAAATATTTTGCAGTGAGGGTGGGGAGCCCCTGGCCCAGGCTGCCCAGAGCAGTGGTGGCTGCCCCATCCCTGGAGGGGTTCAAGGCCAGGTTGGATGGGGCTTGGAGCCCCTGATCCAGTGGGAGGTGTCCCTGCCCATGGCTTTGAAGACCCTTCCAAGCCAAACCATTCCGTAATTCTATGATAATGGAAATACAAGTGTCCTGCTAAGAAACCTGTCAGCCCTGTGTTCCATGTGTGTAATGCTGTGTGCTTTCCACAGAGAGGGCCAGAGATTCGATGCAGCTTTATTGAGGGCATTTGCAGGACCTGAGTTACTTGACCGGCTGAATTCTTGCTCTGCACAAGTGTTTAACCACTCCTCAAACCCGTGAGGCCTCATCAAGCCTAATGCAAGTTAATTTAAAGATGTCAGAAAACCATGCATCAGATCTGTGGCAGTTTAAGTGGCCTAAGATTATATAAAGTAAGCAACCGTCATTCACGAGCTCGTGATTTCACAGTGCGTGTCCAGAGGAGCTGGGGCGCACTTGCTGTGTAATATTCAAGACAGAAACGATAAAGCTGAGTGAAGATGCAAATAATTTTCTGCTAGTACTCACTCAAAAGTCTTAAATGGTTCCTCCAGATGTGCTTGAGCTTTTAAGCTTCGTTTTTGGAAACATTCAAGCTGCTTTACTGGTGTGGATATTCAAACAATCCTAAGGTATCCCACCAAGTTGTTGTGTCCGAAACACACACATGCACAGAGCCAGGGGGAACAGCCTTGGTTTTAGGTCTCATCCCACCCAGCACTTTTAACCCTGGAAGAGAAGGTACCATCCCAAACACACCTGCACCATGCGCTGGCGGCAGGGACCTCCTGCCTGCAGACATCCCAGAGACCGAGAAGGAGGTCCATTCGTCAAGCAGTGGTGATAATCGTTCATTTATCCTGTAATGACATGGCACTTATTATGTAATAACCTGGATATTGCATGGAAATTAGCATGTAATCCAACGCGCGGTAGCTGCCATATTGTCCGTGGCTGCATGGTAATTTGTACCCTCTCATTTAAAGCCCTGAAACTGCTATTATTATGGCAACAAAGCAGCAGAATCACAGTTTGCCAAAAGGGGAATCTCCAGAGGGATGTTATGAATAATTAGGCAGCCACGGTGGTTTTGGATAACATCTTTACCGTAACTCCATTAACTTACAATTGATTGCTTTCCTAGCTCTGACTTGCCTCCAGTCCTTCCTACCCACAACTCCAGTAACCTAACTGCAAAGAATCACAGAATGTTTTTGAATCACAGAATGATTTTGACTGGACCTTTAAGATCATTGAGTCCAATCATTGATCCATCCCTGCTAAGACCATGCCCCCAAGTACATTTACTTGTCTTTTAAACCTCTCCAAGGATGGTGACTCCACCACCTCCCTGGGCAGCCCATTCCAATGCTTGTCAACCCTTTCAGCAAAGTCATTCCTCCTAATATCTGAGCTAAATCTCCCCTGGCACATCCTGAAGCCATAAACACATCTAGCAGATGCTGGTGGAGAACCTGGCACAGGGTTTAACTGAAGTTAAGGGCACCCAAGTTCAAATGGCATTGGCACAACTGTTACACATCGAGTGGGTTCAAAATTAAGGCAACCTCCTCTGGGCCAATATCCAGGTTCAAATATTAACTTCAGATCTCTTCTCTGTCCCCAAAAAGCTCTTTTATAGCTTACAGACAACCACTGAGCGTGGTCCAAACTTGACCTTTTTCACCCTCAAATGCACATCCTCACTTTTGCCTTTGGCGTGATAAATCGTGGTTCACTGTAGTCATCACTGCACTGATAATGTGTTATTTTTAGATGGAAAAAGTATGAGGTCAGAGTTAATGTTTTGCATTTGTCAGCGGGAGGAAGACATGGCCCTTGCTGCCCTCCTGCCCTCTCACTCATCCCCTGCCCCTCATAATCCCCTGACCGGCTGGTAACCCCCTCCCACAGATGCCTCCTCCAGGCAGCTCGCCCTTCTCCTAGAGACACCTCCCTTGCCAAGGGGCTGGGCAGCATCTCCCAGTTCTCCCCTCTGCCCACTCCCCTGTCTGTTCTCAGGTAGCTCAGACCCTGCCCCTCTTCCCTGCCTCCGCTCTGTCTTCCAGAGCCACCGCTCTTCCTCCACTTTCCCTTGGAGTTATGATATATGGAGTGAGCAGCTCTTGTGTTGCTGTTTGCTGTATAAACTTCCAGAGTGGCCTGAGCCTGTGACATGAGAGGGATGGATGTGTGGGAGGTTTGCAGTTTGTAGTGATTGAGATTCTTTGGTCAGAGAAGCCTAAACAAACACCATAACCTCAGGGGAAACTCTGCAAAGTTTTAGTTTTAAGTGTTTCCTCTAACAAAATAACTGTTCAACCTAGAAAGCTACCAGTGAGCATTCCTTTGGCTGGTGGAGGCTTCAGGAGCCGAGCCTGGAGGTGGAATTCAGTCTTTAAAGCATGAATGTAGAGAACTTTGTCTCTACTTTGAGGGCAGATCGAAAAGTGCTCTGCACTCACCTCCATTTTATTTTCCACCAGGGAAGTCAAGAAAAACTCTCCTGGCATAATCTCCCCTGCTGGAGGACATTGGAGTCTACGGGGTCACACCACTAAGTGTCCCAGGGCTGGTGTAAGGAGGGGTGAGATGGCTTGAAAATGGGAAAGCCTCCAATGCAGACACTTGTCCATCGTGTCCATGAGACGCTGTCTCGCTCAGAGTCCCCAAGCCCTGCCACTTTTCTCAGCCTTTTTTAATTTCTCTCATCTGTGCTTTTATTTTGTTGCCCAGAAAAAAAACATTGCTGACCTGCTTAAACATCCCTAAAACAACCACTTTTAGAGACAAAATAAAAGCTTTAGCGAGTAGCAGATGTCCGAAAATGGAGAAGTAAGCAAAAGTATGCTTTTAACCTCAAAACTCTGTATTGTTTAAGACTGGAATGACCCCCCTGCAGGCACCGCAGTGCACCCTGTGCTCCCACTGCTGCCCTCCCCGAGGGGCAGGTTTCCAGCGGGGCTGAGCAGGGCTGAGCATCACAGCCGGGAGACACCCGACCACTCTCATGGACAAGGAGCACTAGGGAAAGAACATCCCAGCCTGGGGACTGATGGCTATCGGGTGCTGAGACTGACAGCCTGGGTCAGCCCCAGTATTTCATGCTGAGAAGACCTCCACAAGTTTCCAGTAGAGGAAATCCCTTGGTTCCTTTGCTGGGGCTGGATCCAGTTGTCCCAGCATTTCCACTCAGGCCTGGGGCTTTTTCAGCCGCAACAGAGTCTGCACCCAGACTGGCGTCTCTTATAAGAAGCTCTGCAACCAGCAGTAATTGCACTTTGTCAAGCAGCTTTAGAAAAGCGATCCACATTTATTAGCCATCTGGAGGAGAGAAATGATGTTCTTGATTCTAACTGCCAGCTTAGCCGAGCCATTATCAAAGAACAGAATAACTTATCACATCCCTCTCTTCCTGTGTCACGAAGAAGCACTTCTTCCCCTTCCACGCTTTATTTACTTCTGTTTGCTGTGCGTCGAGCAGATGAATCACTGCTGAATTCAGGCTGGCCCTTTGACTCCAGGATAGGGATCTTTTCTTCACATTCTCACAGGAGGATGAAGAAACCGAGACACATACAGTCAACAAAACCACCTTGCACTCACTGGGAAAGCTCATTAGAGAAAGGAAGGGGGCCCTGTCCATCACACATCATCTCGCTGTCCTCCTCCCACCCCTTTTCATGGTCCCAGTCCGGAGGCAGGTAATTTTCTTCTTTACTTTGATTGAATTAATCTATTTAATTTTTTATCCCGTCAGCCTATCCAGGAACACAGGGATGAAGGGCTTTGTGGACAGTATATGAAATGCAGATGGAATCATCTTGGTTTTAGCTGGAGATCTTTCTTGTCACAGCTACATTACTCCAAAGTGGAGGGGCTCCTGTGTCCCTCCCCATGTCTTTCATTGCTGCAATTCCCAGGGCCTCTCCCAAGCCTGGGAACCTGCTGCAGCAGCCCCCGGCCCTTCCCAGAGCCAATATCCTTGGGAGCCGGGGTGCTGATGGGTCCCATGAAGACACCTGGCTTCATGAGTGCTTTCCAGGCACAACGACCTGTGTTTGATTGCTCCGTGAGCCAGGTTACTAGGGACCTGCTGTTCTCTCCACCAAAACCCATACTTATTCCTGTTCCCAACGGGTTTTCCCTTAATTGAGCTGCTGACTGAATTAACCTGGGGACTGGAGTATTGATTCAACAGCCACAGAGATGCAGGAGCTGAGCTCAGGACTTTGCTATTTATGGAGATGTGCATTGCTGTAGGAACTTTCCAAAACGAGGACACACATGAGCTCAGTGGGATCATTATCTCCTTGGAGGGAGAAGAGAGACTCTTCCATCTTCCTGCCACACCTGGAATAAGACAGATCCCTGAACTGCAGTTACGGCTTCACTTCCCTCCTTCCATCTGCATTCACATGCATTTCCAGCATCTAACAGCACCACAGCTGAAGGGAAGGGAAATGTCATTTCTCGCTGACATCCTCTGCAGTTGCCCAGTCCCTGACACGCAGAGGGCTGGGTCACACCTGGAGCAGCAGCTGCAGGACAGCTCAGAGCCCTGCACCCAGCTCTGCCCCCGTGCCAGCCTTACCCAGAGGAGCACCCAGCTCTCTTTGCAGCTCTGTAGAGTTTTCCACTTCATTTCGATAGACCTCCTGAAATCATGAAATCCCAGCAATTCCTAGAAACCAGCAGAGAGGGATGTGGGAAGGCAAATCTGAAAATGAACATTTTCCAACACTAAAAAAGTAATGCAAGAGCTCACGTCAGCGAAAACATTCCTACAGTTAAGTTGTTCTTCGTCAGGCACGCTTGATGAATGCTTCTACAGCAGCGTCCGATCCATGATTTCCTCAGTAGCAGCAGCCTAGCATGGAAAACTCTGACATTCCCAGGTTGTCTGGCAGTAACCCTGGAGCCAGACATTCCCACCCATCAGAAAGGGAGACTGCATCCCAGCAAGCCCCTGTATGGGACACCCCAACCCTGTGCTGGCTCTGGTCAGGCTGCAGCACCCACAGGCTGTGGTTCCAAATGAAACTCTTGCCATGAGAGAGCTTTTACCAGCACAGCTTTCTGCACGAGGTGGGAGTGGGGTGAAGAAGGGAGAAACCCGTGTACTTGGGAAGCAGCCCTAACGGGCACATGTCATTGCCTACTTCCTAGAGAGTTTTCACACACGGACACACAGAAACTCCTGCAGAGCTGCCCTCGGAGTGGCTTCTTCCTCTCATTAAAGCTGGGATCTGCTCTGAGAGCAGTAACGGCTGAGCCACACATCACCTGCAGCCCCACTTCCGAGCTTCAATCACTGCCAGCCTTTGGAAGTCAATGGATTAGGCTTCTCTTTCCACAACACTGGCCTCTGAAAACCTAGGCTAGAAATTTTGTTGTAGCTTTCTTTGGGAAAGTTAAAAGATTTCTCATTTATCTTCTGTTTGGAGGCAAACAAGACAAGACTATTAGAGCTGGCTGCAACACAAGATTCCCGTTCAGCCAAAAATATCACAGTTTCAGAGTTTTCTTTCATCCCGTATTTGAGCAACAGTGTTAGCAGCTCCAAATTCCCAATGAAATAAAAATTCCAAACTCCTACTATAAACACTGAAAAGCCTTCTCTAAATATTTTCCTTCAAAGAGGCTGGAGTCTTTCGCTCAGTTTTGTCATTTAATAAACTCTAGCATGTTATATGGCGTTCAGTGATGTTGTTGCTCAGCGACAAAGCCAGGAGACGACACTCTGCCTGAGGGACCTGGTGTGCTCCCATGGGTGTCTCAGAGACCATGAACACTGACAACACCCCAGTGCTTTCTAACTTCTCCCTCAGTTTTTGATCTTTTACTTTTGAGCTTATACACTGCGGTTTCGTTTTCTCCAGGGAGATGGGAAGGTACCTTTGGCTGGAGATGGGTGAATCAGATGCTCTGCAGACCCTTCCAATGTAATGTGTGTTGCAGGGTTGCGTGCCAAGTCAGAAGATCTAAAGCCCCAGAAGCTCAACCCAGTCCTACAACACTCGGGGGGAGAACAGCATCCCACCAAAAATGTTCTGACTTCCTCTGGGAGCAGCTTTTGCAAATGTCTGAATGAGTCATATTGTGAGGAATGGGGCAGGCAGAGAGAGCAGATAACTGGGAATGTTTCCCATGAGGCAGATGCCTGAAATGTGTGCAGAGTGCATGCACTGTGCAGGCGCAGAGCACGAAGCAAAAATGAGAATGAAGTTGGCTGTATTATCTTGAAAACAGTTTCATTTCCATTTCAATTCCAGGTGAGGGAGGAAAGTCAGCACCTTTCTCATTTCAGCCAGCCTGGGGCTCGTCTCACTTGTGAAAGTTAAAGTTCATCCATCACCCGTGCCCTCAGGGCTGCGTGCCAGACCGATTATTCATACTTAGCACTGACTGACTCCGCAGAGAGCCCCAGCAGAATCAATGGGGTGGCTCCAAGAACAAGGTTCTCCACAAGATGAGGGAGAGCAGCAGGCTCTGCCCTTCGGTTTATTGTATTCGTTCCCCCAGCTTTCCCATTGATTTACAGGAGCATTTCTCCAGCCCCAGGATCATGAGGAGTGTGTGTTTCTCTGTGCTGAGTTTTCATGGCTCTGTTTACACGTCAGGCTTCCTACTCTCAATTTTTCAGTGCTATCACTAATCGCGTTTAATTGAGGCTTCCTTTGATTAATGAAGATGAGTGTGGGGTGTTGTCAGAGTCAAAGGGCAGCCGGTCTGTGTGTGAGCACTTGGAGATGCTGGTCACAGCAGGGAGAGACAGATCCTGCCAAGTGGCTCCAAGTGAAATGATTTGACAACAGAAACAATTTAGGTGCAAGAAGACTTCAGAAACTGTAGAGCAGCAGGATACCATCCAGGGGATGTCTGCACCATACCTGCTCCCCTTTAAAAATCTGAGCTTGGCATAAAGCCGGAGGAGAGGCATGGGAAAAAGCTGCACCGCATGGGTGCAAAGCCACATTTCCAGCAAACTGTCCTGCCAGCCCTGATGGGCTCTCACAGGTTCCCAAATCAGCCTAAACAGCCTCCTTGGTACAGGGAGTTTTATCATCTGCTTTATCACAGCGCACGGCTACATTGTGCATTGAGATGGCATTGACCAAGGTGCTGCCCAAAGCAGAAGATACCTCCTGATAACTACTGGTTATTCCACTTTAAGTATAAAGCAGGAGGGCAGTGGAGAGAAAGGCATCACAGAGAGAGCATTTGTTCCTGGACCAGGCAGCTGTCGGGGGTATCTGCACCCATGTTCTGTATAGCCAGTGCAGCTGAGGAGCCCTTTAACCAGGGACATGAAGAAGCACTATCAGATATCTCAATGAACTTTCTCCATCCAAGGGATGATGAAGAAATACAGGGTCATTTGAAAATGTAGGCAATGAATGATAAAAGCTCTTTATCGCAGGTTGGAAGAAGCAGAGCTGACCCTGCACTTCTGTCTGAGAGAGTGATGTGAGGGGAGTTGGCTCTAGGAGGGGCTGATAGATGAAGACAAACACCTTTTTGGATGGGAGTGAAAAGGTGGATCTAGCGAGGAAAGGGAAAGCTATGGTTGGCTGCCGTCCCAGCGAAGGGCCAGAAAAATTATCTTGGTAACAGCCTTCTGGATGGATATTAGCAGGCTACCCTTCCATTTGTTAAGGTTTGTGAAAAGGATGTGTCAAGAAACAAGCCATGAAAAGATAACAGCCTGGCAGCCTCAGCTATGGATGGACAGGCAAGGTCATACCTTGGAGTTATGAAGTGAGACACAGAGGTGTGCTGGGTGCACAGACCTAAACTAGGGGCTGAGCCAGAGATGCTGCCCAGCTAATAGGAGCGAGCACTGGAAAAACAGCTGAGGTAGCACATACCTCCTGCTCCTGGAACGAAAGGCAAAAAGTGCCTTTCTGGGCTGGTAGGTCACTGATAAGAAGGAAAACCCAGCATCACAGGCCAAATTTCAGCCTACTGAGAGCACAAGCAGGCCCTCATGAGCCATGTGCTGAACGTCTGATTTCCTCTCACTTTCCCCATCACGCTCAGGTCTCCAGCCTGGTTCTCATCATCTGTTCTCCAGCCCACCTTCATCTCCGCATCTTCCCCAGCCCACTGTGCCCTGTGCTCCTCTCTCATTATTGTTCTCCTTCCTCTTAAACCCTTTCCTTGTGCCACCCTCTGTGCGTGGAAGTTCTCTCCTTTCTTCTTTCCTCAAAAACAACCACAGGCAAAACCATGAGCTGGAGGCAGCGGTTCGGGCTGCTTCCCACAGAGACAAATACCTGTCCCAGCAGGAGCCTGACCCCTTCAAAGTGCCTGAAGATTCTTGCTTGGCATTAAGCAGGCTGAGAAGACAAGGAGTGAGAATCCAACTCTTCTAAGTCAGCCGTAAAATCCATTTTGAGTTCAGATGGAACGGATGTTTACCTGGAAGAAATATTTCTTCCTCTAAGTTCTGTACAGCATTTGTCAACCCTGAAACACAGGGTAAACAGCACATAATCACAGTGTTGATTTTTTTTGGTTTTTTTTTAATCGAGGGAGGGATATCTCTGCTTGACTTCACTGGGAGCTTTGCTACAGGCATAGAGAAAACTGGACCAGGAAGTCTTGCTGTGCTGGTAGAAGGGCAAGACAACAACACCTCAGGTCTCCTGCAGCCCCAGCTTTGCCCTGACTCCCACCCTGCAACCAGGGACAGCAGAAGAATTCTCTGTGAGCCTCTAAGAATCCATCAGAAGTTGGTGGCATGTGATAATGGGATGGCACAGAGTGCTGTCTTGGCTACAAAAGCAACTTCATGGCCCTCACGTAGTTGTTTCCGCTGGGTCTTGGGGCTGTGGAGGAGCCTGCACAGAGGCAATCGCTTTCTGCATCACCTCTGGCCGACTTAGCTTGTCATCCTCAATTCTTTATTCACTTGGTGGTTGGACGGCGTAGGGAGGGGGATGAGGAACCCTCTTGATTCTAAGTCCTTGGGCTGAGCTGGGGGCAGCAGCCAGGGAACTCCTGGAGCACGGAGCACGCTTCCACCCACCAGCTGCCACGGTGGAAGCAGCGTGGAACCAGGAGCTGTTACGGCACTGCTAGTAAGTCTTTTCCCCTTCCAGAATCACTTGCCTGACCGCAATCACATTTTAATGCTAAATCAGAGGTGGTGCAAGCTCTTGATTTCACAGCATGGCTGCATTAGTATGCAAGCATGAAGCACGCGGCAGAAATGTTCTCGCTTGCAAGGAGCACTTGGGTAGAAACACTGAGGAGGGGAGTGGTACAGCAAAATTAATTGAAATGTTTTTATTTATTTCCACTTTATTCTTGCTCAAAGCTGGGTTTACAGAAACGTTTAAAAGCTGCTAAACCATCCAGCACTCAAACCCCTCTTGATGTGTACATAGTTGGCAAGAGCAAACACACAGCCTTATTATTGTTTCCTTTGTCTTCCCACCCTTCATTCCTTCTCATTACTCTCATCTGTTGTGTCTGATCTCCTGCTAAAGCGCTGTCTCTTGCTCCATATTGCTACAAAACTGAGCACGGGGAACCCTTTCAATCTGCAAGAAGGCCTTGAATGTTGCCTTAGTAGAGATAATAAATAATAATTTTGAGAGGTTGTATTTAGCTGGGCTGAACATGTGTTTGCTTGTTTGCTTTTTAAAACAAAGCTTATTTTCACGCCCCATGGAAGCAGATTTCTTTCAAATGCCCCCAGAGCTGTTCCCTTCCATCTGCCTCTGGACCTCCCTGGCTCGCCCTGCTCCCTGGCTGTGTCCTGCTCCCACTGACTGCTTGCAGGGACCTTTCCAAATAGCTGCGGTTCCCCCTCAAACCCTTTCTCAGCTCACATCTTGGCTGTGCCCACTTCTGTCCTTTGCCAACTGGGGTCCTGCGATTTCTCCCTCCCAGTGCTCATCCTTCTCCCTGCCATCTCCCAGTTCCATCCACTGCACAGTTCCAGTTGGGGACTTCGGGGGTGGCTGGAGGCTGCACAAAGTGTGTTGCTGTCCCACCAAACCCCCATGGGCTCACCCGATAGCTCAGCACCCAGCTCTGGTTCTGCTGCCAGGAGAAGGGGAGCCTGGCTGGGATCCTCCAGGCTGGGCAGCTTTTAAGCCTCTATTTCTTTCCGTATTTCCTCCCATGTCCCAAAGAGAGCACTGACACTTCTTCAGCTTGAGATATTACAAATCAGCTCAAGCCCCAGGAGGTCCAGGCCTTCTGTGGGGGTTGGTGGTTTGAAATGTGAGGACAGGCAGCCAAATCCTTGGGTGCCCACATCCTCCTGCCCTGCCATGGGACACGGCTGTTCTGCACAGCAACCACCTTCCAGCTCTCTGTTGGACAAGGGCCCTCGGAGATGTTAGTGATGGGGCAGCCTCTCCATCCTCCCATAAATCAAGACTAAGAGGATGCTGAGAGGCCACAGCAGAAGCCTTTTCTGTGGGCACCACAGCCTGAACTTGCCAGAAGAACCAAACTGCTGTGCAACCTCTTGCCATCGTGCCTGATGGAGCCACAGGGTGGTGGGTGTGTGGGATGCTGAGAGGACGTGGGAGGGGAGGAGGGATGGGGATGTGGAGAACACAGCTGTCTGCTGTTTCTTATAAGCAGCGGGTAAAAAAACCCTCAGTTTTTCCTAAGTGGGAACATTTGCCTTTAATGAGTCTAAGAGGTTTGGTGTTTTTTTTTTTTCCTCTTGCTCTTTCTTTTTTTTCAGGGAAGTGGGAAATAATGAAAGATTCTTTTCTAATAAATAAAATATCAGACACATCTCTGGGTGTCAGATTATCGCTCCTGCCCCTGTGCAGCCACCACCAGTGCTGCTTGCTCCTTGCAGCCAGCACAGATCCTCACATCAGCTACAAACCTGAACCAAGCCTGCTTCCCTCTCTGTGGTCCCAACAACCCCTTGCTCCCCATTCTCCTCCTCCCAGGCTCCCTGAGCACCTTCCCCTTCCTTGAACCTACGCCAGGTACCCCTTCACTTTTGGGGGTCCCTGCTGGTTTTACCACAGACAGAGCATCCCTGAGCTCATGTGCACATCCCAGTGCTCTCCCATCTCACTCCAAAGCGGGGTAGGTTTTACATACATGACAGAAATTAAACCAGTATGGTCCCGCTCGGATTGCTTTCTTGTAGTTAAAATGCATGGCAGATCTGTTGGGTTTCATGCTGTGTGTTTGCCACACAAACTCAGGTCATATTCATTCATTCTGTAGTTATTTTGATGTATTTATGCATTAAATCTGACCACGATGCTGCTGGTCAGTAGTGTGGGATTATTTTGTATGGGAGCAGAGATGCTAGATCTGACCAGAAAGCAGATTTTTCAGTCTGCAGGCAATACCATTATTTATTCTGGATTTCCATAAAAAGCTGGAATTTCCAGCAAAGTAAAAATTCCAATAAATTTCTTTCAACATGAACCTAAAGTTTGTTGTAATAAGAGAGAATAATTTGGTCTAGTTACAAGGTAAAGTTGGAGTTCAAGGATATCAGAGCATGCTAACGGGTACAAATAAAACAAGCACATGCAACATAAACTAATAATACTCACTATTTTTATGTCACATAAAATTGAAGATGTGAAGCAAGGAAACAACGTGATTCACAGTGCGGACCAGGGGGAAGCCCAGGAGGATGAACACGTAGCAAGGAGTGAGGTGCTCCAGCACAGCTCCAGGATCCAACAGGATCAGCTCCACAGGCTGGGGGGAGGATGGATGCTGTGGCAGGGTTCAGCTTGTGCCATGGACTCTGCTTGGAAATCTCTGACCCAGTTTTGTTCACCCTCCAACTGAGAATATTGAGGTCCCCCAAGCCCCTCTTCTCTGTCTGTCAGCACCTCATCTCCCAGGGTTTCAACCAGAGAATTTTCCCTTCAGTCTGAGGTCTGATAATAGAGGAATCCAGGTCCCAGAGAGCAGCTGAGGATGGGGTAGTCCTGTCGGAGGGCTCCATGAAAGCGTTTATTGGCACGGGCAGGGTGCATTTAGCAAATGGTGAGCTTCAAGGCTGAGCTCACAGCACCGTCCTTGAAGTGAGTGGGTGATGATTAGGCCTGACCTCCAAAGGAGGGAGCATGATCTATTCCAAAAATTGCATTAAATGAGACAGATTGAAATATTGGTGTTATTTTCAGGAGCTGATTGATTTATTTCAGACCAAAGTTGCAGCTCCTGTCTCACTGAAATTTGCATTTGACAATAACAGATTTTTGTCCAGGGTACTTCTCTGGTAGAGTTCCATCATTCTTTTGGATCAGAGAATAGACCAAAATCCATGTGCTTCCAGTGATGAGCTCTGGCCTCCTTGTTATGCCCTCACTAGGTCCCCATGGCACTGTCACCCTACAGAGCAAGGACAAAGGTCCTTGAGACAAGAGTCTCCAGCTGGCTGGTAGGTGATTGCTCACACAGAGGAATGGGATATTTTATTAGTTCCCAAGAGCCACAGCTCTTTGAGAGGGCTCATATGATCTGAGGGTTCCAGCTGGACATTGTTTTGATGTGCTCCCCATCATTGTCACATACAGCAATGGCCAGGGCTGGTCAACCTCCTCACCTTTCCCACATCAACCTCGAGGCACCACAGCCCACTGAGTTTTATCATCGTGAGAAAACACTGGACCACGTTCAAGCAACGCAGAAGCCTTTCTAGGAAACAATTTTTGTTATTATGGACAACCACTGGTCTTGGAGGAGACCTTTGCCTGCAGAATTCTGAGGGAGCTGCTCCACCAGGCTGGCATTATTTTATGCCAGATCTATCTTTCCATTGGAAATAAGGCAAGATGAAAACTAGGCAGACAGTGTGGTGACATTCCCTGTAAAACAAGACCTTGGAGAGCAAAATATGCAATTTAGTGGCCATCCTGATGGCTTCTCACACAAAGATCACACCAGCCGGTGCCAGGCTTTGGAGAAGGATCAGAGCAGCGATGGCATCTCGTGCTCAGCAGACTGTACTGGCTTTTTGGTTTAAACTGGTATTTGCCTTCCCATCACCCTGCCCACGCGCTCAGACCCATTTCCCAGACTGTTTGTGGAATGAAATATTGTTGCTATCATGGTTTACATGCTAGGAGAGAGGGAACAAGAAAAAGCGAGGTGGGGAGGGAGGGAAGCGAGGAGCAAACAAAGACAGCATTGTTATCTATTCCAAAAAACTGCAGACACTTATTCAAGGCAGAATAACTGGTTTGGGTTGTGGTTTACTTTTACATATGTGTTTAACCTCGTGAAATAGTCAACAGCCTGGAAAGAAAACACCACACTCAAAGGCAGAGCCTGCCCAAGGCTCCCAAACCCTCCGCTTGATTTTCCCATTTGGGGCGCTTGGCTGGGGTGTAGCCTCGGTTCCTGGGGTGCGATGGCTTCTGGGTGCAGTGTGGGGACAGGGCCCCCCACCCACAGCCACAGGCATCCTTCCACTGTCCAGCAGGAGCTGCGTGTCAGCCTTATCAGGCTCTTGTCTTATCAGTTCCTAGCAGATGCTACAAGACGATTTGTCATCCAAGCCTTGGTGTGCTTCACTCCAGCCAAGCAGCTGCGAGAGCCAGAAACTGGGAGAAAAAAAAGAAAATAAAGGAAAAAAAAAAAGAGTTGAACAATGCAGTGAAAACCCCAAATTCTGCAACATCCAAACACGAAGGAGCAAGCGAACCCACTGTGCTGCCATGCCAACTTTCCAGGGTTTAGAGCGCAAGGCTTTCTGTGGCAGCACCGCTCATGATTCAGCGCGCCTGACACTTCCCATCAGGAGGCTCCGCAGTCGCTCACGCAGAGCTCTGCCAGACTCGAATCAATTGGGCTGAAATTCCCCATGTTTGGTATCTGCCTGCGGCAGGAGCTGAGGAAACAATCCACTCCACACGGCACGGCCATTCCTGAGAGCACAGTGACAGACAATCACCATGTCTCACTATTAAAGAGAGACGAAAACAACTCAATTTCCAATTATATTTATTTTATCTTATTGAGACGCCCTGACGTGGAACAGATGCTCAGCACTTCCCAAGCAACAGCTCTGGTTGCAGAGATATGCCTTTTTACTTTTTCTGTGGAAAGCTGCCCCAAATTTTATTGATTTCAAGTGCCTCTGAAGAAAAGCATCACAGTTTATGGCTCAGCCAAGGGCATCTCCCTTCCTGCTCCATCTTTTCCCACCTCTTAGCTCCATGCTGGCTGCAGGAAGGGACAGGAGCTGGATTTGAGGTCGGGCATAAGCAAGCAGGGACACAGAATGGAGAGGGGATAGCAGGGAAAATTGAAACTGGGAGCATTGTACAGGGAATGTGTATTGTAGAGGAGGGAGGAACATCCGAGACTGGGACCTGATGCTGCAGGAGGAGAAGGCTCTTGGGGCAGGACCCAGGCGGGCAGGGGACCCGAGGATGTCTGGACTTGGATGCTGGGACGCTGATGGGATTGGTTCAGCATCCCAGGCAGAGGGAGAGCATGGGGAAATGGATAAAGTTCCTTTAATATTTTGGGGTGTAATCAGATTAACCAAAGTGACTGAGCATCCTGCCTACTCCTTTTTTCCCTTCCCCTATCACACAACTCATAGTAAGAGCTATATTTAGCTTTCTCATTGCTAACTACAGGGTGTCAGTGGCTTCTTTTTCCCCTCCAGTGATTCAGCCGAGTGCAATTGTTCATTCAAGTGGAAGCAGGAAAATGTAGACACGGCACAGAGGGGTGTTGGGCCCGTCTGCTCCTGCCTTGGAGAGGAGCCGTCGCCTCTGCCTGGCTCCCGTTCTTCCTCCCCAGCCCCTGAGCCCTCCACTTTGGAGCTGATGAGTACAGACTTGGCTCTGAGCCTCCTGTCCGGACACGCTGCCACATGGCTCGTCCCCAGGCCATGGAGGGGACAACCTGGAGATGCTGAGAGTTGGGTGGAGCCAGGGCTTTGGAGTCATTCTCACTCAGTTTGATGAGAAATTCCATCCTGAACTTGAGGAAATTCTCCCTAACTGAATTTTCGTTCAAATCATTATGTTTCCACAAAAGGTTTTGATTTCCATGCATCAGCATTTTTCAACAACAACAAAAAAAATACCCACTTTGTTGGAAAACTCAGTTGGAAGGCGATCGCCCAGCTCCCCGCGTGCTGTTCCCAGGCAGAAAGCGCCAGCAGAGCCCAACGACCGCAGGGCTGGGCTGGTACCTGCCCTTCTCATCCCACAATGTCAGTGCCCAGAAACCTAAAGACATCACATCAGATATTGCCTAATTGCTTTACCCTCATTAATATTTGCTGGGGTTGCTTAGCAAACCCCCGAAGCTGTGGGCTGCAGCACTCGAGGGAAGGCAACTTCAGCTTGAATAAGCAGCTTATGTGCTGGGACCACTGACCATCTGGGGCTGCGGCCACTCGCTCCTTTTAATCTGAATCCAGGGAAGAGAGAGGCGGGCAGAGGAATAACTCTGCGTCTTCCACACACTGGGAAAATCAAAAGGGACAGAAATGCCTGCCCATCAGAATTTTCCCCCCTCCCTTTCCTGCCCCTTCTGCAGCTGGGGAAACCGCTGCCGCTTCAGAGGCCATTTGGAGCCGGCTGTGCGGACGCAGGCTTTTGGAAACGTGCAATTACATCCACAGGCATCTCCTTGTAGCTTAAGCAGGTTTAATATTACAGGCAGGCACAGGAAATCTTAGGCCTTTTTTCTTTTCTTCCTTAAATTATTTTTTAAACGCACTCCCAGTAAAGTTAATGAATCACTCCCCAAAACGAGGCTTTTATTAGGGTCTGCAATTCGGCACAGATTTCTTTTCCTTTCCTGTGGCAGAAAGATGCCAATTAAATAAAAATCTTCTGTTTGGAACCTCTTGCCATTGCTGCATTAGGGTTTGATCCCCACACAATTAAAAAGAAAAAGAACAAACACCATTTTCCTTTTGTTTAGGGTGGTCACAGCCAACCACTCAACCCAAACCCGCCCCAAAGCTCTATCCCCCAGGCAGGCCGCCACTGTAATGTTTATTCTCCTCTGCTGTGGTCCCATTAGTCTTCACCAGCTCCCATTTATCCAACAACCTTTCTCTCCTCCCTGCAGCCCATGGGCTTCCTCCTGCTCCCATCCCAGAATCCCACTACTTGGAGAGACCCTCCTGGCCCCAGAGCCCCAATTCCAGCAAGATCACCCCTAATCTCCTGCTATTTAATCCGGTTTTTGCTGCCTGCCCGTGGTGGTAAATGGGACACGGCTTGGGCCGCTGGTCTTTGAAGAGGTGGGAAAGCCATCACTGATGGTTGCCACCACCTCCTGCTTTGCAATAACACGATTTCTTTTGAAAACTTGAATGAGAATCATGCTAGATTTATTAAAAAGAGGGGGAAAAAAACATAACAAGTTTCCCCTCTCTGCTCTCCCCAGCTGCACACCAGCAGCCAGCAGGTGTGTGTCAATCCACCGGCCTCCGAGATTTACAACCTGTTCCAGGATTTCTCGCCAGGCTTCGGCCATGGCATATTTTCTGCTCACAAAGGAGCTGTAGCGAGGAGGCCTCGAGGGACACAACAACCGGAGATGAAAAAACAAACGCATCCTTCTTTAATGCGATTAAAACAAAAAAAAAAACCATTGGAGCAATGGCTCCGGCTAGCCAAGGGGATGACTTTGAGATGTTTGCTGCTTCATCTCCTTCTCCACCTGGCCCCCTTGCTCCTGGGGGGGAGCATGAGGGATGGGGGTCATATCGTCATACCCCTGCCTGCTGCTTCCTTTAGTGGCTGAGGAGCCTGGCTGAGTGATGATCTCCTTGGCACCTCCGTCAGCCGGCCACTGCCAAGCACCGCACGTGGCAAGCGAGACGATTCCCTGAGTTTCAGCAGTTCTCGTTAAAAAATAGATCAAAGCTGTGGCCAAAGAAAAGCCACAGGAAGTGGCTTGGACTGCCCTGGTCCCATGCTTCTCCACCCCACACATTTTGTCATGGGCTGAAGACCAGAAGTTACTCCTGGTGTTGTTTCCCACGAAGGGAGGATGACTGTCTCCTGCCTCCATGCCCACTGGTGCCCAGCCCTGTCCACTGCATCCACACTGGGTGCTCCTCTGGCTCTGCTCTCCTGGCTTTGCTCTCCTGGTTTGGCTTTTCTGGCTCTGTTCGCATTCATCCAGTTTTCAGGAGAAGACGTGGACAATATCTTTGATGATTTGTTAGTGGGACGCTTCTGCTTGTAGGAATTCGAAGCAAGGAGCGAAAAGAAATCACTATCATTTGCTCCTCTGATACCGATAGACCTGTGCATGGCAGAAGGAGTGTGTCTTAGGCATGGGAATTTTCCACCATCGTGCTGGAGGTATGGGAGATGTTGCAGGGGGAGCAGAGGTCTGGAGGGCCCTGCAGAGGAGTGATGCATTCACTGAGGCAACAAAGTGCACCCAGATGACTCCCCACCCTTCAGAATCTGGCCCTCAGAGATGCCCCACAAGAGCCCACCAGGATGGCTGCAGCAGACCTGTCGCATTAACACTCCTGGTCCCCAGAAAGGGTGCAGCTTCCCAGTGCAATCTCGGTTTACACTGGAATTAACAGCAATGTTCTCCTGGAGCATTAGCCCTGAAACACATACAGCAGCATAATCCTTGCAGGGTCGGAGATCTGGTAAGTTTGCAAACACCCCAGCTCTTGTGAACACACCTGGGAAGAGAAAAGGCAAGAGGAGAGTAGCTGGTGCTACAGGTGTGTGACAGGAGAACGGTCGCACACAAAGCTGCAGGGTAAGATCAGAAGCATTAGGGTGAGAATGATTCAGTGAAATCTTAGCTTATGCAAACAAAAATGATGTAAGAGTGCAGTAATTAGGCTGGAGGGTCCTCTGCCAAAGGAAATACTGGAAGTCCAACTTGCTCGGCTTAGAACTTGTCAGAGTGAGAACCCGTGGGATGCGCTGGGGACGTGCCTGCCTTGGCAGGCACAGCGACCGACAGTAGCTCCTGTCCCCATGGCCCCGCCACGTGTGATGAGGTGACACTGTGGCCCGACAGATGCAGTCTCCGTCCCCTCAACCGGCTTCCCCCGCCTCCCCGCACAGCCTGGCACGCGGCGAGGCCGACGCCATGGACAGAGCGGTGGTAGCATGCACACAGCTGTGCACATCTGGAAGAGGAGCTTTCAGCATCACTTCCTTGCCAGCAGCCAACCATTTTGGAAGAGCCCCACGCCAGCTGCTCTGACAGAAGGGAGAGGGAAAGTGCTGGCTGGAAGCATTTGCAAGGGGCTGGCATGCGCCCTGGGAGCTGGGGAGGTGGTGCCTGCACACCCAGCGCCCAGGGCTCCAGGCTCAGCCCCGACCCCATCACTGCACACCGACCCACCGCTTCCTGACAAATGGAAATGACAGCGAAGCCTTCTGGCCCCCGGTGAGCCCTGCAGGCTCCCCATGAGCCGCTCAGCAGCCGTCTCTGCCGGCGGTAGCCAAGCGTGAAAGGCAAAGCATGACTCAGGGCTGGAGGAACGGGCTGGGAGCGCTACTGCGGCTCAAGGAGGCAAAATTCATGTTTCCCATATGGGCTGTGAATGAGCACCTTGGTACACGGCTTGGGAGCAGGAGTTCCTGATGTCCTGAGCCTCAACTTGTCCAACAGTGCTGGAAGAGCAAAGGGAGCAGGGTCTCAGCATCTCCAGGGTATGATGATCACTGGAGATGATGCAAGAAGAGCCTGAGCTGTCGATGCAGAAACACTCTGCTCTCCTTCTTCTCTACCATGGCTGGACCCCATTATCTGACCCTCGGAAACACCAGCCCTGGCTGTCCCCGAACAAGCAGATCTTTGTCCAATGTGTTTACTGCAGTCAAGAGATTAAACCAAAGGAAACAAAGCAGCTCAAAGGCTTAAGGCCGTGACTCACGCAGAGGGCTTCCCAGGCCGTCTTCACTCGGCACATTTCTCCATCCCAGATGAAAAATGACTAAGTCAAAATAAATAAATAAAAGTCAATAAATCTCATGCAGTGGAGATGGTGAGTGATTGGGGAATAGAAAAACCTGTTCAAACAGAGCAGCATATTCTAGGCAGCAAATTCAGTGTCACATTCCTGAGCTGAGAAGGGACACTATGGAGGGAGGAAGAGAAATAGACATTTCCCAACCCTGTGGCATGGCTTCCAGAAAGCACCAGCTGGTGGTCGTGAGGGTTCGCTTAGGGCTGCATCAGGGTGGGTTTGCAGGCAGGTAGCAAGGGGCAGGGGTGTGCTCAGGAGAGTTCAGGTGAGTGTGATCCCATCGCAGCTTGTGGCAGCATTTCAGGGCAGGCAAACTAGCTTTCACTGCAGAAGACCCCCTGTGGGCTTTCAACCTTTGTCTCCTGTGAGCCAGCGGATGGAAGAATATTCAATGACCTGTGTGCTGTGCTCGGAGTTGTTTCTGCAGAGCTGCAGCCTCACTGGGTATAACAGGACACTATTCTATCCTCTCTGGACACTAAACCCATGAGGACCACACTCTCCAAACAGAAAGGGCCCTGAAGAGCTGGTGCTGTGTACATCATTATGCAGGTGAAGGAGGATGTGAAGCTGAAGATGAGCCTGCCTCGCAATCAGCGGTTAAATGGACAGCATCCCAACTATTCCCCAGGGACATCCCCACGGAGCCCATCTCCACCCTGGGCCCCATGTGAGCTTGAGAAACATGAGGTGGAAGAAAGACCCACAGCAGAGCCCTGTGAACCTGAAGTTCTTAACGCCGTAAAGCTCCTGAGATAAAAGCTTTTTTTTTTTTTTTTTTTTTTGCTAGAAATGACTTTATTTCTCCTCAGTCTTGGGCCCAGCTGACAGTGGGAACTGCGGTGTCTGGAGAGGGCTGGAGAGAGAAAGCAGCTATCAGCAGAAGGAAGCGGTTGCAGCGATAGCAAGGATGAAGGCACTAATGAGACAGAGTAGAGCTGGCCTGTCTCATACAGAAGGTTGCGCTGCGTAATCTAATGGTCCCTTTGGCCTTGCAATTTGTGAAACTGTTTCATTCTGGTAGATAGTTGGCTCGGGCTTTAAATCATCCCCTGCAATCCAACAGCAAAAAGCTGGGAAAAACAAAGACTTTTGGAACTGCACCAAAAAGCTGTTGGAGTTGTTTCTGAGAGCATCGCGGGGCCAAAGCCTGCAGCCCTGCTTGCCCCGCTCACTGCTGTGGAGGGGTTGATTTCAGCTCGGCTTCCCAGGGAGCAGGGGACTTTGTCCCTGTGTGCACAGACAGCGCGACCTGGGATCTGAAGAGAGGAATTCAGCAAGCAGCACCTCGATGTTGTGATGTATTTATTGATGGGTTGGGACAGAGGCATCTTCCTCGCCTGAATCTGGCCCCATTTCCCTGACAGTTGGAGTAATAGAGTCCAACCCCTCGGGCCACGGGCCAGCAAAGTCCATTGTTTTATGACATCAACTCTTGCCTGTTTTTTTCCTGCATGGATTGGCATAACAAAGCCACTCCAGGAGCACACGGGGCAGTGTGTGTGCAGGCTGAAAGGGAAGGAGAACTCAAAAGTGGGCTCTTGATCATCTTTTCTGGTCTCAGGATTCCTTGTTTGGGTGCCAAGACAAACAAATAAATCATATTCAAAGGCATCTGCCCACAATAGAGCTGAAGTCAGAAAAGCAGAAAAGAGGGGAGCTGAGATCAGGGGTCGGGATTCCTGTCAGACACGACAGCTTTGCTCAGTCCTCTTATTTTGGTTTACTGCTTCTTCTGCTGCCGTTTGGGCGAGAGTGATTATTTATTTTGCAGCCTTCCTTTAGCCCGTTTTCTCAATAGGAATTTGCGATCCTCTTAGGGAATTGCCTGGCCCAGCTCGCCGTGGGGACCCTCTGCTGCGGGCAGCCTTTGCAGCCCTTGGGAGAGCACTTACCCACGACTCAGGAGTCATAGAACCAAGGAATCATGGAATCACTAAGGTTGGGAAAGACCTCTAAGCTCATCCAATCCAACCATCAGCCCAACCCCACCATGCTGACTGAATCATGTCCTGAAATACCACGGCCACGCAGTTTTTAAACCCCTGCAGGGATGGAGGCTCCACCACTGCCCTGGGCAGCCTGAGTCAGCACACCCAAAAGCCACCACATCCTTGTTTCTTGAGCACCTTTCTTCCAATTCCTTTCCAAATTGCTTTTCATGGGGGTCGATCAAGCCATCATGAGAAGGCTGTCACTTCTGTGGCAGATATTTAAAAGCAACCACATTTAGCAACCTGGAGCAGAGAGAAAGAACACAAAATGCCTCCCTGGGGAATGCTATTTTTGACCCAGGTACTATTTAATGAGGGCAATACTAAGCATCTTTTTCCTGGAGAAAGGAAAAAATTAACAGTCTTTTTTAAACCAATAAGTGACTATTCAATAATACTATCTCTGCACAGGGAGGCTGGTTTGCTGTTGACCGAGAGCTGCCAGCAACACCCTGCAGCTGAAGGAACTTTCTCAGAGATCTCGGATGCTCAGAGCAGTCTCACTCAGCCCTGAGGTCCCATCACTCCTGGCTAGTGGGGTCCAGGGAACCCAGGTTCAAGGTGTTGGCAGGGTTTTGGAAGGATCCGCTGGGGTGGGGGACGTGGTGAGGGTCAAGGTTGTCATTGCCAGGAGGGCAGCAGCAGCAGCAAAGAGAAATCCAGCACGTCAGCTCTCGGCTTTCTGCGAGGGGCTCAGGGAAATGAGCTCGGAGAAATCAACTAGGTCGTTTCTCATCGCTTGGAGAGGCCAAAAGCACCTAATTGGGAACTGATCTCAGCTGTTTGTTTGCCAGGACTCCGACCAAAAAAAGGAGAAATAAAAGGAATTTCCTTCCTCTGATGGTTTGGATTGTTTCTTAATGTTGTTTTAATGTGGGTCTGTTTGGTGTTTATTTAGAGCTTGAGGTGGAAAACAAGCCGTGGGTCAGCTCTGATGCCAGATGGAGCTGGGCATCCGTGGAAGATGAATGCTGTTAACAGCAAGCAAGGTGCCCATGAAGTATTTGTTAGCAGAGCTTGATTTCTTCCAGTGGACCCGTTAGTCCCGTGAACCGAATAGCCAGGAGAAAAAATGCTCTGATCTGGGGTCACTTGTGAAGTGTTGGCTCCAGCTTTCTGTTCCCCCTCGTTCAGGGCTGGCTGAGGCACGTGCCCTCCTGCCAGCTCCTGCCTGGGTGCCGGGAGCATTCCCAGCAGCCAGGGAATGAACGAGGAGCAGCGAGGAACTCGCCTTCTCCTCCAAATTTTCAGGCAAATTATTACTCATGCAAAAATCTGACAGAGTTTTGGGACTTGTGAATGCTTTAATAAATCCCCAGTGAGTGTCTCGCTATTCACAAAGAGCGAGTAACAGAATCCCATAAATCACGGCTAAACAAACTCAGCACTTTGGGTCAGGAAAATATTGAGAAATCCGTGGGTTTTACTCTAATCCTCCCATGGCAGAGGCCCTGGAAATGCACTTTTTTTTTCGCTTCCTTCTGGCTTCGATGCTAACTTCCTAGTCCAGTCGATGTCTTGCCAGGGTTGTCAGCGTGTGCAGGTATCCAAGTCCAGTGCAGGACCGTGGGGAGCAGGGAACACTCCCCTGGGAAGCAATGAGCCTGGAGTTCATCCCAACCAGAGAGGAATTTGCCCCATGGGTCTCATCTTCTGGGCTTACACTGCTGCACAGCAACTTATAGACCACCTCCAGCTTTTATGAGCCAGGAAGGGCTAAGGGTTTGTCTTTGCTGCTGCTCCCTGCTTTGACCTCTGAGCATCCCACCAGGAAGGACCCTGCTGCTCCAGGGGGCGAGGCTTTCAATCTGCCTCCAGCAATGGGGCCTTTCATCTTCTGTTGCATCTTCATTTTGCAAGGGTTTGGGTTTTATTTTTCACCAGGAATCCATCTGCGCGCCGAGCTCGCTGGGTCTGGGGTGGCCGCAGCCCTGTGGTGTGGTGGCTGAACATCCCTCTGGCCAGTGCCGGCTGCCCCTGGCAAGTGTGGAGGCTCCACAAGGCACAGTGGCTGCCAGGACGCAGCCCTGATGTGTGGTCCTGGCTTGGCAGCAAACCAGCCCCAGACCTCCTACTTGTCCAGAACATCTGCTGCCCAGAGGACTGTGCCATCCGGGCGGAGGGGAACGCAGCCGAAAACCGCAGTGACGGAGGGATGGACAGAACAGAGCTCATCCACAAAATGGAAAGAAGAGACGGCAAAGGGGAAGACACACTGGTGCTCGTGCTTGCAAAGCCAAAGTGCCACAGGGCACTACACAATGGATGCATTAACTGGCTGGTGGAGATGCAGAGTCCAGGCAGATGCCTCCAGCACAGCTCTCCCATGCCACTTCCACCCTGCAGGCACCTTCAGGCTGCAACCATGGGAGAGGGACACAGCTGGCCACCCTCCTCCTGGGACGCGGCCACCCTTCTGGATGGACACAGCCCATTGTGCCCCATGCTCCACCTGCCCAGCACCTCTGGAGCAAACACGCTCAGTAGAAGGGCCGGCTGGCTTGGCAGCATGTGTGACAGGACTGAACCACCATCACCAGCTGTATTTTTCTGGGCTCGATCTCTATTTAGGAAAGGCTTGACAGCCTGGGAGTTGGAAACCAGTGTGCAGTCTGACCAGCTCCCTGCCACCCCCAGGCTCCCTCCCCGAGCCATTTGGTCTCTCATCTTGCTCTAATCCATTGGTGACTTCAGCTGTAATTGGCTGCAGCCTAGCATCAATAAACCGAAACATTTATTGCACAGTTTAAATCTAATACAGATTATAGCAGCCCAGCTAGTTCTTAATGCTTGAGCCAGGAAGCAGCTCCGTGAACTCCTGCTTTGCAGGCTGGAGGCTCTTCCCTACCCTTGCTGCTCCTGACCAGCCTTTGGTCTGCATGGTCTCAACCTTCTTCCCCACCTTCTCCTTCTCCCTTGGTTTGCTAGGTCAGTTCTGGCTCCTCTCAATCCAAATCCTGGGCTCCAAGATGACCAAGCTTCCCTTCCCATCCCATCAGTCGGGGTTCTCTGTGGAAGGAGGGAGATTTCCTTAATACCTGTGACATCCAAGCTGTGCCGTGGAGCAGCGGGTTAAAGGTCGGACCTTATCTCGGGATCTGCAGTGAAATTGCGGAGCTGTTCCCAACGTCTGCACCAGAGCCAGGAAATCTGATTTGCAATAATAGAATGTTCCTTTAAGTAACGTTTTCTTTAAAGACATTATTGAAGTTTAAAGAAGGGGCCAGGGTGCAGGGGAGCTTTAATTTTAGATTTTGCAATTATTTTCCCGGCTACTGTTGGTTAACCCTTGTGAAGCTGAAACCCATCTCCCTGCCTCTCTGCAGCACTGGGGTGATGTCGGCATGGGCTTGCCCTTGCCAGGGACAGCCTCCAAATGCAGGTTTGCAGCTCTGTCCTCTCTCTGCCCTGTTGTTTGAGTAAAGAAAATCTGGCTGGGAAAACCTGCACAGCCTTCTGCACCATCTCCAATCTGGGCCCCTTTCTACCCAGTGGTTTTAAAAGAGCAGGGAGGTTAATCACATGCACAGCATAAATGCAGCCACCTTTTAATGAACCCAGTGACATATAAATGGCAAATTAATCATAGAATCATAGAATCATAGAATCATAGAATCATAGAATCAAAGAATCATAGAATCATAGAATGGTCTGGGTTGGAAAGGAACTCAAAGCCCATCCAGAGCCATGGGCAGGGATGCCTCCCACTGGATCAGGGGCTCCAAGTCCCATCCAACCTGGTCTTGAACACCTCCAGGGATGGGGCAGCCACCAATGCTCTAGGCAGCCTGGGCCAGGGCCTCCCCATGCTCAGTGTGAAGGATTTCTTCCAAATATCTAGTCTAAATATTCCCCCTTCCAATTTAAGGCATCCCCCCTCGTTCTGTCACTCCAGGCCCTTGTAAAAAGTCCTTCTCCAGCTTGCCTCATTTTCTCGTTATTAAAGTAACATATTGGACAGGCACTTCACTGGCATTTCATAAACAAAAACTAAGGGGGAAAGGGGATTCTCAGCCTCGGCCAGTGGTAGGCACCCAGCCGAGACCACCGGCCCCTGGCCCCGCTCCAGCGGCGAGGGCAGCACTGCCGGCCAGGGACGGCACGCACAGCCCCCGATGGATGGGGGCCAAGAGGAAAATGAACGGAGAACTATTGGGTTTCTCACGGACACCCACTTACTCTGCCACTGCTCCAGCAATTTTGGAGCTCCCCAGATCTGATTAGGCTCTCCATTACTGTCTGCCACACACTCGCATGCCAGGAATCGCTTAACAGGGACCGGCTGGGAGCCTCTGCGGAGGGGAGCAGGGAGCCTTCGGTCCTCCCCCTCCACCCCCCCGGCATGGTATTACTATCAGAAATATCAGACGTTTCGACTCAAATTAAAGTCAGGTTAAATATCTCAAATGCAAAAATTCCACATGGTTCCAGATGGAAAGCGGTTCCTCCGCTTCATGCCGAACAAAATAAATAAGGAACCTTTCAGACCTGCGCCTGCCCCTCCGCCGGGCAGAGCCGCGGAGCCCCCGCCGAACCTGAGAACTTTGAAGTTGTAATTTGGCCGGGCTAATGCAAAGCATGAGACGCTCCACTGGGGTAGGAACAGCGTGTTGGTGAAATGCGCCCTGGTAAATAGGCTGTAACGGTAGGAACCAAAGCAGAAACACGTGTGTGCGCACACGCGGCTCCCACACACCAGCACACACACGGTGCACGGAGGAACACGTGAAGGCAACGCGTGAGCCCTGCGAAGCCCAGCAGACCTGGGGATTTGCCCTGTCCCAGTTGCTGCAAGACTGGGAGTCCCACAGATGTCATTGCCATCCAGTCCAGTGTCTTCCTGGGAAGGTTTAGCATCCCCCTGGTTGGAGTCCTCAGCCAAGCACCCCACTACAGTGGATGAAACCCCAGTGTGACCCTGTCATTTGCCTCTGGGAATTCACACCCTCTCTGACTGCTCTCCTGTGTTGCTCCCCACTCCTCTGGCTTTCCATGGTGTTTCCAACCTTGCCCTTTGGTTGCCCCACGGTCTCTACCTCTGCATTCAAAACTGAGCCACCCCCGTGCTCTGCTGGTGTTTGGATTGGTGGTACCAACTTCTCCCTCTTTCCCTTCTGCATTGATTTAGCATCTGCGTATCTCTACTCAGGTTAATCAGTGGATTAACTGCAGTTCTTCCTCCCTTTTTTCTAAATCCTTATCCTTCATCACGAATCTAGGAAACAAACCAGACCAGGTACTTTTCCACGGAGGCAGCCAAACTATTTGCTTCCCTATCAGCTGGCTTATCCCACACCTTTCTTGCCCCTTTCCGACCCCAGTGACACCCACTTGTCTGCAAACACCTCTGCCTGCCTGGCTGCCCCACGCTCTGCCCAGCACCGCGGGCAGGATTCCTGATACTTGTTCCTCCTGGGGACACCGGCAGGGATGCCCTGGGGATAAAATAATAGGGACAAGACCTGAACTTCCCAGACCTCAGCTGGCTGTCCCTCATTCTGCCCTGCCTGTTGCCCCACGCTGCCTGCCCAATGCTGCCTCTTCCTCCTGGAGCTGCTTGTGGATTCCGGCTCCCTGAGATCATCCCGGCCAGGGGGGCTGCACACACTGACATCCTCCTCCCACTGACAGCTCAGTCCCTGCTCCCTAAGAGCCATCGGTGTCCTGGTAACCCGTCTCTCCAGTCCCTTGGTTCTCGGGGCAACTCACTCCCAGCTCAGAGTCACCTCGCTCCGTGCTCAAGCTGTTGGGCTCTGCCCCACGAATGACCCTGAGAGATACCCAATATCTGGGGCCGGCGGGATGCTGTCAGAGTGATCCATCCTCCCAGACGAGGAGAGGGAAGGGAGCAGCTGAGAGCTGTGATGCACCTTAGGTTTTAAGACCCTTCATATTTTCTGCTTTAATCAGCAGCTTCCAGTGCTGAGTGAAGGCAAGATAAACCCTGTCAGCCCGTCTGCAGGTGGGCGACCAAAACGAGATCCTTGGAAATAAAAAATGGAGCTGCTGTAGAAAGGTGCCTGGATCCCGGGAAATACCACTTCTTTCAGCAGTGCTGATAAACGGAGGGAGCAAAGGCTTCTGGCTCCATTCTACCTCAACCAGCACTCAGTTTCTGAATGACCCTGAGCTGGTTCCAGGGTTGGGGCACTCGAAGCCTCTGCAGCAGCTGCATCCCGGCAGGATGGATGCGGTTTTGTGTCAGAAAGGAGGGAAGGGCCATGCAAGCACCTCTTTTATACGGCATTTTATAGCACAGAGCATTTATAAAGCAGTGACTGGAGCACTGAGCAGCCCTTGCACTCCTGACACGGCTTGGGGACCATGTCCCGAGCTTCTACCACACAACCTCACAGCTCCCACCCTCTGCCAGCCACCTCTGTGATTTAAACCATATTTCATGAGCTCATTAAGAAATGAGCAGGGAAGATGCAGTGGTGTGTCAGAGAAGCTGGTGGTGGAGGTGCCCCAGCAGCCGCGGTTAGTGCCACCTTCTCACGCAGGGCGGCTGCGCTTTGCTGACCCTTTCTGAGTGTTGGCTCTGCTCCTGCTTAGATCTGGCCAACGCAGCTCTGGCAAGGCCTGAGGATGCAGCTGAGAGCACCCGGTAAAGCCAGAGCACCAGGGCTCTAGGATAGAGCTGAGGGGCAATCATGCAGAGCTGATCACCCGCAGATTGCTGTCAGCTCCCTTCCGAGTGCACTAACGGGGAAATGGTAGAGACCAAGCCTCCAGGATGGAGGCTATAAAGCGTCAGCTCGTCTAGAAAGGCTTTTGGAAGGGTCTAAGAGCAGCCGGACTGCGGAGGCGTTCCTGCATCCCAGTGTGACACGAGGGACTCCGGCACCCTGACAGAGGAGGGATGGGCTCTCCCTCTCAGCTGGGTAATGGATTCTATTCTTTTGCTCCTAAGTACACGGTATTAAGAATTATGGGTCACACGTTATGAAACCTTACGACTATATGGCCTCAAATTGCACGAGGACAAGCTCAGATTAGATGTCAAGAAAAATTTCTTCACCAAAAGGTTTCTCGGGTGCTGGCAGAGGCTGCCCAGGGAGGTGGTGGAGTCCCTGTCCCCGAAGGGGTTTAGAAGCCTGGCAGATGAGGTGCTCAGGGGTCTGGGTCAGTAGTTGGCAGTTACGATTTAACTTGATGATCTGAAAGGTCTTCTCCAACCAAAAGATGCTATGGTTCCGTGGGAACCAATGGCCACCTGCCAGCATTGCATCAGCACCCAGAAAATGTGCTGCCTCTGTATTTATTTGAGGTTTTGGCAGCCGGTTATCTACCTGTGAGTGGTCGGGCAGCCTGAGAACATCCTCCTGTTGCACTGAGCCAGCAGAGATGTCCAAGATGTGGAGCAGCAGAGAGGATGAGGGGGCAGAGCCAAGCCGAGCCGAACTGAGCTGAGCTGAATTGATTCAGGCAGACCTGAGCTGAGCAGAGGAGAGGGGTTGTCATGTGAAAAAGCGATTCCGGCAGCTCACAGCTATGACCCAACTTTTCAGCTCAACCTCTCCTGCCAAAGCAGTGTTTCCAAAGCTGCAGCTCCCTGATAAAACCTAATACCGTTGCCCATAAATTGTATTAAATAAACAGCAGCTGCAGATCAAGGTATATTCATCAAGGGCTTCCTCTTTTTTTTTTTCCCTGAGTGGCTGAGGACTCGGAGATGCCGTTTGCCAATGGTCTGTCAGCAGAGCCTGCATTTAAAATCAATTTGGTAATTACAACTCTGACTCGGAGCCACAAATCAAAAAAGAAACTTCAGCCCTTCAGGATGTTTTGGACCATTAGGGAGCTGGTAATTATGCACCCCAGCCGGGCATTAATTTAAGGCCCCGGTGGAAAAGCGATGGTGTGAATTTGAGACAGGAAACCGACTGCGAGGGGTTTCAAAGGGTGGGAGGCAGGCTGTCAGTCTGTTTACAACCACCTAACCGAACATGGTTAAAATCTGCGAGGAAACACTTGCTGAACCCGGCGTTGCCATTGTGTTGGTTTATTTTTCCTTGCAAAAGAGGCCGCTTTTCTGTCGGTGAGGAACAGATGAGGAAAATATATATATAACCTCTGTTTACATAGGATCTGCAGTGTTTGTGCTGCACTACCCCGGGTCACTGTGACTCTGGTGTGATGAACAGGGGGGTGTGCAGAGAGGTAGGCATGTACAGGCAGACAGGAGGGTTGGACACAACCAAACAAGAGAGCACATCTTTTATGCCTCAGCTGACTGCAAAGCACCGCTGCGCTCCCTCCCCTTTAACACATAAGGAGATGACCCGGAGGCTTCTCAGCCTTTTCCACCGCACAGCGAAGCCCAGCCCTGTGCAAACCCCATTTTCTGGCAGCGTCCTTTGGCTCACGCAGTGTGTGTCCTGTCCCCTGAGCCTCCCGCTTCCGAGGAGGAGGTCAGCCAGGATGTACCTGGCCAAACACCCCGTGTTACAGCGTGGGGAGTGAGAGGCTCTCCTCTGAGCTGCTCCAGCCAACCTTGGCCCTGCAGCATCAGGTCTTGCTGCTCCTGTAAAAGTGGATGATGTTCAGTAGCTGCAAATGTTATTAATGGTCATAAAATGATCTGGTTCTTGAGAATATCCTGTTACACTGGTTGTCTCAGAGATCTCCTGCGGGCTGGTCCCACAGCCCCATTTGTCTGGACTCTCCAAAGTATCACATCTCCATCAGGAGAGCTGCAAAGATAGTTAAACCCCAGGGACCAGACGAAGGATAAGACTGCATTTTGAATAATGGGGAAGGAGAAGCTCCCTGCCCAGCCTGTTCCCAGCCCAGCTGGGGCTGCAGAAGCTCAATCCCGCGTGGCAAAATGCTTATCACAAAATTGGAGCCCTCCCGTGGCCCATGGGCAGAGCGAGGGGCCCCAGCACCCTGTGCAAGCACCAGGAAGGTCCAGAAATCTGACAATTAACATCACAGGAGATGCAAATCGCTCTTCTCCCCTCTCCTCTTTGGCAGATTTTGCCTTTTCTCACTGGATAAATGGTACAAAAGTGCAGCCAGCTCTGACCACTGCAACGGCCTCACTCTGGCAAAAAAAAGAGCAGTTGGATGGACCAAAAAAAATCTTGAATAATTTCATTTTAAATCTCCAAGCACAATGATGGCTGATGGCTTTGTAATGTGGGGCTTCGGGGGTTCTTGTGCTGCTGATGCTGGGGCTGCCCTCACAGCACTGCAGCCTCCACAGGGGCTGAGGGCAGCCAGAGGCTCAGGGCTGCCAGCCCCAGCACGAAAGCCTCATCCTGTAAATAATGAAGTAATGAAGTAAGGATGTGTCTCGTAGCAGTCCATTAAATGGACGCATCCAGTCTGCTGGAGGAGCTTTGATGATCCGGGTGCTCGGCAGACGGAGCCGCAGCAAACAGACTGATTAAATATAACATAAACCCAGCTGCAGAGGAGCAGGGCTGGGGGATCCAAGGGCTGGAGCACCTCTGCTGGGAGGACAGGCTGAGAGAGTCGGGGTTGATCAGCCTGGAGAAGAGAAGGCTCCAAGGAGACCTTATAGAGACCTTCCAGTACCTGAAGGGGCTACAAGAAAGATGGGGAGGGGCTTTTTACAAATGCATGGAGTAAGCATGCAGAGCTGCCGAGATGAGGTGCAGCTCAGTGCCAGGGAAATGTCTATCCATGGGGTTACGGTCATGGAGTTAGAGCCCTATCCCCAAAAGCAGCCCAAGGGATGGTAAGGAAGGAGGGAACCCTCAACATAAAGATGCTGTTCCTGAGATCAGGGCCCCAAGTTTTGATGGAGAAGATGAGGTTTGCAGGTTTCCCTGTGATGGGAGCTCCTTCAAGTGAAGAAGCTTCTTTCCTGTTATCCAGCCTATTTTCCTTCCCCTGTGCATCACCCCTCAGCCCTGCAAAGTGTCCCTGCCCCCAGCCTGGTGCTTTGGACCCTTCACACCATACAGATCATCCTTTCATCTCCCCGCTTCCCTCACAGCTACGGTTCACCAAGCCAGACAGATTTAGCTCTTTAAATCTTTCCTCCTGAGTCAATCTACTGCAGTGTGATGGGTGAGCGCTCCCCATTATCTTCTCGGGGTGAAGCAGGACCACCCTGGCGAGGACCTGGCCAGGCAAGGGGACGGGGCTGCTCCGTGCTGAGGGTCGCTAGGCAGCAGCATCCCTGGGCATCACACCGTTTCCCAGCTGGCCCCATACACTTTCAGCTGCAGAGGTCCAAGCTGCCCCACTGGCCTCACACAGAGAGAGGCAACTGCTGCCATGCTGACCTGAGCAAAAGTGCTGCCACAGGTTCCCTTTGGTTAAATGTCACTTTGGAAAATACCACGCACTTCACAGAAGGACAGAGCTATTTTCTATCACGGATGTGTCAGTGCTTGGCATTTCCTGTGACTTTCCCTATGTCCCCTCCAGACAAAACCCAAACTACGTATAAATATATATTGGAAACTGAGACATCGTCTTTATTACAAGCCTTGTGCTGAATGGCAGTTTCTGCATTTGCTTTAAATACATCCATTGAAAGTGACAGGCGGAAAGCCGGCTGAGCCGACATCAAGGAGGAAGCAAAGGAAGGAGGGGGGTTAAAATTTTGCTCAGCCTCCCTTTTCTGCCTGTCCCCAGTCCCCTTCTTGAAAAGGCAGCCTGATGTCAGTCTGGAGGAGAAAGATGAGGAGGAATGGGGATGCAGGGAATGAGGACACAGGAACTGGGGATGCAGGGGCTGGGGATGAGGATACAGGGAAAAGGGATACAGGGACTGGGGATACAGGGGATGGGGATGCAGGGGATGTGGACCATCTTGCATTTCTCTAGTGTGAGACTGAACTGCCTGGGGGGAAGGAATGGGGGTAGGCAGCAGGTGTTGGGGACAAGAGAGAAAAAAGGTATTAAACTGTTCAATCTGAAGTTACTGACAAACCATCAGGCTTACAGCCTGCACGCAGAACAAAGGTTTGCATTTGCAAATCAATAAAAATAAATGTGGAGTGAAGATGCAGGAATATTTTAACATAAATCTACATAAACCTTCACTTTGGAAATGCCTGAGAAGGTGTTGCCGAGCAGGCCATGGGGCCGAGGTGGGCGATCCCCCTGCAGGCCCCCAGCTCCCAGACCCCATCTCTGAGCCCAACGCTGCTGCATCCACGCAGGAGACATCACGGAGAGGGGTGTTCTTGGCCATCGCCATCTGAATCCTGTCATTTCTCCACAAGGCAAAATGCAATGCCATAAATGGGGAAATGGCCCAGGGAAAACACTCTGCCCCCTTCCAGCGTTCCCAAACTGGGTATCTTCTTGCCAGGCTCAATACCTTCACTACCAGTAACAGCGCTCGCTGAGCCCCAGTGAGTGATGCTGGTCTAGAATCAGGGTTTCTCTTCACTGGGAAATTCCAACATTTCACATTTGCTTTGGTTTGGGTTAGTTTTCACTCCCACATTGGACAAGAAGAAACTTGAATTAGTGTGGAAATAAAAGCTCATCAAAAATTTCTGTTCCTCCCCTTGGAAAGGATGAGGCACGAACAGAGAAAGTCAGGAAAACTGAAGTGGTGCCTTCGATGTCCACTCCAAATAGCTCTGAAAAACTCCTGTTAAAACACCAGCTATCGGTGAAAAGCCAGAAAACATTCCTGTTTGGGCACAGTGCTTTCCACTAAATGCCAACTCCATTGACAACATCATCTGACACCAGCCTGTCATCCCAATCCCTGCCAGGGCTCCCCTGCATTTGGGGACGAGGTAACTCTCGTTCCTCTGCTGCACCTCCTGCACTCCCAGATAATTAATTGCCTCTTCTCTCCCTGTTCTTCCCCCTTAATTGGGACAAAGACATCTGGCAGAGATTTGTTCCTGCATGGCCCTGGTCTTTAAATTTATGCTTATTAGGGGATTTAATAGCACAACTCCCCGGAGACAGGCATCCTCCAAGGAGCTGAGATGTCCCTCAAGGCAGGATCTTCGCTGGGTTTCTCCGGACACCCCGCTTCTTGCAGCCCTGCTGGGAAGGTGTGGGGAGACTCGGGCCATGCTGTCTGGCTGGGAGGTTTGCAGGGGGTGGCTGGGGCAGAGCTTGCCCCTTCCTGCACCCCACGGCACTGGGACACCCACTCTCAATTCCGCCCTGGCAAGGGAGAGAGATTCCCTGGGAAAAGCACTGAGTGGGAGCACTGAACATTTTAATCAGGCTGCTAGCTTGCTGGTCCTCTGCTTTTTTTTTTTAATTATTTTTTTTTTAGCTAGAAATGACCCAAAAGGGAATTGAAACATTTTGTTTCATTTTGAGCAAAGCATTTTGTTTGATCTGAAAAGAACTTGGGGTTGGAGTGGGGGGAGAATGGGTCATTTCAGCAGCCAGGAAACAGTTCATTTCAGCTCAAATAAAACTTAATTCTGTTATTGTTGTTGCAATGTTGGCTGTCCGGGGGCCTGGGGAGGCAGCAGGAGGGCTGGCGAGGTGGGGGATGCCCAGCTCAAGCTGCCCAGGAGGAGAGGAGAACCCAAACGCTGTGACTGGATTACTCTGCCTCAAGGCTACTGCTCAGCTCTTCATCCAGCTGACATCTATGCTCAGTTTTGGGGGTCTCCCAGGCGCGGTGGGACATGTCCTTGGGTGAAAGGGGGACTCAGACAGGATCCTCTAGTGCTGAGTTTAGCATCTTTACCACCAACGATGCTGTGTGTGTCCCTGGGGCTCTTCTGCCAGGGCCAAAGCTCTGTTTGCCACACTCACAGATAGTTTTCAGGACAGCCAAAGCCACAGTTCCCAGCGAGTTCAGCAGCTCTGCTGCTTCCAGGAGGTCCCCCACACTGCAAATCCTCTGTGCTGACTTCACTGTGTCCTCATCCAGAACGGTGGCATCGGAGCTGTGTGGGTGCAGCCATCCCTCCTCTGGACGAGCGCGGCTCCAGGCCAGGGCTCTGTGACTAATTGGTAGCAAAGTACTTATCAGGCAAACTTTAGCCTCTCTTCCGGTTCATGAATTGTTCATGAGCTATTTATGAATTTTTGACTTTAATTGTTATCCTAAATTATTCATCAAATCATTTCAATAAGCAGTTCTTGGGCCAGATTACATTTTAAATGAGCTGTTTCCGTGCGGGCTCTTGCCAGAGAACTCACTGTTGAGCAGCCACGGAAAGCAAAGGCAAAAGGGACGCAAAACGCTGGGACGTAAACTGCAGGAAACGCGAAAGGAGACTTCTGCCGTGAGCTTTTCACCCTGTGCTGCTCAGTTTAAGCAAAGCTCTGGCTGCAAGCGGCGTGTGGTTTGACCTCTCAGAGCTGCTCATGCCAGAGCATTGCTGCAGCAGCTGCTGGATGGGAGCGTTTCCCTCCCCAGGTCACCGGGAGAGTCAGCAAACCGAGGATGAACCCCAGCGCCACGGGTTCCCAGCAAAGGCTCTCTCTGCACCTCCCACCAAGAGCTGGTGTTCCCAGAAAGGAAACGTTCTCCCTCCCAAAGCTCCTCCTGGACAGATGCATCCCACAAAGTCCTCCAGGCTGCCTCTGGTTCCACATCACCCCAGCACCCGCTCTGCCAGGGCCATGAGCTGGAGATGAAGGCACCCAGCCATGGCCCAAACCACTTCTGAGCAAAGCATCCAGGAAAGCGTTTACACACAGAGCAATGAGAGAGCGGAGCGGAGCTTCTCCCAGCCCACATCTACGGCCACATCCCTGTCATGGGATGTGCGCCTGGCTGGAGGGAGCAGCATTCCCACACACCAAGTTGTTCATGGCAAGTGGTTTAATTGTTTGCCACTGCATATGGCATCCAGTGCCCACTGTCACCTTCCCCTGCCGTGACTGCCCCAAAACCACCAGCAGCTTTCGCAGAGACCACGCTGAGGCTGAGCCCGTGCTCCCTGAGGGGCTGGAGGTGTCAGAGGTTGAGAGGGGCTGAGGCTGGGTTTTCTCTGCATTGCTCAATCAGACAGCACCAAACAATCAGCTGATGTTTGTTTTCCCTGCTCACTTGGCCGGCCATGAGCCTCACGTCCTGTCCCAGGGCTGCTGCCCGGTGCTGTGCAATGACAAAAGAAAAGTCACATTGCTGTCTCTCAAGTTATTATCCTTCTTTCTGACCAACCTCAGAGAGCCTTTAGGGCAGGGCTGTGCTTGGCTGCAGCAGGAAGGCACAGGAATTGTGGGGTCAGCCTCTACAGCCCCAGTCAGACCACCTCGTTCTGCTGACATCCCAGTTTATCCCAGATCAATTGACTCAGGCAAGCTTTAAGGGCTCATTTTTCACATTCAAGGATCACAGCTACCTCTTCTGGTTTAAAAAACAGGAAAAAAACTTTCCTGGTTTAGAAATTTCAGCTCCATGAGGCAGAGGCTGTACCAGACTTCCAGTGAGAGCATCCCTGTGCCCTCCCAAGGCTGTACAGGTGGCTCATCCACAGCCCAGGCACATCCCAAACCCACCCAAGCACCTGGACACAGGCACATGCCCAAGCGTGGCGTTACCAAAGACAAGGTGGGAATCAGGGAGGAGGCCAAGAACTGACCCTGTCTGCTCCTGAGATAATATATCTCCAAAAGCCAGCTCAGGTTTCCTGGCTTCAGCACAGCTACTGAAAATTTATGGTTTGAGAAAGTTCTTGGAGCCCAAATCCCTTGACCTGTCACCTTTTCAACCTTATGTTTATCGAGACACAAGTTCCTCTTCCTCCCACCCTTTGTTTTCAGCTCTTGGAGCTCAAGAGGCTCAGTCCTGACGCTGCCCAAGCCAGAGCTTACAGACAAAACATGTGAATGTGTGAGAAATCCTCTCAGTCCCTTCCTTGCCTCCACTCCTCCCTTCTTGTCCCTGTTCTCCTTTTACTGGGGTGGAGAGCAGCACTGACATTCCGCTCTTTGCGAGCTCCACATGTTCTCTCCCACTTTCCTGCTCTCGGCTCAGCTTCGCTCTCTTCATCTCGGCAAAACGGGCATCAAACACTGCAAGTTGCCACGGCGACCGGAATATCACGGTGACACTGGGGATGGGTGCTGGACCGGTGTCCTGTGGTGCTGGCCTCAAAAGTGCATCACCGATCAGTCCCCAGGGCCTCCCCAGGCTGGCAGCTTTTACACCAAGGCAGGGCATGGCCAGGGACAGAGTCTCCAGCAGGGCAGCCCCCACGGTCCTCGCTGGAGGAGAGGAGTTTCTGTTGCGTTTGGTCTCATTGACACTGGGGGAAAAAAAAGCATACATGAATTTGTTGCCAAAGAGCTTCCCTGCCTTGCAGATTTTTGGTCACCTGTGGAGTTAAAGTCAATTTAGTGGTGTCAGCAGGGGACCTTCCAGGCTTGTATTGGCAGGAAACAGAGGAGGGCAGAGAGGTCCCTGCTGGGAAAGGAGGTGGTTTCTGGGCTTGGAGGGGGATTGCAGGGAAAGTCCAGTCCCAGCGCGAGGGGACGGCAGAAGCCCAGGTGAGGGGGTGGAAGACACTCGAGTGCCAAGGATTCATGAAGAGAGCTTATAAAATTGCTGGAAGTAATGAAAGAAGAGAAGAATGACCAGGAGAACAGAGCAGTTTATTCCAGGAGGAGCGAGATGGCTGCGGAGGAAAGAGAGGAGGAAATATGAGTTAGTTCAATAAAAACCATGGACAATTGAGACGAGGTGGATAAGAAACAATTATTCCCATTTCCTCAGAACACAAACCCCCCAGGACATCCAATAAAGTTACGCAGCAGCAGATTTAAAACAAATCAAAGGAAGTCTTTTATCGTACGGAGCCCAGATGCGCTGCTGAGCACTCTGCCGCAGGATGCTGCCGAGGACAAAGCCACCACCGGGGCTGCCAGAGGCGTGTGAAGGGTTCTCACAGAAAAGGACCCAGATAAAACCTCTGACTTAGGAATTCCAAGATCTGGCGAGAAGCTGGAGGGTGTACAGGGGAGATGGACATCTGTGCACGCCCAGGCTCCGGTGCTGCTCCCTTGGCTGCTGCTGGAGAGGAGGCTTTGCTGGTCCAAGGGACATGGTGGGACCTTTGGATTCTCCATCACAAAGACATGCGGAGAAGACCCAGTAAAGCTGCTGCCCTGGTGCTGCTCAACACTATCAGCATCCTCCGAGCAGATGAAACGGTGCTGCGTCAGCTCAGCTTCCCTCCTGCATCTTCCATCACGCTGGGCTTCCTACAGCACAGCAAGAACCAGCAAATCACCAAACAAATGAGAACAAATAGCCAAACCAACCCCCAAAATGCTGGCAGCTTTGTCAAACCAAGGGAAAGGCAAAGAATGCACGAGGCAGCCCGGTTCAACTTGTGCTCAATTGGGACTAAGTGCAGGCATCCTGGGACATCTCCCAGACACTCGGCTGGGGACGACGGGGCAAAAAGAGGCAGCTGGGCAGAAATTTCTCCCTTCACAGAGAAGAAGGCAACTAGCCCCAGGAGTGGGGTCTGTGAAGGGGAAGACACATCTGCCTTGGATATGCATTCTCCAGCTGGTCTCACAACAGCCTTTTGCAGAGGACACACCAGGCAGCTCTCACCAGTCATTAAGATCTGATAAAATTCCACTCCAGTTAATTCTGCCAGCAGAAAGCTCCAGATTGATGCACAAAGGCTGTCCCTCCTGACTCGGCTCTGCCTGCTCATTTATTTATTTTGCTCCTAGTATGCACTGTGGCTGTGCAACAATGAGAACTGGGAGCTGGAAGTGGAGGAGAAGCTTGGCAGAGGGGAGGATGAGGCTCAGGAGATAGGGGAGTATCATCTGCTGTGGCACGGGACACCAACCACCCTTCTTGACAGGGTTCAGTCCTCCCTCTGGGGACCAGGCGATGACCAGTTTGTTTCTCTTGTGGTCTCAATGGCATTTAACTTGGGAGAACATGGGCACCTTCACCATGCCCACCACTAACTGCCTCAGCTCGTTTCCCACCCCAGCCTGGCCCCACCTGTGGTCTCACTCTAGTGCTCCCTGCACCCCACATCACCTCAGCCCTGCTTTCCAGACGGATGCACACAGCCAGCCACACTCATCTCCCTTCGCACACCATTTAATAGCTACTTTGCCGGTGTTTCCTGAGTTTTATATAGTTTTTACAGTCTGTTTTTATGATGCTTGAGTAATTGCTGTTTGTTTATCATGGATTGGATGTCAACAGCTGGGTCAAACCCTCATGCTTCAGGTTGAAGAGAGCCATTTGATATATTCAATTACATTTTCTTCTGCTGCTGCTGTTTATGATATCTTTAGGAGTGCAGCTGGAAGACCTGCTGAAGAGCTCAGCCTGTGCCACCAAAAGCAGCAGCCTCAGTCCTGCAGCCCTGTCCTTCTGCACAGTCCCGTCCATCCCAGCCCGGAGACTCCTGGATCCCCTGCAATATTCCCACCTGGGAGGGCTTCAAGCAAACCCTGCTGGTGATAGGAAAAACAAAGAGTGCTTTAGCACAGATTGGATTCAGAGATGAAAAAAGCCCTTTCACCACAGCTCTCCCCAGGCAGAGCTCACCTGACACCATCCCGGGCATCACCGGCTGCACTGCGGGAGCCAACAATAACTCCATCACACAAACCTCAGCAGCCACATTCGCACATTAGCCGGCCGCACTCTCCTTCCAACTGCTAAAGCAGCATCCAAGCAGAGCACTTCTTGGGAAGTGGCGAGATGAAAGATGTGTCCATCAGGGGCCAGGTTTAGAGAAAAAAAGAGAATGAAAACTCATTCTCCAGCCATTCAGCTGAGGGAGCAGCTGTCCCTCTGCTCCAGGGAAGCCAGGCAGAAGCATCCATTCTCTGGCACATCCCGCCTGCTCCAGTCACTCATTTCAGCATTACCCACTGACAAGGACAGCATAGCACCAGTGAAACAGATTGCTGTCACCATTTCAGAGCTGAGAAAGAGGGAAAGCCATGTGGGGAATGGATTGGAATAGAAAGAGACATTAAAAATTCTACATGCAGCCCAAAAAAATCCTCCCCTCAGCCAGGGCCCTGCAGATGGGCTGGGGATGCTGGCGTGCGGAGGGGCAGGACAGGGAGCAGATGGGTGCTGAGCAGAGGCTCTGGCAGAGGTGACAGGCAGAGGGGTGCCCTGACAGAGCCACCCAGCAGGGACCCAGCACCAGCCTGGGCAAACAAGAGCCAAAGCTTTTACAGCTCAGCTTTGTGCCACTTTGGGAGCTCACAGAACTCACCTAGCACTCAGCTTCAGGCATCAAATCCCACTGGGGTGGCAGGCAGAACAAGGGCAGGAGCTGCCTCTCACCCAGACCAAGGGGAGCACAGGGAAAACCCACTACCACAACACCCCCTGCACTGCTTACCTGCCCACCTTACAGCCCCCCTGCTCATTGAGGTTTTTATTGCCTCCCTCGTGGAGAGCCCAGCTGCCACCAGAACCATCTTCCTACCAGCTGTGAACTTAATTAGGTCAATTAATTAAGATCATTATGCCACCTCCTCATCAGGCCTGACTGCAAAATGCCAGGGGTGAACTTGGGGCAGAGATCCTGCCCTTCTGCTTGTGTGGGTGCTGTGAAACAGCATTCTCTTCACATGATGGGCAGGAAGATGGGGAGGCAGAGGTCATTGGGTATCGAAACTCTGGGCAAAGCCCTGGATAAGGCCCAGGGCACCTGCCTGCAGGCAGCGATGAGCTGAGGCTGCCCAGGCTGCTGTGTCTGGGACAGGCTCCTCCTGGGGCCGTGCTCTGGGGCACATGCCGGCTCTGCTCAGCCCAGGCAGTTCAGCCATGTGCTCCTTTTATCTATTTATCCCATGGAAATAAAGACCAGCACTCCCACACCTTGTCTGTACACGACAGCAGAGATTTTGTTTACTGCTCTGATTACTTTACTCTTCTAGTCCCTCTAAATCTGGGCCATTTATTTGAAATTAAACCAGTGATTTAACAAGGGGGATAAAAAAAAAATATCCACCCTCACAGTATTGCATTTCAAAACATTTTGGTTTTTTGAACATTTCTGTCACTTCCAGCAGGGTAAGAAATGCTGGAATTTAACTCACACTTACAAATGGGTTTATTTCTCCCCTCACTTTGCAGCTGTATTTCTTAGCAAATTTGGTATCAGGGAAGTAAAACCTGTCAAGCTTTAATGGTTTCCAATCCCAAAACTCCTCCGGGGTTGCCTGCAGGATGGGATGGGCACCCACCACCTCCACCAGGGGAGAACAACCCCGCTGGCATCCTGGGCAGCATCTCTGCCTGCCGGCACGGCTCAACCCCCTTGGGAAGAGGGTTCTGGGATGACCAACTCCCTCCAGCCTGCAGCCCCTGCAGCGAGGGTTTATCTCCTCTGGTACCTTCCAACTGAGGTGGCTTAATGCAAAGCGGCATCCAGATCTGGGATTAGGAGAGGGACAGAAAGGTCAGCCTGGATCAATGGCGATTAGCTGAAAAGGACCTAAAGAGCCGATTGTTTGCTCTGCAATAACGATCCCTCTGCCGAGCCAAGATTCCCTCCGACCACTTGAGAAATGAAAGGACATGCACACTGAGCTGGAGATTAGAGCCCTGCATCCCACACCTGCACGAGGCAGCGATGCAGTGCCAGGGCCAGGGCAGCTCTGCTGCCAGTAGGAAGAGGGAGAGAAGGAGGATGGGCTGCAGGGATGGAAAAGGAGAGCAAAGGCTAACAAAAATGTGCTGACAGAGAGAAAGCAGGGATGGCAGCAGGGGTGCTGACATTTCCTCTGGAAGAAAATGGAAAAGCATCACGGAGAAGTTTTAATGCATGATGTCTGAGGAGCATCTCAAATCCCCTCTTGGCTGAGCCTGGCTGCACTGCTGGACCTGCTGGAGCACACGGGGACACGAGAAGGATGGGGGCATCAGGAGGGGTGCCACAAGGCTGAACCCGCAGGGCTTGCTCCTGCTTTATGCCTTGCAGCACTATGGGGGCTGCTAGGGCTGCATGGCCATGTTTGGTTTGCTTCTCCTGGGAACAGTTTCCAGCCAACAACTTTTTTTCCTGGAGTGCATCATCCTGAGATCAAAAATCTGTCCTGAGCACAGGACTTCTTTCAAATACATCATTTTGATTTCAGCTCATCGCCTGAGCTTCATTTGCTTGCATCTTCCCACCTCTCTTTCCAGATTTCCCGTAAAAGCTTCATTTAGATTGAAAATGATATTTTCAGCGTGTTAATTAAGTACTAATTGCTGATTAGAAACATATTTACCGAGGTCTAACAACTATGTAACAAGTGATGTCTTACTACACCCTCGTTCCCCGGGATTTAGACCTGTGGAAAGATTGTTCTAATAAGCAATTGGCATTTGGGTAATGTGCAGTTTGCGAGGCACGGAGCCACTCTCCCAAATGGGAGAAGACAGCTCTTTATGTTAATGAGATGCCAGCTGATTATTAGAAACACATTGATACAGGTTTGGGCTGTGGTGTAACTGATACAGATCTACTGTGTTCAGTAGCTGTGAAACCTCAATCAATATGTTTCTCATAATCAGCCTGCATCTCGTGCACATAAATAATATCCTTGACGCGGCGAGGAGTTCCAGTTCCCAGAAGTTAATAAGAAATCCCCACTTCCCACCCCTCGCTCCCCTCCTCGCCGCAGATGTAACACCACGATGGGGCTCTGCTCTCGCCCCGCTGCCCACGCCTGGGCTCCAGGACCCCAGCGAGACCTGTGCCCACCTCCATCCAGGGGCCTCCAGAGGAGACACCCCAGGTTTACTGGGTTCAGTATTCAGTGAATCCCCTCCCATGTTGTTTATAAGTCTGAGAGCCAAAGGGCTCTGGGACAATCTGGCCCAAGGCTGTCCATCCCTCCTGACTTATAGTGATGCCTATAAAAGGTTTTCCCTGGTGCCGAAGGCAGGGAAGTGCCCAACACCTCAGTGGTGGAGAAATGGAGAGTTGATGGCAGCGAGGAGGGTCCCCACAGGGTTGGGGGGCAGCAGGGCTGGGACATGGCTGAGCCTTATAGCAGCCTCACCCTAGGATGCAAGTTCCCTCCTCTCCTGGACAGGACTCTGCCCCGGGGCTGCCCTTACCCGATCCCACCATGCTCCTGCATCACCACCCTTGCTTTACCAGCCTCTCTGCTTGACTCTGTGCTGCATCCTTCACTCATATTCCCACTGCGACCTTGTCCAGGCTCAGCCTCTGCTCAGCTGTTCCATTCCGCTTTCCTCCACCAGATAAATACACTTTCAGTGTCCCCTGTAATCTCCCTAAACCCACGCTGATGCTCAAATACCTGCTTACACAACAAAGCCATCCTTGTCAGCCATTTTTGTAGCTCTTTTCTGGACCTTTTCCATTTCTCAGTGGTTTTAAAACCACAGGCAGCAGAGCTGGAGGCAGCTCGCAGGATTGGGCTCACAACGATGCTGCAGCGTGGCCCCAGCAACCTCCCAGGGATCTCCCCAGCGGATCCCTCCCCTGCCTCATCCCCCTGCTCTCCATCACCCGGATTCTTCCTACCTGAGAGGTTCAACATGCAGTGGGGCAGTGGGTAGCAGATATAGGTTTCCAAAAGGCCCCCACCTCCTGCCGAGCCCTGGCACAGCAGCCGAGTCCAGGGGCTCCCAGCACCGTGACTGCATCCTGCCCTGCCGGCCAGGCACCCAGGTGACATCTGCACGGGCACCTCTGCAACCGAGAGCCTAATCTCATTACAGAATGAAATCAGGTTAGTTTGGCAAGATCCATTTCCATAAAGCCATGCTGACTGACACTAATTCCTCCTTAATTAAATCCCATATCATTTTTTTTCCCTCCTCTGTCACAGCCAGGTCACCCCTTTTGCTCTTTACACAGACAGGGGATGCCTTCACTTTCCCTCACCAATTCTCTGAACTTCAAAGTCTCCCATCCATCTCCAATGCTCTCCATTCCCTATCTTTCCTGCTGGCTGTTTCCTCTTCTTGGAGTTTTATGCTCAGTTACAACCTTCATTAATATATACATATATAAAACATAGACATTTGACCAAAATTATTGAGTTAAGAAATCACAGCTTTTTGGTCAATCCATAACATTTGATTAAAGAATTTACTCTTTTCATTTCCGCTTTTTTTTTCCTCCACAGTGATTCCCGGCAGCCTTGGGGACATCAGCCTTTCCAAAGCCCAAGTCTTCCTCTTCGTTAGCAATACACTTTGTTTAGCCTCATTGCATGCCGTTTAGTCACAGCAGCTCAATCTTTAGGCAACACTTACTTCTCTGCCAGGATTTCATTCTCATTAAAACAAAAGTTGAGATGAGACTAACTCTTCCCTGGGTGATGTTCCCTCTGCTCACCACGACAGGGATGTGTGCAGCAGCAGGAGGGCTTGCAGGGACAAGGACAAGGGACAAGGGACAAGGGAGAGGACACCTGGGTGTATCTGCAAGGCCAAGCCCTGAGCAGGCTTCTCCAGCTGTCAGGGATGCTCGTCATCTCGGTGCAATCAGCTAATGAGGGAGAGCAGGGAGCACCAGGCTCTGCACTGGTGGATCCTTCTCCTTGTTCCCGGCTGCCCCCATGGTGCCCGACAAGGGACGATGCCGGAGGGGATGGCACCCGTGATGGACAGGCAGGAGGGCAGCGGATGAGGGTGAAGTCACATTGAAAGAGGAGACAAAAAAGGACTTTTGGGGGGAATAAAAGAAATGCAAAAGTATGAGAGCAAAGCAGCGGGGATGACGCATGGTGCTCAGCCTGCACCTCGTGAATGCCACAGAGGGGCAGGCAGGGAATTGGTTTATTATTGTTTTTTCTTTCAGCTTTCTTCCTTCCTTTAATCTTTGATCGGGAAACAAGCTGATTTTAATTAAAAACCTCTCCAATTAATGCTGCCACGGAGGTTTCATTTCCTGGGCTTCATCAGTTTGCAAGCCCCGGTTCTGGAGGTTTTGTGTCCCCTCTTGTTAAATAAATAACAACAACCAGACTGGATGGTGAAGAGGAGCAGGGTGAGCATCTGAGGGGCAGCGCGTGGGATCGGCCGTGCTGGGGAGAGCCTCGGCCCTGCACCAGGAATGGGTGCTGCACGGGGGTAGGTACCGGGGGGGCTGCAGAGGCAATCGCCCTCCGGTCGCCCTGAAGGCACAGCCACGCTTGGCATGATGTGATTTTGGGTTGCTCAGTCTGGAGAAGAGGAGGCTGAGGGGAGACCTCATCACGCTCTACAGCTACCTAAAAGGCGGTTGTGTTGATGTGAGTGCTGGTCTCTTCTCCCAAGTAACAAGGGATGGGACAAGAGGAAGTGGCCTCAGGTTGCACCAGGGGAGGTTTTGATTAGGTATTGGGAAACATTTCTTCATTGAAAGCGTGGTGAAGCCCTGGCAGAGGCTGCCCAGGGCAGCAGCACGGGTGAGGATGCTCTGAAGCTGAGCTACGCAACCATCAGCAGAGCGGCTGGTGAGGACCTGGAGCTGCTGAGGAGCCAGGAGGGGCACAGGACCCCCAGACACCCACCCCCTCCACCAGCACCGCTGCCTCGCACACACCAAGAGGTGCACTCCCTATCTCTCTCACACATACACACATATAAAAGCCCCAGGAAAAAAAAAAACATATAAAGGAAAAAATAAACGGTGAAAAGCCTTTATTATCCTCAATCCCATCTATTGTTAATGTGATCGTGAGCAGGCAGTGTTTGGAGAATACATCTGTGATAAATATTTATACCCTGTGTTTTTGGGCTGTTATCTGCAAAGTGTAGCTGTTTGATCTGGTGTAGTGCTTTTTTTAGGTCATTTACATTACCTTTCGTAGGAGCCCTTGTCCGATAGCAGCTATCACATAATTATGTTTCTTTTGCTTATCCCTAATCCTGTCAAACCACCTACTTATCTCTAATTTCCTGTCCATTACCCTTATTGTTTGAGCTTAGATCTCTAATGCAGGACAGAGACGGCTTCACAGGCTCTGTGGGGTGCAAGGGCATCTCAATATTGCCAGCTGCACTGGTGCAGAAATTGGCCATGCTGTGCGGCACCTGGGACTGCCCCGGGGCAAACGGGACCCCCAAACCTGAGTGTGGGGGCTGGTGGGGACCATCAGCACGTGGCTGACCCTGTCAGTGAGGTCCAGTGGGGTCCAGCGCTGCCCTAGACATCCACGCACCTCGAGGGCTGCAGGGAGATGGTACGTGTGCTCCAGAGGCTCCAGTGCCAGGCGAGGAACAGAATGATGGGCTTGCCACCCAACAGGGAGCACAGATCCCAGGGATGTGCTCACAGCCAGGATGCCCAGCACGGCTGCATCAGGAATGACGTCCTTGTCGGCGAGTGCTTGCACTCGTCTGGAAGCCATCGAGCCACAGGGACTGATCATGTCCCAGTGTCTCCAAGGCAACCTTGCGTTCTGATGAGAGAAGCAGGAGTCAGGGCGCTGGGAGGGTGTCCCCTTGCACAGCTCAGCCAGCCCTGGGTCCCTGCTCGCCCCTTGGTGTGCTGGCCACTCACACTGGCTGCTCTTCAGCAGCGCCTTGGGATACATCCTGAGGTGGTTCTGATAAATATTAAATGCTGCGCCTCCTGCGGCGTCGATTGTGTGCCCTTCATCCCCTGCAAAGGGACACTGCTTGGAAGCGCACTGCCCATATTTATTGCTCCAGGAAGAGCTCCTCAGACAGCCCAGCATTCCTATCGGTCTGCGTCAGCCCCAGCGGGATGACCAGCAGTGTTCCTCGCTGACATTGGGATGCTGTCCTTTTTAAGTGCAACGGGGAAGAAGTGGTCAGAATGATAAAGTTCAGCCTCCAAAATCCAGATTTCCAAGTCATTGCGTCTATGTGCAGAGCATCGCAAGGTGAGACAGTGTCAGACAAACTTCATGGCTCTCTTGCATGTGACCTGGAGGGAGCTCTGCTCCATCAGCTCCGTATTGCTGGGAGCAGGGAGCTCACCGCTCCGGCAGTGACTGCTGCTGCCACGTCGTTAGTATTTGGAGCACATCATCCTCCCATTAGTGCTGGCACACAGGACGGAGTCATTTGTCTCTCCCATCCTCTTCTGCTGTTTGTCATCCTTTCCCTCTGCTCCATGAACTTCCATGATGCCTGGTCCCACCTGCCATGGCTCTGTCCTGCCGTCACTGGTGGGAGATGTCTCTGCAGCAGCTGCCACCTGCTCCCTGCCACCGGTGGCTGCAGAGGTTGAAAGGAGGAGCTGTTCAGGAGGGAGCAAGGCAAAGCTACACAGCACAGGGCCCTCAGTGGCTCGTGCAGACTGTTTAGGTGTGAAGCTGTCCTCACCTTCAGGTGGTTGCAAACTGCAAGTGCATGTCCCTCTGCACAGCGTGTTTGTCTGCTCCGTCCCCTGAGCATCCACTAACGGCAATGCCACTGTGGGACAGAGTGACACATCGTCTGAGAGACACCTTGTTCCCCTGGGACAGCACACACAGGGCTGACTGGCTGGGCAGGAGCACGGCAGAGGCTGGATTGAAACATTCAGTTGCTGTTTCTATCCTATCAAGGGGTCCCAGAAACCCAAATCTGAATGCTGGAAGTGCAGAGCAGTCTGAAATTTAAAGCATTTCAGTCCCTGAGGCTCAAGGTCGCCTCTGGCCCTGAAGGAGGAGGGCTTCTCAATGGTGGGAGAGGAGAGGATGCTCTTCAGGAGGGGCTGGGGGTCAGGAGAGCAGGAGATGAGAGCAAGGTGGGCAATATCTCCCCAGGGCTGGCCCCAGCTCTGGGTGCCTCTGCTGCCAGGTGTCCTACGTGCTGCAGCCCCAGTGGTGCTGGCTTCAGCACCTCGGAAAAGTCTCCTTGGCCTGTGTCCCCGTAAGCTGTGATACCCCTCTAACTTCTGACGGGGCATCTTAATAACATGTGGTTCCTTTCTTAAACATAACCTATTTACAGCAATTTTCTGGCAGGGGAGCCCCAGCTTGGCACCCACCACAAGAGGAGGCTGAGAATCATGCCCTCGAGCACGGCTGGGCAGTGGCGAGGAGCCAGCGCTACCTACAGTGGGTTTTATAGTGGAGTTTTATTCCTAATAAAGAGCATGCCGTTGGGGAATCTCTGTCTGCCACGGATGCCTCTGCCTGACTGCAAATAAACCTCTCCGGCGTCAAACAGCGTGCATCACCTCCACCGGAGGAACCGTAGGTGGCATGCAAGGCCGGGCTACAGGACGCTCTCCCCAGCTTTCCTGTCAGACCCCGTCTGCATTTCAATTCTGGTTTGGCTCTGAGCATCAGCAGCGCTGGGGTTTGGAGGAGAGCGCTGGTGCCTGCTCATTGCCTCTCCCCCTGCCAGCCCAAGGGCGGGCACCCTGCCCCATCACAAAAAAAGGTTCCCAGTGGTTTGGGATTGGGTTTTCCCTCCCGGCACAGGTGTTCTATGTTTTGCATCTCCTCTTCAGCTCTCTCAATCCTGCTGTATCTCTGCAGACCAGAGATGGAAACCATAGTTCAGGCAGGGGCAGGGGCCTGATCCTGCATGAGCAGCTCTGCTCTCCATCACTGACACTTCCCTGGTTGCCACCATAAGGATCTTTTGGGGGCTGTGGGGTAGCCGGTGCTGGTGGGGCAGAGCTGTTCACAGGCCAGTGAGAAGCACCGAACCAGCAGATACTAACTATGAAAGGAGGCACAGCAACACCAGCCGTGTGCCCCTCAGGACCAGGTGGTTTCATTCTGTTCCAAAATGCAGAGTGGTGCAGGATGGATTTTACCCAGAGACAAAGCTTTGCCCGACTCCATCCCCTGTGACGAGTGGGACCGGTGGCCTTGGAGGGCAGGGAGGGATCTCGGCACTGAGCATCGGCCACTGCTCAGATCGGCCTCAGAAGCTCTCAGGCGCTGCCTGCTCTGAGCCCAGCTGTGTTTTTCAGGGCTTTCAAGTCTGACTCACGCTGGCTCCCCTTGATGCTGGGCTTCTGACGCACGCAGGGTTTGTGGAGAGTGGTGGCTCAGTCAGTAACAGAACTGGCCGGCCACAAACGGGGAAACGATACTGCACGTAGTTACCAGCCCGAGCCCTCGGCATCTGAAGTGAGAGCTTCGCCTGCAGGACTTTGATTACTGAAGTGACATTGAGAGACAGCAGAGACCCACGTCTTCCAGCCCAGACTTCCCTCCTGAAGGAGGAGCTCAGACATGAGCGGCTGCGCTTATCTTTTTGTTACACATAATGTGTATAGGAGCTGGGTACGTGTCCCAAACATGAATGTTCTCAAAGAGAAAGGTGTGACTTTGCCCTCTGTGTTGGCAGCTGGGTGCTGGCAGCCCTGCTGGGCTCACTGCTCTCACTGGGGCCAAGCAAGGGGCTGAGCAGGCAGGACTGCACCGGCTGTGCCGAGCGGCTATTTTAGGATCACTTAAAAAAGGAAAAAAAAAACCCCAAAAACCAGCTCAACTCTATAGTGAAATCCTGAATGAAAGCAATCCAAGGAGAGATGCAGCAAAGCCGTGGCTTTTTTTAATCCTTCCTTGTTTTCCTTTCCCTCCTCCCAGCACTGGCAGGGATGGGGCACACCTTGTTATTAAGTGGGCTGCTGTTCCCAGGCGGCTGCCCTAGCTGGAAACCTGATATCCTACAAGCCTGACACAGCAGCCAGCTCCAGAAAATGCCTGTAAGATGCCTGTAAGACACGGGTCACGGTGTAGGAACTGACACAGCAAAGCAGGGCCCTGTTCAGCCCTGTAAGCAGAAGCAAATCTAATCCAAGCGAGAGAGAGACCGCAGCAAGGGGACCTGAAAGGTGAAGAATTTCTTTTCTGTGCCCATCAGGACCACTGACTTAATATCCCCAAACTCCGCACCTGGATGGTCGCCGCCTGCCTGAAAACAGACAGCCCTGCATGCTTTTATCCCTCCAAACATCTGCTAAACAACTCCCAAAGGCTCTACCCACACGAGCAGCGAGGCTCTCCCATAAAACCTGAGGCAGAGCCTGTCTCCAGCACCTGGAGGATGGAGCTGCCTGCCAGCTCCGGGGAGGAAAACAGCAGGAGTTCAAAGGGAGCCTGAGGAGCCACAGAGCAGAGCGCAGCCCTGTCTCGCTGGACGAAACAACCTCATCGCTGCCTTCAGCATCCGCCACGGCACAGGAGTCACCCTCCACGTGACCGAGACTTGGCAAGGCTGAAACCGAGCCCTTCCCCTCGCCCTTCCTAAAATCCGACGCTTCCTGCCCAAGCTTTTTCCCAGCTATTTATAGAGCAGGGCTGACAAGGTGCCCCAGCTACGAGCTTTCCCCTGGGAAACAGCCGCCTCCGTGCGTGCTTGTCAGAGAGCATCAACAAGGCGTGTGCTGCCCTGGCTGGCCCAGCACCGCTGCCCATCCCTGCCCGTGCGTGCGAGGGGCACATTGCCAGCCCCCGACACTGCCTGCCCCGTGCTCCTCCCAGCCCTCACGCACTTCAGGACGTGGCCCAGGTCAAAACTTGCAGCAGGGGGTTGGATAAGGCAGGTCCCGCCAGGCTTTTGGGTTTAGGTGGTGAAAAGTTGCTCAGGGTGTCTGAACCTTTGGCACTTTACAAGGCTGGGGAAGGATCATTCCCATCTTGTGGCAGGGGCAGAAGTCAACCAGCACGTGAGTGCAGTCACATCCCTGCCCTCTGCTCCCAGGGAGGATGCAGCTGCTGCTCCCATTTTGGGGGTGCTGCTCCCTTCCCCTCAGTTCTCCTCCCCACAGTCATGCTTGGCCCCAGCTCTGCCTTCCCCAGCAGCCCCAGCCCCTCTGCTCTCCTCTGGCAAAGGCTTCCTGGGAGCTGGCCAAAGCGGATTTCTTACCATGAGCAGCAACTCCCCTCGACGCCCTTGCAGTGCTGCTCACCCTGAGGCAGCCCCTGCTTCCAACGGTCCCTCTCCAGATGTGAAGATGGTCCCTGTGGCAGGTCTGGGCCAGGGCACTTGTTCCACCCTGCTCAACCCAAAGGTGTTTCCACCACAGCATCTCCATGAAGCCAGGGGAGGCTCTGCCGGGAGGGATGCAGAGCCCTCGGCTCAGTCCCAGCTGTGGAGGGGAAGGGCTGCATGTGTCAGGGGCCAAATGTCTTTCTCCCCATGAGAGGAAAGCACGATGTCTGGACGAGGATGGGGATTAAGAGGGGATTCACTGCCTGTGCTGTACCTGGGCTGAGTCACAGACACCGCTCCCCAGAGCTGTCAATCTGGTACCTTTCACCAGCACTAAAATTCAATTAGTTAAAACAACAACAACAACTGTGGCTCCAGACAGCTTGTGCCTCACACATTTGATCCCTTTTATTACTCAGTGCTGCTCAAAACCCAGCCAGCAACATCCTAGCTGACTCCCACTAGTTTCCCCATTTTATTCTACCAGGATTAAGTCAACCCTACAGTCTCCAGCTGTTTTGTGGTTGGGCCTGGCTGCATCTTTATACTTGAGCTGCATTATTAGGTGGATTGTGGCCAAATTGAGAGAGCTGCTTCAGGGAGGACAGGGCCATTTAGGTCAATGATGGTCCTGCCAGCTGGAGAGACACTCGGGACTCATGATTTGCTAGCAAAGCTCTGGACTGTTGTCTTAGCCTCACTTGCTGTCCCAGAGGGGGCTTCTGTGAAAGCCCTGACTCTAGCAGGAATGTTTGATTTCTTGGCAGGGAGATGTAACAATCTGTCTTGGAGTATTGCAGGAAGATTTCATGTTTGGCGTGGTTTGTCCATAGCATCACTTCATCGTCTGATGCGTAATCCGCTCTTTGGCCTTTTCTGAGTGGAGACTCCACTGGACGCTGGCAGCCCCTGCTGCCTCTGGCAGCTGCGCAGCAGTTCGACCTGAAGATAAGAGCCATATCCCTCAGCCAGCATGAGCTCACACCTTTTGGAAACCAGGCGTTGGCGTTTCGATGTGCAGTGGTGCCACGTGCTGAGCCCAGCTCTCCTTCCCACCAGGTTGCTCGAAGGTGTGACAGTGCGTGCTACATTGCAGTGTGATGAGATGCGATGCAATGCGATGAGAAACGATGTGATGCTCACCCCTGAGGCGTGCCAACAGGTCCTGCTGGGGATGCTCGGGGAGCAAAGTCCCAGTGGAAGAGCCCACTGCCTGCCTGGAGTGTGGGTTTTACCAGAGCCAAACTGGACAACTCAGGAGGAGAGTTAACCAAACAAACCAGAGCCCCTTCGCTCCCAGGTTAAAACACTCTTTGTGTTGTTAATGAAAGCAGCGGAGGGGTCACACAAAGAAAGGGATGAAAGCTCCATCCATCAGTTCATTGGAAACAAGATTGTCTGCATGATTTATGTAACTCCCCTGAACACAGGGGGTTGGGATGGTGCTTGCTTTTCTCCGAATCCAGCAGCATCGCGAGGCAGAGCTCAAGAGAGTGAGTAGGAACCAGTCACCGTTTGCTGCTTTTACATGCTGGAGGGTGGGAGAAATCTTCCAGCCTACACATCGCCTGGGTGGCAGCAGTTGGTCTCTCCTGCACCCCAAGGACCGGCCTGTGTTGACATAACTCCTTGTGATCAGCTCCTGTCATGGCAGCTCTTGTTCTGGAGCAGGTGCAGTTAGTTTGGGAATGGCAAAATTCATGGGTGGAAGCGGATCATGCTCAACGTGGGCAGCTCGCTGCAACATGGAGTGAGAACATCCCCACTGGGAGTTAAGTGCACAGCAACTATTTATCAGCTGGAGTCATCCCGCAGGAATCTCGTGCCCTACCTAAGCCCAATTTAGCTTCCCTGTGTAGACACATCCTCCTGCCTCCTGGCCTCTTCCAGAGCTGCTGCTCGCCTGGTGATGCCGGCAGCCAGGCAGTGGGAGCGTGGGGTGAAGAGCTCTTCCCGGCAGCGAGAGGCTGGTGTGCATTTACCTTTGGAAATCTGCAAAGCTGATTCTCCCGCAGCACAATAACACCACTTCCATGTGTGACTCATATTTTTTCCCCCTGCCTTGGTCTTGTAGTTTTTCTAATTACTGCGAGCTTTGGAACTGTGAATATGTAATGTTCCAGAAATGTGTGTGTGATTCACCTAACGCGGGGAGCGGACTTCCAGCCAAAAGGGACTCAGAGATTTTTCTGGCATCAGCCTGCAACCTGGAGAACAGCCAGAAAAACTCACCAAGGTCATTTCTTTCTTTCCCCTCTTCCTTGTACTCCTTTATTCCCCTCAGCCTCTCTGCTCCTACCCTTCTTTCCTCCAAACAAGACTCAGGCAGCACCTTGTTTATTACTCAACAGATTCCCTCTGTAAAATCTCCCGAGCGATGCATTCGAGGCCACAGCAGCTGCTCCAGGACCTTAGCACATGGCCCCGCAAGAGCACCTCCCATCTGGGGGCACCAACACTGCTGCACTGGGGCTTAATCTGGGACATGCATGCATGGTCCCCTGGAGCCCCTCTGCTGTGGGGACAGGCTGAGAGCTGGGGTTGTTCAGCCTGGAGAAGAGAAGCCTGTGGGGAGACCTTAGAGCAGCTTCTAGTGCTGAAAGGGGCTCCAGGAAAGCTGGGGAGGGGCTTTTTCCAAGGGCATGGAGTGATAGGGTGAGGGGAAATGGCTTTAAATTGGAAGGAGGAGGATTTGGATTAGACATTAGGGAGAAATCCTTCATGATGAGGGTGGGGAGGCCCCAGCCCAGGTTATCCAGAGCAGCGGTGGCTGCTCCATCCCTGGAGGTGTCAAGGCCAGGTTGGTTGGGGCTTGGAGCTCCTGAGTCACTGGGAGGTGTCCCTGCCCATGGCAGGGGGTTGGAATTAGATGATCTTTAAGGCCCCGACCAATGCAAACCATTCTATGAGTCTATTATTTAGGAACTTCATTTCTGAAGGGATTTATGCACTGAGTTGCTTAGAATCTCCTGTAACAAGGAGGTGTGTGTCCCCATCCGTGTCCATCTGTCCATCGCCCAGCAGCACGGCAAACAGCGATACAGCAGAGCTGCCCCCAAAGCCCACAGCTTCCCCACCTCATCCCCACACCTGGCCCAGTGGTGGCAATGGTGGGAGACTCGAGGGAAGAATCTTGTGCAGACGCAGCCTCAGGGCTCCTGTTGAGCATGGAAATAATCTGGCATCCCACGAATTTTTATGAAAGCAGCAGTAGCAGCAGCATTTGTGGCTGTTATCAGCTGTAACAGGTTAGCGTTAGACACAACAGTGTCTGCCAAAGCAAAGGGAGGAGGGAGACCAAACCCCATCATTTCTCAATGCCTTGTTTCAGCCCAACAGGACAGCAGTGTCCATGAGAAGCAGCTGATCTCACCTGACATCCCTTCTGAGGATAGGGCAGGATGCTTGGATCTCTTGTCTGTGTTCATGCAGGTGCCCCACAGCATCCATGCAGCCAGAGGGTGCAGAGGCTGGAGCCGGCTGCTCCCTCATCCTTGCTGGCAGGGGCTCAGCAGCTGCTGGGGCACCTCTGCCAGTGTCAAACTCCCCTTTGTGTGGTGACAGCAGCCCCTTGTCCTGCAAAGACGGACCTGACAGTACAGGCAGAGAAGATGAGGAGGTCAGCCAGCAGAACCCTCACCTCAGACTTCCAGCCAGAGACAGCACAGGCACATGCTCCCCTGTACAGGAGGCTGCAGGGATGGTGGGGCACCCAGTTAGCCCAATGGCTATGGAGTATTTTTCCACTAAAGCACAGGACACTTGCCCCTGCCTGCACTGCAAGGAGCCCTTTTGGAACAGTCACCCGAGCTTGGGAGTCCCAGTACCCCCCAGCTGGTGTGACTCAGAGACACCCACCCCATGGTCTCATCCTGGCTGGGGAAGGATGGTGTTATGGGGATAGCTGGGATTGTTACGTGTGATTTTGTGTCTCCTTCTGGCTTCCTCACAAACTGGCATCTCCCCTGTAGCCAGCCCTCGCACCACTCTGTCTATCCACCATGCCTGGCAGCTCTTCTCTGTGTTGCCTCCCCCATGCCTTTCCTTCCTTCCCACCTTCCCATCCCACTCTCCCTCCCCGTGCAAACCACATGTACTCAGACTCATCCCCTCTACCGTGCTAACTCTTTCCCTGCAGCAGGACTCTCTTTAGAGGCTGTTTATCTGCAAGAGCTCCAAATACCAGAGAGCCTGGGCCCAAGGATGTCAGGGGAATGGACTTCCCCAGTGCTGTGGGAACAGCTCACACTGTCTCCAACCTGCAAAGATGCATCAGAGCAGATCCCCCCCTGCAGCAACCAGAGTCACCCTGGAGATGCTGAGGAGCAGACATGAGCAGCTTCCAGCTGTTTCCTTCATGTAGTCAATACCTAGGAGAAATGGGATTCAGCTCTTCAGTGGAGGAGGACACACACAGGTCTGAAGACAAAGCAAGTGCTTCCTTCCCTGCAGAGTCAGGAGAAAGCATTTCATTCTGGGTGGGATGATCTTGGCCTGGGAGGAGAGGAGTTAGGAGACTGAAAGCCCAGGAAAGCCTTCCAGATCCCACATGTCAGCTCTCCCTATTCCCAGCACTCTCCTGCCTTCTCCCGTGCCTTGAGATGATGCTCTCGGAGCTCTTGCAGCTTCCTCTGACCCAGCCACTTCTCCTCCTGGTGAGAGTCCGGGGTTTGTTAGACTGGTTTCACTGGCAAGGACGCTGAGAAGCAGGATGGGACACAGCAAAGGCCACAGAAGTTAGGACACCACCACGGAGTTGCACACTCGGGCGTGATGCTTTTCCATCATGTAACACTGTTCCCAGGGCTGGGCTAATGAGGGATCACGGCCCCCAGCCCTTCCCTCCCAGAGCAGCATCACCTCCTCCTGTGTCCCACAGAGCCCTGGGGACAATTTTGCAGGCAATCACTGCATCCCACGAAGTGCAGTTTGTGTTTTAGGCTGAGCAGCGTGTGTCCATGGTAAGCACACCGGGATACGTGGGACCATCTCCCCAAACAGCATTTTTCTGAATTCTTCATCTCTGAGATCACAGATGAAGGCAGAGTTTAGAGCAGTGGCCAGATCACTCTTTCACAGACCTAGAACAAATACAGTAAAAGCTTCCCCTGTGTGCACGCAGATTAAGTCGTTAATGAATATTTTTGCTAAGCATCAGAAATCTGGCCAGCTTTGGAACACAGCTCAGCCAAGACGTTGGAGATTCGGCTGAAAAGACTCAACAGCAACCAGCAACAGAGCTGGAGGCCTCTGCCTGCTGGAAGGACACACTGGTTAGTCCTGCGAAACCACTCCAGGGCCGTGGAGTCGGGATTGTGCAGGGAGGGGAAACTCGCATGGACATCCCGCTGTAGGGCAGATTCCAGCCAGGCACAGGCTCTGGCTGATTTGTACAGAGAAAGGATGGATTTAGGTCACTGTAGCCCTGGCAGGTGATGCAAAGGCTGGGCTGCGGTGAGGAGCTGTGAAGCATCCATGGTAATCTGGGTGTGTTTGTCCAGCTGCACACCCAGTTGCCAGAGCAATCCTACCGCAGCCCTGTGGCACTTCACCAGCCTGATCTTACACCTGCCTTTCCACAAGAGTTAATTAGGCCAGGGCGGCTTGAACTAATGAGGCCAGGGGCTGGCACTCGGCACTAGCCTGCGCGCAGCTGATGCTGGCCAGGTGCTCGCCGTCTGCCCTGCACCCCGAAAAGCAGCTCCAAGGAGCAGCAGGGCTCTGCGAGAATGTCAGTCAAGGGCTTTGCTGTTATTGCCTGCAAACCTGTGGATTTACATTTGATTTGCATCCAGTTTCTCAGCAAGCAGATGGCAGAGAGGACGCCTGAGCTGTTTATTGGAATGGGGAGAAGCAGGCCTGCGTTTCCAGTGTGACTGTCCACGCACCCCTATTCTAAACCAAGTTTAAGCTGCTTTGTGGAGAAGGCAGAAGGCAATTTGTGTGGTTCTGCAAACCACCAGCAACAGCAAACTACTGTTGGAAAGCATCTGAATATCCAGCAAGAGTGTATGTGTGTGTACATATGGGTGAGCCCTGTGCCTGCACACCCTGGGAGAGCCCATGGAAACTAGGAAAACTGATCTGGGTGAGCTCCTTGCTGGCTGAGGCAATGCTGAAAGGCAAGGATGGGTGGATAGAGGGCTGGGTGTCCACTGGGAAGAGTAAGGGGATCTGCAAAAAAGCAGGACAAAAAAGAAGTTAACCCCACCTTGACAGAGCAGTAACCTCTGCCTCACATTTTCCAGGCACGGTGCACAGGCAGCTTCACAGATGTTAATTAAGACTTGTGCCCTTCCCTGGGGATGCACTGAGTATTACAAATAATAGTATTACCAGGAGCGTCGGTACAGACAAATTAATTAAGGGTAATATTGCAAAGATGGAAAGCTGTTGGGTCCCAGTGACAGCCCCGGGGACGGGCAGGACAGGCGGTAGCGGCACAGCCCCGGGCTGATGGACGGATCCTGCTTGCCCACTCTATGACCCACAGCAGCCAGGCAACTGCAGTGCTTGCAAGGACTTATCCTGCCTCAGCGGAGACCAGAGCCTGACCTGCCCAAAGCCACGCAACTGGTCTCTGGAAAAGCTGAAAGTAGCCTCACCTTCTTCCATTGCGAGGCGTCTGAAGACGTTCTCTGTTGACGGTGCAGAAGGGCCCTGGCTGGCCGGTCAGTAACACCAAGTGTTTACTGGTGCCAGCCCCGAGCGCTGCGCTGGTGAGAGGGCGCAGGGGCCACTGCAGGCAGCACGTTGCTGGTCGCTGCCTGGCGCTCGGGCCACTCTGTCACTTCCCTGTGCCCCAACCAGGGACACGGGCAGAGCTGGTGGCCCTGGGGGGGTGCAGTATTTTGATACTGCACGAAGAACATGTTTGGAATCCGAAGACCCACTGACTGGTGTAAAGATGGAGCACGCATCCCACCTCTTGCCCCACTTAGGATGTCAGGTTGCTGTCAGCAAAGGCACCAATGCAGACCCCTTCCCAAGAGCTGCCGGCTGAGGCTCTGCAGTTGGAGAAGACAACACCAAAATTTGAATTGAATTCCCTGATGGTTACAAGGTTCCCTTCCTCTGGGGATTTTGGAGGAGAGGAAGAACTTACATTCCTGTGCAGGAGCTAGCACTTTTGGCTTAATAATCAGATGTGTTTGTGAGAAGAAGCAGCAAGACAGGAGGTTTCCCCTCTGCCCTGCTCTCTGTGGGAAGCAGAGAGGATCCCTGAGGCAGCAGTTGCCATCCTGCATGCCACTGCCCTGGCCAGAAGATGTCAAGACCCACCCACCCTAATAAATGCTGCACAAATGCTCCCCACTTGGTCTGGTGGCAGAGCAGACAACTTTGCCAGATGCTTCTCCCTCCTCTTTTTCGAACTGCCTAGTTTCAGCCTTCGGCAGGGGGAGGGTGTGACCACAGGGAGACCATGATTCAGCCCAGCAATGATCACATTCGTAGTTATTTTGGGAGACCTACTGTTCCTTGTGTTCCTGATGTCCAAAAAGAGCCAACAAGGACATTGCAAAAAAAAAATCTGGCCCCAAGATGTGATGCAGTTAAAGGTCGGATATGATCTGGTCTGATTTCCTGCGATTCTCTCTTCTCCGCCAGCCCGCGTGGACCCCAGGACAATGCCACCGGCCGGCCGTAGTGTGGCCAGCGTGGGGACAATGGCCCGTGCGCCCGTCCCGTGCCAGCAAAGAGCCCTATCAGATCTTGTGAGGAAAGAGGGGGATGGCTGGGCTCCTGCAGCTCCCAGATATGGCCCTGCATTGTCTGCTGCATTTATTTCCATCCAGTTTTGGCAGCCAAAGTCCTTGGGATACTTGGGTGAGGCAACTCCTGTTGTGTTAGACTCCCATTTTCCTTCCTCTTCTTCCTTTCAAACAAAGCCATTATCACTGCCCTGATCTAACTGCTGGAGAGGGCGAAGGTGGGGCTTGTGCTGCCTGTGAAAGCCTTTCACTTCTTGGCTGCTCAGTCCTCGTTCATCACCTGAGCCTGGAGTGAGGCACATGCCGAGCAGGCGGCTGCTGAGGCCACTAGGCTGCATTCTTGGAGCACTTTTGGAAAAGTCTGTGGCTTCCTCAGAAAGATCAAAAAGGAAAGAATTATTCCAGGATAGCAAAGTCCTGGTGAAGACCAGATGGACAACAATGGTGTGGTGAAGAAGAGGAACCACAGGTCTCCAGCCACCGAAGAGGGGATGGAATGGTCTGGATGGTGGCACATGGAGGATCATGCACCAAGGAAAACTAAACGGGAATGCTAGTTCACCTCTCCAGCAGGCCAGCCTCTTTGGGAAGGAGCAGCAGCACATTGCTGGAGGTACTTGGGAGCAGCCTTGGCCAAGACCCAAGGCAAGAGACTTTCCAGACTCCTAATCCAGCATCAGAAGAGCATGAGCTAAACCTCACTCACAGCAAGGATGATTTCAGGAATGTGCTCCTGTGCAGGTGACTGGTGCAGGCAGTTCCTCCACTTGGCTGTACCTCTGCCTGCTCCTGGGAGAAAAGATGCTCATTAGCTGGACCAGTCCGCAGCACAGGGTACGCACAGACGGTTGGAGAACACAGAACAACCCATTTTTCCATCTTAAACTCCTCAGATGCTTTTGCTCATCTAGAGCTGCTGTTTTGTTCATCATTTCTCATCCACTGTGTTCCCAGAGTGTGCTCAGCCCTTACTAATTAAAGCAAGGGTAACGAGAGGTAGTGATCTGTGCATGGAGCAGACATGCAGAAGCATGGATGCTGTGAGTCAGGGAATGCTCCTTGCCAATTCCTCACATATGCTTTTGTACTCACTCATTGTTTGGCTGCTTTATTTTTTCCCAAAGAGTTAAACAGATGGATTGGAGCACTTACTGGATGTGCCCACGAGGACACTGAGTCTTAGAATCGGTGTGAAAGCTCTTCGAAGGCGAGCAGAGGTGGGAGGGTCTTGCTTTACTAGGAAGAAATGTGGGGAGAGAACTGGGAGGCAGGCAAGCAGCGAGCTGGGAGGCTGGTGGTCTGTGTCTGATGCAAGCCACAAAGTCCAGGAAAACCAAAAGTATGTTATGGTTGGAATAAATCCTGTTGCCTGCGGTGAGAAGCTGCAGCAGCTTGTGTCCTGGGGGCTAAATAGTGTGGGAGGGAGTGCTGGCTAGAGAAGGGCTTTGCCCAGGAGTCCCTTGTGCTGTCAAGTATCATCACCAGTGAGGCAGAGGATGGTTTTCACCACCCTCCAGAGCCTCTGAACATGGCTGATCACAGCCTCAGTCACTGTTCTGGGTGTCCTTTTTCTGCAAGGACATTTTTTTATTCCCCTGAACTCACCAGTGTCAACCTCCACCCCGGCTGCAGCAATGCCTGAGTCACCACGCTGGTGAGAGCTGCCTCTGAACCTCAGCCCCATGCTTGGCCTGTCCCACTGAGGTCTGCACATCTTGATGTGAGGTATCCCAGCATCTCCTCCTCTTGGGAGGAGGCACACGAGGCCGTGGAGGCAGACAAGGGCTCTTGGCTCCATCAGCTGTGCCTGTGCCCCTCTGAAAATTGCCTTGCCAGTAGGTGGGAAATTATTTGTGTCATGAACCCACACAAAGGTGAAATGAGGGAGAAGAGGCACACAGCATCCTAGAAGCCCAGAAAAAAATGTCACATGAAGGTCCTATTTTGGGTACTTCATCTGCAAAAGGCATTGCAGCGTAATGCGAACCCCACGGACATCATCCTCAAAACAGCCAACTCGGATGATGCTTAAAATGCGCACGCAGAGAGAAGAACGCAGGCAGGTACAGGAGGCATGACGGAGAGAAATTAAGACTGAGAGTAGCTGTACCAGAACAGACACCTCAGATTGGATCAGTGTCTGCTTTAATGCAGAACATTTCTACCTTACCGATGGCTCATCGCTTCAGGCGGGCGCCAGGTTTTGATGGCGAGGTTGTTCAGTGAGGTTCATGTGAGGCGGTTGGACACAGGCATGGCTGCTGGGTTACATTCAAGGAGAGCTCTGTAAAATGCTTTAACTGTCCAGGATAAAAAGCTCCATTTTCCTCAAAATGAAGGATTCATGGTGATATTAACACTCCCTTATCACTGTTGTCACTGCAGAAGCACATGCACCTCATCATCTGCAGCTTGCCAGGGAGAGAACAACCCATCTTCCCACACTTCATTTCAGAGAGTGCCTGCTAACGTTATCTACACATGCATTAAACAGGTGGAGAGAGATGCCAGCGTGCAGATATGGCATTAAACTCAGCCAGAGAGAGGCGGGCACTGGGCTCAGTTACAAGTGGGCGTGCGAAAGCAGAGCAATACACCTAAACAATATTCCGCTGTCCCTGATGGTTTTCTACCCATCCCACTTCTGGTTTCTCTCAGCAACCATGGGAAAAATCTCCAGGCCACCCAGCATGCAGACACAGCACACAAGGGCAGATAGAGGGACCTCATCCAAACTGGATGATTTTCTGAAAGCAGGTAGGAACCAAGCATCTGTTTTCTCCACACTGCTTGGAAAAAAAGAGGAACTGGCTCAGGGTCTTGTTCTGCATCTCAACCCAAGCCTCAGCTGATACAGGCTGAAAACGTTTGGAGAGACCCATCCAAAAGCCTCCCTCCTGCGGAAGCTTTGTTTTCATCTCTAATAGCAAGGTGCAATGAGAAAAGCCTTTGTTCTGGCACTGCGGTTTTGGTTCAAGCAGAGCCAGGAAGCACATGAGATCCCTGGGGAAGGGCAATCTTTCAAAGTTTTCCAACCTCATCTTCAAACCAAAGATCTGTGCAATACATCTGGATGAGCAGCCTGAGCAGCTCCAAACTTGTAAAACCCCTCGAGACTCCTCGCCAGCTCTTCCACAGCCTCGCCTGTTGTTCTGTGAGAGGCGGCAACGTGGAGCAGCTCTTGAGTGAGGAGCATGGCAGAGGTCCACCAACTCCATTTGAGCTGCACCAGACAGCCTCTCCATAGTCATTAAGGCTTCCTAAACATCACAGAAATGCCAGAACATGCATCCAACTGCAGCAAATATATCAGCGTTGGCCACGCTCAGCGCAGCCACGTGCCTGTGCTGCTAACCCACGGAAGTTAAACCAGCATTATGTGTCCAGGGGTCAGCTGAGGGCTGTGCATTTTGATACGGAGACAAAACTGCTGGCCACAGCCACTTAATGTCAGGGACCCTTGCCACAGTCTGGCAGACAAAAAAGAATAACCCCCCCCAAACTATACCGTTTACTACAGAGCACCTGGGTTTTATCCCTGAGGATGAATATTCTGGGACAGCAGGTGGACAAGACAAAAATTCTCCATGAATAACTCAAACAAAGCACCTGCAGACCTGGCCACTGCCCTCCCACCCAGGCCAGTGATTGCTCAGGGCTTCAATCCATGTGTGGGAGTCTAGGAAGTCCAATAACACCTCAGTGCCAAGCTATGTGGTCTAGAAGAGACAAGACTGTAAACGATCCCAAATGCCCCAGTACATCCCAGTTCCACCCGCTTCACCCTCCCCCTGCCAAGGGATGCTCAGCCGCTCGCTGCTCAGATTATCCTGCCTGACCTCAACATCCAAACTTAGCTCCATGAGACCGCCAGGAATCCAGACCTCTGCTGGGAGGCTATCGCACGACTGTTATCTTGCCTGCCTCCTGCTCTGCCTGGCTCCAGCCTCAGCCCAGCAGCTTCTGCTTCCCAGCAGATGAGTGCCAGCAGCACCAGGAGCAGCAAGGCTCCCACCTCTGCCAGGGAACCCTCTGTTGTTAGCTCTAACCAGCAAATCATTGGACTCGTCAATGCAAAGTGAACAGAAATGCTCTTTAAAGCAAATAAAAATCTTAAACCAAGCAGAATTTCCTGTACCAGCTTAGCTCACTGTATCCCAAAGTGGGAAGGATTTCAGTTCTCCTTCTGAAAGCTGGGAGAGCCTTCTACTAGGCAGCATCAGAGGCCACAGGATCCCTGGACATGATCTGTTTATCCCAGGAGTCTGAGCCTGACTTGTCCTCCAATGCAGGCACTACGGACATCGCTCAGCGCACAGCACAGCCTGTGCTGCCTCCAGGCCCTGCACTCTGCCTGTGCACAGAACAGGGGTCTCTGAGGCTCTCAGGGAAAGGCCTGAACGATCTGAAGCTAAACTAGTTTCAAAAAAAACCCCTAAAACATGCCTAGGGAAAGGCAAAAGCCTTAGCAAGGGGCTGAGCAGGACAGCACTCCTCCAGCCCCAGGGAGGATGGGTGCGATGGGACCTGGTGAGCCTGCTCCATCTGCAACTCCTCCACAGGAATGAAAAAAACAGGAGAAAGAGAATTCCTAAGAACACGGGATGCAGAAACAGAGCTGTTTCTAAACAGGATGCTTTTAAAGCCTTCCAGGAGGCATGTGCTGGCTCTTTAATCCCCATCAGTTCATTTGTACCTAGTAACTTTTTACTGCTGCCCCATTACATCAGGCCCTGTCGGGACAGAAGATGGTGGTGAGAGAAACTCAGGAAGTTGGAAATCTCTGGGAGGATGGGTTATATAGGTCCTTTCTGTCACCAGCTCTAACCAGAGTTCAACCTTGGTTGAAACACTCTGGTGCTTTAATGCTTCTCCAAACTTGTGCAAGCCCTCAGGCCAGCAGAACCGGCCAGAAATCCAGCTGAGGAGCTCACTGGAGATCTCACCTCCCTGCTCTTTTCCATCAGACCAGGAACACCGACAGGTGAGCTGGCCTTATTGATGGTGAACATAGGGCAAAAAGGCAAGAGAGTCCTTCCTTTGCTGCCCAAAGCTTGTCACGGCTTTGTTTTGCAGCTGAGCATCTTTAGGGGCTCGGAAAGGGTTCCCACCTTTCCTGCTGCCCAGCAGGAACAGTAGTGTCCTAGATCCAAGAATTCTGGTTTGCAGCCTCCGTGCTGTTCTTCTGCTCCAGGAATTGTGCGCAATAACCAAGCCAGGGTCACATTCAGCCAAGCCTCTGCTGCAGTCAAAGAGCGAGGAGGCCTGCAAATGTTATTAATGCTACACAAGAACATGTCTTAGGAGACAAATTCAGCTGAAAGGGGTATTCAGGGCTGTCACTTGGACTCCCCAAGCTCCGTGTCCTCGGTGGGGTGAAGAAATCCTCCACCCAGGGCTCCATACACCTGGAGGGCACGAAGGAAGAAAACTCCCTTATGAAACACAGTTGGTTTTGTCTTTGTTTGCTGATGTGATCAGGGCTGGTGCAAACATGAGCCAGCCAGGAGGATATGAGCAATACTGATTTCAAAGTAAGATCTTTGGGAAACAGGTATCACGTGTCCTAGAGGGGAGAAGCCCTCTTGGCCCGTTGACGCAGAGAGCAGCCCTTGCAAACACCTGACATTTCGTATTTTTTGGCACTTCCCAGCACTGTTCCAACTCCGCCTGACCCCTCTCCTGCACCTCGTGAAGGAGAGAGCTGGGAGCAAGGAACAGTACTGAGGGTCCAACCTGGAGAAGGGACAAGCAGGGCAACAACCCCCAGGCTTCTGATAAAAGGAAATGGTGTTTGGGTATGGAAATAAGCACTACGTTAGCGCTGCTGGGAATGGTACAGGGAAAAGGGAGGAGTGAAACAAGGATGCATACAAAAGAGTAGAGAGAACGTAGAAAGAAATAGGAACGGGATAAAGTCAGAAAGGGAAGGAAAGACAGAGAGAAGGGAAAAATCTGAGGCAGACTTGAACAGAAATGAAAACATGAGAAAGGCTGAGTCGCTGACAGGGAGCGGCTCTTCCCCCAAAGCACAGAAGAACAGCTCACACATCTTCTTTTCCTCGCAGAGAGGCAGGAATGCCTTTTCCCACTAGCACCATTTTGTTCTTGCTCTGGATTTTCTTCACAGAGAGGCAGGAACGCCTTTTCCCACTAGCACCATTTTGTTCTTGCTCTGGTTTTGCCTGGCCTGCTTTGTTCTTTCTCCTCACAAGCTCTTGCTGAGGGTAAAGCATTAATTCTTTCCAGGTGCTTGTGTCTCGCTATCCTGCCTTCCCCGTGTGGCTCCTGCTCTCCCTGCCATGGTGGCTCCCACTCAGCTTTCTCCAGGCAGGATCTGCTCAACCTCCCAGTGGGGCAACAGCCCAGGAGCCCTGAAATGGGCTGGCTATTCCCAACCCTGACAAAACCAGACCTGTCTCTTGCTCTGGGCTGCAGCACTCCTCTTTACTCAGCTTGTTTTCCCATGAAGAGGTTTGTATTCCGAGAGAGCATCCTTCCCACCCGCTGCATGACCCCAGCTCCTGGGCACAGGGCTTGCAAAGCCTGTCGGGTTTTGCTTACAGCCTGAGGGCAGTGTGGATCGGTGAAGCCCAGTGCCAGGGGCAGCTTGGCATTGGAAGGTTTCTGGTCAACTCATCCAACAGCAAAACTCTTAACGTGCTGTAAAACTGGGCTGGAGATTCTGGGGAGGTGCGACCTCAGCTCCCTGCTCCAGGTGAACACACTCTGCTGGGAGCTTAGCAGTTTCTGGACAAGCTCAGAAGCAGCAGAGAAGCAATGTCAGGCCAGGCAGTAACATCAATTCCAGTTAAATGCTTTGGCATCTCAGTAGAAGCTTTTTGAGGGGAAAGAATGGTTGTCCAGGCTGCGGGCAGCAGTTCAGGACACTCATAAATTTGTTCACATGGCTCCAATAAAAATGAGCCCAAGGGAATTCACAGTAGGTGATCCACGCTATGAAATTCATGGAGCCAACAAGTAGGTGACACACAGACCCTCCTTCCACCAGCCAAAAGAGCTCAGAAAACCCTGCTGGTGCAGAGGACAGGTTGGAAAAGACTGCCTGGAGCGCAGCAGAGCCTCCTACCATCAGCGTATCCGAACATTTGGAAAGGAAGCACAATAAAACGACCACTTAAACAACTCATCGGCTGAACAGCTGACAAAGCCAGGCAAGAGGGCTGCCAGCAAGTTGGGGTCTTCATGTGTTTGCAATTCATCAGCCTCCTGCTTAGCTCCTAGCAAGCCAGCGAGGCCAGGATTCAAAGGTGAAACATCAGCATCTGCTCCCATCGTGTCTGCTGCTTAGTGCAAACATTTATGTTTCTCAGCACATAAAATAAATAGGCCCGTGTCCCGAGGAAGCCCGTCGGTGCAGCGGCAGGTACGCTTGATGATGTGTGAGCATGACTCCCAGTGCACGGGTCCAGTACCGGTGGAGCAGGGAACAAAGCCTCCTTGCAGAGCAGACGACCCCTTGGCTGCTTGCTTTAATCACCTCTCCAACAGACATGGAGTGAAGGAGAGGACATGTCTTCCTGCACTCCTAGAAGGCAAATGCATGCCAGGTGGGAGATGAAAGCCTTCATGCACTTGGCTGCCAGGATGCACCGCAGCACCTTCCCCATCTCCATGAATCCCAGCACATGGGCACCTGAAAAGCAGCAGTCACCCCCACCCACTGTTGTGTGCTCCCCCTCTAAGGGCCTACTCACAGCAAAAAGGGGATCCCACAGAAAGTGTCTTCTGAGCCTGGAGAGGCAAGAGCTGTTTTTAACCACCTGGCAGCAAGGGCTGCTTCGTGCCAGCACCCACGCTGCAAGAGCCACTGCTGCCAATGCCTAAACCACCCTCCTCCAGTGCAAGCATCTTCCCCGTGATGTGAGCACATCCATGTCCTCCCACAGACTGATGGAATTCATCTTCCAGTCCTGGGCAACAGCTTTTGCCACTTCTGAAGGACTCTTAACAATTGGAGAGGAATGCACAAAATGCCCCAGATGCCTCAATAATGACCACTGGACTTAAATGATTTGCAGTAGCCTTGCTCAGCTCTTGAAGAGTGGGATGGTCCAGGAGCCATCCTGGAGCTCTACAGGTCTGCCAAGGCGTACTGTGCAGGGAACAACTTCTGCACCTTCCCCCAGCCTCCCAGCACCCGCCCAATTCCTAACCAATTCATGGTTAGTGGGCTGAAGCCATTTATTATTTAATTTCATATCAACAACAGCAGTACTTTATGCAATCATGCAACAGCATTGCACATTAGGAAGCAGTAATGCTGATGTTGATGCAGGCGGGTGCCTGGGAACAATGATAATAATTACACAACCTGCTGCTGTTGTTTTAACTGTTGTCTGTGCCGAACTCCCTGAGCCCCAGATTCCTTGGCAGGGGATGCTGGAGGTGCCCTCACAGCCACCTGCAGGGAAGACCCTAGACTTCTACTGGCTGAGGACTGCCAGAGTGGTCGTTCCATCCAGTGCGCTGGTTGCTCCAGGACATGGAGTTTCCAGGGGCTTCTCCCTCTGGAATCATCTTCCCATTCCTTGAGGGATGAAGGATTACTTGGAATAAACAGGTTTTGAATCCCCCAGGCAAGGAGTAAGGTTATGCAGGGAGGGAGAAGGTGTAACGGCCCCTAGTCCATAGGGCAGTATGTCAGCAGATCTGAAAACAAGTGGCAGGAGCCACTGATGTAGGAGCACGACGAAGTCAGGCATCGTTTTGCTGGCATAACCGCCGATGTGTGCAAAGGGGAATCTGATGCAAGGCCCAGCAGCCAGGGAAGTCTGGCAGCAGGTGAATCATCAAAGAGAGTGCTGGGGACTGCAATTGGAAGCAGGGAGGACAGTGGGGTCTGCCTGGAGTTCTGCAAGTGCTGCTGGGGCTTAGTTATTCCTCCCACAATGGGAGATGCAAGGGATGGACAGCCCTGCTTCTCTCCACACAGAGTTATTTCTTTAGCTGCTGCCTCCAGTTTCCCAGGGCTTCAAAAAGAGAGGGGAAGATAAGAGACACAAGAAGGAGAGATGCATTGGAGAATCCCAAGGAAATAAGGCAGGCAGGCTTCCTTCACAAGCCTGTTTTCCATTTCCTCCCCCTCCTCTGAAATTATCACTGAGATTTTTTTTCCCCTCTTCACTGCCCAATATTTAATTGAAAACGCAGATCTGTAGCCCATGAGGTGTTATTTTCGGCACACGAAATAGAGATATCTCCGAGCAGCTGTCAATCCCAGTGACCTTAGCTTCTGTGCAGACTGCATGGGTCTTTTTTTCCCCCTTTCCTTTCCTTTTTTTTTTCCGCTTTCTTTTTTCCTCCAGCCGAGTTACCGTTTCATTGCTCTCCGCTGGGACTCTCACAAGAGCTGAGTTCCTTGCAGATGACACAGAATAATTGAGATGTCCTTCTGCTGACCTTCAGTCCCTGGCAGCGCTGGCTTCCCTTCTGGTGCTCGGGGCGAGCGACAGCCGAGTGGCACACGCATGCCCAGACCGATGCAAGCACTGGGATTTGCCTTTTAAAGGTGGGTAAAAAACAAAGAGGGGGGGAAATCCACCCCCTAGGCATGCAGGGGCAGCTGGTACCATGTTGTCCAGCCTGGTACATGCATCCATGCAAGGATGAGCCCCAGGTGGGGCAGCACTTGCAGGGCAATGTATGACAGTGCCAGGCATGTGTGTGTCCCTGCGTGCACTAACGTACGGCTGCAGGGGCTTCTTCCTACCACAAGCATGTGTGCAGGGAGACCCAGCCCATGGGAAGCAATACAAAGACCTCATCAGTGTGGATACTGGAAAGGGACAGAGGCAGCAGAGCTGCAGAGATGCTCCAGCCCCACAGAGGCACCCACTGTCCCCTGCAAGGTCCCCAGTCGGTGGGAGATGGAGTCAGCTTCCAAACTGCACCTTGCCTGGCTTTCCGGGGCTGGAACCTGATGTACAGCTGAGGCAGAACCACAGCAGCCTGTGCCCCACGAGAGGCTCTGGGGGAGTGCCTGGTGCCTCCTCCCAGGGTGGACCTGGGCACTCACAAAACACTACCTGATGTCAAATGCTGTATCGACCCAAAGATGGAGCAATTATTTCATCCACGGCCACTGTATTTGTGCAGGAATCTCACAGCAATGTGGCATCAGTCTGACATTTCCCTCATTTCCACAGGGGCTGTGGAAAAGGAGTCGAAAGTGCAGGCAATAACCTTTCCGCCTGAGCTGGGTCCATCAGCGTTCCATGGCCTGGGTGCTTTTACACGAAGGAAGGAAGAGGAGATAGCAGCTCTGGTTTAGATTACAAAAACATTTAAAAGGGAGGGTGATATAAGCAAAGAGGGTTGTTGGTTGTTGTTATCGCTGTGCCAAGAGATAAGCCATGAGTGGGGACAGGGCTTCAAAACAAATGCAACGAGAGACAGACCCCATCACGGAGAAGTTTATAGTGTGAATAAACAAAGTGGGCAAGGGCTGGAGGAACGGCGATAAGGCAGGATGGCGTGGAGAGCAGCCGCCGCGCAGGGCAGGCGTGCGAGCTTGGGCAGCGGAGAAGCGCCGACTGGGGCCAAGCATCACCCGGAGAGCCAGGGGTCAGCTTTCCAATGTGGGCTCTACCTGGGGGTTTGCAGCAAAGAGAGAAAAAGGAGGGTGAGCTCAATTTCTCCAGGCCAACTGGTATACCCAGCCCTGAGAAGAGCAGCTCCGCTGAGCACTGGGAGAGGCTCCAGGGTGGTGGCAAAGTCCCCATCACGGGAGGGATTTAAAACCCGTGTGGATGTGGAGCTTGGGGACTTGGTTTAGTGGTGGAGTTGGCAGTGTCGGGTTAAGGGCAGGACTCGATGATCTTTAAGTTCTTTTCTAACCTAAATCACTCTGAGGCTGCGTGATTATGTTGTCTCTTTAAATCTCTGCTCAAACCCAGGCAGATTTCTCAGAGTCCATTCAAAACAAAACCAAATTCATTTCAGAAAATAGTATGACTAAAGGGTTTGACTTTTCCAGGGCTTTCCCCCCCCTCCTTAATTTTTTTTCCAGTCTACTCTATTCATCCAATTTGGCAGTAATTCCCCAATAGTTTTGATTGTCCCCAAAGCAGTATTTCTGGTAAATAAACTATTGTCCACCCCTTTCTCCCCAGCGTTAGCTATGCCAGCTTCCATTGTGCTGACAATTGATTCCAGGTGGGTTTTTCCTCTTTTTTATTTTTTTCCCCAGCATATGAAAATGCCTATACAAAATTAATCTTGGTGACTGGGGTGAAGAAACCACCTCTCAGAAACACGCTGGACAGCCGGAGCCAAGCATGCTCCCAGGCGTGCTGAAAAGGAGGACGGATATATGGGAACCTTCCTGAATACATTAGCTCCAAAACAAACTGTGAGGCATCGACAAGCACTGTTCGTAACTGGGAAAATTGAACCCTTTACACTGGAGGCTGAAGCACAATGGAAAGACACTTCCCAAAAACCCCCCACTGCCTGATCCAGGGGCCAGGGAGTGGGCGCAGGGACCCGGGGCTGGGAACAGTCACAATTCATTTTAAAAGCAGTATCACTTAATAACTGTCTAATTGTAACTGCAGGTGCCGTACCTGTGCTGAGCTGCAAAACCTAAGGCAGGAGAAACACTTTGGCTGGGCAAGTTAATGGCTCGGGCTCTAAACTTTTAATTCCACTTCTGCTCTGGATCTGGCCCTGAGATGTTTCAAAAAACATTTGTAATGGTTTAAAGGCATTACAGGGTGCTGCAAATCGAAGTGGGAAATGCCTTAATTTTGGCTGGGGACCTTAAAAATACAAGGAAAAGCTGAGGTGAGACTCATATGCGGAGTGGGAAACACACTGACTATAAAAAAGTCAAAAATGGAATCAACAGAGGTTAACTGTGACGGCTATAACCGAGCAAAGAGAGTTTAATCGTCAATTCAGAGGGAAATGTCAACTCCACAATGGAAACAGCGACAGAAATTTATAGCAAGGAACTATTTGGCACAATGTATTCCAGCTCAGTCCATGGTCAATGGATGAGATAATTGCTGCAAAATGAGATTGTCTGGTATTAAAAAAAAGAGATAGAAGGGGCGCCTGTGCTGCTGGGGACATGGACTTCAAACCCGCTCTCCTTAAACGGCAAGGAGAGTGAAGAGAGTGAGACCCTCACAGGGGATCACCTTGACCACTTCACAGAGACTGTTTGCAGGAGGACAGTCCAACAATCAGCCCGACCCCAGCACTAGGTCCGCATCAACACAGAAATGGAGAAGTTTCCTCCTTTCTTGGATGGGAAATGGAAACAGACTTGTGTGGGTGCAAGCACTAAGGATCCCCCCTCTCAGTGAATTTTAGCCAGATGGCCAGTCTTCCTTGACCCTTATGCAGGCACAGGAGGCATTAGGGGACCCATTGTAACCCCAATGTTGCCCTAACAAGCACCTTCATGCCTGCAGGCTGCCTGCATCACAGGAGGGGAAACCAGGAACACCCCCCACCTCCCCATGCTGAGCCTTTATCAGCACTTAATTAAAACTTGACAAGAAGATTAACATGCGGAGGGCAGTTTTAATTAACTTAATATCACATTCAATTTTCCAATTCGTCGCAGCGTACCAGACACCTGCAGACCTTAATACAAAACCAAACAAAAAAGGGGAACAGGGGAAGGGGGAGAGAGCGAGGGAGATGTCATGGCTGTAGCGGAATCATTCCCCAACTTGCTTCTGCGGCTGTGCCTGCACACAGGGTCACAGAATCCTGGAATCCCAGCGTGGTGGGGTTGGCAGGGCACTCTGCAGCTCCTCAGGTCCAATCCCTCTCCTAAAGCAGCATCACTTCCAGCTGTTGCACAGGAGCGCATCCAGGTGGGTTTGGATTCTCCTCAGAAGGAGACTCCACACCTCCCTGGCAGACAGTCTAGGGCTCTGGCAACCACACAGGAAAGAAGTTTTTCCTCATGTCCAGGTGGAACTTTCCATGCTCCAGTTTGTGCCTGGTGCCCCTAGTCCTGTTGCTGGGCACCACCGAGCACAGTCTGGCCCTCTCCTCCTGTCCCTGCCCTCTAGATAAGGGTCAGCATTGATGGGATTCCCTCTCAGCCTGCTCTTCTACAGGCTGAACAGACCCAGGGCTCCTAGCCTTTCCTCCAAAAGGAGATGCTCCAGTCCCCTCTTCACCCCTGTGGCCACACCAGCCTCTGCTTATGCCTGAAAGGTTTTCAGATGGAAATAGTGGTCCATTCAAGCCCACTTAGGGATGTCTGGATCCCCCAGCGAGCCATGGCTGCTGTGGAGCAGACACCCCAAAGCCAGGGTGGATTCATTGCATGCATTCCCACACTGAACCTTCAACTACTTCTCTGCCAGAAACAGTTTGACACGCACCAAAAACCGGTGTTATTGTGAACTTTCTCCTTCCATTGTTTTTTCTGTGTCACCTCATGCCTCTCCCCCCACCAATTTCCTGACAACCTTGGGAGGAACAATGCTCAACAGAGTATTTTTTCCTCCAGAGATTTACAGCCTGTGCCCTGAGGAGGGCCAGGAATGAAAGTGTCCTGCTCCAGCTCCAAGCCCATCTCTGAGCCCTTCCCAGCACTGAGAGGTTCTGCCAGCCTGGATAGGTCTGCTTGCTTCGCAGGAAAGAGCAAGGCTTGTTAGTTTTTCTTCCATTGCTTTGGAGCACATTCATTATTAGATTAGGGCAGGGTAATTCAGCTCCAACGGGAATAATCTCTCAGCCATGCTGTAGAGCTATGCAGCCAATGAAGGCAGGCATGCAGTGCTCCAAAGACAAGTGTAGTGTCTGCTGAATGTGTTCTTTTCTGGTTCCTGTACCTTTATTTTCTGGCTGCCTTTATATTTCTCAATGCTCTGAATTTAGTTAGAGATAATTTAATAAACAGTTGTCTGATTTTCCAGGGAGAGTTGTGTTTAGGTTTGGGAAAAGAAGAGAAGACATCCTACTGGCACCCTTATAAAACAAGATTTTCCTTCTCTGAGTTCCCCAGACTGGCCCTAGCCCAGCAAACCCTGCTTCCCAAGGAGCAAATGGGGTTACAGGTTACAAAACCCCACTGTCTGATCTTTCCCTGCATTGCACGGATGCTTTGGAGACTTCTCTAATCAGTCGGTGCTAAAGTCAGGCTCTGGTTCCCCTCCAGAATCTTCCACTGGAGCGACTCCTCCTAACAAGGTGCCACATGGCAGCCAGTGGTGGTGCTCGGCCCCCCAGCACCTGGGCCACCGTGTGCTTGTAGGAGAAACAGCCCCTCACCCAGCATCCCAACTTACAGAGAACTCCAGCGCCTAACTACAACCCCAGCCACCTACCGCTGCAGCAGCCTCTCGTCTTCCAGAGAGCAACCCCCTTGGAGGAGAGAGGCAGCATCAGCCATCCTCCCCTTGACGTGCCTGCTGAGACTTCTGACCGAGAGGAACAAAAATCATCATTAGGTGCTGGTGTTTGGGACACAAACAGTTCCTTTTCACATATCCTCCACTTGCACACCTACTGGCATGAGGCTGTGACTGACACTACCCCTTATCACCCCTACCCCGTATCCCAGATGTTTTCGTTTCACAGGAGGGCATCTTTGGGACCCTTCCATCCCCAGCCCATTCCCACAAGGAACGGAAGGATGGGAGGCCATGGGAGGTTCACAAGCATTTAAAATGCTTAATGGACAGAAAGAGACCATCCTGAGAGGGGGTCTCAACCTCTCAGAATATTTCAGAGGGGAAAAGAGAGCCAGACCATCCTCCCCCACCTTGTACCAATATGGTGTAGGGTTTAAAGGAGGCTCCCCAGAGCGAGGAGCTTCAAAGCCTCGCCAGCCCCTCCCACCGAGTGTCCTCCTGGTTCAGTTCCACCCTCCACATTTAAGTGCCTTTCATCCTTCTTCTTCTTCTTCGTCCTCATCGTTATTATGTTCCCTTCCCCCCCCTCCCGCCCACTCCCACCCTTGCTGGAGACTGCCTTTGGTCAGGAGCCCAATGGGAACCAGCTGTCAGGCGGAGCTGGGATGTCCTGGAGAAAACAGCTTGAAAATGCCTCTTCCCCACTTCTCCCTCCATGGCAAAGAAAAAAAATCCCACCACAAAATGGCCCCGCAGATGGAAAAGGCATCCTGCAGGCCACCCTCCTCCTGACCTGCGTGGGTCCAACACGCTGGCTTGGAACCAGGAGGTCCTGGGTCCCGATTCTCTTTGGAACAACGAACCCATCCTGTTTGTCCTCCTCCTGCCAGCGGGACCCTCCTGACCCACACCGCAGGATCCCAAGGCCCTTGCACCAGAGCATTTTGTTCTAAACCTCCTTTGTCCACGTCTTCAGTGCACCTCGCTCCAGCACTGTTAGTCAGAGATGTTCCTGCCCTTCCCGGCCTGGGGGTTGTTGTTGTTTAAACAGCAGCAGCAGCCACACAAGCTGCTGGCTGTCCTGCCTTTGCAGGGTGGTCTGTAATTGCTTCCTGTCCTCTCCAGCAACTGGCTTCATTTGTTTGAATTTCTGCCTAAGCTCAGAACTGGGGGAGTCTGGAATGAGAGATGCTCAGCCCATGCTCGTGGGTATTTCCTAGCCAGGTTTGGAGATCCAGCCTGGTAAAGTCACAGTCCCTCCACTAGAAAAAAAAGCTTGAGCTTAAAATAACCCAGGCAAGCCAAAATGTGGACTAAGGGAAGCCGGAGCCCTAGGTTTAAACGTGCAAGGAGACCAAGGCTTTCTGTGGTCCTTGGATTCGGCAACTGGAGCCCAGGTGTGTGTCGGCAGGAGCGGCAGTGGAAAAAGAAACAGGGGGATGGGGAGAAATGAAATGTTATTTCTCCGACTTCAGAGCTTTGCTGTTCATGGTTGTATTGTGGTATGGGCCGTGCTTGGGGTGGACTTTATCCAAGCCAGTTTGCACACATCCCGCTGATTTCCCTGCATGCTGATTTTGTGTCTCCGCGCTGGCCTCTGCGTTCCCATTATACTGGAGCAGGAAAAGGGGCTGCCAGGGTCCAACGTGAGCAGAGCTGGGCTGCTCAACCGGCTGCACACCAAACGTCTCCACTTCCCTGTTTTACCCCACTCTTCAAAAGAATGAACTTTGGCTTTTTGTTGAAATGGGAAGTGCTGTGGATAACGTCCACTTTCAACAGCATTGATAAACTAAAACTTCTAAAGGAAAATGCCCCAGACAGTGCTTCCAGAAATAAGAAACGTCTTCCAGTATAAACCCTTATGGTCCACCCTGGGGTAGGAAACCAAAGGGGCTTTGTTCTTGGCGTCTGGTGCGTGACTGAGGCAAAGGGCAGGGATGAGAAGAATAAGGTGTGCGGCACAGCCCAACCCACTGCCTTCCAAGCCACCTGCCAGCAGGATGTTCCAGGCTGCGTCCAATTGCCTGTGAGCTCTGTGCTGGCCAGCTCTCAGTTTTTCACGGCAGAAGCACGGGAGAGGTATCCTCCTCTTTAGTGCTCAGGGGTTGCAGGAGCTTTTCCTCTTCAGAGGGATTAGAAGGAAATGAAGCCAAAGTGCGTATTTCAGGGCTGGGGTACTCAGATCCAGAGCCAGCCCGTCTCCAGGGATTATAAACCCAGTGACAAAACATGGGGATATTGATTGTGTCTCCTCAGGATGGTGCTTCCAGCTAGGATTTGGACATGCACCTGGCAATCATCAGACATGTTGGAGCTAGGCTAGAAGAAGATGCTGCAAGCAGGAGGAGAGGTGACCTGGTGGTCGGGAGTCCTGGGCAGGAGCTGGGTAAGGGATGGACATGCACAGGAAGGATTTTACTGGAGGGGGATGAAGGGGCTGCAGGCTGGACCGAACCCTGGGTATGGAGGGAGCAGGGAGAAGAGGAGGGGTTGGCTGTGCAGAAAAGCACAGTGGTGCCTGCAAGCTGCGGGTGCTGAGCAGAGCTGAGAGGATGGCAAGAGCCTTTCGGCAAACCTGCCCACACAGAGGGATTATCAGCAGGGCTGATGCTGGCAGGAGTGAATGGGAATTTTGGTTCCTTTTAATATCCCTCTTCACTGAATGGGCACTGAAGTGGAGAGTTGACAGCGCTGCACAGAATGGGCTGGGCCAGCTCCTTTTTCTGCTGCCTGTAGGGGGTCACCAGCCTGTGCTGTGGGACTCCAGGGACAGAGAACCTGGAGTTAAAGCAGTCACCAAAACAAAGGCAGAACAAACCCATTCCCACCTCTCAGCCCTCTAAATATTTTCCTGAATGGCTTTGCAGGCTGTTCCTGGTCCAGATGCATCTCCCCCATGCATTTTGCATCTCCTCACTGCCTGTTCACACTAAACATTACATCGCATAGCGCATATTGAAAATATATTGGCCTACCCTCTAATTTAAATTGCACGAATATTACATGTTAGGTAATAATTTATATGTGGCTGCATGTATTTCAAATTAATATGTAGACAATACAATATCTGATGGCTTTATAATGCCCCTCGTTGCACAAAGCCCCCGTGGCAGATGCTGCTCCAAATACTTTGAACCCACCTCGTAGGCTCTGGCTGCCGTGGTGGGATGAGGACGGCTGCTCCGTGCCGGAGCGAGAAGCAAAGCACTGGGCCAGCCTGGCTGGTTCTCGCCATGCAGGGCTGGGTCAAGCCTTCAAGATCCTTGCTTTTAAGCCTTCAGGAGCAGAACAATGAGCAGCAGTTGCTCCCTAGAGTACTGTTTCCGACAAACACAGCCTGAGCCTCTTCTCTTCTTCCCATTTTGAGATCACGCTCCAACAGCCCCAGACCCCTGCAGGATCTCTTCCTTATCACTCCCACCTAACACCTCCAGTAGCTTCAGCGCCTGCCTCCAGAGGTCCAGGTTTGTCAGTTCATGAGATACACTAACCGACATGGGTGATACAGGTTTTACAGCAGTTCTGCCAGATGAGGCACCGTGCAGGAACAAAGTGGGACCCTCTGCTTGGGTGTCCTCACTATGACAGCTTGGGTTTGGGCTGGCCGGTTCTCCTGGCCCCAGCTGCCCTTCTGTTCAGTGTTTTGGTTTTGGCACAAGGCACCATCAGTGTCCATTCCTCTTCCTCATATCCACTCCCTCTCTCCTTGCTTGATTACACATAGCTCTTAATAGAGCTCTGCTCTCTTTTCTGGGCACTCTGCTGCTTTGCTCACAACCCAGACTGTCAAGAGCTATCTGTCCTCAGACCAGCTTGTGCTGGGATGTGAAAAGCAGGGAGGAGCTCAGGCTGGAAGATGGCTCTCCCCACAGCTGGAGCACAGGTGACAACAGGAACTGACCATGAACGCTTCTGTTGTCCTTGTCCTGATCGCCAAGCACGACCTTAGCACTGGTACCCACGCAGACAGATGGTGAGGTCAGAGACAGACACATCCCTTTTCCAGGTGCAGCCCAGCACCCAGTGCCAGACAATTCCCTCATGGAGAAGCCCCCTGTCCGCTGCAACACCCTGGTCATGATGGGAACAAGCCCTGAACAATGAGCCTCAGGGCCAAAGGAAGGGGAAGCCACAGCCCTGGCTTTACAGACCAGGAAAGAGCGTTCCCAGCTAACAGACAAGAACCACGTTGCTTTTCTCTTAGACATGGCTGTTCGGCTGCCAGTGCAGTATCTGCTGGCTTTAAAGTGTTATCCTGAAGGGCTGCAGCTTTGCCAAGGCTTTGACGTTGGTGGTCAAGATACTAAAATGGACTTTCTGAACCAACAAAGAGACTTGGCCTGATTGGTACCAGAAAGAGATAGGGGAGAGAAAAACATTCATGGTTCTGATTACCTGGCTTCAAAATCCTGGTAATAAACCCAAATTTGGGAGGCAATTAGAAAGGAAGAAGAAGAACAAGAAGAAAAAGGGGAATGAGAGAGTCGCCTGGCGGTCTCAAGGCAGCCTTTCAAGGATCAGTATTTGGATAAAAGCCAACATATCAGCTCTAATCTTTGGCTTTTTGTTGGACTTAACAAGGACTTTAAAATGAATCCAGTCTCAACTGACGGGCCCCATATGGATCCTGGTTTGAAACCTCCTCCTCCTCCTCAGCACCAAATGAAATAGTCTGGGACTATAGAAAGGCGTTGAGGAGACTTGAAAAGGGAAAAACAAAGGCAGAAGTGCACACATGCACTCACAAACACATGTGTGTGCATGCTGGCACGCGCAGGACATGCACGAAGCCACTGGGCTCTGTATCAGCACAGAGTCACCGCAGACAAGTGGCTTTGTGGCTCCACAGAGGGGCTGTCTGTGACCATGACGATGCCACGCTGATGTCTCCCCTGATGCCACTCAACTGAGCCATTTCCCAGGCTCTCAGTGAGTTCAGTCACATTCGCATCTGTGGATTGCCTTCATTTGCTGTCTTTTATTTCAAACTTTGATAAAAAAAGTGTGGCTATTTTTCTGCACATATCAAAAAAAAAAAATTACACCCCATTCTTCCCTTGCCTTTCTCTGAAGCTGGCGCATCTCTCATCTCCCTAAGCAACACCACAATGTGAGAACAAAGGCATCTGACCTGTATCCATGGCAACCCTCAAATTCTACACCTTTGCCTTCTGTACAAAGTACCCCCTCCCTTTGTCTGCACACACACATGCACATGTACACGCTCACTGTGTCTCTGCCTACATACACACACATCTCTACATAAATACGTGTACATACATAACATATCCATATATATTTAAAGGACATTGTTCCTGATTCCTTCAAAAGGTTCTGTGCTTGCCTCCTATGCCAGCTGAACTCACATTTACTCCCTGGTGGGCTTTGCCATTCAGGTGACGGCAGGGTTAACTTAAAATCCACTGATGGCCACAAGGTAGCACTTGGTTCAAGGAAGAGAAGCAAGTGTTGAGAGTGGAGAGAAGCAGGAGTGTAATAACGCATTATTGGATAACACTTGGCATGCCAGGGCTAGAACAGCTGGCCTCCGCCTTTTCACGGCCACCGCCGGCAATTCAAAGGGGCATTTGCCTATTCCATCCATCTGCCAGCTCGAGGGGAACGGCATTGCTGCCCTGTGATGATAGAAGTAACAACAGCAAAAAAATCCACTTGATTGTTCAAGGGGGATGCTACAAGTGGAAGCGCTGCTGGGTGGCAGCTCTAGCACCCGGCTCTCACTGTCACGGACCTGGACCGACTCCTGCTGCCGGCAGCCAACTCCCGTCTTCACCGAGGGCTCGTCCTCAGCCAGCAGCAAGACCCTTCTCAGGAGCACAGCCTCTGCCTTTGTGCACTGTTTGCTTTGGAAGGGTTTCAGTGCCGTGCAGCAGAAGCCAGGCAGCCGTGGGTATGGAGGATGGCACGGCAGAGCCCGGGAAGGGCACCGAGTAGAGCCGAGGCAGCGCCGGCAGCCAGGAGCCATGTGGCCCTCCGGTCTCACCCGGTTTTAAACCCAGAAGGATCCTGGAGCCACAGCCACACACATGGACTGTTTTCACTGATGGGCAGCATCCTGCCTTCTTCAAAGCCTGGTTCTCAAGAGCTTGTTCTTGGGGGAAAGGCTGGCACCACTTGCTATGTTGGACCCAAAGGGCTGTCAGTCCCTGAGCTCTTGGAGGAGGCGGACAATTTGCACAATAACCATCAGTTTTATAGTGACTCTGCAGAAAAAAGGAGTTTCATTCTGTGAAGGAACATTTAGAGCCACCACAACTTCATCCTTTCTCAGTGCCTACCAATGCCTTCTGCCCTGAGGGCGAAAGGACTGGGGTCCTCAATCCATTTCTCCCCAGATTCACTACTGTCACTTAAACAGGGGGAAAAGGGAAGGTATTTGGACAAAGAGGAGCTCAGCTCTGCCAAAAGCATTGACCAAAGACCTCCCTGCAATCACATTGCAACCTGTGAAGTCCCTGGGCAGAGAGGGCATGGTCAAACCTTTCTCCTCTCTCCCTTTTAAATGCTTCCAGTTGTCAGTTTAGCAATACAAAACCAGCTGAATTGTGGTTATAAACAATGAATGATGCAACAGAATACTTCATGCAGACATAGAAGATTTGCTGCTCATTTCTCTTCAGCAGGAGGGCCGTATGCATGGGACCAGGTCCAAACTTATTGACGTCAACAGAAAGGCTCCCATTGACTTCAAATGGGCTTTCATTGGGACCATTATTCCCTGGGAGAAGCCACTTACTAGGAAACCAAGGGAGGATCTGAATTTGTGTGGAATAAACAAAATACAGTGTTGGTCCTCGGCAGCACCAAAGCATGGCCACAGAGACTGCATTTCCCAGCATGCTATACTCCATCGTTAGCCATCAGCAGTAATTTGACAGGCTGAAGTTCATCCACAACTGGTTTTGTTGCTTTATCATCTAAGTAGAAACAAAAATGTCTTAAATATGCAGTGGCACAGTCATGCTGAAACTATAAATTCCCTGCAGGTGAAAATGAGGGCTGGAATGGCTGGCAAGCAGAAGCAAACTCCTGTTTCTGTGCCTTCTGCCATTGACCTGTTCCTCAGTTTCTCCAATCATAAAGGACATGACTTTCAGGGTTGTGTCATGTCTCGTTTCCATGTGAAGCAGCAAGATGCTCCTAGTGGAAGGACATTACTGGAACTCCCATACCTCTGGTTATGGATTCACTGCAGTGGAAGTGTGGCTGGGAAGAGGGTCCCAGGCAGGGAGACATAGATCACGAGCCAAACTCTGGTGACTGCATCACCATTTGGCATGGCCCACCCTCAGTCTCCAGAGCAGGACCATCCGCAGGTGTCCCAACTTGTACTCCCATAGCTCCCTAGAAATCTCCTCCCTCACTGACCAAGCGCTTTCCAGAAACCAAGAAGCTCTGTATGAGTTTGGATTGGAATGGTGCCTACATCCCCCAGGTAAGACTACCCACTCTTTTTAACTTACTGATTCATCTGGAAGTTGTTGAGGACAGTCTTACACCTCAGAATCCTCAGACAGCATCTTCCAGGGTGCTAGCTGTAGGCACCACTGAACTTTGCCTAGAGACTTTGTATATCAAAAGATGTTTAAGGCATTTGGGCCTGTAGTTCAAATTCCTCGCCCGCCTCAAGCAAAGCCTACAAGCTGTTTGACACATGGGGATGAAAGGGGAAGCAGAAGAGAGCACGCTAAATGAAAGGACCCAGTGCACACCAGTTCCTCTCCTCAGCTGGGGAGATACGGACACGCAAGCAGAAAGGAGATGCTGTCTTCTCCCTGCCCTCTGCTCCATGACCCAGACTCCTCCACCCCGCCAGACTTCTCCTCACAGGGAGGAGGTCTGGAGCGAGAAGCATTCCAAACACCCTGCTGGTACCATGTTTATACAGCGTGTCCTCCTCTCCTAGCTGCTCAGAAACAGCCCTACAACAAAAAGAGGAAAGGGAAAAACAAAGACGTGGAAGAAATGGATATATTAGGCTTTTGGGTCAGAAAACGACATCTTTTTGTTTGTTTTACTTAGCAAAAAAAGAGGAACCCTGCCAGAGATTCCCAACTTTTCAGACTTGAGGGTGTATCTTGACTTAAAGAGAGGGAACTGGCTATTTGGTCTATTCCCTTTTCCTACAAGAACCATCAAGGACTGATGTTTTTGGCGGGAATAATCCTTTCTTTATCACTCCTTTGGGTGAAAAAAAGGAGTAGGTCCATATGCTTCAGTTTAAGTTCCAAAATCAAGGAGAAAACAATAGAGATGTTAATTCATGGACCTTGTAGTTCTGGTGCAAGGACTGAGCTCTGTCTCCTCTTGGCTGTTGTTTTCATTGAAAATCATGGTCCCCAGAGAATCCTGCAAGAAACTGCTCCACAGCAATGCAAAGGAATCTCCAAAGGCACCAATAGCCACAGCAAGGGCTGTCTCCTCAGACACCAACAAACCAGCATTGCACATGGTTTGCTGTAGTCCTTCTTGGGTGTGAAATAGCCACAGCTTTCCAGAAAGCACGAGAAACTAGTGCTATGCCAACAAAACCATGGACAACATCCACATCTCGTGGAGTTAACCATTTTTAGGGACTCAGAAGAACTCTTCCTTCAAGAAAGTATTTTGAAGCCCACTAGTTCCTCCATTAGTCTCCTTTTCAGGGCCCATGAACACTCCAGACACAATAGATGTAGGTGCCACTTGTTGCTGAAGGCAACGGAGTCTAGAGCTTAGGAGCAACAGCCCATGCCAAATTCCCACACTGTGCTGCCAAAAATACTTTGTGTGCGTCTCACTGATGTGAAAAGTTTCCCTGCATTGTTTCCTCTGAACATCCCCATCTTTTGTTGCCAAATGCAGGACGGAACACAGGATAGAGACCCGCATTTCCATCCCCAAGGCTGGAATAGGGCCACTCTCCAGCAAACATAGCTTGGTTTTAACCACAAAACAGTATGAAGATGAGGAACGCCATAATAATGCATTCAAGCATGCCCGGGACCAAGGGAAGCTGCTTCTGAAATACCAAAATGTCTGAGAAGAGATATTGGCTGTCATACCCCTGACTTAATTGTGGGCAGTGTGGTACCAGAGAGCTCCACAGCCCAAAAGCGAGCACCGTGTGTCCGGTCCTCCTTCGCCTTTCCCAGGCACTGGACCATAGAGATGTTCCACTGATTTAACCTGGTATCTTCTCTTCACTGCTTTATTTATATCTTGGCTCTCAATCATGCATGAAAAGGGTTAATTAAGTGCATAGTGTGGAAATGGCTGGCACCAAGGGAGAACCTTGCTCCAGCCGTTCTTTGAGGTATAGAAACAACTCACATGATGAACCACACTGGAAGTACAGGTCAGGGCTGTGCTTTCCCCTGTAGATATGTGGGTGTGAATTTGAGCGCCAATATGAATTATGTTGTTAAGCAAAGGGCTGATCGTGCCAGACAGAGACAGCCAAAGAGTGGGAAGATGTAAGGCAAGCTTCCTCCATCTGTCCCTATTAACACTTCTCGGTCCCAGACCTCACCACACCCTTTCCACATCTAATCCCCAGCATCCACAAATACCTGTTTGCCTTTCCCTGGCTCAGAACAGCCTCTGCCCACTCTCAGCCTTGGCCATGCAGCTGGCTTTGCTGTGTCCCTGTGTGAAATGTCCTTCGGTGCCTCCTGCCACTATGCAGCTGCTGCCCAGTCTATCCAGTAGAGCCTGGCCACTGGGTTCCACCTAGAACAACCTCGCACAGGATTTTTCCCACTGTCTGTGTGCTAAGGTACTTAAAATCATGGAATGGTTTGAGTCCACCTCCCACTGGACCCGGTTGCCCAAAGCCCCATCCAACCTGGCCTGGAACATCTCCAGGGATGGTGCAACTCCCACTGCTCTGGGCAACCCGGGCCAGGGCCTCCCCACCCTCATGGCAAAACATTTCTCCCTGAAAATCTCATCTCGATCTCACCTCTTTCAGCTGAAAATCATTCCTCTGCATCCCATCCCTCTACTCCCTGACCAAGAGCCACTCCCCAGCTTTCCTGGAACCCCTTTCAGTACTGGAAGCTGCTCTAAGGTCTCCCCGTAGCCTTCTCTTCTCCAGGCTGAACAACCCCAGCTCTCTCAGCCTGCCTTCAGCTTTTTTGCGGAGAATTCTGGGTCCATTGGTTCCAGACCCAGGATATCTACTCCTGCTCCCAAACCGGTGGGATGAACTGCTCCATCTTCAGGCTTCACAGGCACCATTTTGGCTCTTTTGCCTCTGCAGGAAGGCCAACCTCATCTGCCCTCTATTACCCACACAACAAAACATGTGTGCAACTTTTATGGAGTTTATGCAAGCCAAACAGCTTGGAAAAGGATTATGAATTTTATTTATTCATAATAGTCCCCTTTTCATGATTGTCTACAGCATTGCACCATACCAAGACTTCATTTGCCTCCTAGCTCTTGTTCTGATAGGTCTGCAACATGGACCAAGAATGAACATCCCTGTTCCTCAACTGACCAGTGCCTCGCTTAATCCCCTTTGATCTGGGGGAAAAAGACTGACTGGAGTTTTATTACTACTGATTAATCCCCCGCGATTCTCTGTGAGGGAACTGCCTGCCGCTTCTCCTTTTTAGTCTGCCAGTGCTTGAGACTGTAAATAAGCCTCACATTTATTGTTAGCACAATATACTGTTTTATAAGGGGAACACAGCTGTCTGAGAAAGATCAGAGCCCTCTCCTGCAGTGTCCTAACATCAGCAGCATTCCTTGGACGGCGAAGAAGCCTAGGAGCAATGATACTAGCAGCACCAGCACTGCTGGTGGTTCTCCACCTGTGAAGGAACACCTCCAAAACCAGAGCCATTTGTCATGGGGTCACAATTACCAGCTGGCCATCCTTCTGGGAAGTGGCCAGTTTGGGTTGTAGCCACCAGGTAGCTGGCACCTCCTACGTTCAGGGGTGCAGATCCAGCAGACTCATCAGGCTCAAGGCTGTTACGAGGTCCCTGCGTTGCCTTGGACTTGCAACCTTGCTCGCTGCCTTCCTATCCTGCAATAAAGTCGAGCAGGTCACAAGAAATCTGGAGGGCCACAAATAATCAACTTTGGCAGTGATATTTTCCCATCTGACATATGATTTTGCTTGCTGGGGGTGGGGAGTGCTTTCATTCTCCCTCCTTGCACAAGATTCTCAGGAAAAGCAGCTAAGTCAGTAAAATCAGATGAGAAAAAACTGTTAATGTCAAGATTTGCCAAATAAGTGAATGCATTCAGTGGCCTGGAAAATGAGCCAGCGAGTGATATAAGAGCTTTTTCCGAATTCTGCACACTCAAGGAAACATTTAATACATCTTGAAGTAAAAATATGCCTTGGCTTTTGCTGCTGGCGTAAATATTTGTGTTCGCAAGTGTTGGCAAATATTTGAGACATCTATGTTGTTTAACCAAGAGCTTTGTCTCTCAGAGTCCATCTCCCTGTTTGGTCTCTCCTGTAATCACATTAGCCAGAGGAATCCTCCAGGTATTTCTGCTGAGGAGCGGATCAGAATCATTTCCATTTCTGCCTTAAAAAACAGGCATGAGCTTGCAGAAGATGACCAACAAAGGGCATCAGGAGAGCTGACAAAGATCGTGCCCTACATTCGCTTAATGTTGGTACAGCCTCCTTTAGGAGATGGCTAATTTAACTTGAATTGCAGGCACAGGCAGAGTCACATTGGAGGCCGTTCTTGCTTTACAGTAATTTCCAAGCTGTTATTTACTGTAGGATACATGAGGGAACAGAGCAAAGGCAGCTTGCCTCCTGCGGTGCCCATGGCAGTAGCTCAGGTTAGGTACATCAGGACTCGATGCCCTCCTCTACCCAACCCTTGTGCAAAAGTTTGACGCACTGACAGCTTGTGAGGAAAGCAAAGTGCAGGGACAGCAGGAGCTGCAGCACTGCCAGCCTGGGAATGAAAGGGAGGAGGCCTTAACCTCTGCAGTAGGACTGTGACCACCATCCTGATGCTTCCCTGGTCAGAGAATACAACTGGATATGTCACTTGTTTGGTTCCTCTCTTCCTTCAAGTGCCAGCTCTGTTATCATGAAGCTGTAGGTGAACCAGACACACAGTTCACGTGTCACAGGGCCTGCTGCCTCACAACATGCACCTCCAGCCCTTCAGGACACCAACACCCTCCTGCCAAGCTGCCGGCATTGCAGACATTACCTACTCTACTCACCATTATGAACTTCAGGAGGAGGTAGCTGGGGCAACCTTGAACCGTGGGGTACCTCCCATGGCACCCAGTTTGAAGTCCACTGAGGCCCAGAAATGCTTGTTTCTAACCTATAAATGGATCTTGCTAACTTTGCACTGAAGAAGATCATTCACACAAGCTGCAATCAGTGGTGGATAGAGGCATCTCAGTACCTTAAAGTTGTTTCCATAGTCACTTTGTGACCAGGCTCACAGACTTGTCCTCCCCTGCACCCACTATCAGTGACAGCATCACTAAAAAATCATCCTGCTAAGGAACAATTAGCAAGAAAATGCCAAAAATTGCTAGAGCAGAGCAGGTGTATTTCCTGAAGAGGTCAAGGGGTGCATCCAAAGCATTGTAGATAACTCTGGGACTTAGCAATGGGGCAGTCAAAGCTTTTTGTACATAAGGTTGGGTTCAGATAACTTAATGAAGATGTTCAATCAAATTCTGACAGGACCAAACAAAAATTGCCATTGCAGCCAACTGGGAGCCAGCACGGGAACCACAGAGGAGTAAGTGTGGGCTAAGCAATCACCAAAGCCTCATCCACCCTCCAGCAAGGACCATGCTGAGGGTGGCTCTGAGCACCAGGCTCACACCTGTATTTTACCGTTCTGTCCAGAAGTAGGCATACAGAAGCGATCTGAGAGTGCACACCAGGCTCTTCCAACCTGTTTATTCAGTGGAAGATGTTCAAGTAACCAGAAAAAAAGCACTGAGCTGCACTTCTGGGTGCTAAACAGTTTTGACAGGTTAGCCATCACGGACAGAAAAAGAGCTCCTGTTCTGTGCCCTTGCTGGCAGGTTCCTTACAGCTAATGCATTAACCTCTGAATAAACAAACGACTAAGAAAGGCCCTTTCCTAACCCAGCAAAGTACAAACACAGGCTACATTCTTCTGATTATAAAACCACAAGCGCAGGACACACTCCTGGGAATGGGCTCGATATGTTTTCTCTTTGATTCCAACCTCTTGGGAAGATTAAACAGTGTCATTGCCAGGTTAATACAGAATGACCTCAATGTCTTGAAACATTATTGCATTGCAAATAAGACTGGCATTTACATATTTCTCCATTGCCAAAGGGTACAGCAGACACATTTCAGGCTCCGGCAAGGGGAGCATGCTGGCAGGCAGCAGTGCAGTGCAGTGCATGGAAAGTAAAGACACAGCATTAATGGATGGGGGAGGGAGGCTCCCAAACGAGCCAGCCCAAACCCTCTGGCCAGACCTGCAAGCAGCTGTCAGTCAGCAGTGTGTTAAAATCAATCCTCCTGAGCTGAGCGCTACCTGTGCCAAAGGAAGCCCCAGGGAACAGAGCCGCCTTCCATCTCCTCCTGCTGAGGCTGCTGTGGAGGAGCAAGAAACCAGCTCGCTTTCCAAGCCAGTGCTGGAGCATGGCCTTCACACCAGGATATTTGTGTCCAGATGCACACCTGAGTGGCCGGAAAGGTCTGTGAAACCAGGCTCTCTAGCCTGTGAAACCATCAGTTCCTGGTGGCAAGGGGAGAGAGTGAAAGATTGCATGGAATTACCAGTGCTTTTTGGTGTTCCAAAGCAGAGGGCTCTGCACAAAGGTCCCTCCAGCTGCAGCACTGCGGCGTAGGGAATCGGAGAGGGAGAGAGGATGAGGAGCAGCCATGTGAAGCTCAAGGTAGCAGGGGACCATGGATGGTTGTGCTGCGTTGTGATGCTCTTAGGCATCCTTTTTTGGACCAAATGTTTGGCAACGTTTTGCCTTCATGTAGCCTGGTGCGTACTGAACCCATGAATTTTACATGGAGACAGAGGGTCTTACCCCAGTGAGCTCTGGGCTGTCCAGGGTCACGACAGCCAGACCATGGGATGTTGTGGCATGAGGGATCGCACTGCTGCAATGGAGCCGTGGGTCTGCAGCTGCCCTTCCTCAGAATCCCCAGCCCCTGGGAACAGCAGCCTCTCCGAGAGCGGCTCAGCGCTGCCTCTTCAAGCCTGGGCATGGGCTTCCCCTTCCATCCCACTGTGCCGGGTTGGGGTGGTTTGAGGGCTTGGTCTTTTCTGAGGTCAGCAGGGAGCTGGAAACACTCTTCCCTGCTACCACAAAGTGGGTACATGGTGGTTCCTCAGGCCTGGCACTGGGCTCATGAGTTGGTGGCATCATCTGCTTTTTGTCCTTGCTCCCGTTGCAATGTCCCCATGTTTTGGGGCTGCCCATGATGCTGGGGGTCTGCCAGGGCTCTCTGGAAGAGCCAGGGAAGGGTCCTGGCTGCCAGAGCCCCAGCCCTTGCTGCAAGGTCCTTGCTGGAACTTCTCGCAGCCCAATGGATTTGCTTTGTTGGTGGTGTGGGAGTGTGGAAAAGAGAGCATGCAGCAAGGCTCCTTCCCCTGTGCCTCGTAACCAGACGTTGGTTCGAGGTTTCTGCTGAAGACAAAGGGAGAGCTGTAGCAGTTTCTCTCGGGGTGGGTGGGAGGAGGCACTGCGTGCAGGAAGCAGCCTCCCATGGGAGACTAGAGAGACCTGGCCACCCACAGCCCAGGCGTGCTAGGAATCCAGGCTTCCATATGGCCAAAGCTGGTGCCAGAAGCGTCTTTCCCATCGTCAGCAGGCCACCCGCCCCCTCCCCCACACCTTCCCTGCCTCCTCGTCTCCTCTCTCCATAACCAGCTGACTTTTTTCACAACCAGGAAACAATCAAACAACCTCTTTGGCTGCCTCGGCTCCTCCTCCCCGACACCGCCATCTCCCCCTGGAAAGGATCATGTCAGGACTCCCAAAGCCTGATGTGCTGTGCAGTGCCAAACTGTTATTCCAGCCTCCCAGTGGGGAATACCCTCTGGGCTGCAAATACCTGTGTTTCGTTAAGTGAATGATCACACAAGATAAAATATCCATCTTGATGGTGAAATGGAGGGAGGGGAGCGGGAACGCAGACCTGGTGAGAACCAGAGGCCCCTGAATCGTCATCGTGGGTTGGTGAGGTGGCTGGTGGTTCCGTTATCACCCTCCCCGTCTCCTGCAGGTCGATGGCAATGCTGGCACCCACCAGAGGAGCGTTATGTGCAGAGAGGTCTACGGGGTTGCATTGCACTCAGCTTTTTAAAATAGCTTTCCGAAAGACCATGGCTGGGAAATATATTCAGAGCAACCACCCACCCTTGTTGAGAAGGGCTTGGAAGTCAGCCAGTTGTGGTGTTCCAGTCTTACAGGGGAGCGAGGAAGAGGAAGGCTGGTGACCCTGGTGGAGGAAGAGCGGTTCCTGACCATCTGGGGGACTTTCTGTGCCGCTGCGGGTGCTGGTGGATGCTGGATCCTTCAGAAAGCCTGCCCCCCGACTGAAGCACCACGTGGAGGGATGTGCAGCTCCTCTGGAAAGTTCACTCCCACTGCCACGTTCTCAGGGCCACTGAGCAGGTTTGTGCTGGAGCCAGGCGTTGATCCCGAGTGTCCTGGCTTGCTGCCTGCATGCTCTAAGCACCAGACTGCAGTGCTGCTGCTTCCCCTGCAACGAGGTCTCGGACGTTTTATTGCCCACCTGCGTGGGAGATTTCACACATTCAGCATCGAGGCTTAGAAACCCGCTGAGGAAAGAGAGGAAGGGAAAAGGTGAAGGAGGAGTTCAGCCAAGAGTGAAATACTTGAGAGGTGTTGGAGCCCCAGGCCAGGCCTTGCCAAGGTTGCCCAGGTCCATCCCAGGCCGTGGGGGAGGTAGGCAGGAGCTTTGCTGCACTGGGATCGCAGGGAGGGAGCTCTTACATCCCCTGTGGGAGCCTTGGGATGGTCAGGAGGACTTGTGTGCATCAATGAAAGGTCTATGCCGAGTACGAGTATGACTGATGGACAGCTTGCTGCTGCACCTGAGACTGTGAACTGGAGGTGGAATCAGGGCTGAGAGTCTCCCGGATTCATTTCTCAGTCATTTATTCAGATATAATTGCCTGTCTGCCTGTCTTAAGGCTAATGACTGGATGTGAAGATTTCCAGTTCGGGTTTGTGAGAAGGTAATTACATTGCAATCTCACTGTATGACTATTCCTCGAATGAAGATAAACTTGTTTGAGTAGGTCTGCACATCGCAGGAATCAGTTGTATTACAGAGCCCAGGCATGGCAGGAGAGATAAGGAATGTTTTTGCTGCTGCTTTTTTTATCTGCTGACCTATTAAAAGCTTTTCTGTCTGAAGGGGGTGAGGAGCAACCAAAAGGGTTAATCCCACAGCTCCTCACCCCTGATGAACGTGATTGAAGTCTCCTGTTGAGACTTGCTGACCTGGTTGGGGTTTCGTGGGTTCTCTCACTTCCTTCCTAATAGGTGCCAGCTTGCTTTGTTGAGATGCCCTGAGCTGAGCTCCAGTTCCATGAGCCTAACAGACTTCACCCAGAGATGGTGTGAAGAATGATACAGATCCGGACAGAAATGCAGCTGAAAGCCCTGATCTGGGGAAGCAGAGAGGGGACTGCAGCACAGCACCCATTGGCTAGACCAGGGGAGCAGCTTTCATGTCCAGGAGGCCCTTGCTTCATCCAGTACTGTGACATAGGGGGATTCTACATGAGAAAACACAGCTGAGTTTCTCTCTCTGCCCCTGTACAAGGCAGATGTGAGGTATAAGCATAATTAAAGACTGCATTGCTTACTGGCAGTCTTGTCATCAAAGGATGCTTCGACTGCCTGGGTCAGGGTCCTGATGGTGCCTGGGGTGTTCTGGCTGTCCCACAGGGATGGCAACACCTCTTTTCTCTGCAGGCTGCTCCAGCTCTGTTACTTTAAAGCTCTCACCCTTCCTCGCAGCACAAGCCGATGCACTGAGATCATCTCTGGTCCCATCTAGCTGCTAAACCCCCTCAAATCTTTCTTGCTCAGCAGCACTTCATATAAATCCAGTAATGTGCATATCGCTCCGGCTGCCAGCTGCTTTGGGGTCAGGAGGGAGGGCGCTGCGGGGGGGTTACTCTTGCAGTCGCTGTTGCCTTTCCCTCGGGGATCCCAGGAAGCCGCAGGCTGCCAGCGAAGGGTTGAATGATGCAGGCGTGGTGGGGGACCCCTGGGAGGCAGCTGGCAAATTCGATGCACTGGGTACGGATTAAGAACCCATTAGGGCAGGGGCTTGGGGCTACATTAAACAAATCCTTCCCCTCAGCCTTCGCAAACGCTGGTGATTGTTGCCTCAAAGCAGCGCAGAAGCAAGACAACTTCAGCACAGGGACGGTTCTTAAGCATCAGGCTCGCACCATTAAATATCAATGAGGGCTTAAGGGCATTGCACAGCACTTCCCTAAGGGAGATAAATGATTTCCTGGGATGAACCCAACTGGCCCGCTCTGTGCTGCATTTGCTTGATGTCGGCGCGGCCAAAAGAACACGCTTTGGCATGAATAAAACATGCTTCTGGAGTAGCAGCAGCGACCAGTTTGTCAGGAAGAGCCCCTGACTATGACAGGGCAAAACTCGTGAACCTGCCTTTCAAGGGATCACTGCCTGAGCAGCTTTCAGGAGCAGCATCACTGCAACTGCCCCCTTTCCTGCTGTGGCAGGGAAGTTATCCTGGTGGCTGAGGAAAGACTCACATGATTTTTCTCTCTTCTGCAGCAATCATCCCAAATTTGATGCCAAACCCACCCTTGGGAGAGACATTTCACTCCAAGAACTTTTAGATCCCTGGTGGGGGCATGAGCTGTTTGGCGGAGGTCATAGAATCATAGAATCCCTATGTTGGAAAAGACCTTTGAGATCATCAGTTCCAACCATACCTGTCCACTACTAAATAGTATCCCTAAGAATCTCATCTACCTGTCTTTTAAAGACATCCAGGGACGGAGACTCAGTCACCTCCCTGAGCAGCCTGTCCTTCAAAGGTGACCAAGAAATACATGTTCAGATATGAGAACCAGGAACAGCCAGCAGAATTGTTCTTTCCACCAGGAAAAACTGCAAATTGAACGTTTCTGAAAACTTATCATAGAATCATAGAATCATAGAATAACCAGGTTGGAAGAGACCCACCGGATCATCGAGTCCAACCATTCCTTATGCTTCAAGTGCAGAGCTTTCTGGCTACAGAGTCCAGCTCTGTCACTGGCTTCTGGTGTTAAATTGGGGTTAATCCCATACATGCTCTTCATTCAGCCAACAGATCTGCATCCCAGAGCACAACTCACAACTTGCGTGTCTCAATACTTTGAACTTCCATGCGGAGCCTTTTGAAATGGGAAAAATCCACTATTACAAATTATATGGGTGCAGACTGACAGCACATTGAATCCAGTTCAGAGTTCCTTGAATGACAGGGATGTGTTGCGTTGAGGTGGAAAAGAGAAGAGGAGTAAAATGAAAGCTGCTGCTCTGAAGCCATGGAGTGCTCAAACAGCATGGAGGCGTTGAGATCAACCCTGTTGACATGGGGCTACAAGTGGTTAAGAGAATCCTGATGAAATATCCACCACCTGGAAAACACCATTTTATCCAAAATAAAACCTTTGAAAGAAGAAAAAGCTAATTTATAGCTCAAGCAAAAAATAGTCCTAATGAAGCAGCGCAGCACAGCTGGAAATTTCCGATCTGATTTGTCAAACTGGATATTAGCATTCTGTGTTTATTTATAACTTGATCACTTGGAATGTGCTTTGTTAGAATATCGTAGTGAAATAAAGCCACTACAAAAAGACACTTTTTAAAAAATGAGCTATTTGCAGGGCTTGTGTACATCAGGTATTGCTGCGAGAGCAAATTCCAAACTCTCGGAGACTTCTGGACTGAAAATGTTGCCACAGGTCTGCCTGCTGTGTTTGGGAGGGGCTAGGCCAGCGGCAGCAAGGACTGTAAATCCTAGAGGAAAGGAGAAATCTCCTGCCTGCAAAGACTGTGACATTCCAGGTTGTTTTCTGTTTTTAACATTGGCTTCTCCATCCTTGTGCCTCTCCAAGGAGAGGTCAAACCAACATCTGCTGGCACTAGCAGGGAACTGGTGACTGTGTCCTGATGGGAGGCTTCTCGTGGCCCCTTTCAGACCTGATTTGTTACTGGTCTGTTACTCTGATGCCTCTTTTCCCAGCTGCGAGCCAGGAGCCTGTATTGCCAGCACCACTCCGAGGTGCCCCAGGAGAGCTCGGGGGCTGACAGCCCTGCTGTGCCTTTGCTTTGCAGTTCCCACTTTCTCAGATGGGGATTTCATGATTTGCAAGGGGCTTAAATTCTGAAAATGTTTTAATATTGCAGAGCAGGCAGCTGAGGAAAGACTCGATCAGAGGATAAACAAATTCTAAGTGCCTGAATCAGGAGAATGACACAAACTAACCCAGCCCTTAAAGTGCCTGTGACCACAAACCACATCACTGCGCTGGAGGAGACACACTTTCCTGCTCTTGTTCTAAGTCATAAAAACTACTTCCCAAGGTGACAAATTTATGGCTGCAGTAATTACATGATTACTTTATTATGTGCCACCAGTGTGAGAAAATATATATTCAAAAGTCACTTCTGTCCAAACCAAAAGGGCCAGCAAAGAATTATCGGTGGCAGTAAATAACAGTGACAGGTACAATTATTTACTTGGATAGAGCTAGAATTGCAGATTGAAAACCAGCAGCCATGCTCAAGGGCTTCTTTCAGGTGGTGGTGGCCACAGGTTGGGCTGGGACCTGCACAATCTGGGGGTAAATGCAGCTTCTGGGTGAGCGGGTGGTGGGACCTTACAGTGTCAGACTGGGTTGACTGTGAACTCTGCAGTTCCAGGTCCTTGGGGAAATGGAAAGATTCATTTTCTGAAAGGCTGGTGAGGCTCTCCATTGGTTTTGCTTTCACATCTTTGTTTTCAGATTTCCACGAGGGGTGAAACAGGATGATCTTTAAGATCCCTTAAAACACAAACCATTCTATGATTCTGTCTTCCCCCAACCAAAAATGGTTCCTTTGGGCACCAACAGGATCTTTGGGATCTCTTCACCATCAGCCTCAGTCAATAAGTGAGAAGTTTCCACCACGGAGTTCTTCAATTTCACAAGAAGCTTGATGTGAACTCACATCTCACTCTTGCATAGTGACGTTTTCTAACTGAAGGTAAGAAAACATCTCTATTTGAACCCATGTCCACTTGTACTGAGGGAAGCAATCGAGCTGAGCCTTGTCTCGCTGTGACAGGTCAGAATGTGTTCTATACCCATCACGGTCTCTCCCTTTCCACTCTTGATTCCCAAGCAGTAGGGCCAATCTCAGTCTTTTTGTGTTGGGTGTCGTGCCTGCAAAGGCTTTAATGTTGAAGGAGCGTGTCAAGGTGGGCAGAGAATCAGGAAGTTCACAGTGATGTGCGGTGAAGATGAAGGCTGTTGGGCTTCTACCTGTCCTTCCAGATCTTTTTATCACCTTTTTATGGTGGTTTCACATGATATTCCTTTTATTTTTCTTTATATGCTTTCTTTGTTGATGAGCTGGCACAGCAGTCTGCAGGTGAGGATGAGGATGAGGATGGTCTGGAGGCTTTGGCCCAGTAGGCTGCAGCCAGGACATTGCTCTGAGCTCTCCAGTGCTGTGGATGCCTCAGGTCCCAGCCTCACAAATGCACAATGTCCTCTCAGACAGGCAGGGCTGGGACAGGAAAGGAGCACAGCGGGGCAAAACCCAGGGAGAAGGCTGTGGGAAGCTTTAATTACCTAGATTGTCCCCGGAGGTCCCAGACGCCCCAGATACTAATTGCTAATAAATGTTCATGCTGAGTAGCTTTTATTTTTCCAGTGAGATGGAATAACAGGAAAAATATGTGAAAGTCCCTGGACTTCAAGTATGTGTTTTTCTTTCATTTATATTTACCTAATTACGCTGTCATAGACTGCTGAAATTATACCCTCAGCCCCCTCCCCAGAAATGACCAAATAAACAGAGCAATGGCCTCAACTGCACCAGACAACACAGTCAGCGACAAAGGAGAGATGGAAGAGATGGTTCTGGCAACCAGCATCTCCAAGCGAGCGCCGGGGACCCTGGGGTTAAGGACCTCATCCAGCCCCACAGGTGACTGTCAGGTGCCCCTTGTCATCAGCAGCGCTGAGCTCCGCAGGCAGAGCTCCTCGAGTCCCTGCGGAACTCATGGAGGGAGAACGGAGAAGGTAAACGGAGGGATTTATTTGGGATTGGCCGTGCTTTCTGGTAGTTCAGCCATTCCTTCCTGGCCTAACAACGTGCCACAAAGGGATGTTCTTGCAGGGACTCTCGACAGGCCAGATCTAACACCGAAAACCAAATGTGCTGCCCCTCAGCCACCGGCACTGGGATCCTGTCGGCACATCCAGTGTTATGCTGCACTTTTAAATAACATATAAGCCAGCCGAGTGTGTGGTGCAGTAACCACGACTGTGTGCATCACGGAGGTCTATAAATATAAATGAGTGTACATATATCTATAACGAGAGAGAGAACAGACCCGGTGAGCAGCAGTACAAACAGCAGTGGGATCACAGTTAAGATCCATTATATTGGAATCGATTTAAACCACAAAGTGCAATAGGAGGCATTATAAATACAACTCTTTACTATCACAGCCTGGTTTGAATGGAGCTTTCGGAAGCCTTGCCCCGGTTTCCTCATGCCTGTGTGCCACGCAGATTAGGAGATGGATATTCCTCCCTGCAGAGCAGAGTATTTCATCCACGTGCTCCCTCGCAGCGCTGCAGGAGCAGGCCTGGCACCGGATTGGATTACTAAAGCATTCCAGCCCCGTTCTCACCCGCAGAAATGGTCTGGTTCCTTTAAAAATTAAAACCACTTTATTTTATTTCTCCTCTTATGATCCCCCATCAGCCCCCTCCGCCGGGCTGGGACCTGCCACGGGGATGCGCGGCTTTGCAATATTGCTGCTGATTAGCCATGCTCGCTAATGACACAATGGGCAAATTACACGTCTCCCTTCCTAATGAATCAGGATGGATGGTTACCAGCGAGCTACGAGCAAGAACCTGCCCGAGTGACTCGATTGCTGTTCTCCCCAGGACACCACAACACAGCAGCGACCTGTGGCCCTTCGGGTAGCCCTGCGGCACCTGACAGCATCTCTCAGGCACTCACAATTTCTGAGAGCTCATTCCTCTCCTTTCCTCTCTCCTTTCCTTTCCCCTCCCCAAGCCCCCTGCTCCTGCTTCAGCGCTCCCCTCCGTGAAGGTGCTGTGCAGACTTTGCTGCAGAGCTATTAAGTTCTTTTAGTTTCCCTGTGGATCCTATTAGCCAAAGAATTCGCTCCTTTTTCAAGGCTCTTTTTTATTATTTTAAATGAATGCACTTCAAAATATGGATATATATACTCCACTTCGAGATGAAATTTCAGAATTGAAGCTATGCAAACACACTTCTGCTTCTTTCTACCTCAAACACTTTTTATATACATACATGTATGAAAAGTCAGTTACTAAATTAAATCCCCTCTGTGCGCTCAGCTCCCCGAGCCGGCTGCCTCCTCTCACAGCTCAGGAGCCGAGCTGAGCCTGCTCGGAGCCAGCCTGCAGCACGCAGCCAGCCTCAGCGCTGGTTGCTCCCCTTCACCTGCCAAGGCCCAGACACACTGGTCTCTGGGGCACAGTCTGTAGAGCTTCCACAGACCTATTTCCACGGTTCTTAGATCTCAGCCCATGTGTGGGGGCTCTCAGGGTTGGGTGAGCTCCTCGCAAACCCCAGCATCCTGTGCCATGCGATCCGGTCCCTCTTCCACCTTCCTCCTACAGCTCTGTGCGTCATTACCCTGTCTCTCCCCATGGCATCTCCTTCCTCGCACCACAACCCGCACGCCTCTCTGTTCTCTGTCCTCCCACATGTCCCCTCTCCTCTATCCCTGCCTCTCTCCCACTCCTCCCTTCATCCTCTGCTGAGGTTTTGTGGCACAAACAGGGCTTTGCATTTTGGCTGCTGCTGCCCATCCACCCCACAAGAAAGATTTGGTTGTGGTGGCTTCACAAAGCCCTCTTTCATTTTCAAGCAGCAGAGGGAGGCTGCACTTGTGGATCTGTCTGGCCAGCCGCTCCAGAAGGCGTTTGTAAGAGGCAGACACGTTGCCAAGAATCTCATTATAATCCTGATGCACGACGTGGTCCAGCCCTGAGAAGGATGCTCTCCAAACAGCCACTCATAGACCGCATGCCAGGATCTCAGAGCTGAAGGAGATGCTTCTGCAGAACTGAAGGGGTCAGCAGGGACAGCAAGGCCCCATGAGAAAGCTCCCACTCTCAGATCTCCAGGCAGAGGAAACCTGCTGCCCAAGGAAGGGAGAGAAGAGGTCTGGAGGGGATGCTGGAGGATGGAGAATCCACACCAGACTTTGTGTAATGCTCAGAGGAGGCTGGGAGAGCTCTGCAGGAGCTCAGCCAAAGAGGGGCAGCCACCATCAGTAAAACTCACAGCTCAGTCTCATGCTCCTGATTCGAGGAATTTCCACATGGCCAAGAGCTGAAGTGTGGAATTGCTGTCCTGTGAACGAGGCTACCAGCAGCCCGACTAGGTCCACTAAGGGGTTAACGTCAGGTTACAGTCAGAGATCCATCTCAGTTTCAGTCTTCATTAATAAATTTGTGGTGAAACAAAGCCAAACCATCCAAGTTTGGTGACAATTTTCCCACAGTCATATGCTGCTCTGATTCATTTTCATCCACAGATTCGAGTGGTAACAGCCCGACCACAGAGCGTTTCCTGGGGATTAATCATGGCTGGGAAAGGGCTGCGACTCCAAACTCTGCTCCAGGTGCCCCCACACTCTCCTTCTTCATCAGGAATTAGCTGGTGGTGAGGTCACTCCTGCTCTGACTTCTTTGGCATAATTATAAAGGAATAGATGTTAATTAACAGCTGTGTTCAGCCACCAAGGTGCTGTGCTCGTCTCCTGCCCAGGCTCAGGCTGCCCCTGCTCCCACCCCACATTCCCCACTGTGTGCCCCCGGCACTGACAAGCAGGAGCATCCTTGGGGAAGCCCTGAACTCGCTCCCCTTTGTTCCCTGCCTCTCTCTTTCTGTTCCGCGGCACCTGGACACAAGGCGACTGTTGGAGTGATGGATGAATCAGGCATTTCTTCTTTTGGAAGCCAGCAGAATATCCCCTGCCTTCAGACACCCCACTTTCCTTCCAATGCATGAGTCAAGCCTGGAAAATATAGTCCCAGGATATCAGTCAGGCAAATGCCTTTTTTTCCATGCACAAAGAAGAAATTCCTGGGAAGGGGTGGCTCCCCTGATGGGGACAGGTTCACCTCAGTTTTTATTGCCTCCAACAGGGTGCAAAGTGCAGAAATAACCCGAGAAAAACAGCCCACAGGCTATTTCTGAAGTCCTTTCAGGCTCATATTATAATACAGAAGTACCGGGGGTGGAAAAAGTGGGTTTCTGCAGGTTTCCAGGCAGCTACAGAGTGAGCACCAGCGCCGTGGACAATGGCCTCGTGGGCGCTCTGGCCGACGCCGGTGCAGGTCGGGGTTCCCCAATGCTGCTCCCATTCCAGTGTGGGGACAGGATGCAAGAGGGAGGAGGTTCTTTTGTGTGTAATTTCTCTGTTTTAAAATAGAATCACAGAATCAGGGAATGGTTTGAGCTGGAAGGGACCTTGAAGTCCATCCAGTCCTAACCCTGCCATGGACTGGGACACCTCCCACTGGATCAGGGGCTCCAAGCCCCATCCAACCTGGCCTTGAACCCCTCCAGGGATGGGGCAGCCACCACTGTTCTGGGCAACCTGGGCCAGGGCCTTTTATACACTCTAGAATTAAACTTCTGCCCATCAGACACTCCTCTCATTACCAAAAGTTTCCTTTTCATTGACCGAAGTAAAGGAAAACAGCATTGCTGGGTGTTGGTCCCAACTTTTCATCTCTGCTACAACCTTTGTTTTTCCTCATTCCCTTTCTTTGTTATGATTGGCATAATCTGGGAAACATAAGTGTGTTTTAAGTGGGAAGACAAGGAAATGTTCATTTTGAGAATGTCAAAACAAATTCCTCCTGGCAAATTCAAAGGAGGTGTTTTATTTTCACGTAACTTTTCTAATTGAGATGTCCTATCGGAACCCATCCCCTCCTAGGGAATAAATAAATAAATAGATAAATAAATAGATGCATGTTCCTGTTTAGACCGAGCAAGAACAAGAATAACTATGAAATCCCCAGATAGCATCCCATCACTCAGGGTATCAATCCCAACACCTCGGCAGACAGCACACTCCTGCTTTGTGCATTCTTCATGGTACAAACTTTTCTGCAAACAATAGGACTAAAGGGGAAAGAGGAAAGGACAAATTAAAAAAGCATGCTGTGAGCTTCAACTAAAAGCTTGACATTGTCAGCGCAAGCCATATGGAAAAAATAGACCTTTTCCATGGCACGGCAATGTGTTTCTTCATAAAGGGGATTGCACATGCGTGTGAAATATCTGTGTGGGTGAGGAGAGTGCGCATGTAATGGATACGGCACCCCAGCAGTGCCAGGGGGTTTCAAGACTGCGAAAACTGGGCAGTTTGGTGCGGATATTTTATAGACTGTTGCTTCCAATAGCTGAAATATATTGTGCAAGAGAAGATAGCCAAGGCAGTAATGTTTGCAGCCAGTCTCGTTAAGGTAATGAGGAGGGAAACCGAATCTGTAGGCTTTGAGGGGTAAGTGGTTTGTCAGGGGCTCAAAAAGAGGTGGGTTTTCCAATGATGCCTGGCACGGGTGGGTTACGGGGTAGGATGGTTGGCTCTGGTGTGGTTACAGGCACTGGGTCCACTGAGCAGCTGGACCAGAGCTGCAGTTGTCCCCAGGCTGCTTCTGCTGGTCAGAGCAGAGCCACTCACCCACCATCCAGGCTCAGACAGTCTGGCAGCACTGTCCATCTGTCCCCAGCACCAGCCAGTGCTCAGGGGAGAGGAAAGCGAACCCCTAAAGCACCCGGTCGGCCGCTTGGTGCCTGGTTTCAGGAGGTGAGCAGCCCTTTCCCGAGTCTTTGCAGCTCCCCCATCATCAGCTCTCCCCATCAGGTTTCCTGACCCAAGTGACCACAAGGCAGCGTTCACAACTTCTGGGTTTAATATACACATTTATAGTCCATGTGCATTTATTTAACAGGTCTGGCCCAAACAGCCGGCCCTTGCCAAAAAGAGACAATCATCCTTCATTTCACAGCTGTGACATCATCAGGTCATATTTCACGGATATGATGTCACTACTGCGCAATACGACTTTTTATTTTCAAAAGGTTTTTATTAATGCTGAGGTTTTGGGTTGTTTTTTTTTTTCCTCTGGTCTGGCCAGAACATCTGGAGCCGGGAAACTTCAGAGTCCAGAAATATTCACAAGATGTAGCAGACAGAATTACAACCCGCAATATTTCTGTGAGCGCGAGAGAACAGATAACAGTGCGGGTAACCAGTAGTCACAACCAACTGCTAAAAATCTAGAAGCGTGGGAGGGAGTTGGAAGAAGGAGGTGAACTGGGCTGGGAACGGAGCCTCGGCCATCGTAGAGCAGGTTGGGGGGATGCATTTGACTGGGGGAGCAAGGTGGGACACCTTGCCGAGGAGGGGGCACCACGGAGCCACACAGGTACCGAGCACAATGGCAGAGCACCTTGGGGGAGGAGAGGAGCCTGTCCCTCTGTTTTTTCCAGAAGAAAGGCATGTTTCCTCCTCTGCAGCTCTACACAGAAACCCACAGAAGGGGGCAAAGAGGGAGGGGAAAGGATGCTGCAGGAGAGGGTCCACTGGGCAGGCAGAAGGAATCAGGGAGGTGGGGCAAAAGCACCAGAGAAGGTGAGGTGGGTTTGGATGTGATGTTGCTCTGCAGGACTCAGAGGCAGCTCTCACAGTGTTTGGGTGTGGGGTGAGCAGCCCCTGGGACACTCCGCCCCCTCCCTGGGAGCCTCATCCTGCACCTTGTCCTGTGCAGAGGCAGCAGGGCACCCCAGCTTCATCCCATCCACAACAAAAGCTGTGGGGCACGAAGAACAGAAACGGGGTGGTAAAAGGGCTTGAGTGACTCCTCATCTGGAATCGCTAATTAATATATTACAGCTGCATCCCTTTCGGGTTCCCTTTCCAGCAGCGCTCGTGCGAGCGAGCACAAAGAGTCCCAGACAATAGATGCGAGATGCTTTTTCCATCAGCCTGCGCAGCAGAAGCCGGGATACAAAAACGTTGCTGTTGGGGGGAAATACCACGTAACTGATGTGACCACGCGCAGCCCGGCACAGACGCCGAGCCGTGGGTCACCTACCACGTGCCAACCCCGATAAATGTCAGTGCCTAATTCTCAGCAATAAACAACAGCCAGGAAACGGCAGTCGCTTCGCCGCTCCGCTTCGTCTCGCCAGCAGACAGCCTTGTTGTAAACCATTTGGCCAGCTGCACCAGTGCTCTCCAAGCCTTGCGGGGAGATGTTTGTCACCTTGCTGAACACCCCGGGAGCTCCAGCGGACGCGTGGCAGAGACGGGAGGGCTCGGGGCCTCCTCCGAGGGAGCCGGGGAAGCTCAGGTGGCAGAGAGGAGAGAAAGCTAGCAGAATTAAGACTGACAAGCTGACGAGATAAACTGGTCAGATAAAAGGATGACAGAAATAATTTTACACGGCATTACTGTGAAAAGCTAATTTATACACAGATGAGCCCATGACAGACTCAGTGGAGGGTGGCAGACGAGCCGGGAATGAAGAACACTTCATTTATTCTCTGCAACAGGAGGGGGAGCATTCCTCATCGCTGCCTGGGACATCTTCTTTCTCTCTTTCTATTTCAAAGTTATCAAACTTTATCTGGCTCCTTTTCTGCAAATTAGCAAGGCCAGAAGAGGAAGAAAAACACTGAATCCATCAACGCTCCTGCTTTTTGCCAGGCCAGAGGCAAGAAGTCAGGATGCTTTGCAAAATACAGCCTTGATTTTCTCCTGCAAAAAAACAAGAAAGCCACTGTGTTTTCACACCATGCGGAGGTTTTGCTCTGCTTTTAAATCAAGCCAGAGTCATCTTTTCTCCTTCTTCAGCTTTTTTCAGCTTAGTTGGAGCACTGGGAATTGAATGAGTCTCTTTGATGGCACAGGTCTTGCTGGGCGTTCAGAGAACAGGACTCAGCAAACTGTCCCCATTCTCCATTTGCCTTCCCTCTGCTCTCCCCTTCCCAGCGGGCAGGGAGCCCTGGCAGGCAGAACCCACCACCTTGTGGGTATGGGTGCAGGGGAGCTGCAAAGCCCTGCTGCCTGGTGGTTTGGGGCAGCCCCTGCTGCCCACTGCCTCGGTGTCCCCTTTCAAGGGCTGGGAAGAGGGGGGATGCAGGCAGTGGGATGCAGGTGCTGGCATCTGAGGCAGTAAATGAAGGAGGAGGAATTTCCACTTCATATTTCATGCAAAACTGACACCTCCGTCCCAAGGAGAAAAACCCTCCCCTACATCACAGACAGGATCCTTCCGGGGGGAGCGCCTGGATGCTACAGGAGGAGAGCTCTGGTCCCCATCCTGCTCCCACGGCCACCCCTGCAGCCACAGGAGCGTCTGGCAGGGAGAGCTGCTCTCCTGCGCCCTGCTCGCTTTCCTGGCCCCGGCCAAACAGGCTGGCTGTTCTGCAGCTGCCAGAACAATAGTAATAATACTAATAAACCCCCTTCACGCTGAATACTGCGGGCTGTTGGCAGGTCCTTCTCACACAATTAGCATTTCTCGTCAAGCAGGGGGTTCACAGATTGCACATGCTGGTTCGTGTTTTGCGGAACAGACTGAAACCAATATGGCCCTCCCTGTTCCATCAGCAGAAAGTGGCTTCCCACCAGCATGGGCCCAGCACGGCTTCCACCAGCCTGGCCGGAGGGAGATGCTCTCCTCGAGCGCAGCCCATCGGGCTCCCCCGAGCCCAGCCCATCACAGCAGTGGTGTCCAAGGATGGGGTTCTCTCAGCTCCCCCAAATCCACACACTCCTTACAGCAGCCAGCTCATGTGTAGGTGACACGTTTAGGGGTTCAATACCTGCTGGAGAGTCCTGGGCAGCACAAGGACACCTTCCCCAGCATGCAGACATGGCTGGACTGCATGAAGAACGTTTTGCCTGGCGCAAAAAGGGTTTGGAAAGAAAGCAGTGACTTACAGAGAGCTCAGGGGTCAGGTCCCCACACACAACTGGCCGGGTCTGGAGTGGGCAGGTGGATCTCTGCAGGCTGCCACTGCTTATGGTACCATGGCTTATGGTGTGACTGCTGGTCAGCTTGATGGTGACAATTAACTGCGCAGCCCCTGAGCCTGCTGCAGTGCTGGATCAAGCAGGTAAACTGTGCTGCTGGCCTCTTAGAGCCTGTAACTGCCCAGCTGCAAAGACTCTGCACATGTGCAGGCGGTTGTTATTACAGCTCAGCTGCTCCTGGTAACTCCTGAAAGCAGAACAACCCAAACCCACTCTGTATCCTCACCGTGACACTTGAAAGGAGCCTTAAACTTGTGTCTGTCTGTGCAGGCTGGACTTGTAAATCTCACAGTAGAAGCTGGACTCACAGCCACACTGTTAAACCAACAGAAGCTCATCCAGACAGTAGCGTGCACCATGATTAATTGCCTCGCTTTAAAAGTCCTATTTATAGACAAGCTGTACAAGCACTGTGCCAGTGATAATGTGGTGGTGAGGCTCCTCCTCCAGCAGCTCAGCAAAGCTCAGCTGCTGATCCCGTTAGCCCCAGGCCATCCTCGGGGCTGCTGAGCAGCATCAGGTCCCTTGTCCGGGTGGTGTTATCTCCCCTCCACACCCCACCTGGCCTCACATCCAGCCTGGAAGAACAGCAGCCTCCCTGGGGCTTGGCAGGGATGCTGACGATGCTGGGTGCCTGCGTGAGAGATCCACAGGGTTAAGGAGCTTTAGCCAGAGCCCAGGGCCTCCTGGGAGCTGGGAACAGGACCTGAGGGCACGTGTGAGCCTTGACCTCGCATCACCCGGAGCTGACACTGGTGTCCGGCGGGGTTTGATTTCCCGGGAGGCTCAAGTACCGGCCGCAGGCTTCTCTGGGGTTTGCCTCAAGTCAGTGCTCAGGAAAGGGACTTGCAAAGATGCTCAAGACTGAATACAGATCCAGATTGCAGCATGCAGGCGTGTTGTTAGGAAACGATGTGTTTGGGTAGCAGTGCTCCATATCAAACGGATTTCTACCCTGCAAACTTGTTTCTTTACCCTATATTTTTCTTTAAAAAAAAAAAAGGGAGCAAGAAAGAAATCCATGCCACCCTCTGCATTTATTTTCTCAAAAGCCCCCAATCTTATCAACAAAGCCTCCTTCCATCTCAGGACGGCCTGCGGGATGCTGAGTGACACCATGGGAATGAAAAGGACAGGTCCCTCCACAGCGAGTCCCACCACAGGCATTCCCAGTTCATTTATACAATGTAGATTTCTTCTTCCTTTTCCACCGGGGTGGGTCCCGCTCCCAAGGGCTGCACTGCTGTGGATGCTGAGTGGAACCTGTAGCTGGTGCCAAGGGAGGGCTGAGGGGCACAGCTGCCAGAGAGCATCCTGCATCCCTGCTGTCCCGGCTCCCATCTCTGCCTGCCCAGCGCACCCGCAGCATCGGGGCTGGGATGAAGGCAGGGAGGGAGCGGTGGCTGCTTGACCACATAAGTCTGACCATGGTGGTGAAGAGAAAGACCTGCCTGCCTGTGGGTTTGTATCCAGCAGCTCCCACCCCTTCCCCAGGCAGGAGAGGGCAGGAGGCAGGAAGGTCACCTGGCTGGGGAGCTGCTGAGCCCCCCCCGAACCTGCATTTCCACCCAGTGCGTTTGTGGTGAATAAATATCCTGTATTTATGTGGTTTGGCTTCAGTGGAATACGAACGAGTTTGGTGGGGAGTAATCCCCCCATACACCCAGGCTGGGGGGAGCAGGGTGGGGAGGGAGCATTTACACGAAACAATCCCTATTTGTCTCTGAAGACAGACCCCACTGTTGGGTTTCCTGGGGTCACGCAGCTGCAGGAACATGTGGAAAAGAAATGGATCTCTCCTAAGCACTGGACATACATGTAATTCAATATATTGCTCCCATGTGCAAGAAATCCACCAAACTGGCCCCATTTCAAATCGCAGGGAAATGCAGAGCATCGGGGACAGAGTCAAACTCACTTCTAATTCAATTCTCCATTTTATTTTAATTGGGCTGGACTGTGAGAGGTGATGGAGGTTGCGGGGGGCCCTTGGAGGTTGTGAGGTCTCTCTGGGGCATGGGGACACAGGTGGCGTGGGATGGGCAGCTCCCTGTGTCCCTTCCAGGCTCCAGCACTCACGGCTGCACCTCGCTGCTGGGGCAACGCCACGGCTGGCACTGCCAGCGGGGAGCACGGGGACTGCCAGGTCGTGAGACAAGCTCTCCTGGACCCCAGAGAGGAGGTGCCTGCAAGCCCCTGCTCTTGTAATCCCAACCCTTCTCCCACCACAGTCAAAATAAAAGGATCTTAGCCTGGCTTTCAACACGGGCTCTCCCGCGAGCACTAGAAAGCCTTTTTGATGGGATTTTGGCCCCAGGGATCGCCTTCCCCCTCCAGACCCGCACCTCAACACCTCAGCTTCACACCTGCTGCCCCTCTGAGGCAGCTGGGCAGATCATGCCAAGCCAGGAGGAAAGCCTGCTTGACTCCCACTAACGACACGAGGAGGACGTGAGCTGCAGTTACCTCATCTGAGCCTTTAAATGGATTTTTCCATTAAGAGAGGATTTTTTTTTGTCTTGTTTTATTGAAAAGGAATTTGCAGTAATTAGCTCTTACGGGGGATTTCAGTGTTCTCTCTCCTCCTTTAAAGCATAAAGCACTTATTACAACACATTGCTTAACACGATATCCACTCCCAGAGATTCCTCTTTCCTCATGTGATGATCAAGAACTGCCTTTGGACTTCAAGACCCTAAATCTTCCTGCAGACCTGAGCCGTGCTCTGGTTCCCTCTGGCTGGATGCGCATTTATCTTTCCCTCGCGGTCCTCCCCACAGCTGGAAGCAAGAGAGTTTGTAAAATGAGCCTTTTTTTTTTGTTTTTAATTTCCCTCTGCTTTGTTGGATTATTCTTGGAAGGAACTTTCCGTGCCCACTTCCATGGGAAAGCAGCCGCCCAAGCCATGGAGAACACGTTTTCCCTCCAAACTTCTCCTCTCCCACTGCCTTCGCCTCTGTTAGAGTGGCCCATATTTAGCTCCATATTTATCCATTGGGCTTCATCTTCCTCCCTGGAAAGCAGGCTGGGAGTGAGGCACTCAGTCCCTGCACATGGAGGCAGGACAGTCCCCACCTGGGGAGCAGAGGGGCTGGGGATCACTCTGCATGCGTGGAAGGGCTGGGGCTCAGAGAACGTGCCCGAGCCACCGTGTGGGACTGGGTCAGCAGTGGGTTTTGGGGGAAGAAGTGAAGGACTTGGATCTCTGATTCCTCCAGATGGGATCTTGCAGGAAGAACCCCCAGGTAAGTGACCAGGGCTGGCCCCAGCATCCCTGAGAGAGCACAGGATGTCCCCTTCGTGCCATGTGGACAGTCCTGCTCCTGGGGACGGGGCCAGCAGGAATCTCCCAGGGCTGCTGCTGGGAAGGATGCAGCAGAGGGACAGTCCTATTTTTAACTCTGTGTATGTTTTTTCTTAATTCTTTTACTCTCATCTTCATTTCTTAATTAATTTAAAATAAGAGGCATGGAGGACTTGGAACCCTTCACAACACAGGGCTCCCTTTCCTTGCTCCAGCTTTGGCTGCAATTTGCTGGCTCGGCAGCTCACCCAGGGCTGCTGTGAGCTAGTGCCGAAACCCACGCTAAAAGGAAGGAGTTGGTGGTGCTGGCTTTGGGAACAGCCACAGATAAGAATCCTTTCCAGCCCACAGCCAAGAAGAGGCACCACGTGCACCCCTGCTGTAAGGGTGGCTGGCCAGGACATTGCTGGGAGTGTGACACAGCCCCAGTGCCCACCACTACCCTAGTAGCCCAGTCCTCAGCTGTACACCCACACTGTGATGGGCTCCTCTGAACACCCAGCAAGACCCAAACCTTTTCTGTCTCCTTCCAGCAGCCCCCGGGACTTGCAGTCGGCCACCAGCAGCCCCTGAGGAGACCCAACCTCCTGGAAACCCCCGTGATGATCAGCTTGGCTGCTCCAGGGTGGCAGAGTTCCCTATTCACTGCACTGCACCACCAGTGAAATTGTCCTGATACTCAGCCTGCATTTTCCTTGTCTTGTTTCCACACCTTTCTTTGACTCCTTACAGCCCCTTGGGATAAATTAACCAGCTTCTCACCCTCTCTCCTCGGCGATTTGGCTCTAAGGAGGCTCATGGATGTTTCTCGCTCCACTCTCATTATCAACTGGCCGCACAAGGTGCGGTTTGGTTGTTGATGTGGTTTGGGCGTTGTATGCGTTAACTTCATCTGAGCGCAGAAGAAAAAAAACCTGTGTGCCGTGAGCGCTTATTATTGTTGCTATTATGCAGCCCTTTTAAACTTGCCATATAAATCACACCCTCCAGCTCCTTGATTGTGTTTCTGGTTCTCCTCTGGACCCTCTCCAATCCACCAGCATCGTTCCAGGGCAGAGTGCGACGTTGCAGGTGCAGCCGGGGGAGCCTTTTGCCAGGAGCCTCTCGTGCTCTGCAGATCCCAGCGCGATCCCTGGTCCAGTGGTGCCCGTGCAGCCTGGTCAGCACGTCAGGGCCTTGCCGGGAGATGCCACGGCCACAGAGACACCTGGTCTCATGCTCCACGCCTGCAAAATGATGGTGTTGCCAGAGCGATTTCAGACAATGCTTTGACGTTAACAGCCTCTCTGGTTGCACTGTCATTTCCCATTAGAGGCCTTAGTAACCAGCACTTCATGAGGCTTTGCAGAATAATTTGTATGTTTAATACACCTCAAAGCCCATGTTGGGCTGCAATTAAGGCAGGGGGAGGGAGCAGAGAAGAGGCAAAGCCTACCTCCCGCTGGTTGCAAAGAACCTGCTGCTTTCTGCAGAAGGCTGCTTCCACTGAGGATGCCAGGGAAGCTGGAATTAGAGGCAAAAGCATAATTTGTCATTTGCAAGTGTAAGCTAAAGCCCAGGCTGGTGAGAAGAGAAATGGGAGACCTAAGAGCTCCTCGTGGGAAATTACCGTGTAAAGAGCTGATCTGGCCTGGGCTGCTGGCAGCCTTGGAGCTGGGCTGGTGACCGAGAGCTGGGGATGTGGGACAAGCAAGAGGGGGACAAACAGCCAGACAGAGCCGCCATGCAGGTCTCTGCAAAAGAGATGCTGCAGCCTGGGCTGAAAACCAGCTCTGCGTTCCATTCGGGGAACAGGGAATTAGTTTTTCTGAGCAGCGCTGGGCAGCTTTCCTTTACCTTTTCTTTTTTTTTGCTTTTGTTATGTGGAAATGTTGGAGAAAATAAACAATGGTGGAGGAAATGATGTGGTTGGGCACAGACCTGTCTGTCCCCCCTCCAGCCCTCTCCAGAACCAGGTTTCAAAGGGCATACTGGTGTTTATGACCTCTTCCCATAGAAAAAGAGAAACCCCCAGTGACACAGTCACAGGGAGCCCGCAGAGCTCTCTTCATTTCTGTAAATGAAAACACTGCCTCGCACGAGGAATTATGAGCTGCTGGGAGTAGAGAAGTCTCGAGTGAATTATGCAGTGTGAATTATCCTCTGAGCTCGACACCGATCCCGGTCTTGCTGCTGATGGAAGAGCTTTACCACTCGTTCCAGCTCGCACAGGACTGTGCCTTGGCCAAAAGATGACAAACGCTGACCATGACCAGTCCCTCATCCCTTCCTCCTCTGGTCCTCCTGCATGGTGCTGCTGGTGTCTGTGGAGAGGAGCGTGGGGAGGCCAGGGGAGGTGCCTTTGGTGTCGGGGATGCTGCAGCCCAGCCGGGCGCCAGGCAGGAGGGATTACTGCAGGAATAAAGCTGAATCCCCATTGTCAAATTGTGCAGATTAAATATTTTTAAAACCTAATCAAAAGTAGTGATGTGTGGGAGCCAGGCATCCTCAGAAGCTGTCAGAAATGTTCCCTTTTTCCTGAGGGGCTGCATCAGAGGGTGCCAGCTGCTTCCTCAGCAGCTTCGTTTAACTGTGTGGGAATTTGCCTCAGGCAGAACTGGAACACCATTCTTTCAGGAGCACAGAAGCCTCCTTGCAGGGTCCATCAGGAAACCCACCAGCAGCTCTGATGGCTACTGAGCAGCAGCGACCTGAGACAGTTCAAAGTCAAGTTGCCACTGAGCCTTGCATAAACATCCCAGCTTTACCCACTGCTCCTTGCAGCCCTGCCAGGCTTCACGGGCAAAGGCACCTCATCATTCACCTCTGCTATGTGCCTGTCACCCTCTGCGGTCTGACCTGGGACTCACCAGCCAGGGCCATCCTGCTCCTGACCGTCGTCCTGTGCAACCCGAGGTGCTAACTCACTCCTGCTCTTGCTCAGCACCCTGTGCTCACCAGGCTTGTGACAGTGCTGTGGGATTGACGGGGATGAGCCTGGGTTCTGTTTTGGCTGCACCACTGAAGATCTGAACAAATGTTTTAACGTGCCCAGCTTCCATTGTACTCCATATCTTGTACTTGGCACCTGGGTGTAGAAAAATTCATTTCCACTGTTCACATATCTTTTTGCTTCGCTGTGGATGACAGCAAACGGAGCATCTCCACTGAGTCCCTGCCACCTCTTCCTTCCACTGCGGCTGCCCGAGAAACACTAGGCTCTCCTCACCGGGGTTGTAGTTTACTGGCACAGGCACGAACCCCTTCCTTGCCCAATTCCTAGCTCAGCTTGCCAAACCTTTTTCAGACATTGCCAGGACACCCAAACACCCCAGCCCCAGCCAGCCCTGTCCCTCACAGCTCTTCCCACACCCTGAGGCCAAGCAGCCTTCACAAGGGGCTCCTGCCTTTCCCGGCAGAGCCTCCTTCTCCAGACCAAGAGTCCTCACCATATCTTGTCTTGATGATTTTTTTCCTGTGCTCTACTTTTGTCTGTTCCTCCCAGTAAATCTCCCAGGGTTGCCCCCCGCAAATCCCCCGAGCTGTGATTTACGCCCTTCATATACTTGTAGATAGTTATCATATCTTCCCGGGACTGTCGGCTGGCCCGGCTAGGCAGATTTAGCTCTTTTAATCTCTCATCATAAGTCAATCCCTTCAGCCGCTTAATCATTTTTGTTGTTCTCCTCCAAATTCCCAACGAGATGCTTTGTCTTGCAAGCGCCTGATGCACGGTCATATATTTACCAAAACTTCAGCAGCTTAACACAGAAATAACCCTGCATGGAGGTTGCTCGCTTGCCTGCAGCCCAAAGAGTCGTTAAGCTCCTGATGAAGTGCCAAGCGGCTCCATGTGCTGCTGGCACGGTGTGATGGGGACGGCTTGGCTGTGACAGCACGGAGATGGGATGGAGTCTGGTGACGTTGGATGGTGGCCCCACCTCAAGTATTGTGTGCAGTTTCAGATGCTGCAGGATAAAAAGGATCTAAAACTACTGTAGGGTGTCCAGAGGAGACTATGACGTTGGTGAAGGGTTTAGAGGGGAAGCCGTATGAGGAGTGGCTGAAGTCACTGGGTCTGTTCAGCCTGGAGAAGAGGAGACTGAGTGGAGATCTCATCACAGTTTACAGCTGCCTCACAAGGGAAAGAGAGGGAGCAGGTGGTGAGCTCTTCTCTCTATTGACCAATGACAGGACCTGAGAGAATGACAGGAAGATGCCAGGGGAGAGTTAGGCTGTACGTTAGGAAAAGATTCTTTACCCAGAGGGTGGTGGAGCACTGGAACAGCTCCCCAGGGACGCAGTCATGGCACCAAGCCTGACAATATTCCAGAAGTGTCTGACCAACGCGCTCAGACATATGGTGTGAATGCTGGGGATGTGCTGTGCAGGGGCAGGAGCTGGATCCTTGCGGGTCCCTTCCAACTCAGGTCATTCTGTGATTCTGTGACCCTGTGGATGGGTCTTGTGGGGAACAGGACATACCCCAAGCTCTGCCTAAAAACCTTTCATGAACAAATTTGCTCCATCACTACAAACACACGTCAGCAAGGATGTTCCCCATGGGGTGTCACAGCCCAGCAGGGTGAACATCACCCAGACACTGAGCCCTGTGCTGTGCCCACTGTGTATCATCACCCCTTTCAAGGACAGTCCAGGAGAAGGTGTGGTGAGGAAGCTGCTTTCTATTTGCTTCTCTGGCCCGGTTTCATTGCGTTTCTTTCAGAAGTGGGAGGTCTGCAGGTAGTGTGTGAAGGCTGGGAAAAGCCACCAGGCCAAGGGGCCCATTGGAGAGGAGCAGGGCATATGGAAAAGGTTCAGGCTGGCTTTGATCCCGGCAGAACCATTTGGAGGAGGACAGCTGGGAGTGGGAGTAGCCACAGTGGGGATGGAGCACGGATGGGCTCTGTCCTCACTCTGAAACATCAGAAAACATATTTAAGGCTTCATGGTCAAAATATTCCTGCTGCCCCTAAATTCCACTGTTAGCAAACATGCATGGTGAAAAATAAGGCCAACAGCAGGAGCTGAGGTGTGGGTGCGTGGAGGGGAACCTGGGGAGAAGCGGCGAGAAGGTTGGGGGGCCTGCAGTGAGTGGGGGCTCTACAGGGGTGCAGAGAGGTCTCAGAAGTGGCTCAGTGCAGTTGGAAGGGAAAAAGGGAAGACTTCGGTCATGCAAAGGGATTTTCAGAGGGTGATTCGTACTTCCAACCCAGGGAGCACAGCACAGCAAACCCTTCAGCGGAGGACAAGGGTCTTGTCCCTGCCTGTCCCAGCTCAGCCCAAGAGGGTTCCCCAAAGCCTAGGGGACTCTGTGTCAGACAGGGGTGACATTCTGAGCAGACCAGGATTAGTGTTTCACAAAGGAGCTCAGTAGCACTGAACTGGCCAGGTGGCAGAGTTTACATTTTTCAATAACATCCCCCTCCCTTTTCCTTCTCTGTTCCCTGATATTTATTATTTCCCTTAGTAATGCCTTTTTCTTTATGAGATAAAACCCTCTCCCACTCCCCCAAACTGGAAACAATAGCTGCCCAGCCTCGCTAGAGCAAAAGTCTGGCTTTCGATAAGCTCCTGTTACAGCTCACGCTTCCTCCTCCCTGCACAAAGTGGCCAGTTCCATGTCCCTGGGGATGTGGAGGGGGTGCAGGTCGGGGTCTGAGCTCCCCAGTCCCCACAGTGGGGCTGGAGCATGCACCATGGAGCATCCTCAGTGCTGCCCTTCCCCGGGTCTCACAGATGAGCTCCCCTGTCCCACCCTGGCTTGGACAGGCAAGTGAGAAACAAGGAATAAAAAGAACTTCCAGTTCAGGAGACCCACCTGGGCTTTTACAGTAATATTAGCTATGAGTGATCTCTTTTCCTGGGAGACTGGAGTGGATTAAAATGGAAAACCTCTGGAGTGAGATATGCCCCGGGGGAATCCAATAAATAGTGTACTACAGCCCTTCAAATCTGCTCCCTCGCACTCTAGAGCTCTGCAGAGACCACTTAACAGGGAAGTGAAGGAGGTCCAGGGTAAGGAATGTTGTGCCTTGTCACTGCCACCGCTAGCTGGGACTTGTGGCCCTCGCTTGTCCTCAGGACCAGGGATCCCAGGATCGGGAACAGCTGTTAGATGTCACCCGGCCAGAGCCGAAGCCCAGCAGCTTGCGGGGTCTGTGTGGGGTGGAGAGGAGCCTGGGCTGCCAGGAGCCCCCATCCTGCTCCGCCTTTGGTGGGAACAGGTGGCCTGGAGTAGATCCCCTGCAAACCTTGCCACTGGATGGTTTTCAGCTGCCAAGCCATAAACCTGGTTCTCCCCTTCCAGGTAACACTGTGAAGGTGTTGCTGTCCCCAGGGCAAGGGACGGCAGACAGCACAAAACCCTGTCAGGGTGGCTGGACCCGGTTTGTGGGCACGATGTGCAGTTGCCAGGGCTGAATTCAGGACCTCTGTCCCCAGGCTCTGCAGCCTTGGCTTCCTCGCCAGGTGGCCAAACCCAAGTGAGAACCCAATCCCACTCCTCCGTTCCCGGGGCTGGCAAACCTTCCTGAGTGCCGCCCCACGGAGAGCACCGGACCCTGCTCCTTCCCGGACACCATCAGCCCCAGCTTCCCCAACTCCTCTGCCTGATGGAAACTTATCTCTGCAAACACTTGCTCCCTTTATATCTTTCTCCTTTTTTTTTTTTTTATGGGGAGGCCTTGGAGGAGAGGGAATCAGAGGGGGCTGGCACTTCCCCCCTCCCCCTTGTCTCTCCAAAATAAAGGGATGCAGCTGGTGAGGCGGCGGTTCCTGGTGCTGTATGGATGGGGTGAGAAAGTCATTACCTGCCTTGGGTTTCACTGTAGGAATGGATGCACCTTTCACTGGGAAACGCTTGGGTCTGGGGGGACCTGAGCGGGGGAAGAGAGGGGGAGGTGGGGGCAAAGGGGCAGGAGAAGCTGTGTGAACCAGAAAGGGAAGAAAGAAAAGGAAGGGGGTTGGGGTGGTTTTTTTACATGTAGACATGTAGAGTCTGAAATAAATTACCTGTCTCCAAACCCTGAGCATTAGGAGGAGTAATCGATTGAACATGCCACAAACTCTTATTTTATGGCTCTGTAAGCCCAACGGGTGCTGGGGAAGTGGGGGGAGAGCGAAGCTGTTACACACCCCGGAGGGAACGCTTCAGGGGATGAGTTTTTGTCTTCCCTTTTTCTTTTCTTTCTTCTTTCATTTTTGTGGGAATTTCTTTGTTTCACTTTTTTTTAATCTCCCCTTGGGGACTTTCCCCTTTGTTCTGCTGGGGGGAAGAGAAAAGGATTGTGTTTCTCCTGCTCCTGACTAAAAGAAATGACATCAGCCCGATGTGTTTAAACATTTCTTCCCTTCTGCACTCCATACCCCTCTCTGCCCCAAACTGCTCAGTAATTTACTGTTCAATAAGGGATTATTATTTTTTCCCCCTGTATTTGTGGTTATGAAAGTCAGAAGCTTGGTCTGGAGGCAGCAGAGAGGAAACAATGGGACGCAGAGCATGGGCTGGTTCCCCTCTGATCTTGCAGTGGTCCTTGTGGAGCATCCTGACTCCTCACTTCTCCAGCACCCCCGGACTGTCCACAGGGACAGCTTTCCTGCATCCCTTCCCACCAAGGCTGCAAACTGCATCTGAGGAATTACCTGGTGAGATAGCAGCAGGACAGGGTCCTCAGATGATTGGAGGGCCCGGGTTCTGCATCCCAACCCAAGAGCTGTGTGAACACCTCTCCATCTCACCAGCACAGGCAGCCCTGAGACCCTCCAGGTTCTCATGAAGTGGCTAGAGCTGGGAGAGCAAGCATGGGGCTGAGGCAGAGAGACATGGGAAAAAAGGGGCAGAAATTAAAAGACAGTTTCCAGAGCCAAGAATAAAAATGTGAAAAAGAGCAAGAAGGCAGCAGCTGTCGGGGGAACGTGAGGATTTCTGACAGTTCCCAGCCGATCAGTGATATTCACCAGGAGGGTCATTAACTCCCTCAAGGGGAGGAGACATTCTGTTTTTTCGGAAGCCCCTGGGTCATTTCCTCGGGATTTTCTGCCTCCCTGATGCTCCATCCCAGCTCTCCAAGAGGCTGGATTTGCAGCCGGCTCTGCCCGAGGGAGTACAGGCTGTGGGAGAAGATATCCACGCTCCTCTGCTGGTTCCCCCAGGATTCCACGTCCTCCAACAGCCACCTGCAACAGAAGAGCAGAGTCTTGAGAAAGCTGTGTTGGACCCTCTGGTTCACAGCAATCCTGGAGAATTTGCAACTGCAGTAGAACTGCTAAAAGCAACTGCTAAGAGCTGAGGCTCAGGGAAGTAGTCTGGCCTCAGGGAGAAGCAGGTCTGGAGCAAGGGTGCTACCACACAGTGACTTGCAGGCAGCAATTCCTTCTGTGATCTTTGCCAGAGCACAGATTCTCCCAGTTTGCTCAGTCTGATGAGCCACAAATTGATCATATTTCAGGGGAACCAAACCACAGGATCATAGAATCATGAATGGTTTGGGTTGGAAGCTCTAATGCCCTGCCATGGACAGGGACACCTCCCGCTGAATCAGGGGCTCCAAGCCCCATCCAGCCTGGCCTTGAACCCCTCCAGGGATGGGGCAGCCATAGTTTCTCTGGGCAACCTGGGCCTCCCCATCCTAATTGTGAAGAAGTTCCTCCTAATATCCAGCCTAAATCTTTCCCACTTCAATTTAAAGGCATCCCCGCCTTGTCTTATGAATCTATGCCCTTGTAAAATGTCCCTCCACTGCTTTCTTGTAGCCCCTTCACCTATTGGAAGGCTTCTATAAGGTCTCCAAATGCCAGCAGCTCCTGGTTATTCAGCCAGGTCTGGGTTTCAGGATACGCTCTTGCCCGGTGGGTAAAGTCCCCGGTGCTGCCAGTGCCTCTCCAGGCCAGGGAGAAGCACTCGGCTTCCCCAAGGGGACCGCAGCCAGGCAGCCAGCCAACCCAAGCAATGCATTACAAATGCCCTAAATCTCACTAGAAGAACACAACCACCTTTTCAAGGCCTGAAACTCCAGGTCACGTTGCACACCTGGAGCCAGACCTGCCAACCGCAGGTGAGTCAGCAGCACCGGGAAGAGCCCAAGCCTTACCTGAAGGTGCTCAGCAGGAGCCATCATTAACCTTAAGGATTCAACTGACTCAATCCCCTGCTTGTAATATCCATAATTAAAGTTGCACTGAGAAAATAAATCTTGTTCCTCGCTAATATGACGGAGGAGCGTGTTAAATTATGGCTCAGTTTATCAAATGATTGCCCAATGCAGCTACCTGCTTTAATAACTTATGATAAAACATGTCATAAAATGATTTGGGAATTAATACCTACTGCATGATGCTGTGACAAACTGCTATAATATGTTTCGCTACAGGAAGGTGCGTGTTCTTATTTTATTTAAAGAAGCTGCAAGTGGGTTTAGTATTCATGTAAATAAGGGACTGATTGGCAGGCGAGGGCTTAAGAGAACCCGTGGGTGGAAAGAGAAAATTGCCCTCGCAGCTTTGCTGGTGTTACCTGCTGATACTCCCCACTCCCACACGTTTCCACCGATGCCTGTTGGATGCCTGCACAATTTCTGCCCTCTTACATCCCTTCTGCTTTCTCCTCTCCTACCCATCTCCCTCTCACACCTCTGGGATGGCAGTAAAGGAGTCCGCACCCCCAGGACCAGGCACTGGGATTGACCTACTTCATCCTGAAGCCATGTTAATCACTGAAGGTGGACGGCATGGTTTCCACCTCATCCTCACTCGGAAGCGTTTACAAGTGGTTTGAGGATCCTTGTCAAAACGCGAGCATTGGGAGCTGCCAAAGATGCCAAACGGAAACTGAGAGAGAGGAGCAAATAAAGAAAAAACATCCTGCAAAAATATCGCTCTGTTACCCGGGTCGCGTTTGATTATCTCCTCTGGAAATTGAGTTCTCAGCAGGAGATGTAAATTCGTCATGGTGCAAATCTGCTGTCAGCCTCTGCAGGGATTTCCCCGGAGGAGCTCTCATCGCACGCTCCCTCCTACTCCTTCCTGAGCCCAGCAGCATCCTAGGGCTCAACACAGGCTCCTACAGCCACCCCACGCCCTCACAAATGCCCAGCCACTGCTGCCCATCCTGGCCGAGCGGCAGCATCTAGATGGTTGTTAGAAAAATTCCTTCACCTTAAGCATTGTCAGGCACCAGCAGAGGCTGCCCAGGGCAGTGGTGGAGTCCCCATCCCTGGAGGGATTCAGAAGCCGTGTGGTTGTGGAGCTCAGAGACATGATTTAGTGGTGGAGTTGGCAGTGTGAGGTTAAAGGTTGGACTCGATGGTCTTAAAGGTCTTTTCCCACCTAAATGATTCTGTGACTCTGTGAAAAGAAAAGAAAACCAAGATTATTTTTTTAAAAACCTTCCATCCAAGCTCTGAGAATTCTAAGTCATGTTTAGGTTCTTGCCTAGATTCCAGCACCATGAAGCCCATAAGCAATGAGCTGTGAACTGTGTCCACCTTCCCGTATGCAATGCCCCGACTGCAGCTGCAACTGTCCTGCTGACCGAGTGACCGGTGTCCCAGCTGGGCATCTACCAACCCTAGAACACCTCTCCAGCTTGCCTCCATGGGTCCAGAGGGGCTCCCAATGTCCCACAGCTCCATGATCTGCTGCTCCCCTGGGCTTTGCAGCCAGCAAACAAGAAATAAGCCATTGGAGCAAATCCAGCTGGGGAAACACAGCTCTGCATCTCCAGGACATGGTGCTCACCATCTCCTCTGTGGGATGGGGTCTGAGGAGGAGGATGACAGCAGGCTGCTGCGGTTGGGCAAGCTCCAATTCCCCCACAGCTGCAGCCCCAGAGCTCCCCAGGACGGCACTGGCTGCCAGTAGCACCCCTATAAACCCACAAAGCTGCTGTCATAATTGGGCCCTGTTTCCCTGCTCTCATAAATGTCCAAAGCATTTGCATTTTAGACTGAAATTACCCATGTTTAATCTCCGCCCAAAGGAGAATGTATGCAGGGAAAGCCTGAGCAAATTTCCTTCTTCCATTTGCAATTTATCAGCAAAAAAAAGGGAGAAAACCAAGTCTTCTTCGAAAGTAAAAATAGCCTAACCACACATTTATAAAAAAAACATGGCTAAAGCAAAACAGCAAGAGTTTGTAACTCGAATCCTGGGGAGAACCACAAGTTTTACAAGGCTGGGGGGTGGGGGAGAGAATGCTTTAAAAAATAAATAAATATCAATTCCCATGTTCTAAGCTACATTGGATAAATACCACAAAGCAAATATTGCTTGTCCTGGGGTCCTCAAGCAGCCAGTGTGGCCCCTGCCCCACGCCCTGTTTTGTCTTCGTTAGCCATGAAGATGTGGGTAACTGTGTTTGCTTCCAGGACCCATAAGAGAAACAGCTCAGTTTAGGTAAATATTGCAGACTATCCCTAGGAAGCACATTTCCAGTCGATAAGCACAAATACTGGTGCTACCAACCTCACTCAACAAGTCGCATTCATCTGCAGGCGACGCATGAGCATGTGGCGTGACTTACACACCCGGCGAAGCTGCTTGAATTTTGACTGCCAAATTCTTGAGGTAAATTGCTTGCAAATGGGCCCAGAATGGATAAAAGTTACTGGCTACAATCACTCAGTTAAAAAAAAAAATGGTTTTAATGATTAATTTAATTAAAATCACACAATTGATGGGTGAGGAAAAGCCCCAGAGCAAAGACTTGAATGGGATGAATGAGCCGCTCACCCAAGGTGGTTTCCTGGGAACACGTTCCATGGGTGGCCCTAGATGGTGATCCCATCCACTCACCCTGGGGAGGACCAGCTTCTCCTGCCAGCACTGTTGGTGTTGCCCATGGTCGTTCTCTTCTGGTTTGCACCAAAAATCAAAAGATTCCTCTGCAGGAATTCATCTCAGCCAGCCACGGAGACCCAGTGGTGGCGGTTGCAGCCCAGCCTTGTGCAGCTCAAAGCTCTCCCCGCCTCCTGATGAGCCCGATGACAAAGGTCTCCCTGTGACCCTTCAGGTGGGGGGAAACTGTGACATCCATGAGGCTGGAGAAGGGGGAGGTTGCCCACACACTTACTGCTGAAGGAGCTGGAGAGAAAACACAATGCTGAGAGCAAATACAGGGGCCAAGAGTTATCAGCATGGAGGGAGGGGAGCCCAAGGACAGGGTGAGGAAGAAAGAAAAGCTGGGAAGACAACATGACAACAGATGATGAACCTCTTTGGTCCCCAAGGGATATGAGACCTTTCCTTCTGTAGGATCCATGGACCGCCAGTGCCCCAGCTGAGCAGCACGGTCTGATGGAGCCACAGGAGGAGCAGATCCTGCCCGTGATCACAGGAGAGTGGTGGCTTTTCCCAGGCCAGCACTCACTGGGTTCAGTAGGGACATCAGATGCAGCCGTGCAGCTGGAGCTCAGTGAGATTCACTACGTTAGAAATACGGAAGAAAATCAGGAATATTTTTTATAACTCCATTTGCCAAAAATCCCCCTCCTCTCTGTTTTTCATCTGGGGAGAGTTTTGAATTTCCATGTACTCGTTTCCTTTTTACATTCCAGCCTCCTCTCTCTGGCCTGTGCGCTGATGCTTGTTGCCCACAGGCTCTCGTAGCTCATCTGACACGCGTGATGCCTTCTCATGGGAGATGCAGCCCCACCACCAGCCCTGCCACCTCTGCCCCTGGCAGCCCCTGCCTGCCCCATCCCTGCTTCTTCACGGCCCTGGGACCAGGCAGGGCTGCGCAGAGGGGCAGGAGGAGGTTTGGAGGGAGGGGAGCTGGGGTCTGGCAAATCCCCTGCACTCCAGGCAGGAGGTGTGTGCTCATGCCCTCCACGTCCACTCCACCTGGTCCCTGCATGCCTAGAGATTGCAGATGCCCATGGGTAGACGTGCTGTGAAATAGTGCAAGGGGGAAGGAAGAGACCCTGAGATAGGACCTTCAAACCCTGCTGAGACCCCACACCCCCGCCGTTGCTCTCCCCTGCACTCAGCCAGTGAGTCCTCGGCACTCGGCGTGCTCTCCCCCCGTGGGGGTCTCTCCATCCCTCATCTCCCCAAGCCAGGTGGAAGCAGCAGCCAGGGCAGCAGCTCCACCATCCAGCTAATTTCACAAGAGGACATTTGAGCATTGCCTAAGACCATTTAAAACCTGATATGATCCCATAAACTCTGCCTACCTTAACTTGTATTAAACGGAATTGGCTGGAATTGTGTTGTAAGGGGGCTGTAAGTCTGTTCATCTCTCTCCTTCCCCATCTCTTCTAAATGGGGGCTTAGGGGAAAAAGAACCATCAAGGAGCTCAAACTTGCAATAATGGTGTTATGTTGCAGTAGAGAAAATTAAAGTTAAACATTAGTGAAACCTTTATAACTCGAACTAGAGTTCATACGGTGGAACACACTGCTCAGGGAGGCTGCTGAACTGCTTTCTCCAGAGATATTCAAGGATAAGGCTAAGTACACATCTGACAAGGATGGTTTACCGGCCTGATGCGGAGGATAAAATGGAGCAGGTGAGCTGGTAGAGCTTCTTTCCAGCCGTAATAACTCTGTGTGATCAGCGCAGGGCCCCTCTGCACTGGAACATCATAAAACATCCTCATTTTTCACAGTCTCTTGCACAGCAATGTGCCCGCAGAGCATTCCCCGGTGCTAAGTGACACAGAAACAAGTCTCTGGCGTTGTGGGTATGAAGTGGCCGCTGTTCAGGAACTCGAGGGCTGCAGGAAATGTGAAAGCTCAGAACAAAGAAGTCCATAATAGCACATGGCTGGATGATAGGAATGCCTCCAGGAGGACTTTAAATCTCTCCGTCCAGAAGGCTGCACTGCTGGGACAGTGGAAGCAGAACCAGCAACCCGGCATTTGAACCGCTAAAGGTTTTCTCATGAAAGCCCTTCAACAGAGTCCATCTGCCTTCCCTTGTCTCTGTTTATGAGCTGCAAACACCCAGTGCAGGCAGAAATCTGCAGGAGCTCAGGCTGTGGAGGGGTCTGGTGGGTCTCAGGGGGTCTCTGGTGATGGGCTGATCCATCTGTTGGGGTGGAGGACACGGGAACCCCCCCTTGCCTCTGCAGTGGCCCTGGGTACAAAGCCAGGGTGCTGGTTCTCTACAAAGCCCCAGCTGGATGCGTGTCATTTTGAGCCAGGGCATGTCTCACGGCAGCACCCAAACCAGTCCTGAAGCTAGGGAGAAAAGCAAAGAAGAAGGGGAAGGAGAAAAGGTTGCTTCCCAGAAACTCACTGGGGAGGTGTGAAGAGGTGTTGAGGAGATCCTGGCAGCCCCAGGTCCCGTCCCCAGGATGGAGCCCCTGCTTCAGCCCACACAGTGCAGAGGGGGGGTCAGGGATGGGGAGAAAAGGCTGAGATAATCTCTCAATCAGCCCCAGCTAATTTGTAAGGCATTACTGAAATGTCGACTGTACATATGTTAGTGTTAAGTCAAGTGGAAGGTATGCTCGAAATGTGATAAAGAAGTGGCTCAAGGAAAGAGAAGGAGGCTGGCAGATAAAGAGAAGGACCCCGGGCCACGCTGTGCCACGAATGCAAGTGCCCGCTGACAACGTGATGGGGGATCCTGCTCAGAGATGCGGTCGGATGCCTCTCATTCCTTTGCTGCCCACTGCGAGAGCAGATCCATGGGGGATCCTTGGGCATTGATGTTTGCCCGGTTTCTCCTGAGATTTCATCTGCAGAGAAGCACAAGGGACAGCTTAGATGTAAGTGTCCCTGCCCACAGCAGGGGGGTTGGAACTGGATGATCTTTAAGGTCCCTTCCAACCCAAACCATTCTGTGATTCTGTGATTCTATGGCTGAAGCACAGCACAAGCTGGGAAGCAAACAGGGGTAAGGCTGAGGTTTTCTCTTTTGTACTGCTTTTCATCCACCACAGCCTCCTGGTCCCTGTGATCCCAGCCCAGCTGGACAAAGCAGGAGCCTGAGCCAGGGCACTTGGCCTCCGCTCCGCTTCGCCGTGGCGCACAGGAGCCCTCTGCTTGGATTTATCCCAACATCGCAGCTTTGAAATTCTGGGAGAGAGAGAGAGAGGAGAGAATGCTTGGCCTGGCCAGCAGATCCCTCCCAGGACTTCAAAGCCTCTTGGTTTCATCCTGAAAAACAAAGTAAGATTCCTTTAATTTTCCAGCAGGATCTGAGGAGTAGCCTCCCTGCCAGCCTCTGCTGAGCACCTGAGCAGAGCCAGCAAGCGGGGCAGCCCCACGCGCCCCTCTGCCCACGCCTCCGAAGGGGAACACGCATAGTCTCCTCCTACCTCCGCTAAAAGCAGGCGCAGAAGATTGAATGCCAGAAAGATTGGCAGCGGGAAACTAGGTTTCTTTTTCTTTCCAGCAATTTGATCTACACACGTGCAGCCTGACTTCGCTCTCGGTAGCACCGGGATGCAGGGGTGGATGTGCAGCCCGGCTTCCAGCTGCTCGGAGGCAGGAAAGCGTTTGCGTTTAACGTTGTCATATTAGCACTGGCTATTTAATATTTGATGTTTAGTCTGCTTTGTCTGCTTCTCCCTTTAGGATCGGGTCTATTCCAAACAAATTGAGCCAAAACAGGCTTAGAGAGGAATCAGGTTCAAGGATGGACCCAAATTGATTTCAGACTGGCCAGGAGACTAACCAGCCTTCCCACCCGAAGTACAGTCCAGCTCCTGGCTGGTGTCAACTGCTTCTGGGATCGCTGGACATCTGCAGTGCTGCTGCAGGGCACAGCGTGCTCCAGCAGATGGGAAGCTAGGCTCTGAGTCCAGGATCTGGAGATGTTTCACCTCCATAGCCCCAGAGATGGAGCTGCTAGTTGGAAAAGTCACTCTCGACTTTGGGATGGAGTGACAGCCCCCAGCTTGGGGTATGCTGGTGGAGATTGGTCTTGGCCAACAGCCACGGACACAAGCTCCTGTAGAAGAATCACCACTCCCAGGAATTTCCTCAAATTTTGAGAAACCATCTTTTTAAAAAAACTAATCCTAATGTCACTGGCATCTCCTTGGCAAGGGGAGGAGGTGTAGCGTTCGTGTGTGTTTCACAGATTCTGAGCTGCAGACAGCTGGAAAAATAGTTAACGTTCCTGTTTTACATGTTCCAGCCTGGTTTCTTGGAGAGCAGGTCTGGCAGCCAAGCTCTGCCAAAACAGGCAACTGCAGGTATTTAACTTAAGAATGAGATTTGGGCCATGGTGCACCAAGGGCTCTGAGGTTTCTTGGCGTAGTGGAAATTGCAGGGAGGATCTAGTCTCAATGGACTCAGCTTTGGGGAAGAGGTGAAGAGTGCTCCGTGGTTTGGAGTGTGGCATGGGAAACAGCACACACAGGAGAAAATACAAGGATTTAGTGGGGCCCTGCATGAGGTTACCTTCTGCCTCCCAGGATAAACTGGCCCTTGCTGCTGCTAAAATGGAGTATCTGTGAAACAATAGGAGACAAGAAGGGTAGGTGTGCAGCATGGAAGGTACGTATCCCACAGCAGGGCCCTTTCTGCCCCTGTTGTGGAGCAGGGACCCCAGCTGCCTCCCCAGCTCGTGCCCCGGGATGCGCTGAGGCTCCCCGTGTCACAGCCTCGTTCTTCCCAGTCACATGGCCTCAGCCCAGACCTGTGCATCCCGTGGCGGAGTGGGACACATCCCATCCTACAAAAAGACACCAGCCATTTGCAGCCCTGCTCAGCCCCCTCTTCCCTACCCCTGCCTCCTCAGACCCCAGGGGGAGAGAGAGGCAGCTCTATTTTTTCTTGCCTAAATGAAGAGCAGGGTAAGCCTGAGGTGACCCCAGATGCCTGTGCTGACCTCCTCACTCAGGAGCCTTCCAGAGCTGCTGTTAACCAGGAGCTTTGCAGCCAGGGCCAGACACCCAGGAGCCGGGGGTGGCTGGGGGCAGATTAGGAGCCAAAATATTCCAATTCCTCCAGTGGTAACAATGCAGCAGGGATGTGGCCAGCGAGCTCCTCCAGAGCCCAAGTGCTGGGAGCTGTGATGTGCCGCATCCTGCAGCGTCATTGCTGCCTGGGGGCTTGGATGGGGACAGCTGAGTGGGCACTGAGCTCTGTGCTAAATACAAACCTTTGTGGTCAGTCAGTCATCTTCATGCCAGCTCCAACCTGAAACGCAAAATCCATCCAGCCCCTAGTGCTCACGAGAGATCAGGCAGGAAGGGCTTGTGATTTTTGGGCTAATCCAAATCTCACTCCCTTTCGTGCCAAGGAAGAGGATAGGGGAGCTTGAGGCACTTTCTCACCCCCTCTCTGTACACACAAGTGGTTCTCGCTTCCAGGGCCAATGCCCAAAGCAAGGGAAGCCCAGGGCAGGCAGCTGCGGCGCTTCGAGCAGCAGAGCCAGGGCAGCTCCTTACAGACTCTCTCAGCTGTGCTGTGGCGGCACTGTGGTCCCGGCTGCTTGTCCCTGTGTCTTGTGCGAGTCAGGCTGGGGAACTGATCGGCTGTGAATCATCCTGAGTTAAAATGAAGAAATATTTCATAGAATCAGAGAATCATAGAATAATCAGGTTGGAAGAGACCCACCGGATCGTCCATTCCAACCATTCCTATCAAGCACTAAACCATGCCCCTTAGCACCTTGTCCACCCGTGCCTTAAACACCTCCACGGAAGGTGAATCAACCATCTCCCTGGGTAGCCTGTTCCAGTGCCCACTGACCCAATGAATTTGATGAGTTCAAGCACTTGAAGCAGCTCTTGGCTCCAACAGCCCTGCTGCTGCAGGGGAGCGAGGGGCTGTGGGAAAGGAATGGGTGGGATCAGCACTTTCAGCAAGAATCACATCTTAGATGTGCCTGAGCAGAGGTCTGTGTGCTCTGGAGTTTAGCTCTGGCTCCTGCGCTGCTCTGGGCAGCGCTTTCACAACAATCTGCGGAGCTGGAGGTGACCTGGCGAACTGCAGATGTTCAGCAGCCTCCAGCCCAGCGCCTTCATGCCTGTCACCACCGCCAGCCCCACGAGGACACGGCAAAAGGAGAAGGCACACGAGGGGTGGGTTTGGTTGTTAATATCAAACATATGGGTAAACAATGTCTCTCAAGCCATATCACAGGACAAATCAAAAGTACAGCATGGATAAACAGCACAAAGAACGCTATAGGGCTTCAAAATCTGGTTTAAAATGAAAACTAAACTAGGAAGGAACAGAATTAATCACAGCCTTTCAAACAGGGAAAGGATAGATTTAATTTCCAGTTTATGAAGTCAGTTTTATTTATTTATGATTATGCTCCAGTGTTTAGCTTATGTACAAAGTAATGACTCATTTCAGAAGTAGCTGCAAGTTGTACTTGGAAGAGTACATTTCCTCCATGAGGATGTGAGTAAAACCAGTAGTCCTTTCGGTCCCATCCTCTGAGCATCAGAGGAGAAAGACTTGACGTTTACATCAGATTTCCCTTGCCAGTGTACCTCCTTTCTGCGGAAATTGCCTGTCCTTCAAGGTAGGAAACTCCTCTGTTGTGAACCAACATCCCAGCCCAAGGTCTGGTGCTTGTCCCAGGACAATGTGGCTCATGGGGTTGAGCCCTCTTTCTCAGCCTTGTTTCCACCCCTTTGACCCTCTCTTGTGCTGTCCTTGGAGCACATCTTTTTTGCAGGTTTAGCTCTTTATCAGGATTGCATTTCTAGTGATGCTCAGCCCTGGCACATGGAGATGCAATGTCCTAGCAGGTCTCTGCTGCAGCAGGATGGGCTGCTTGTGCAGGCAGGGACCAGCCCTTCAGGTCAGAGGTGCCTGGGGAATCTGGAGAAGCCTCTGCTGTGTGAGGACCTAGGAGAAAGGGGCAAAGCCCTGGAGCAGCCCCCATAAATGCTTTTGAAGCTGGGATGTTGGGCTTCATGAGGGGCAGCAGACCTTCCTCTCCTGTCTCTTGCTGACCATAGGGAGCTGTTTCAAGCGCAGGCTGACCCCTGTCTGAGGTGATGTGCAGGAGGCAGGAGGACATGGCAGCAAGGCTGTCACAGCGCAGGTGCCCCCAGCAAGCTTTGCTTTTCCTTTGTTTTTCCTTTTTCCAAATGCAAAGTGAGGGAGCCAGCAGCACTGCCCCCCAAGGGACACCCAACCTTCCCATCAGGACATCCCCACCTTGGCCAGTTCGTGGCCCTGGAGCCCCTCGCCCCTCTCCGTCTGCTCCAGGGTAGGAGGGAGCCTGCGAAGCCTCTGGAGGAAGCACAATCAGGCTGCTATTTAAGGCCTATTATCTCAGCTCTGCTACAGGCTTCCTGATAATTCCCTGAATTAGCCCGGCAGCTTTGTTCTCGAGTGTTTTTGTCAGATATCTTGGACTACACCGCAGGGAAGGGGGTGGGATGGGACGGGGCGGGAGTGACGGGTACCACTGCTGCATGTTTACAAGTTCCCAGGCAGGAACTACAAGGCTAATTAATTTCTCATTAAGGAAGAAGTTGAAGGATAAAGAAGCATAAAACCAGAGCTCTGGGAGATGCTGCGGAGTCTAAAGACATGCGTACACATCTTTCCCTTTCATCCATGAGAATGAGGCCCCTTTCATACAACAAACACCTTGTTTTCTGGCTCTCCCTTTATCTTGAACACTTTGCCTTCCCAGACACCTCCTCTTCACCACCCCTGTCAGGGCTGTGGGGCAGGACAAACTGCACCTCATCACAGCCCCACAGGTCAGCCAAAACCAGGCCAGTTCTGGAAAAGCTTGGCCAGAGCCACAGGGAGATGTGGTGACAGCAGCTGGGATCCATGTCTCGGGCACTGCTGCAGCTGCATCCATCCCCAGCCATCCCCACTGCAACAAGTGAGATGGAGGGGACCACGAGAAAAAAAAGCTGGTATTGCCTTCTCACTCCTGCTGAGAGCTGAGGATGAGCACAGAACCCTTCCCATGCATTGTCACCTCCATCCCTACCACTGTTATTAAGATGGAAGAGCTCTATGGATCTCACATGGCTTTCACAAGAAGCATCTGCTCGGGTTTGCAGCTGAGTGCCTCTTACTGAGCTTGTCCCTTGGGGTCTGTGCTGACTCTAGGACAGTTTCCTTCCATGAACAGGGATGTCATGCAAATGGGATGGGAAACACCTCAAGTAGAAGCAGGTACATGCTGGACAGGGAAGATTTGAGTGCTAAAACAGCATCCAAAGTTCTTGAAGTCTGGTTCTCATTTTAGGTGAGATCATTTTTGGCCTCATGGGAAGATGAAAGCTCAGGCAGACCTCAGCCCCTTCCCACCAGCCGTTGGACCTGGTCAGGTCACCACAAGCTGCACCACAAGCAGCTGAGAAACTGGTACAAGCAATGGGCCACCCAGCAGGCAGCAAACCCGAACCCACGGAGCCCCTACCCAACCGACCACCCCATCTTCTCCAGGGGAAAAAGCAACTCTTTGCCAAGGTTTTATTTCTCCTTTCTGTTGCGAATCCTCCATAAACAAGCCCGTGCCGCCTGGCTCCTCTGATGTGGCTGGAGGCCCTGGGCTGACCCAAGCAGTTCAGCGAGGCATCTCTCTTCTAGATGGGATTTGCCTCACACCATCGATTTTTAGTGCTGTGAAAACTGGCCCATTTTGCCGTGTTCGACAGACTGTGCATTTCAGAAGATACCTTGTCTCAAGCACATTAACTGCACAAACATTACATTTTATCAAGCAAATAACGAAAGAGAGGATGAGTGTTTCTTACCTACACTTCTTGGACCAGGAGTGGGGGTTCCCTAGAGGCAGCAGGGTCATGAGGTGGTGGAGGTCTCCCAGGACAGCGGTGAGGATGGAGCAGAGCAGAGCCCAGTGCGGTGGAGCAGCATCCATCTGTGGGGCTGGGGGCTGCATGGCGAGATGGGGAGCAGCCAGCGCAGAGCAGAAGGGAGGACTCCAGGGCTCTCTCCTTCCCATCGTCCCCAGCCCCTGAAGCTCACTAGCGCATATGCAGAACTCATGAAACAATTTATTCTCTCATCTACAGGAGGGGATTTTTTTTTCCCCAGCTTGGAATTCAGTTAGCTGCAGTCTTCATGCACGAAGTGCCTGAATTGGCTGGAGTCAGGAGAGGGCCAGCCCTTCCCCGCTCCCCCAAGGTGCTGGGGGAAATCACACAGTTCATTTTTTCTGGCTGCAGAATGCCTTTTCCTTCGCATTCCTCATCTCTCAGGTACTTAATCACCATGTTTCCTATTCATATGTCTGGTCATTTCACTTGTGTCAGGGCTCCTTAACTAGGAAATATCAAGATGTTTTCACCCTAGAAAGCTGAGAAGCGTATAATTAGCCACCCAGGTAATAAATTACCTGTGCTGGCGACAGCCCACTGGGGGAACCTTTATTCTCCATCTCATCCTATTATGCTGAGCCAATTTAGCACATCTGTAGTTGTTTTAAAATAGTAATTTAGATGGAATCATAGCAAAAAGAAGCTTATTAACAACTTAGCTGCCAAGAGAAAGATGGGAGGGACAGAGGCTGCCATGAGGGCGAGGTTTGTTTCTGTCTGGAGGACAATGCTTCAGGGGAAGACAAATCTAGCTGGTGCCTCCAGCCCCTGCGCTTGGAGGGCAGCGTGGAGGAAGCTCCACAGTCACCCACCAGCACCTGGAGCCCCTAAACAGGAGCTACAAGGGCTGGGGAACCATGCAGTAGTTTGGCTGTCACACGACCCGCACCTTCTGCAGATGATGGGAGAGGACTAGGGGATGGTGAGTCTTTCAACCATCACATCACTGAGCCCTGGACAGACCCGTGACCCCCTGTCCCATGCTGTCCCAGAGCTCCCACCACACTCACTGACTCACCAGCAGGACGAAGGCGGTTCAGCGGTGACATTTACCTGGCGAGGTTTTCCCCGTGTCCCCCAGCGCTGTCACTGTGTGGTCCCCAGCTGCAGGGCCCCAGGGCTTTGCTCCTTCAGAAACCTTCCAAGCCTGGCACTGCTGTGAGGGGCACTGGGCTCTGCAGGTGAGGATTGTGCAGCCACCTGAGACTGCAGGCCAGCAGCCAGCTACAAAACACCAGGAGCAACTGCTGGGAAGGAAAGAGCAGCTCCAGCCTGGAGGGAGAAGAGAGAGAATTAATATCAGTGCTTGTGCAAATAAAACCAGCCAGTTTCTGCCTCCGTGCTGCAGGGCTGTAATCCCAGTGCAACCATCTAGGTCAATGTTTGCAATGAGCTCGTGTTCTCCAAGCTCCCATCCACCAGCTTCACACAGAGAATCACTGAAGTGCGTTGAGCAGAGCCGGTGTTTGCTCAGACAGGCACTTTGTCAGCCAGCACCCTCGCCGAAAGCACCGTGTGCATCCTTTGGGTGAGATCGCGTTGAGTGCTCTGTGGTGATCAACTGGAGGTTTGGCTCAGCAGGAGCTCTAGTTCCTGGTGCTGGCCACTGACGTGAAGCACAAAACAAAGATTCTGTGCCTTGGCACCGCCTGCTGAGTAGATGAACCGTTCATTTCACCAAGCAAGCCTTTCCTCCATCCTCCTTGCTTGCTTCGCTATCCATCATCCAAGCCCTGCGTTAAACACCCCCCCATCTTTGTGGTGATGTCCAGGACCCTCTTGGGAGCCACACAGGATTTCTTCCCCTCAGGCAAGAGCAGACGTGCTGCTGTGAAACTCCCCATCCCACTTCCAGTTTGAAATTCAGTCCCTCCCTGTGCTGCAGTGGGGCATTTCACAGTTATAGTAGGATGAGGGGAATACACATTTTTTAACCTGGAATAACAGACAGGAGAGTCCTAAGCTCCACTTTGAATCCCAAACAGATGTTCATCTGGACATCACCACCCTCACGTGCATCTACACCAGAGAATGAAGTGGGCTGGAGACCTTTCTTTGGCTCGGAGGCCCCTTCAACAGTTCAGCCCATCCACAAACATCTGAGTTCTTGTCCTCCTGGGCAAGGTGGCTGCATCCATCCCCTATGGGAGCCTGGGGTTTCCTCACTGGTGGGGTGAGCTGGGACACCAGCACCAGGCAGAGGCCACAGGCAAGACTCCCAGGGCTGTTAATGCACCTGGGACTCCCAGAGGCTTTCCAAGTGCCCGAGCTGCTTTTGCAGCTTAGACCCACTAGGCTCAGGGTCTGATCAAGGGCAGAAGGATGAGGAAAAGCAGGTCTGGCAGAGGGAGCCCTTTCTTCGTGGACACCAGCCCATCCAGGGGCACTGGGAGCACTGGAAAACATCTCTGAGCACCCTGCTTCTGCCTCCCTGCCCACACGCCCCAGCCAGGCCCCTCGGCAGGGGAGCTCAGGCACCCTGCAGGAGGCTGTTCCCATGGTTCTTTTCCAACAGGACAGTTAATCTCAGCCTGACTCCTTGCAACAAAGTCCAAAACCCACATGAAAGACACTGCTTTTCCAATTTCCTTCCTTGTCTGGCAGCCTGGAAAGCACATCTACTATGAATAAAGCATCCTGGCATTTCCTCTGCCATCATCTAACCACCCATGGCAGCTTCAGATCCCTCCCTGCCTCTGCTCGCAGCTGCTGGGAGCTCATCTGTGCAGGAGGACCTGCCCTGGTGAGCAGTAGCTCTTCCAGATAAATGGGCTACAGGTCACTGCCCAGAGCAGGCAGGGCTCTGGACTTGGTGCATCCTCCCAAGGCCATATACAGTTGCCTTTTTTTTTCTTTCAAGACCAAACCTTAGCATCTTTTAGTAAACAAGGAATAAAGAGGATTTGCAAGCTATCTCCCTGTAGCCTTCTCAGCGGTGCTGCTCTAAGTTGGCACAGCCTGGTGGGGGCTGAGGATTACTTTTACAAAGGGATCCCCCATGCCATGGAAATTGGATCATCCCCACCCAGCAGACTGAGCGTGAACTGGCTCCTGGCTCACTGGGACACTCAGACACAGGGTGAGCTTGGAGGTTTTGAGGGTGAGCAGCAGATTTGCCTAAAAAAGGCAGAGCAGAGCACAGGAGAGGAAGCTGTTCACTGCAGTTTTATTTTTCCTTTCTTATTTCTTATTTACACAGGTTTTTCAAGCTCTGCTCTCATATTTTTGCCCTTTGCAAATGGAAAAGAGTAAAAAAACATGCCGAAGTCCTGACCCTGCATAACTATGTGCAATATCCCTCAATATCAGCTCCCCAAGCTTGTAACCAGTTAATCAGCTCCTGGTCACACACAAACATGTACTCTTTAGGCTCCCAAGAAGAGTTTTTCGTACATTTAAAAGCTAGCAACACCTCTCTGCCCTCTAATTCCAATATCTGTGGAGCGTGGCCCCATGGGGAGGACGAGGCATGTCAGAAGCCTCCAGAAGTTCACGTCCCATCGCAGAGGTGCCCGTCCTGCAGGCTGGCACTGCCAGCCTCGCCTCTGTCCAGATGGCTCCGGCATCAGGCTGCTGTCAAAGCCCGGTTTTCTGGAATGGCTCAATGTATCACTTGCCTTATGCTTTCACTGAACGGATCATTGACCCCACTTTCCCTCATTGTCTTTGATTAGCTGAGGACATCCCATTCGCTGCCTCAGACAGAGCTCCCAGGAGGATCCCGCCCCTTCCACATAAAACGAAAGCAAATGGGAGCTACGAGAAAGCTGGGGAGGGACTTTTTACAAGGACATGGAGTGATAGGATGAGGGGGAATGGTGTTAAATTGGAAGAGGGAAGATTTAGATTAGGCATTAGGAAGAAATTCTTCATGATGAGGGTGGGGAGCCCTGGCCCAGGCTGCCCCATCCCTGGAGGGGTTCACGGCCAGGTTGGATGGGGCTTGGAGCCCCTGATCCAGTGGGAGGCATCCCTGTCCATGGCACTGGATGGGCTGTGAGGGCCCTTCCAACCCAAACCATTCCATGATTCTCTGAATCAATCGTCCTCTCGTTTTCCATCCATCTGGATCCATCCTTCTGATGAATCACCACTTCATTAAAGGACAGGGAGTGGAGGAGTGGTGGTGGGTTTAGCCAACTGCAGATTCATGAAAACAGGGGGGGGAAATCCACTTGACTCAAACATTAGTTAGCAAATCAAATTACTCCCCGCTTCATCTATATTATTTAGGCTTAATTGTGTTACTGGGGCTGTAATACAGTGGAAATACAATTATTGGCAGCAAGATTGCAAGAATGGCATCTTTAGGAAAGCAGGAAGAAAGGGTGCTTGGCTGGTATTGATGAAGAAGGGTCTGATTGCTACCTGGCACTGAGACAAAGGCTTTCCTCCAGCAGAGATTCCGGTTCATATCCTAATCTGGGCTGCAGGTGATGCAGGTCGAAGGCTTTCCTTTGTTGCCTGATTTTATTTGATATTGCTAAGCTGCTGCACAGCCACCGGTGATTTGGATGCTGCAGGGGACCCAGGTGAGGACAGGGTTTGTTTTACCTGTCAGAGGCTCTATCGAACACCTCACTTACAGTTCCAATAAACATCCTGCTCTTTTACAGCATGCCAAGGAGAGGGGAAGGCACCGATCACTCTTCCATGTACAGCTATTGAACGTGCCATTGATTTTCCCATCCTAAGCACCATCGCACAAACCTTTCTGTCTGTGCAGTCATTACCTCAGGGACACAATTCGTTACTTAACACTGCTCAGATGCCAGCGAGCCCAGGGCTGGTTCCTGCTCCTCCTGCAGTGACCCATGGGATCAGCATGCTCCGTGCCATCTCAACAAACAAACCACCTGCCAAGGAGCCACATGGTTACAATGGAAATGGGGTTTGGCCCTGGGACCTGCCCAACACGGTGCTTGCGACAGCACCTGCGAGACTCTGCTAAAGCCAGGAGAGAATTTCCTCTTTGGAACTTTGAAGACGAGACTCAGAATAATTAAAATCCCTTTTGCAAAGCTATTAAATATAAATACAAATGGTGTTAATATCTCTGGTTACTACAAGAGCATTCCCAAGCACCCTCTAATTGTCTAATTAAATCACTAAGGGCTTAGGTTAGTGACAATGTAATCCTTAATGGTGCCTTGCTTGTACATTTATATAAGGTACGGTACGAGATGGTTGTTTATCTAATTAATCCCCAAGGTCAGACCCAGAGCTGGTGTGCAAGGTAATGTAATTTAGGTCCTTCTCTTTTTGTCAGTCTTGCTCAGACCTACTTACACCCATTTGCTGCACCAAGGGAAGCGAAACAATGCAGCACGTGTGCCGCAGAGCGAGAGGGTAGCCTTGGAGCACCTTCACGGAGAAGAGGTGCCTTCTTCTCTTCCTGCCTCTTGTCCAGGTGCTTTCCTTCTCCAGGCTGCAAGGAGCCAGGGTGGTCTGTAAGAGGAATGGGAGAGCAGGACGTGGTGCAGACGGGGACAAATGGCACAGCCCAAGGAGGGGCTGAGGGGTCACTGATCCATCCCAGGAGCTGCTGCCTGGGCAGAGCGTGCCACGCCGCATTCCTCTTGTACACGGTCGTGATCTAGGATAGATGAAGAACATTATCCTGCAGAACAGTAGAAAGCAGACAGCAGATGTTGTCTCCAGAATGAGCTGGAGAGGATGAAGTAGACTCTGCCCACATCCTTTCCCAAGCCAGCACCCTAGGGCACCTGAGGAGGAGGAGCGCCCCTCACTCCCTCCTGGCCACAGGCAGCATGCAGGGCTCAGCAGAGCTGCCCACAGGGCTGTGGCTTCTCCAGGGCTGAGAGATTTAAAGGCCAAGCAGGAGCAGCGGGCAGGGGAACATCGAGACCAGCACCCTGCCCTGCTTTGAAGCCTGGCACCTCCTGCTACTCCAGCTCCCAAACAACCCCGTTCACCAGATGAAAGGAGGCTCTAATGCCACTCAGCACAAATGCCAACAGAGGCAACTTTTCCCTCCCTTTGAAATTATGATTCCTCCCCCTGCTTCTAATGTTGGATCAGACAACGTTGATCGCTTTGGATAGTAACGGTTCGGTCTGAATTCCTGGGCAGGCTGTCAAGTTGTCACAGATCGGCCATGTGCAGCGAGTGGATGGTGCTCCATTGTCCACAAATCAGGAACAGATGTGAACATCCTGACAGCCACGGGCTCCCGCTGCAGCCTGCCGCCGCCAAAATAAAAGAGAAGCCCAGCTCCCAGAGACGTGGCGATTGCTTCACCCCCTCCCCACCCCATTCCTCACAATGGAATATGCAAAATGCTAAGAACAATAGGCACGTTTATGAATAAAGATGTGCAGCTGGGCAAATAATAACTCCTTTCCAATCGGTGCCAGCCTTGACCCCCACATCATCCCCAAACTGGGCTGGCAGCCCTGCTGGAAAATCTTTCCCAGAAGAGGCACAGGAAAGCTCCTTCCCCCTGTATCCTCCTAGGTGAAGGGCAGCGTTCCCAGCATATGCAGAGAGCACATCCTCATCCTGCCTGAATCCTGGGACCAGCTACAACATATTTAACAAACAAGGCTGGCAAAGTGGCCAGCAGGGTCAGAGAAGGGGTCATCGCCCTGGACTCAGCACTGGGGAGGTCACACCCCAAATCCTGGGTTCAGTTCGGGCTCCTCATTACAAGAACGATGTTGAGGGGCTGAAACATGTCCAGAGGGAGGAAAAAAGCTGGGGAAGGGGCTGGAGAACAAGTCTTGTGATGAGAAGCTCAGGGAACTGGGATCGTTCAGAATGAATAAGAGTAGATTGAGGAGCAACCTTATAGCTCTCTACAACTGCCTGAAAGGAGGAGGTATTGACCTCTTCTCCCAAGCAACAGGTGATAGAATGAGAGGAAATGGCCTCAAGTTGTGCCAGAGGAGATTTAGATTGGATATTGGGAAATATTTTTTTACTGAGAGAGTGGTGAAGCCCTGGCAGAGGCTGCCCGGGGCAGTGGTGGGTCCCCATCCCTGGAGAGGTTCAAACGCCACGTGGCCATGGCACTTCGGTGCACAGTTTAGTCTGAACAGTGGGGTTGGGCTGATGGTTGGCTTGGATGAGCTTAGAGGTCTTTGCAACCTCAGTGATTCCACGATGCTGGTAGCTTCACTCATGAGAAGTAACTTATAGTCCCAGAAGCCCTGCTAGGAGACCTTGGAGTCCCCCACTTCAAACCTCTGGCCTCATTCAGCATCAGTCACAGACTCAAAACCTGGCCCAGTACAACTGTAGCTTTTAAGAGCTGTGGTGCCAGGCCTGCATCTTCATTTCCATGGTCAGGAGTGTGTAATTTCCCCTTACATTCCTGGATTTTCTGCTTTCTTTTCATTTGCACCATTGTAAATTAGTATTTGCTCTGCTGAAATCCGTGGCAATGTAAACACTCTATTTGCAAGAAGAGGGCTGGCCTTTTTAACAACTTCAACTGGTATCTTCGAGCAGGACGCAGAGAGCAGATTTCCGCTTGTATTTGTTGCATTTCAAACAGAAGCAAATGTTTATAGCCAGGCTGTAAACCATGATAATGTGGGACAGACACTTTACAGAAGCTGCTCTCGTAGACAAAGGAGAAGTCGAAGCCGTGGGTTAGCTTGAAAGTTTGGCTCGCCTCTGCCGCACGGCTCCAGCTTTAGATGCACTCGCTGAGCACCAAGGCATATCCCACGTGTTTATAAAATTACACACGCACCGGAGTCACGCCTCTGTGAAATTTGATTTGCGTCCAGTCCCACGTCCGTGACATTTCACATGCTCACAAAAGGAGATCCTGGCAGCGAGGAACCCATCGCTCTGGAGCAGCCTCTCCACACCACTTGCATTTCCAACACTGAGCTTCAAACATCATCTCTACCAAACAGGATGCACTTTTACTCTTGTGTCACCCCAATAGGCATCAAGACCGACAGGGAGACGGCAAGATCTCGCTGCCATGCCCTGGATCACGAGAGACAGACACGACTCTCCACGAAGCACCAGAAAGTGCCAGCACACCTCACACGTCCCCCTGGCTCGAGCCAGCGCATCGCAAATCCCTGCTGTCTCTTTGAGACCTTCCCTGACAAACAGTTTCGGTGACCCAGGAATGTTATCTTAGTAAATCAAAAACGTAAACATTTAGGTTCAGGACTGTGCTGAATGGATTTGAAAATGAGTTATGGTAGGAACCCGGCAAGGAGTCTGAGTTTGGCTTGGCAGTTGCCTCCTTTGCCTGGAACCTGCTTTTCAAGATTAAATACGATACTCTGCAATACATCCAAAATGTCAATTACTCCAAGTCTCTCAGGTTTGCAATTACAGAATGCAAGTCATGTTCAGCATTTTATGAAACTGCTTTTTTTGGCAAGGGCCATCTTTCTCTTATTGTAAAAACTAACTTCCAAATCAAAGCATTAAATCAAGGCACATACACGAGGAAGGGATGCTGGGCTGAGGCTGGGCTGTAAACTTTTCCAGTGCCGTAACTGGAAGGGAGCTGAGCAAGCCGGTTTCTGGTCGGGAGAATGAGAGCACCGAGTGGCAAATCAGGGGGAAAGAATGTGGAACCGTCTCGGCTGAGGAACGCCTAATCCCACCATCATGGTCTTAAATCCCACAATCGCCTTGTTATAACCCCCCACGGGGCAGGGGGAAGCGAGCCTGGAGAAAACACCTCTCTCCCATCCCACTGGAATCCAAAAAGTACTGTCATGGCTTGGGTTTTAGCATGCTACGGCAGCAGCTGCAGGCAATTTCTTTCAGGCTTTTCCAAGCTTTAGGTCTCTGTTGCCAAAGGCACTCTGACCCCTTTCTTCCTCTGCATCTGTAGGGTGGGGAGGTGAGCGCAATGAAGTTGGGAATGCTGACCCGACCTCGCACTTACAGCACAGAGCTGGGGCAGGATGCTGGTTCGCATCCTTCGAGAGCCTGATGTGCTGGGAGCAAGGCATGCTTCCCTGCCGAGGTCAGGCCCTGCTTCGTACAGACGCTGCCTCTTGTAAAGAAGAGGTGAATTCCCTGCAAAGGTATGATTAGAAGAGAGTGGGGTTTTATCTCTGAATGGATGAGGCTGCTTTACCAGAAAACACTGTCTTTCTGTTGTGATTTTACTTGAAATTTCGCAGCTTTTCAAGTCACATCGGATCCTCCAAGGTCAGGGAAACCCTCAGCACTGGATCTTTCAGGATGCTTTCATGTGTGTCACTCCTGAGTGGAAGAGTCAGCAGACCTAGTAAGACCTGTGCTTCAGGAGGCTCCTTGGCCAGACACGCCGTCAACCTTGGTCAGGATTTAATAAGTGTACAGATGCTGACACCCACCCCGCCTCCCAGCAGCCCAACCGGATTCCTGGCTGGGCAGGAGATTTCCCTCCTGCTCTGGTTTCAGTCCTGTTGATGTTCCTCCATCTCAGCCGCTTACGTCCTGTTGCTGTGTGGGGTTAAGCCAGGGAGGCTCCACACCGGGGCTGGGCGCAGCCATCCCAGGCTCCAGATAAGCACTTTTTCATCTGTGCGCACTTTTATTTCTGACGAGGAGCTTTGGCATGGGGTAGCTGGAAAGTTGCAAGACCCCAGGTTTGATGGTTCCAGACCAGATGTGGCTGCTAAAAGCCCGTCAGCAGCATCACTCTCTCCAGATGCCAGCCTTTCACTGGACATTATAAACACGAGTCCTTTTGTTCGGGGCACCGAGATGCTGTCAGCATCCTGGCACTCAGCTAGCCCCTAGCTTCCAGAGCTGCAGCCTCCATACTTTTCAACAGCGCTGGATTCATTTACTGTAGGATAAGGAAAAGAAAGAGTGCGTCTGGCAGAGGCACAAGGAGGCAGGAACCAGAAGCCGAGTGAGGACTGAAGCTGGCCAAGGAGTCTTAAAAACCCCTGCAGTTGGACTCGCAAGCACCGTTCCTCCAGAGCCTGCCGCGGGCTTGGGCCCCTTTTGGATGCTCTTCCCGGGGATGCAGGTGCACGGTGTTAAGAGATCATTTCCTGGTTGCACCACAGCTTCAGGGATGGATTTACCACTGGGCTAAGTTCACCCTCCTTTGCTCTTTTAATTTTTTTTTTCTCTTGCCTCCTCCTTTATCCCCCACAAGCACCTAAAATCCAGGCAGATCTGCTTCAATGCTGCAGACTGTCCTGCTCGCTGCAGACCCTCCGAAAAACCCAGATGGTGTCCCAAAAGGCATGGTTCTCATCAAGGGAAGAGACAAACGGCTCCACAGCAGGGCTTTTGCAATAGATAAGGAACTGAGGGAATATTAGGAAATGCCAAAGGCAGAGCAAGCTAGAAGAGGGAGATACGAGCTGAAAAAAAGACAATAATTCTCCCTGGACTGCAAAGGGCTTTAATTGCCAATCACACCAAGGTGATCAGTAAAAGCAGCCCAAAGTGGAGAGTTCATTTGAAACACATGCAGCACTGCTCAAATTGCCAATGGAAGTGCAATTAAGCACAGGAGCTGGGGAATGGGACCTGCTGGAGCCAATACAGATGGCCCCACATTACCCAGGCTCAGAATAAAACCTCCCTAATTGCACAAGTTGAGGGAGAGGGAGAGACTTGCCCTCTGTTGTTTTTCTTTTTCCCCAGGATCTGCATGAATCTTAAAAAAACAGGCCGCTGGGGCAATTTTGCTTCCAAAGTCAAGTGAACAGCTCAAGTCAAATATTAGCAGTCCCTCTGTCTGCCTCTGAGCAGCCTCATTCCAGCATCTCACCTGCTGCACATGTGTGAGAGGGGGAAGCATTGCTTATTCCGAAACGAAGGGATTTCCAGAAGAGAAAACGCATCCTCTGTGCCAGGTATTGAGAATAAACGTTTTGCTGTGAGGGTGGGGAGGCCCTGGCCCAGGTTGCCCAGAGCAGGGGTGGCTGCCCCATCCCTGGAGGGGTTCAAGGCCAGGTTGGATGGGGCTTGGAGCCCCTGATCCAGTGGGAGGTGTCCCTGCACGTGGCAGGGGTGGGACTAGATGGGCTTTGAGGTTCCTTCCAACCCAAACCATTGTGTGGACAGTCAGAGGGGTCATGCACTAACTCCCCACCTTGTGCCTTCAGTTCTGTTTGGAACCATTTTCCTTTCTAATTATCTAGGCATTTGGAATGCTTGGGACTGGTCACCCATCTGCAATAATGCCTCTGCATTGCAAAAGCAGTGTGGTTTAATAACTAATATCTGATAGAAAGAAAATGATTAGCACAACAGAAACAGATACCATCTATCTTTTATATCACATTGTAGTGCAGGGCATAGGTTAAAAGATTATATTAAGAAAGGATACCAGATAAAAGGAAGGCGTTTTCATAGTAAAACTCACCTGAGAGCTGTTCATGTGTGCCAGAGGAGAAAGGGGTCCTCCCAGGTCCCATTCTCTGGGAAACTGAAGTGATGCAGTCATAGGAAATCCCCTGGGGTTTGGAGATCATAGAATGGCTTTGGTTGGAAGCTGTTGGTCTCTGTCGGTATGGCATTGCCATCCTGGAAAAAATATTCACCTCTGCTGCCCTCCGTGAAGGGGATGGGGCTATCAGCATCCCCGGAGCCCTCCCTGCCTTACTGAGCTCCATGGCCACAGCAGGACCCCGTGGGAGCCTGTAAGGGAAGGTTTGGTGCTCTGGTTACCTCCTGGAAACTTTATATTCTTGTGAGCTCAGTCTCCCTTTATCAGCAAAGATTCAGGTCTCAATGGAAATACGAGTTATGCTCAGAGGAAACCAAACCCCACCGTAGCGCACAATGTTATCTCACTGAAGACCAGTGCTCCAGCAGGGCACAGACCTGCAAGCCCCTGATATTTTCAAGCCCCAGGGAATATTTCACCCCCACAATGTCCTTTCTTTCCTTCAGGCAAGAAATTAATGTTGGTGAAAGGACAGACAAAGCCGTGGGGACAGGAGCCTCCACATTCACATGATGCTCAGCTGCGGAGAGAGATGCTGCACCCTCCCCTGTGAAGCATCCCCAAGTGGGAAGGTGGGTGGCAAGCATCTGCCCCCCCAGGGCCACACACCCATCCAGCACCTTTCACAGACCCAGAGCGGGCACTACAAGCCTTCCCAGAGGTCGTTTCCAAAGGAGCATTTTCTCCTTGGACTTGGGGCTGTTACTGTGCATCCAGCAGTGACACTTCTGAGCCTTCTTTGCCTGTAAGGGAGGACTTATGCCTGCTATGACAGGCCTGGCAGGCTGCACAGCCCAGCTTCAAGGACCAGCAGATGGAGAAGACTCCTCAGGAAGCTACTGAGCTCCTTCCCACCCTCAGAACAGTCCTGGTACTCACAAGTCCAGGCCATGAGCACATATGTAGGTGCAACCCTCACAGTCCTGCACAAACCCACAGCAAAGGATGCAGAGTCAGTAGGCACCTGACAGGTGCTTGTCATCTTTTGCTGCTAAAATGATGAAAATTGACTGTCTTCAGAACCAAGTCCCCCTGGCACCCAGCACTGCACAAACCATGAGGCAGCCATCCATCTTCTTGCACAAAGTCTCCTCTAACACACAGCTGGTGACAGCGCACAGCAGGAAGAGCCGCTCTCACCACGAAACACCTTGAGCTTCAAGTCTTTAATATACAAATCTGGCTTTCCCCAGCCCAGCAGATGGGACAGCCTCACAGCAGTTTCCTCCAAGAGGAGTGCAGGGCAGCAGCAGCGCCTTCACCTGCAGTCACAGCCATCAGGTGGCTAGTTTTACAAAGGAAAATAAGGGGAAAAGCCTGAAGTAGCATCTAGATTGTACACAGAGCCAACAGGCAAGCTGGGGAGGGGCTCTTGACCAGGGAGTGCAGCGATGCAATGAGTGGGGATGGTTTTCAACTGAAAGAGGGGAGATTCAGATGAGACCTTAGGGAGAAACATTTTTCTGTGAGGGTGGGGAGGCCCGGGAGGCCCAGGTTGCCCAGGGAAGCCGTGGCTGCCCCATCCCTGGAGGTATTCAAGGCCAGGTTGGATGGGGCTTGATGCCCCTGATCCAGTGGGAGGTGTCCCTGCCCATGGAGGTGGGGGGGACTACACCTGGGTGGACTTTGAGGCCCCTTCCCAAAATGCTGCTGACATGAAACCCACAGCCTCAAAGCAGGGCTGAGGCAGCAAAGCCCATCCTACCCTGCACACGTCCTTCCTCTGTCATTGCCATGAGCTGTTGAACGTGGTCCAGCAGCACTCTACAAGATGCTGAGCGCCTGTCACTTGCAGCATGTGCTCTTTCTCACTCACTCCCCAAGAGAGATAATCGTGGATGGAGTGGAAAGCTTCCCAAGCAAGGCTTAGGGTTTGTTTTCTGTATACATGTTGCTGTGTGTTTATACTGGGCTGGAGAGGGTGTATTAAAACAGGGAGATGTTGCATGCTTTTTAAGCGTGTAATTGCTAGAAAAGACATTGATACACCGAGAAAAGTTTAAAGGGAGGCTGTAATGACATGGAAGCTGAAGAAATCTAGGCAGAAATTCTTTAAGAGCAGCATCTGCCTACTTCAAGGAAGCAGCAGCTGAGGGGAGAGATGACAGCATCCTGCAAATAGCCCGAGTACATAAACACTGCAGAGGAAGGAGGCTTATGCTCCAGGCTGCAAAGAGCAAAAGGATCATGTTAACAGAAGAAAACTTAAGCTGAATGCTGTTGAACTTCCCGACAGTGAAGCTCTGCTGAGATACCGTCTCCTCAGGAGGAGCCCCACAAGGGGGGGAGTTTTGAGGTTTGCTGAAGAGCAAACTACATCTTGGTACAAGAGCTTGCTACAGCAAGACCCCTCGGTACCTGAGCAGGGAGGCTGCAGGGCTAGGAGAGAGCTGGAGGGTTTGGGGTGCTCCGAGCCTGCATCAGCCCTGCCGCTGGCAGTGGAGAAGAGCTTTGAAGCTGAGGGAATGCCTCAGGGAGGTGGCATCAGAGGAGCCTGTACCATTGCAAGGTATGGAGTGATGCTCTGTTTCCTCCAAAAAGCCACTTGCAATCCATCCCATGGTCATCTCCACTGCCAGGGCATCTTTTGCACTCTTTTGACCTTGGCATCTTCCTTCCAGTACCTTTAAGTACCCCAGTACCTTTAAGAGCTCCAGAAAAGCTGGGGAGGGTCTCATGATCAGGGAGTGCGGGTTTTCAGCTGGAAAAGGGGAGGATTTAGATGAGCTCAGTGAGATCTTAGGATGAAATTCTTTCCTGTGAGGGCGGGGAAGGAGGAGTCGTGGCTGCCCCATCCCTGGAGGGGTTCAAGGCCAGGTTGGATAGGGCTTGGAGCCCCTGATCCAGTGGGAGGTGTCCCTGCCCGTGAGGTGGAACTCGATGGGCTTTGAGACCCCTCCCAGCCCAAACCGTTCTGTCATTCTATGACAAAGTTAATACGTGAAGTGAGTCTTTGCTCCCGGCTGGGCATCTCTAACACCCCTCCCTGCACAGCTCCTAGGGAAGGGGAAAGCCAGGCCACAGCTTTTGTAAGCAGTCAAGTGCTCCTTTCTCACTTTCTTCATCCAAACTGCCTCTTTTAGAAGAAGGTCCAAAAGCCCAATTATCTCTCACTCTCCTCGGCTGCCGAGGGCTTTGTTCCAGAAGTGCCACCAATTCACTGGGTGTCAATGGGCAGAGATGCAGATAAAGGGAAGAGCCGGGGCTGCGGGGGCCTGAGGGCAGGAGGATGCTTGTCCTGAGCCACATCCCATCCCCTGCACAGGGGACTTGGAGTGCTGGAACCCTGGAGGCTGAGGTGCCCACGTTCTCTTTCTTCTGCTGTCTTTCAGCCCAAAAATACTCTAATAAATTACGAGTTCAATTTAAAACCTAGTCGAAGGGGAATCTTTCCACGTTTGAAATAGAGAATCCCCAGCACTTCCTAGAGGCGGTCAGTGGGAATTGTTACACCAACGCAGAAACATGCACAACAGCAAATCCACACCGAGTGATGTGGCTTTGCAACCCTCCTCAAACACCATTAAGCGCAGACACTGACACTCATTCAGCATCACTGATGGCACCGAGGGACGCGTGGCCGTTTAGGACCCTATTAAGTACAGGCAGGGAAAGCAGGCAGTCATTACCAGGTCGTAAAAAAGGCATCAAATCATTTTTTTATTGTTAGAGCTACCAGAAACTTCCTGCTCATCCCAGCATAAGCACTGTTCCCTGGTGGGGAAAAGATTGTCCGGAGAGGAAGGACAGCTGCTGTCTTTCACAGTTAATTATGAAGATGGGCTAAGAATTAATCAGGTAAAGGGAAGGACGTGAAAACAATCAGGACAAGGAACTGCTAAATGTCTCTTATTTAAATATGTTAGAGACCCAGCCCATCCATCCTCATGCAAATCCACGCCTCTCACATTCCCAGCTCACTTTCTCACCCCAGGCACGCAGGATGGATTAAATCGGGATTCGGCTGCGCACCCAGGAAGGGCTCGCAGAGGCTGCTCGCTCACCCCTTGCCCTGCAGAGCAGCAGCACGGGGAGATGCTCAGGAGGCTCTAAGAGGGACCTTCCCTTGTGGGAGGTGGCAGTTCACCTGCACCACAAGCTGCCAGAGGAGGAATGCGGGTCGGAAAGGATCTCGGCCACCTGCACAGGCTGTCGGGGAGCTGGGTACCTACACCCAGCACCTCCTTCCAGCCCCCGAAGGGATCCTGATGCTCCTTGCTCAGCCTCGCATCCCCTGCGCCCTGCGGGATTGCCAGCTGCGCCGTGAAAACACTGCTCTTCCCCAGCCAAAGCGCCAGAAAGGCAAACAGCAATTTCAATCAACAGCAGCGAAGAATCAAACGCCGTCTAACTGGCAGCCGCGCTCAGGAGCTGCTCCTCTCGGAGATGGGGTTGATAAAATCCCCGGGAGGCGCTGGGGAAGGGGAAGCCTGCGTGCCAAACACAGCCAATTAATGTCAGCCCTTTCCCATGCCAACCAATTAAGCCGTGTATACTTGTCACCAGCGACTGGGGAGGGGGCGGAGGGTAGAGAGGACACGATTCCAGAGAAGCCTTGAAGATATAAAACCTGCTTAATTTACGGAGGGGAGGGTGAGGGCATGGACACCCTGCGCTAATCCAAATGGGACTTGATTAATGTCTTAGCTAATTTAGGAGCCACTTGGCTCTCGTGACCTAGTGAGGCTCCATTTAACAGAAACCGGGCTGGCATGGGAAGCAGAGAGCAGCTTAACAATGTAAGAAGCAACAGATGGGAGCTCCAGTTGCCTTGCCAAGCACCAAAACTGTTTTCCGAGTGCTTTCTCTAAAACCTCCTCCAAAAGGGAAAAAAAGTGATAATCACAACCATAAAAATGTGCAGTTTATCCACTAAGCGGGCAGGCAGCACAGCTTTGCGGCTGAGGGGTCTCTGGGCTGGGGAAATGATGTTCTGGCAGCAGAAGCTGTGCTGAGCCACCCCAGCCCTGCTCCTCCACAGCCAAAGACAGTTTTGGACCCACCTATGCCTCTCAAAAAGCAATCAGCTGTGAAGCAGAGAAGGTGGTGAAGCACTTCAACAGCTCAGGGGCATCTTGCAGCATCAGAAGGGGTGGTCTGGGACATGAAGATGCCCTGACAAACTGCTGTCCTGGAAAACCTTCAGTCTCTCCCTGACATAAGCAATGCTTCAAGCTGCAGCGAGAGACTTTGGAACCACTTGCAGGGAAAACTTCCCTGGCAGATTAGTGGATCTTCTCAATATCCAATATTCTTGAGGGTAAACCACCTCCAGGTGCCTCCCCAGCCTCGCTGCTGTGGGTTTGCTTAATTGCACAGCAAGGAGTCTTGAGGCACAGGCTGGCAGCAGGCAATCAGCATGTGGTGGCAAGTTACCTGGCTGACTACAAGATTAATTAAAACCATGGAGTTGTCAGTTGGTTGCAGGAGGAGGAGGATGTGGGTAGGCTGGTGCAGATCCAGGAGGGATCACTTGGAAATGCACAGGACTGGGGAAGTCAGAAGCACCCAATATAAGAATTAGACAACCCATTTATCAGACAGGGTGAGTGGAAGCACCAGGAAAGCACTGAAGAAAGCAAGCCTGTGTCTGGAGCTTTTTAATAAAGTATCAGTACAAAAAAAAAAAAAAAGCAGAGCAGCTCTGCTAAGTCTTGCCAAGGGGTTTTAGGAACTGCGCCTGGCAGAGGAAAGCAGCTCAGACACAGCTGAGTCTCCTCAGAGCCAAAGCTTTGAGAGAAAGGTATCACTCTCTCATACAACCCATATGTCAGGGTGTGGATGCAAAAAAAAAAAAAAATACTAATGTTGTAAGATCTGCCTGCTTTTTCACCCAGGAAATAGCATCAATCTCCACAGATCCCATTGTACTGTGTCACTGGGATCCTTAGTTTGCATCCAAATCAAAATAAGCAATGCCCCCTGACCATCTCCTGCCTTTTCCCTTTGAATTTATGAAGAAATTCTCATTAGAACCAGCAGATTCCATGTACTCCTATTCCTCACGGAGCCTTCCACCACATGCCCCGAGGAGCACACCAGCAAAAGCAGCGCTCAGAGGCAGCCAGGCAGCCCTGTCTGTTTGAACAGGGGGGTTCACCTTTGCAGACGAGTGTTCCGGGAGACAGAACAATGCCTGACATTTCCGAAGCCACATCAGATCCTTTTCGAAGCCTACGCCTGCAGATCCCCAGATCTAAGGCAAGTTAGGAGAGGAAAACCATACGAGAGTTTTCCCTTTCCCCCGGCTGTACCAGGCAGAACGAGGCCAGCCGGCTTGCTGCAGAGCTTCCCCACCGCAGCAGGGCTCACCCCCATCAGCTGCCCCTCAGATTTCAGAGGCAGGATGACCCTAGGACTGACAGAAAACATCTGAAACCTCTTCTGCCGCAGTGCCCAACCGGCTCGGCTCCGCTAATAGACCTGCTCAGGACCTTTGCCACCCAGCCTCCTCCTGGAGCCGCAGGTGCCCCCTCCGGCGAGTCCAAACACACCTCTAGGGCTCTTTCAAATCCATCCTTGATATTTACTTCTTCCCTCTAACAAATAGAAGTCCTTTGGCCTCCAAGGTCCTGCCACAGCTCGAGCTGCTGCATTTCAAAGGCTTGGAAGAAGTGACAAGAGGCAGCTGCCTCTACAGAGCTTGCTAAGAGCAGGGAGTGGCATCACCTAATCCTAAAGGAGAAGGAGTTTTCGGAGCAAGGGCAAAAATGCACAGCTGCCCGATACGCTCCCTAGGAAAAAGGCTTCATCTTTGCTGGCTGCACAGGAGATAAGGACTTCATGGAAAGAGAAGGGAGTATTAGCCAGGAATGAGGTATGGGCTACCCCTTCCTGCTCCTCTCTGAAACGATGAAGAGCAGCTCCTGGCAAAGATGCTCTCCCCGTGAGCTACAGACTTCCCAACAGATTTATGCACAGGCTGGGTAGCACGTGGCAATGCAGACCTACCTGGCGAGGAATCTACAGTGGGAACAGCTAGAATGCATCAACAAGCCCTGCAAACGAATTTGTTTTTTAAGCACTGCCTGTTTCATCATGAACGGCTTATTAGAGAAGGCAGCAGCGTTTCTCCACACATGTAAAGTAGTTTATTACAAGTGATTTATTAAACTGCTCTAACTTGTCAGCAGCCACTTGAAACATTCACTTTCCTCTTTTCCTTCAGGTTTGCTAATGTCTTTATAAGTAGCTGAATGAATCGATCTCCAGCCCTTATATCCGACTGTCACGTATCAAAAACTCAATAACAGCACAGATTGGGGATGAGGTGAGACTGAGCCCTCCCCACTCATAACCAGCCCCATCTGTTGAGGCAAAGAGGAAAAGTGCATAAAATATATGGAGTTTGCCTTCTCACAGGAGAGCTGGACTTGACAGTTCCCAGTTCCCCCAGTTATAGCCTGTTCTGTGGGTGGGAGATCCCTGGGCAATTGTTGGTGTTGCAAGGCTCCTCTCCTGCATCCTTTCAGCTAAGATGTCCACAGGCAGACCCTTCTGGCTTTATAATCTACTAAGTTAATAGAGTTCAGATGCTTTCAGCTCAGCTCCTGCTAGATGAATCTCTTGCCAGGACAGGACCCCTTTCTATCATTAGTTTAACCAGTCTCAGCTCATCAGCCTTAATTTATTTGCTGTAAAATCACTGTTTTAATGGTTTGCTCCGAGTTTAAATTCTTCCCATTCCCTCCTAAAATATTTTCCCCATGACAAAATGGCCTGAGCGCTACTTCTGCTGATGCCAGCCCACAGAAAGCCAGTGGAGCCAGCTCTGTGTCACATACCTTGCACAAGTCAAATGGAGGGTTGAGGATTCCACACCTCCCCTTTTTTTTACGAGGGTCTGGAATGACAGGACAAGGCAATGGCTTTAAAGTGTAAAGGGGAAGATTTAGACTGGACATTAGGAGGAAATTCTTCACAATTAGGCTGGGAAGGCCCTGGCCCAGGTTGCCCAGAGCAGGGGTGGCTGCCCCATCCCTGGAGGGGTTCAAGGCCAGGTTGGATGGGGCTTGGAGCCCCTGATCCAGTGGGAGGTGTCCCTGCACGTGGCAGGGGTGGGACTGGATGGGCTTCGAGGTCCCTTCCCAGACAAACCATTCCACGATTCTGTGATTCTCTTGTCTGTATATCTGAGCTCAGAGCTGCAAACCATATGCTCCTGGTGTGCCTCCCTTGCTCCAGCTCCTGCTGAAGTCCAGGGAGATTCTCTGGAAGAAGCCACTTTTAATTTGTAATCTGATTAAGCCATTAGAGGCGAATAGAGCAGTAACTAACACAAATTGCCGATCGTTTCCATCAGCAAATCCCGCCAATTAATCCTGAGATTAACCCTGATTACACGCAGTAATGGTGATCAATGCACCCTAATGGGGTAAATCCGCCCACTCCACTTTCTTCCACATCCCAGAACGATCAATTTTAAATCAGCGTGATTTATCTGGCAGGATCCGAGCGGGGCCAGCAGAGGAGATGGGGCACCGCCTGCATCTCCAGAAACAATCAGAGGAGCGCTAGCTCATTAAGCTAACTGCCTCCCTTGAGGAAAAGAAAGCCAAACTCGGGGAAAAAAAAAAAAAAACTGGATGCAGTGAAACAAAGAGCAAAAGAATGCAGAGGGCAGCGGGAATGCGAGCGATTCCGTCCGCCTGCTGCACTCCCTCCCGTTTGAATCCTCCCAGCTCTAAAAAGCTCCTGTGAGGTGCTGGGAGCAAACGGCTCGGGGCAAGGCTGCACTTCTCAGGGATTCCTCTGTCAAAGAGAGGAAGAGTGGGAAAAGACAGACCCAAACCTCCCCGCTTTGTGATCCCAGCCTCTGTTCTTTCCTTTGCTGCTAAAATCGGAAATTACCCCAGGACCATCCATTTCCAAGGATCCCCGAGCACTTTGTGAGCTTCAGAGCCTGGCTTAGCTTTCACTTAGTTCTGTGTTATTTATAGAGCGGCTGATATCCAAACGCTGGCTTCAATAGGGATTTTGCCTTTGTACGGACTAAGTAAGAACTAAGTCAGAAGCTCAAGATTTGACCTTTGGTATCCAGAAATCAATTCATCCTGCACTGAAATGCAGCCATCTCCAGGGTGAGACACAGCAGCAGTTTAACAGTGCATGGCAATAAAGCAGGTTGATTTATAGAGCCTTCTCCTCCAGTGCCGTTTTCTCTACTTGAGGAAAGTTTAAGAGGAGACAAGAGAAAAACTGCTGGAAGATGTGCTAAGCTCCTGCCAGGGGCTCCAGCATCTTGCTGAGCTCTGGTATCTCCAGACAGCTCTGGGCCCAAAGGCTGGAGCCAGGACAGGAGAAATCCCATCAGTGCCAACTCATGGGGTCCCCAGCGCATTTTGCAGGTTGCTGAGCTGTGGGAAGGACCTCAGACTTTGCCTCAAACACTGACCAGGAGTATTTCGGGTAGAGCCCCCCCAGCATTCCCCTGGCAGCTTGCTTGGTGTCAAGACAGTCGTTTTCCCCTCATCCCAGAGCACGCGTGCTAATCTCCATCCCTTCATCCCCAGCACTGGCTCCGTTTTGGCAGCAAGGGGAACCTGCAGAAGGGCTGCATTTTGTCAAACTCTCTGGGAGACTTTGGGGCTCAAAGGTTTTAAAGGATCATAAACCACCATTAACACTCAAAGCTATTTAAGCCCCAGGTTCCAACCCTGCCTTGCACCCCAGTAGGATTATAGGACATCGTGGTCTGGCAGGAGTGAGCATGTGCTTCATCTGATGGATGAGGAGAGAGATGCAAGGAGACACTAGAGACACTGGAAAGCTGCCACATTCCCTGCTCAGCTCTTCCCATCAGGAATCAGGGAAATGGGATGAGAGCTGCTCTGAAGCTTGCTGTTATCTATGCTATGTTATCCATGGGAGCAAAGGGACCTTTGTCAGGCTGTAGCATCTAGGTCCAATGAAGGTGTTAGAAAGCCAGTCCTGGCATGCATGCCAGTGTCTGGACCTGCCTAACCCACAGGATTGCACTGAAGACAAGGTGCACAGCCCCCTGTGGCTCCATTCCCATTGTGGGGCCCACACTTTGCTGCACAAACCCTACTTTTCATTTCCCTCCACTGGGAAAACAAGGAAGAAATGTTTTGCTGTGAGGCTGGGAAGGCCCTGGCCCAGGTTGCCCAGAGCAGGGGTGGCTGCCCCATCCCTGGAGATGTTCAAGGCCAGGTTGGATGGGGCTTGGAGCCCCTGATCCGGTGGGAGGTGTCCCTGACCATGGCAGGGGGCTGTATGGTCTTTAAGGTACCTTCTAAACCAAACCATTTCATGATCCTGTGATTCCAAGGTCCCCCTCCCCTCAGCAAACCAGTGGGGATTTCTGTGAGTAAGCTGGGGCTGGGAAAAAGAAGCTGTTTTGTTCAGCATCTCCCTCTGCCCCTACCTCCTGCTCTTGAAACACCGTCAGAGAGGAGGAAAGCGCACAGCGAGAGGCTGCCTAAGTATCAATCAGCAGTACAGTCCCTGGGGGAGGAAAGGTTTAGTTCCCCTGCAGAAGCAGCAGTCAATAAACATGGCATGCATGTTATCTCCTGTCAAGGCTGCTCTCTCCCATCAACAAACCTGATACCAGCCCTGAGACAGAAGAGGAGGCAGCAGCCCAAAGAAGCCCATCAGTAACAAACCACTCCACCCTATTTCAGTGGGAACAGGTCATACCTCCTGCAAGGAAATGGCAGATGTCACTGGAAGGAGAGGTGCCTGTCTGTACAAGGAAAGAAGCAAAGCAGATTCCTGAGCTGATGCAGCACAAGGGTGTCCCAGGAGAGAGACCACCTCACCCAGCCCAGGCCCTGCCAAGCAAGGCACAACTTCAGGCAGACCAGCTTTAGGGTCTTAAGGGATGGGGGGAGCTCTTTGCATTTTTTTTCATGTTAAGCTATTAAGTCTGGGACATTTCAGCTCAGCCCACACAGCACACAGGGAGGACACTAGCTCTGACGCTCAATAATTCAGTGTAACACATGGGAACAGTAACACGTCAGCCCAGCGTTGGTGCCCTGCTCAGCCATGTGCTATGTTCATCATCAATCCACACAATCCTTTAATTTTGATTTAAGCTGCCAGTACACAGACCAATTCCCTCAGTTCCAGGGGGAAGGATCCTGCAGCTTCCTTGCCAAGAGGGACTTGCCAGCTAAGGAGCAGCAGACCTGACTGAAGAGCTCAGCCTTTAGCTATTTGACCCAGATCCCCCAAACACGGGAGTCAACGCTGCCTAGAAACAGGAGTGAAGTGTTGCAAAGGTCCCCCAAAGACCACCTCATGCCTTAAACCCAAATGCTCACTTGCTGGGACAGACATTCCTCAGCAGCCAGCAGGCTGGGTTTGCACCTTCTCCCACGCAGCCTCAGGCGAGCACTGTACAAAACACTGATGCCAGCCGTGTTTTCCAGCCAGTGCCACGACACCCGTCATCCAGCACGCACTCAGGCACAGGTCTGCACACACCGCACATGGCAGGGGATGTTTTCCACCACAGCCTGTTGCTTATGAGTGTTTTCAAAGCTCGTGTGTTTTGGGACAAGGTGCAAGGGGCCAGTGCTTCAGCCACCCCTTCTTCCCCCTGACTCCTGCTCTCCGAGGGGCTCTTGGTTGGCTTTGATGTGCAGATGAATCGAGCCTCAGCAGTGAAGCCCCATGGATTTATGAACTCCTCTGCTATGATGTCTTTCCAATAGCATCCCCCAGAAGAGCATTTGCTCTCCTCCTTCCTCCCTTGCTCCACTGAGCCAAGCATTCCTTTTTCCTCCTCCATCCCAGACCCCTCTCTGCTGGCCCAGGGAGTAATGCCGCTCACCCGGAGCACACGCTTCAGAGGAGAGCTCAGCTCTGCAAATTGGGCCACTTGTCAGCTCACTTTATAGATCCCAGCAGGTTTGAGGTCTCCTTGCTGTCAGCCCCACAGAAGGTAACGCAGGATCACTTGACAGCCAGAGATGAAATCCTGCAATTCAATCCACTCCCAACCCAAATCGTGCCAGGTCTGCAATTCTATAGAAGTTGCCATAGACTTGAAAAGAAAGGGACAAATAACTGTGATGGAAAGTGTTCACTGGAGACTTTCAGGGGAAATTATACACCCGCAAGGGGAAAAAGGATCATTAAGAGGTGACAGGAGAAAACATTTGCATTGCAAGTCAAACCAGCTGGAGGCAAGGAGGGAAGCATTGTGGTCACTGCCCTCCCCAGTCCAATTCAATCAACTCCAAGGACTGGTAAACCCTCGAAGACAGGCCCTTTAGCTATTTGACCCAGATCCCCCAAACACAGAAGTCAACCTCTGCCTATGAGCAGGAGTGGAGCATTGCAAAGGTCCCTCAAAGTTTACCTCGTGCCTTAAACCCAAATGCATAAAACCCCCTCTGCATCTGCCTCCTTTTTAGTGGTCACCTCCACCTCAACAACTTCTGAGAGCCATAACTGCACGGGGCGACAGTTTTGCTTTGCAAACAAACAGATAAAGTGAGTTTGCTGGGAACATCTCTTTAGTTTCTGGGCTGAGCATGCAGATAATGCGATGGCACATGTAACTTTTCACTGCTTGAAACAAAGCACAAGGAGATGGAGGAGGCAAAAAGAGACTGTATCTCTGGTCTGAACATCATGCCAAAAAAATCCCTGTCCCTAAACGCAACCCAGTCTGGGCAGCTGCAAACACGTGGGTCCTGCACCACTACAGCAGGAGTGGGGGGCAGAGAGAGGAGAGCAGAGCCAGGCTCCAGCAGCAAGCGCTCCCCAGATCCAGGGAGGGGAATATGCTCACCTCAGGGAAAGAAAGACTTCACATCCCACCCCTCATTTTTCTGCCAGAGCATTAGCACAGACTTCCCCAAAAACCTCGAGAGGAGGGGGAGTGATGAAAGAGGGGCTGAGAAGGGCCATCTTCCAGCCAGCTGGAGCAAGGACTCCTCATCAACCCCTGGGAATAACCGGCCTCTCTCTGCATCAACACTCAGGATGTGCTCAGAAGCTTTTCTTAACATTTATACATCAGCTTGAGCCAGAAGTGCTCGATCTGCAGCTCTGGCTACGAAGCACGGTGGAAGCTTGCAAAGCAGCCTCTGGTGCATGCTCAGCTGGCCATGCCAGCGCAGCAGAGAGGCCTGGGTGAGAGCATTAGCAGTCTCAGCACAGCCAGACCAGCCTGGAAGAGCCGGTTCTCCCCAGCGGGCAAATAACAGGAGAGGGAGGAAGTTATATACTCAAGTGACATTTGCGCCCGGGTGCAATGATGTGTCACTCATCGCAGCCAGACCAAATAGCATCTCTGGGGCACCAAAATTACACAGCCAAGTAAATCCTGCAAAATCCATCTGCCCTTTTCAATATTTGGAGATAATTAACTTCTCCAAGCAGAGATATTACAAAAGAAAGCTGTTAGTGAATCTGTTCAGTCGCAGGCCTGGCTGGGTGCGAAGCTTGCCAGCTCTGGGGACCCTGAAAGGGCAAGGAGAACATTTCATATTTCCATGCATTCCTGACTGCCTCATAGGAGGATTACCTGGAGACACACGAAATGCACTGGGTCAGAAGAAAGAAAAAACAAGGGCAGACTCACCAGGACAGACAGGACAGCTCTACCCTCCCCTTGCAGTCACCACCAGGACCTGCTCATCCACCAAGAAATCCAAACTCAAAGTAAAAGCACACGCTTACCTAAAGGCAGAGCAAGCCAGGCACAGCTCCTCCAGCCAGGGCAGGAGGAGGCCACCAGAGAGGAGCTCAGCTCAGAGCAGCCCTGGTCACACCACCTCACCTCCAACTCCAAGGGGATCAACAGCCAAACCATTCCTCAGCCCCCTCCCTGCAATAAATACCCAGCCTGCAGCTGGCCCAGCCCACCCACCAGCAAATCCCAGTTGGGCCAGTTGATTGCAGCATTCCTTAGCCAGAGAGAGGCAATTAACACTTTCCTTTCCATTATCAGAGAGCCACACACCCACCACAGAGTGATGCCAGGGATAGCAAACAGGAGTGTAGTTCTGCTCTCCTGTTCAACTTGCTGCTCCACAATCAACCTGTTCATCTGCAGAGCTGGGAGATGCTTGGAGGTGCAAAGTACTTGCTGCTGTCTGGGACCTGGCACTGCTCTCCATGGATCTGTGAATCCATGGGCTGCTGCACTTCACGGAGAAGCTGAGCAGATGTGCAGGCTTATCTTTAAATTAAAAAGCAACAAACAGGGCAGGAGGGAAAAAACATGCCCAGAGTGACTGAGAGGGAGAGACGTGTGGATGGAGAGAGCAGGCAAAGGATGCTGAGACCTGCAGAGCCCTGGGTAAAGCTGAGGAACCTCCCTGGGCAGAGACTTATCATAAAACCATGGAATATTTTGGGTAGGAAGGGAACTCCAAGCCCATCCAGTCCCACCCCTGCCATGGGCAGGGACACCTCCCACTGGATCAGGGGCTCCAAGCCCCATCCAACCTGGCCTTGAACATCTCCAGGGATGGAGCAGCCACCACTGCTCTGAGTAATCTGGGCCAGGGCTTCCCAGCCTCACAATGTAATATTTCTTCTTAAAATGTCATCACAGTCTACCCTCTTTCAGATCAAAACTGTTCCCTTCACTCTGCCCTTGCACTCCCTGCTAAAGAGCCCCTCCCCAGCTTTCCTGGAGCTTTCCCTAGCTTCCCTTTCAGCACTGGAAGCTGCTCTAAGGTATCCCTGGAGCCTTCTCTTCTCCAGGATGAACAAACCCAGGTCTCTCAGCCTGTCCTCATAGCAGAGGTGCTCCAGCCATCAGATCATCTCAGTGGACTCCTCTGGAATCACTCCAACAGATCCGTGTCCTTCCTGCACTGGGGACTCCAGAGGTTAAGTCCTGCTATGAGTGCATGCCGTGGGTTTTGACAGACTTCTCTCACCCTGCGGCACCAGGGATGTGACTCACTTGGAGGTGCAGCTCTGGGATGTGGAGAGCTTTGTCAAGGCCAGCACTGCCTGAATACTGCCCAGCTCCTGAGCCGCGGTGAGGGTGGCAGGAGGCTCCGTGTCCTTTCTTTGTGCCGTGCTCCTTCCTCAGACCACTGGTGTTCCACTCCAGATCCTGCACCCTGGAAAACCACAGCCTGAAGTCATTACGAAGAATCTGACAGACTCAGGATGAGGTCCTCAAACCAGCCAGCGAGGTTTTAATACTCTCTGCTAATTACTTGCTGCAGTTATGCAAAAACTGGAGATCCCCAGAGCTGGAGCGAGGCAGACGTTTCCCGCACCAGCAACTCCTCCAGAGCCGCTGGTTCCCGTCCGATGCTGCCTGCGCTGCCTCCACGGGTCACAGGGGCAGTAAATATTTGCACAAGGCTGGACAAGGAGAAAGCAAACAGGGTTCCCTTATTTATGGGTCTTGGCAGTGGATTCCCCGGGCAGCTCCGTGGTGTTTCCGTCCTCCCCGCGCCCCTGCTGAGCCTCAGCCGCACCGGCTGCTTCGTGGGGTGCAGGGAGGTGGGGAGCAGGGGGTGGGAAGCGAAGATGCAGGGTAGGGATGCGAGGCCAAAGGCAGGGAAGACAAGGAGTAAGTGCAACTGACAGAGAGAGGGAGAGTGTGAGAGTGAATTTGCAGGAGCCAGTAAAGTGACATTGCATGGGTGTTTTTGAAGCTGTGTTTATTTTACCTGCAGGCTGGAAGTAGGGAAGATGAATGCATCTGCTGGTCTCGTTCCCTGGCGGTCCTCAGGGCTATATGTCAGCATGGTGGAGCCCCTAGAAGTGTTAAACATCGTTACCCTTCCCTTCCTTTCAACCAGGGGAGATACCTGGCTCAAAGTGGCTTCCAAGAAGGTTGAGACAGTTTGAACCCTGCCTGCATGGCACTTGTGTGCCTACCAGGACATACACACACACAGACACGAGTTGAATCTTGCACGGATGGATGCTCACTCCCCCCGGCTCTGCACAGGCAAGGGCTGGGAAGAGGGACCTGGGGGGAAGCAGGAGATGTGGGAGCACTCCCAGGGTCTCCGAGTGGGAGGTCTGTGTCTCCCGCATGAGGGGAGCCTGGAGCACAGTCCTGCCCAGCGCCTGCTCCAGAGACACAAACCATGACCATACCTTGGAACAGCTGGGTGTCCCAAGCCTGCCTCATCTGCTTCCTATCATCTACCCAGAGACAGACGGCAGGAGGCAGAGGGGAAGGAGCCTGGGGATCACTGACCCCTCTTCGTGCTGAGTGTCTGGGTTTAGGAAGGATTCATACTTATTACAAACCTCCAGAGTTGTTGATTTCTTGGATTTCTGTCATGTCATGAGAAGATTTCTCTGGGCTGAAAAGGGCAAGGGGATGTACCTTAATCCATAAACTCCTCTGAGACACAGGTAAGCCCACGAGGCCACGGGTTAAAAAGACCAAACCAGGCTGGAAATACATGATGAAAGAAGGAGGCAAGGAATATGTGAGCAACAGCATCCTGGTGGCTCTTTGGGAGGAGTCAAGATGACTTAGTGGGGATGTTCAAGGTTTGATCAGAGGTCTTTTCTATGGTTCTGTTGCACTGGTGTCAAGCATGAGGAGTTGAGCTGAGACAAGGCTCATCCCTAAAGTTGCTAATAGCTCCAAGGGATAATCCATCCTGGCCTATCAAGCCTGGTGCTCAACCATCAGTTGACAGAGCATTTTATTTACAAACCGTGACTATCACAGACACTGGTCACTCCGTTGTTCACTCCAGCGGCACCAGCAAGAGAGTTTATCCTAACAGAGGGATCGATGGCATCCAGCTGGATGCTTCCACGTGCTTTAGGATTCACCTCTGTCTCCAGGTAAGCCAGAGTATGAATCACTTCTCTTCCAGGCTGTCATTTCACCAGTCAACAGGTCTGTGGGAGATCAGAGCAACCAGGGTTTGTGTTGCAGAGGTGAAAAGGGAAAGCCAAAGCAGCATCCACTCTTCAGCATATATGTTGGTGTCCCCTTGCAGCCAACGTGAGGAGCCCACATCTTCCCACTGTGGGGCTTTGTGCACCTGCAAGGTGTTGACTGCACAGGTCAGTCCCCCAGGAGTGAGCTCCTACCCAAAGCAGGCTGAGAAGCACTTGAAATGGTCTGCGTTGCTGCACGAAGGCACAAACAATGCTGGATCCTGTCCTTCTGAACCTGCCTGTGTGGTGTCACCCACGCAGCAGCAGCACCCGGCCACAGCTGGACCTTCTGGGCCACAGGCTCAGGTTATTCATCATGAGGATGGAGGCTGTTGTTTCCCTCAGGGCTGAGGGAGATGGCATCGCTGGAATAACAGCGGGAGCAGATCAGGGTGTGACCAGGTTGGGGGCTGGAAAAGGTCCACATGCAGAACCTCCAAACCAGTGGCCCTGTCTGGGTCTGGCTGTCTTGCCTCGCTCCTTCTGCTGTAATTTATGCCGCAGCAAAGTGGGACTAAACAGTTACCATATGGATTCGATAGCGCACTGCACCTGTTTCCCACCGTCCACAACCACATGTGGCACGGCGTGATGGAGAGGCAGGGCTGTGTGTGAGCGTGCGTGTACAAATCAATCACAACAGCAACCCCGGAGCCTTGGGGGCGGCTGCTGCTTAAAACGACTCCTCCAGGCTGGGCCAGCGGTGGCTGCTAGAGCCATGCTTCCCCCTCCCTGAACTGCTGGACCAGGAGAGCTCCTCAGTGGTTTGATGCTTCAAGGGAGGAACCCTAATCCATGCAGAAGTCCCCAGGTGGACACAGCCAAGTCCTCCTTGGAGTTGCCACCAGCACAATGCAGCAGCCTGGCCAGGGTGTTACACGGGGACAGGAGCTGTGCCTGCTGAGGAAACCCACCTGGCCAGGGGACCAGAGCCACCTCCACCACCACCGGTGGCACGAGAGCCATGCACCCCACACACGCTGAGGGAAGGAACTCAGAGCTATTTTTTTCTTTATGGTCTACACATTTCTTTGTAGAGAATGTGAACTTCCATAAGGAAATGAACTGTCGCTGACCTGTTCGAACCATCCGACTGGAACCCCAGGAATCTCTGGGATGAGTTTACAGAGCTCTGCACAAACCTGGCAGAGGAGGCACAGGCTGGGGTTGCGACTGCTGCCTTCCAGGGAGAAGTTACAGCTCCTGTCCCTGCATTGTTTAGGGGTGCTGTTGTCCTGAGCGTATCTCCCTGGCATGGAAAAGCCGCCACTGCTTCCATTGACGATGCTGGAGCTGGAAGGCTCCTGCTCTGAAGCTGAACCTGCACGGCAGAGCTGTGTGCTCAGGGAGGGTTTGCTCATGCAGGGGTGAAGACGTGGATGTTCCTGCTCTGCAGCCCAAGGGAAAGCCCCATAGTATCTCCTATCACCCCTTTCCACTTTGTCCTTCGCAAAACACTAAAATATTTATGTCAAAAGTAGACATTAAAATTTAAGGAAAGCTAAATAGAAGTTAAACTTGTGTATTTTGAGAGGAAATGAGTCCAGTAAGATGATCATGCTGTACTGCAGAGATGATTGATGTCCGTTTATTTATCTGCTACTGCTAAATGCTTGCAAAGGGGAGGGGAGAGGATCACAGCCAAGCTCTGTGGGGCAGGAGCAGGTCTAGCAATTTAGGCAGTGTCCATTATGAGAGCTGGGCAGCCCTCATCAGCCATGGTGACTGCCGGACACAGCACACACTGCATCAAATGTGTTGGACTTCTACAGGGCAGTTCCCTGCTCATGTATCTTGCCTTGCCTTGCCTTTTTTAATCTTCTCTTCTCTTCTCTCTTCTCTTCTCTTCTCTTCTCTTCTCTTCTCTTCTCTTCTCTTCTCTTCTCTTCTCTTCTCTTCTCTTCTCTTCTCTTCTCTTCTCTTCTCTCTTCTCTTCTCTTCTCTTCTCTTCTCTTCTCTTCTCTTCTCTTCTCTACTCTTCTCTTCTCTCCTTTCCCATCACTGCCAGGCTGTCCCACCACTCTCACCTCGCTCAGGCCACTCTCCATGCGCTGTCTGTGTGGTTAGCAGGCAATATCTTGCTCTCCCCTGCCTGGAGCTCCCAAGCGGCTTTTGCTGGCTCCATTCCCCTTTCCTTATGAGGCCGCTTTGTTGGCCTGGCTACTATTTGCATAATGGTGCCCATAATCACTTGAGGAGGAAATCATTTCCTTTCACTGGGACTGGGGACCTTTTCATTGCATTTATTTATATATAGACATTCCTGAAAGCCGTGCACTGACAGATGCTGGAAGCGGCCGCCCCTCGCCGTGCAATCAGACACCCCTCTGCCTGGCCTAGCCGCTTCCTTTTAACGGCCTTTTTATTTCCAGCAGAAAACAAGGAATGCTGATTGAACGGCGGGGCTCTTGCGAACACCGTTCATTGGGTCCCAGCCATCTGTTAACGTATTCAAGGTTACCCAGGGGCTGGCTTACACTCCTGCCTCTCTCATTCTCTCTCCTCCAACTCCTGCTCTTCCCTGTTTAGTCCTTCCTTTGGAAGACATCAGTGACATGGTGTGTTTGACACCCAGGAAGGTGTCAGTAGTGGCTCACGAGTTGCCAGGTGGCAGTGTCCTCCCGCTGCGGTGCACTGGGATGCCATCCCACCCTGCTTCCCGGCAGGGGCAGGTGCTGCGGGGAACCAGCGTGGGTGGGCTCCATCCCTCCCTCTGCTTCAGCTCAGGGAAAGGGAGCTCTTCCCTAGCATCATCCTCTGCCAGACGCGTTCCTCCAGTATCCTTCGTTTGTGGGTAAATAAATATGTTCATGTAAATAAAGCCCTGAAATAGGAAAGAAACCTTTTGCTCCAGGAATGCAGAGTCAGAGAGATCCAAAAAGGGAAGGACAGTGAGAAGAGAGGTGAAGAGGCATCAGAGGAGCAGTCCCAGCAAGGTGTAAACAGGGAAGTGATGAGGCCACTTTCCAGCACAAGCATGCAGACCGGTGACAAGAAAGATGCACGTGCGGTTCGCTCAGCGTGAAGCATTCCCACAGTTATCCTGCTGAATGGACCCAAAAGAAAGTCCCCCGAGGGCCATGTGGGACCTGCTCCCGTGGCAGAGCCTCGCTGAGGGCAGCCAGGTGCTGCAGCTGAGCACTCAGACCAGACCTGTGTGTGTCCAAGGGTGGGCTCAGCCCGCAGAGCTGGGAGCCCAGGCACCAACGGCACCCACTGCCGGATCCATCCCAGCCACCAGCTCCAGTCAGGGGGTGATCCCACTGCTCCCAGGAAAGCAGAGCAGGGAAGCCCAGAATAGGACCTGGTGAGGACTTTTCCAACTACATGTGGAGAGTTTCGTGTTGATTTTGTTGTTGGGGTTTTTTTTTCCCCCTCTGGAAAAACGCTGATGTATCAAAACAAAGTTTTATTATAGGAATGTGTTAGTTTTGGCTTAGCGTTTTTCAAGAATTTCTGCTCAGAACTGAGAAGCAAGAGAGTGCACCGAGGCTGTCCCATCCCACCCCATCCCTGCTGCCCTCCCAGCCATGACCCCGTGAGCTGCCAGCCCCGCGGGGCACAGAGATGGGGAGCAAGCACGAGCCGGTGCGGCCGGTGCCCTCCTGGCTCTGCCTCTGGGCACGGGGCGCTGGGGGCAGGAGAGGGGCTGCTCTCTCCAGATGTGGTTTTGATTAGATGTTTTTGGAATAAAAATGAGCAAGTAAAGCACAAAACAGTCTCCTTGATATCACTCTCTACTTCCTGAAAATGTTTCTGTTTTGATTAATCAACATTTTGCATGAAAATAATCCCACCTCCCCAAACCACCCCAAACCAAGTTGGAACTGTTCAAGATTGCCCTCACCACAACGCAGGGTGGTGGGTTCCACCTCCCAAAAGGAAGGTGTGGGAGTCAGCACATGGCTTTTGTCCAGTGAAATCCAACCCCACGGCATCTCTGACAGCGTTCCATTGATGATTTGGATCCTCTGTGCTTGGAGGAGCATGGGGCAGCTGAGACCCAACACCGCCCTCACGAGACCTCACCTGGAGAGCTGTGTCCAGCTCTGGAACCCCCAAAATAAGAAGGAGAGGAGCAGAGCACAAATGTGATCTGAGGGCTGAAGCATCTCTGCTAGGACAGGCTGAGAGAGTTGGGGTTTGTTCAGCCTGGAGAAGAGAAGGCTCCAGGGAGACCTTACAGCAGTTTCCAGTACTGAAAGAGGCTCCAGGAAAGGTGGGGAGGGACATGTAACACCTGCTCCCTACCTGTACAAGGCCCTGATGGGGGAATGGCTTTAAATTGGAAGGGGGAAGATTTAGATTGGACATGAGGAAGAAATTCTTCGCAACAAGGGTAGGGAGACCCTGGCTGAAGCTGCCCAGAGCAGCGGTGGCTGCCCCATCCCTGGAGGGGTGCAAGGCCAGGTTGGATGGGGCTTGGAGCCCCTGATCCAGTGGGAGGTGTCCCTGACCATGGCAGGGGTGGGTCTGGATGGGCTTTGAGGTCCCATCCAACCCAAACCATTCCATGATTCTATAACTTGAACGGGTTTTGCTGGGAGTTGTTTGCAAAAGGAAGATTTAATGATCAGTCCCAGCAGAGGAGGATCGTGGGGAACTGGGGAAGGTGCTCCACAGCAGCTCTTGCCTGCATCCATTCCAGCCAGCTTCCCCTTCATCCCCAGTGTCCTCAGGTCCAAGGGATGAAGGAGATTCAGTGCCTGCGCTGGGCTGGCCGCAGCATCTATCAGAGGAGATCTGCAGCCCTTCTAACTCCACTTAAGAGACTCAAATCCGATTTAATGAATGATCATTAACTAGGGACATTTCAGATGAGAAAATTGTTTTAGGAACGAGCAATTAAATCCTAATGCTTAGATCACGTAACTCATTTCTAATTAAACTCACAGTAAATTATCGCAACGGTATTTATTTTTAATGAGGAATAAAACTGAAAAGGAATTGTGGCCCTTCAAAAAAAATGAAATTTGCAGAGGGGAGGTGGAGAGGGAGCGAGCGGTGGAGAGAAAGGGAGCAGAGAGCAATAAAAGAGTTCAAAAACAGGCAGAAAAAGACTATTAAAGGCCTCATCGCCAGACCGAGCACCAGCCACGCAGCGATCTCCATTCCCGCTCTGTGCCTAAGGACCTCCTGGCAACAGCTCTTTATATTCCTGACCTTTCCCAAAGGTGGGGAAAGCTCCGGAGCTGTGGCTTTTTGGGTTTTGCCACTGGGAAGCAGACTCTCTTCGCTCTCTCTCCGGATACGGCTGTGGCGTGACAGGGAAAAATGGTGCCCATATGGAGACATTAACGATCTGAGGTTCAAAGCAAGCACGGAAGGATCGACTGCTCGCCGAGCATATATTAATCACATCCATCACGGCGCGGATCTGGGCAGCGGTGGGGGAGTGGCAGGCAGCAGCCGGCAGGGAAGCCCGGTAGCGGGATGGGGAAGGATGCTGATGGGATGGAGAGGGAGGTAACACCTCAGGCTGGGTTTGGTGGAAGCTGGGCAAAGACGTTTGAGGTTGCCTGGGTTGTGGGTCAAGGATTGTCCTCTCACAGACTTAGTAATCTCCAGCGACTTCTCACCTTGCGCGCCGTGGGACGTCGTATACGGGGCACGGAGAAGGGGGGGAAGCATCAGCACCTGAGTGTCCGTAGCAGGTGGAACAGCAATTAACTGCATCATTAGGGCAAGCAGAATACATCCTGAGTGATTACTGCGGGCTCAGCAGGGTTGTGTAGCTGTGTAATGAACATCCACGTGCCAGCGTACGTCTGTTGCTCACTCGAGTAAGTAATCCTGTCCTACCCAACACGCCAAAGTCCTCCCGGAGACTGCCCAGCCCCACTGCAATCCCACTCCACTGGAACCTTGCCCCCAGGGATCTCAAAGCACTTTACAAACAGCAATTAATTTGAATCACTGCCTTTCCAGTATTTCACTTGTCCTTAATCTTCAGATGGGGAAACTGAGGTACAGAGCTGAGGTCCGCCTCACCCACTGGCCCCTGCAGGAGTGGGAGCAGAGCCTGAGCTTCTGCCTGGGCTGAGTGACCAGCCACCCTCCTTTCACCCTCCCAGCCCTCTCAAACACACCGACAGCCCCCCACAATCCCCCCCCCCAGCACCGAGCTGTGGGTGTATGAGCAGGATGTAGGGCTGTTCCTTGGGCCAGCAGCTTGGTTTTAGTGGAAAACATGCTGGTTTGCATCCAATAATGATGGGTTTAACCTCACAGAGTCAAGTTCAAACCAAGCCTGCTTGGAGATTCATAAAAGTTAAATGTTTTTCAGTGAGATTTCCACTCTTTCAGCACCATCTGCACCTCACTGGGATGGAACTGGGGGTGCCGGGGAGCGGACTGGTCTCAGGCTCCTACTGCAGCTGAGCCCATGAGTGTCCAGGCAGTGCAGGAAGGAGCAGAAAGGGTCAGGCTGAGAGATCACATCTCATCACGCTGCCCAGATGCAACCCCAGCTCTTAAGCAATGAAGGCAATTGTGCTCCCCTTGCTGGAGGAGAGATGTGGGACCTGGTTCTCATGCCTGAGCTGGACCTGGTGCTGCAGAAAAGGAGCATCAGCCTCTCGCCATCCTGCAGCTCAGCATCCCATGCTGGGCTGTCCCACTGCACCAACACAAAGGCAAAGGGTGCAGCCCCACGGTGCAGCCTCTCATGGCTTCAGGACAGGGAGTGCATCACCGTGGGATCATGGCAGAAACAGAGCTGGGGCTTGGAGCAAACAAGCCTCCTTCGGCTTCCCAGAAACATTCCCACGAAGACCCCAGGGAGCTTTTCCTTTCGCGCTGGCTCTGTTTAAACAAGCTCAGTGCCTCGGCACAATGGTGCACGCTCCTTCCCCGAAAGCCTCACTAATGACTTTTTCGAAGGGGCCCTCTCAGGCTGTTAAGTCAGCGTCGGATTTAGCGTGCGTGGTGTGGTTTGCCAGCTGTCTGCACACGGATTTAAACCTGATCGGCGTGGAACAGCAGCAGCTCCGGACAAAAGTTATGATTATTCCCTTCCTCTCGACAAAGCCGTCTGTGTCCAAAGGCTTCCTGGTCACCACGCTGCTGCTGTCCGAGTGCCATGCTCCCCATCCCCATCTGTGAAATAGCTGCAGAGGGGCACTGGGTTTCCATACTCCATGGATAAATTCTCATCACACAGAGCTGCGACCAGAATGCTGGCACTGATGGTGGCTGCGTTAGGCCAGGACAGAGATGTGCAGCTGTGGAGAAGAGAGTGATGTCCATCCTGCCAGCCCCTGCCTTTACCCATTTGGGGAAAGAGAGAAATCCTTGATACCTGGAGCCACACACAGAACAATCAGAATCCTTGTCCCGGGCTCTGCCACTGCTTCTTCGTCACCTCTGGGAAATCACATCACCCCTGTACAGGATCACAGGACAAAGTCACATAAAAAGGGACTGGCACCTAGGTGGAGCGATGCAGCCCAGCATGGCACCTGTGAGAGAGAAAGAACAGTGCAGAGGTAGTGCCATCTCTGGGGGTTCTCCAGTAAAAGAAACACTGATTTCCAAGATTCAAACCACCTACACCCCAAATTTCATGCGGTAATGAGGCCATCCTGAGTACCCCATACCCCATCCCTGACACAGCAGCCTGGAAACCTCTCATAGGAATCTGGCACAACCTACAAAAGGACATTGTTTTTTCATCACCCCTTTTCTGTGTGTTCTGTCACCAGAACGCAGGAGCAGGGCTTCCTCTCCAGTTGTTACACAGTGCTGCGTCCCCACCTGGGACCAATTTTTTGCACTTCAGTACTGATGTTTTAGCTACAGGGGCTTGGAGGGCTGTCACCTCTAGTTGTTCTTGGTTATTTCAAACATGAAACAGCAACATCCTTGAGCTTTTGTCGGTCCAGCCACGTTTTCACTTGAAACTTCCTACTGTTCTGCACAATGAGCAAGGCAGGATGAACAAGACTCTCTGCTATCATCTGCTCCTCGCCCTTTGAGTGTCTAAGCCACACACCCAAAGGCAGGAATCTTCATCTGATGCCCTGTAGGTCATCTCCAACCCCAGGCAGGACCTTGCCCTTGCGCAGACCATCAGAGGGGTGACTCCTACCTGTGCTGCCCCAGGGATTGCGTGCATGTGGCCAGACTATCTGGAGCCAGGACTGGCCCCTGGCGTGTGTGCTGGAGAGGGCAGAAAGGTGGGTGAGCCCCTGGGTTAAGGTGGGTTCAAGGGCACACAGCATTGCAAGAGCTGCTCGGGGAGGAGCATCCCAGGAGCATCTCTGCAGGACCCAGCTTCTTCCTCTTAGGGGAGACTCTGAGAGTCCTTCCAGCTCCAAACTCTGAAAGCCCCTGCATAGTTTTAGCACCTTGAAGTTATTAATGGTGGTTGTTGTCTGGCTGCTCTGGATGGCGTGAGCACATGGAAGAGGCCTGGCTGCAGGCTGCCCAGCCAGGTCAGTGTTAAACACATGCCCCTTCAGAAAGATTATATGGAACCTGTTTTCCACGGCCTCGGACAGCTGTGCTCCGGCAGTATCATCTGTCTTTTAATGGTGCCCTGCGGAGCTCTGAAGTTGCCACTATTTAGGCATGAGAGTAGGAAACAAAGTGAGCAAAGGAGCGGGGAGGCGGCAGCTGGAGGAAGCACCGGCCCCTGCCTGCGCCCACGCGTCCCCTCCGTGAGCCCTGCTGCATGTTGGGGTGGGATCGGCAGCCTGGCGCGGCAGGTGACAGCAGGAAGGGTCATTAGCGAGGGAGTTGGGTTTCTGCCCTTCTCATGGTCCCCGATGGAGAAATGTCCCGTGGAGCAGCCTTTGCCTCCACCAAACCCCAGCCCAGCCCCGTAACTGGAGCCCAAGCAGCACAACAGGTTGGAGCCTAATGACTTCCAACTCCCAGACTAAGGAAATGGCAATCAAAGGACTTGTTCGTTAGTGGTATAAAGAGCTACTGTGCTGCCCTGACACTTTGAGGTCCTGAGCTGCTTAAGCATCTGCCTGGGGAGCAAGGAGAGCCTTTGGTACCATGCTGGTTTGCAGCCATCAGGTCTCTCCTGGACCCATTAATAGGTGTGGGATCCCAAGGACATGCCCTGCTCCACAGCAGAGCATCCTTGTTCATGCACAGGCTGCCTCGCCCCTGCCACCGGCCTTACATCCCACAGGGCTGGACTCTGGAAGGATGGAGAGTGGGAAGACAGCTCTGCTGTGCACAGAGACCATGCGAGACTCTTCTCCTCTGAAGGTGCTTGTCCTCTGGGTTGTGCATGTAAGGAGACGGCAGCTGAGATGCTGAGGAAAGGGAACATGTGGAGACAGAGCGATGGGAAGGGATGAAGACGTCTGGGGAGTGGTGGGGGAGGAATTCCCCCCTGAAATGGATGATGGTATTAGATCCAGATCAATCCAGGAGCTAAAACGTCCACAGCTCGAGTCTGCGGTTTGGAACCGGGCCCTGTAGGAGCTGCAGCATTAACACCCACACCACCTTCCCACTCGGTAAGCCTGCCCATCCGCATGTCTCCCTGCAAGGAGGCACAAGGCCCTTCCCCAGCTGTACGGAGCTGCTCCAGATAAATACCCGACAGCTGGAACAGAGAAAAATGGAGCTGGTTCTCCAACTGCCAGCATGAGCCAATCCATCACGCTGGTCCTGGCACCTCTTTTCGGAAGGGAATCAAAGGACTCCTTAGTGAGAAGGGATGAAATGACAGGTAGAAAGGCCAGAGGATAAATCCTACTGCCTACTGGGACTGTTAAATATTAGGAGAGATTAGTGTCTGACAGGGGAGAGTAGGGCAGCAGCTCTGCTAAACAGCCAAAGAAATGCGTGGAATTCCTGCTTCTTTTGTCAGTGGCAACGGAGAACACTCAGCGTGGAATAAAAAGGGGACGAAAAAATACCTTTCCCTGATTTAAATTAATAAAGGAGCACATGCAGAAGCCAGTACCTCGCTCAGTACTTGTCAGAGTGGCCTGGGACAGGGCGGCAGCGCGGCGGCTGGAGGGGGAGCGGAGAGTGGGAGCAGAGCCTCACACCTCTGCCCAGCATACTCTCCCCGTCCTGCTTCTGCACATCACCTGCTTCAATCACAGCCCAGCCGAGGGGGGTGGCTCTGGGAAGGTGCTGACATGAGCAGAGGGAAAGGGAGGATGGATACAGTGAGAACAGTGCTGAAGGCTGCCCAGAGACATCTGCTTTGCTGTCCCTCCTTCTCCCTGTCTCCCCAGGCAGCTGGGTCCTCCTCTCCTTCCCCAACTCCTGAGGCACAGAGGTCTCTTAAAAGCCTGGGATATTCGCCCTGCTGAGTGAGGGGAGCCCACAGCCCTGTGGGCGAGGGGAGCCCACAGCCATCTCTGCCCAAAGACCATTTTGAAGGAGCTGTGAGCATCTCGCAGCATTTTCAGCCCCCTCTCCCATCTCTTTTACACCCCATCATGCAAGTCCTCCCAGGAAGCCATCACTTTTTCTCATTACAGAGAAATGAAAGCAAGCTGTGCTCACAGGCTGCAAATCAGATACCTCATCACGAGCAGCTCCAACAACTGCTGCGCAGCTGCTGAGGCCAAGGCACCACAGCACCCACCGGGTGAGCCCAGGGGCCTTGTTATGGGGACAGGGGACAGTGTCATGGGTGGGTGCGGGACGGACAGGGACCTCTCACCTTCCTTTCCTCTTCCCGAAGGGGCTGCAACAAGAGGCGTGATGCAGACGTGATTTTCCCCACTTCTTAAGACTTTCTGCACCATTTCTCCGTGCACAAGCAGCATTTGGTTTCTGTCACATGCACAGGTCCAGAGGGACAAATCCCTGAGTGGAGGAAAGACAGAGACACCCTGCTCCTTGCTTGGGGACTCCCTGCCCTGGCTCCCATGTTTCCTGCCTGTGGTCATCACCCTGCAAGGCAGGTTTGCTAACGCCATCCCCGGACACAGTGACTGCATCCACTCTGGTTCTCTGGGTGCTTTCCCAACTGGGCAGCAGAGGGGGGAGCAGGGGAAGGTGGGTGCTGGGAGGAGGATGGGTCTGTCAGGGATCGAGGGGTCAATCCAGCTCAGGCAGATTATACGAAATGATAGTTTCCATTTCCTTGCTAAAGCTTCATGAAGCACTTTGCTCAAACCAGTAAAGTATATGTGATGGGGCTTAAAATATTAAAAAATTGGGCAATTTTCATACTTTCGATGTCTGGCACGTCATGGCTCATTAACCGGCTGGAAAACCTCTGTGTCAGGGACAGGTGAGGGGGTGTGTGTGTGCAGGGCTGCACGTGGCCTGTGTCTGTGCATGGCAGGGAGGAGGAGATGAGGTTGATGCAAAGGGAGCAGAGGAGCTCCCCGCCTTCCACAAGTGCAGTGAGTCTTGGACCAAGGCGGGATGTAATCAAGAGGGGCCAAACTGTCAAATCCAGCCCCATCTGAAAATGAAATTCAGGAACTTGTCAGACTCCCATCTTGAACGAGTTATGCTTCTTCCCTCAATTACCCTGCTGGAAAGCTATTTTATAAACTCCTTCATCTGATGATTAGGAGAAAACTTCAGTTCTTAGCTGACGTTTATTCACGACAGGTTTCCACCAAGCTACGCTGGTGCCAACAGTGTCCATCCACTTAGAGTTCCTTGCATTCCTGGGTGTTTCCTCTCCAAATCCTATCCCACCTCCACTCTTTCAGTAAAAACTCCAAATCCCTTGGCCTAAATACTCTTTCCTAACCAGGAAACCATGATATCCTCCGTTCTTTCCAAGCATATTCAATGCAAATATGAGGGTTGTATAGATCAACCAGAAGGCTGGGACAACCTTGTGGTGTTTTGTTTCCAGTCTACAAGCTGTCAGAAGCTGCTCAAAGCCTCAGGAAGGCTGCAGAAAACCTAGTCCCCTGTTAATCTGGTCTTGGAAAGATTGTGCTTTGGGATCTGAACCTCTCAGCGCTCGGGAGCCCTGGCCAGGTCCATCAGCAAAGAGCAGCTTCTCCAAATCCTTGCATCTGCTTGCTCTGTGCTGCTGGCTCTGGCTGCAGCAGGTTATGTGACATCTGAGAGAGCAGGTAAAGCAAACAGTGCCACTCTCTGCAGCTGGCAGCAGCCACAGGGAGCACTGCCCCATTGCTGCCAATGTTGTCTTTGGATGCAAAACCTGGGGAAAATTGAGTGCTTGGAAGAGGATGGGCTCTCCTGGGTCAAATTAGTCATTCCTCATTAGAAAAGCCCTGCTGGTTTCTTTGTTTCTCTTGCTCTCCAGTGTACCCAGAGAAATACGTTTTCTAATTCTCCAAGTCCCACTGAACGGGAGAACGGCAAGGTGAGAATATTGAAGCAGCAGATCATCAAGTGAATTGAGACTCCAGCAGAGGACAGACGGGGAGAGAGGCTGGGGGTGAAAACAGAGTGGGGAGAAGACCTGGGAAATGAAGGAGAGAGGCAGGGGAAGGACGAAGAGGTGGATGGAGGGGGGAACATCAGAGTAGAAAGTGCACGGAGAGAATGGAGAGAGGAGAAGGCTGATGGAGGAGAGCAAAAGGGGGAGAGCTGGGCTACGGAGAGGCTTGGCAGCTACCAAGTGCGTTACGCATTTCAATTTTTAATGATTCAAAAATACAACCATTAACGTGTCAGAGGCAGAGGTAAATGCTTTTTTACAAGCCCTAATGTCTTTGAAGAACAAATGCCATATAAAAGGGAGGCTTTTAAAGTGTTTTTGCTGGGCGATGCCGCCTGCCCCCCTCCCTTCCAGGGCAGAGCTCCCACCTCCAAGAATGCTGAAGTTTGAGTCATTTTGTTTTGGTTGTTGTTTCACCTTTCATTTTTCCTCCACCCGTTCTCTCTGGGATCTCTCTCTGTGTCTGGGATCTTCCAGTTCTCAACACAAACGTGTGAAAGCAGGAGCATTCTGCTCCTTGCTCCCAACATCCCCCAGCAAATGGATTTGCATCAAGTGCAGACAGTAACAAACTCTAAGCCGTTGTTCCCAATTTCAGCTGAGAAATCTCCCTCCTGCCTTGGTGATTTGGCTTGCAGCTCTCTGCCTGCTTCTCGCCAGGTCTCTCTCATCTCTGCTTTTTCATCCTCTTGCCCTGGCTGGGGAGGCACTTGCAAGACCAAAAGGAAAACCAAAGAACAAGTTGTCTAGGTACAAGAGAATCTAAGTTTGAGATGGGGAAAGGTGCTCCCAAAGGGTCTCCCACACAGGATCCTCTCAGCTTCAGCTCAGATCCTTTGCTCCTGGCAGCGCAGGCATCTCCGATGCTCATGATCACATCTCCCAGCAGCCACGGGCGCTGGCAGCAGATGCTGCAGGTGTTGCAGGTGCCTGGAAATGGGGCTGCACCCAGGATGACCGGTAGCATTTTCCTACCATGTGGCACAGCGTTCCTGCCCAGCCTGAATGACCAGGGGGGCTGATCCAAGCCACATCGCTCTGGAGGGAGGAGGAAGCAGGGAGCTGTCATGCTCCCATGGAATCTCTCATTTAGAAGGTGGAACCAGGAGGAGATGCTGGTCAAACCACGTCACTTTGGCTTCTCTCACTGCCACCATTTCTGGCACCAGTGGTCGCAGCAGGGCACACAGTGTACAGTGAGCACCTCTGCAGGTTCCGGGTCACGTCTTTCCATGCAAAATAAATGATCTGGTGCAAAAATAAATGAAAATGCAAAAAATAAATGAAAACACAAGAAGCGTAAAATAAGAAAGGAGGGGACGCATGCCAATCGTGTATGCAAGGTTCAAGTTTCTTGCATTTATCCAGTGAAGGAAGCATCAGGCTTTTAGAAGCTGTGTTATGGGAAAGGGAATAGAATAAAACTGGTTTGGGTGGGAAAGTTATTAGATCCCACAAACAGCCTCCAGGAAACACTGAGAAAGATCGGTGATGGGCATCAGATGTGCCAGTGCACAGCATGAGACCCGCTGTGTCCTTCAGATGCTGCTGACCAGGAGACACACAGAGCCCTGAAGTGGTGGCAGAAGACTCTGCTGCCCCTGCCACCTGATTGCACTGGTTCGGTGTTGGTGACCCATGTGCCTCACTCTCCGAGCATGCTGCAGGTCACCAGAAATCCCAGCTCAGTGTCCCCCAGTCAAGGACTCACCCAGGAAAACCCAGATGAGGGGTAGCCCACACAGTCATCTGCTCCCCAGAGGGCATGTGGGGAGCAGGGCCCCTTGCAGAAGGCAGAAACGAGCACTCTCATTCTCCCTCCTCCCCACCAACAGCTCATTTTCCACCTCCATCAGTTGGCCGTACCTTTTCTTCCAGCTGGAAGGCTTGAAACAACTTCTGAGGGGTTGTTCTCACAGCATTCCTGCCCTGCTCAGACACGGGAAGTGAAAGGAGCCTCTGGAGAGAAAACTTCCTGGCCAGAGAGCCCTACACAGCCTGAGTGACCCCAAGGCTTTCAAAGAGCTGAGGAGCTTCCAAGGGAACCCACCGCCGGTCTCTCACAGGGCTCGCAGACAGACAGATAACTGGAGCTTTGCACCTTTGAGAGGATTTCATCACTCAGTCTTAGACTGAATACATATTCATCATTTATAGATTTCTTTTTAATGGATAAAATATCATCTTTTTAAAGAGAAACCCTACTGCTGATGACACAAACAGCTGTGCAGGGAAATATCGTCAGAGCAAACGCAGTCAATAGCCCTCCCTGGGCGTCCTGGGGAATCTAACAGCTTTTGACTTTTAAAATGACTCTGAATGCAAAGGAATGTCAAAGAGAAGACAGAAAACCTCCCCCGGCTGCTCAACCACATCAGCCAGGCAGGCTTCCCACGCCTTTTCCTATCTACCCAATGTTCCTGCCGCTCTCCGGCCAGCCTGGAGCAGGGCCAGGCACCTCCATCCCTGCCTCTCCTGCAGAAGATGCAGTGGATGCTCCTGTGTGTTGGGCAGGGAGAAGTGTCTCATTTGCACAAGCACTTGACTCACAGTTAGGCTTCCCTGCTGCACCTCAATCCCCTCAGCCACCCCCCAAACTCCCCATGAACCCTTATTGAGTTTGACATGTGTTGTTCTATCCATGATAGTTCCTGGCCACTGGAATATCCATCTGATAATCAAACAAAATATCCAAGCCCCCTGCATGCTGCATATTTTATGTGCTGCTCCCCGACTTCCATTGTTTCACATTGTTTAGACTATTAGTCAGAACAATTTGTCATCCTACCCCTGCTGCCTAGTGGGATTCAGGAGAAAGCGAGCCCGTTCATCGCTGTGTGTGCTGCCAGCGCAGCAACCGGCAGAGATGCAACGTTCAGGCCAGCCAAGCCCAGCCAGACCCACGCTGTGATTCATTACAGCTTACACCACAAGGTTGGTTCATAAAACCTGAAGGGAGGCTCACTCCTTGCCCCAGAGATCTTGCAGGCTGAGAAATACAAACCGCGTGAGTGTTGAGATAGGAAGCAAGGGGTGGGAGAGGATGAGGACTATGGTCTGGAGCAGATGCCAAGAGAAGTTGGAGCTGGCTTTGGAGAGGCAAGGTATTGACTGACAAGGGCAGAGAGGGTGTTTCTGGCATGGCACCATAGTCTGTGTGAGGCTGCTGAGCTCCAGGGGCTGGAAGAGCTCCTGTCAGCTCCATTTCTCACTCCTCCTGCTCAGGGTGAGAGCCTGGAGAGCAGCTCTGTGGGCAGAGCGAGCAGGCGGCCCCACTGGTTGGGCTCCACGCACTGACTTACAGGCAGGACTTCAAGCCCAAGCAAAGGAGCTTCTGTTCCCATTCCTGCTCAGATCCCTTCAGGGGTTCCTCGCATTATAAACACCTCCTCAGGAGACAGTGATTGCTCTGGCCGCTGTTATTTTGTCTGTCGAGTCACCCTGTCAGCTCCACTTTGGTGTCAGGAAAGATGTGGTTCAGGCTTGAAGGGAGTCTGCGGGCAAAACAGCAGCAGGGAGCAGGGGACGTGCAATTAAGGATGGACCCAGCCTGAGGAGTTCTTCCCTTGCGCTCTGGTCCCCTTCTGAGGAGTCAAGACAATGGTTTCCATGCACCAGTCCCAGTGAGACCCACCACTGAAGAAACCTCTTCACCAGGGGAGTGAGTCTTGGTGCCAAAGCCCAGCTCAACACTGCTGAGTTGTCCCATGTCCACCTCCAGCTTCACACTGAGCCTGCGCAGATGCTGGAGCCCCTGCACCTCCCATCTCTCCTCCCTTCTCCCAGTGCAGGCTGAGCAGCCGTGGTAGTGCCTGTGTCTGCCCAGGAGCAGAACTCACAGCTGGTTTTCTTCCAGGCACTAAAACCTCCTCCAGAATCTTTCCTGGCCTTTACGACACTTGCTGCTGCCTCGGCTCTGCCCATCACCATGGCATCTGGCAGGCAGCAAGCAGGCGAGAGGCTCGCCTGTGTCTGACAGAACCTGTCACCTGCCTGCTCGTGACCTTTGCTGCCCACGTCGAGCTGCGTGTCGAGCTGCCAGTGCCAAGCGAGCACGATGATGCCTCCCCCCATCGGCTGCTGCACTCGCTTAATCTCCTGTCCTGGGAAATCACCTCTGGCTGCCAGTCAGGCACCAAGAGCTGCTTGCTGCTTGCCCAGTCACTGTGTTTTTTCCCTAAAAAAAGCCCTACGGTCCTTGCACACGTGTCCTATGGAGCAGAGGGTCCTTTCCCCTGTCACCCATCAGGCTGGCAATGGAGCTCTGGCATCACTGCAGTTGTCGACGAGTTATTTCAAGTGCTCTACGCTCATCTGGCAGGAGGACAACTATAAATTGCTGAAAAGCAGTGTTACACACCTGCTATGTGTTCCCCAGCTTACCGAGCCTGTGCTGATGTGTGAGGCCATGGGACACCCTCCCGCAGTGCCATCCTTGGGGAGAGCATCACCTGTCTGGAGCCTCCTGGGAGCACAGGGGAAGCTACCATGGCTAAATCACCCCCTGGAGGGTATCCATCATCTGGAAGTAGGTGCAGCTGTGAGCAGAAGCAGATCTGAGCACCAACCAGACCCTCACCATGCAGGTGCTGGGATGGGGCTGGGGAGCGTCTGGCTGCATCTGTGCCACCCAGGGAAGGGGCTGCAGGGCCACCCTGGCCACCACTCCCCAGCCAAGCTGTGGACAGGGAGGTTTATCTTTGTCACACCCTACCTGAACCTCCACAACCTCCTGTGACCACAAGGCTATTGGCCACGGGAAAAGCTTAGTGAGGCTTAGGGGGTCTTTGGGCAGCAGAAAAAGCAATCTTTTGTCCAACCCTAGAGCAGGAGGTTGGGAGGAACTGCCTTCCATCCCAAACATCCATCATACAGCAAAAACACACTGTCCAGATCTACTGCTTGAGGCTGAGCACTTTCTTTTAAGCAGGAAGCTGGCCTCCCCATCTCAGCCCTTATCTCTGGGCTGCTCATCAGAAGCCAAGTGCAGCATCCCTTGGAGCCACATCCCAAGGCAAACTGGAAATTCAGGCCTTGCCTGGGAGGCAGAACAAATCCCCATAAAACTTCTGAATGGAAACAGAAGCGTGTGTTATTAAAAAAAAAAAAAAAAAGATAAAAAGAGAAAATGAAAGAAAGAGAGGGAGGAATCTGCCTCTCCATCCATGCACCTGGACTCATTCCTATACAGCAAAAGCCCTTTGCAGCCGCCAACAGCCACCTTGAAGCATGAGACAGGGTGTCCCAGCTGTGTCCCCATGCCCAGGTGCCCCCTGGGCACTGCCTCGCTCTGGCCAGGCACCCACTCCTCTTGCTCCGCTCGCAGCAGCAGGCGAAGGAGTTAACTCCCAGCAGCTGCTCCCCAGATGCCGGTTCTGGAATTCACATTTGTGTAATCATAAACTTCGGTGGTGATGGGGGGGGTCCCTTTGTCCCCCCACTTCAAGCAAGGGGGCAGCTGGGAGGGGAGCGGGGCAGCAGCCCAGGTGCTGCGGGATCCCTTCCGATGGACTCACAGGGAGATGAATTAAGGGCCACCAGGAAAGCCTGGCTATTTTTCATCCCCCTCGCCCCCGCTGTGCTAGCAGAAGGCTGCAATGTCCATGGGGCCAGCGGACCCGGGGCGGGGGCCAAACCCAAGTGAGTCTCTGGGAATGGGGCAGAACCATAACGTAATTTGTTTCAGGAGAGCGTGGTGAGGAGAGACAGACATAAATTTTATGTAGAGGCTTTGTCTTTAACAGCTCCCATCACCTGGCAGGGCAGCACACCTGCTTCCAATAGCTGCCAGAGCTCCGGCTGCCCTGGGTGCAGAAAGGCGGCTGTAACCACGGGAATCCTGCCCCGTGTGCAGAGCTGTTTGCCCCTGCTTAAATGGGATGGGGTTGCACAGCGTCAGACCTGGCATTTTCCCTTTTCCTGGTGAGTACAGGTTTCTCCCTCCACCCCAGCTCAGCAGCCGCTCTCCTGGGCACCTGGGTGCTGGAGGAGCTCCCAGCACCTGCACAGCGCTGCTCATCGCAGCAAGCACAGCTCGTCCAGCAAGGATGAGAGTTGGTCACAGACCTTGGCAAGCCTCAAGCAGAGGTGGGCAGAAGACTCCAAAGCCCCGCTACCCCCATAAATATCTTCAGGTTCACAGCCCCAGCTCAGACCCACGAAAGCCCCCAGAGCTACGCAGAGAGTTGGAGAGAGATCAGAGGATTCACTGCAAGCGGGGGCAGTGGCAGGAAGAGGGCTTAAGGGGTCCAGTTTGAGCCGATCTGTTACTCATTTCATCTGAAACCCTAAACCTAGTCATCTTTCAATGAGGATTGCTGCTGCCAGCCGCGATGCCTGTCTTGTCCTCGTGCCACGTTTCACATGACGGAGAGACAGAAGGTGGCACTGAGTCAGAAAAGCCTTCTGCTGACCAAGACTTGCTCCCCAGGAAGAGAAATCCATGCAAGTCCCTGGGTGACAGAGGCATCCCAGCTCAGCCCCTTCCTACAGACCCTCCTGCAAGTCCCCCCAGACAGTGGTGCCAGAGCCATGCTTCCCATTTCTCACCAGACAGCAGGGATGCAGCCTCAGCAGCTGCCAGTGGAGAAGAGGGAAGGACAGGAGGATTTCCTACCTCTCCCCAAGGGCTTTAATTGCCACCAGGGGGTGGGTCCGTTCCCCACCCAGTCTCACCCAGAGGATGGGCATCAGCTGTGGCACTCCTGGCAACGTGGGTGGGTTCGCAGCCCCTCTGATCTTGGGTGCTCTGGAGCATCTCTGCTACTCCCCAGCCAGCCAGGCAGTGGTGGGAGAGATGGGGGGGCTCATCCTGCTTCTTCTGAGCCTCTCTCCAGGCAGCCTCATCTGCTCCTGCTGTTTGGCAGCTTCACAGGCAGTGCGATCCCAGCCCACCCCAAAGGAACAGGGTGTTCGGGAAGCAGCTGGGAGAGCAATGGGAGCGGGAGAGCCTTTGAAACATGAAGAGCCCGTGGGAGGGGGTACAGCGGGGGGAGTTGCTCTTTTGGTGCATCAACCCTGGCTCCCCGGGTGGGTGGACATAGAAAGCATTCCGCTTTCCTTCCCAAAGAGATGAGAGGGACCAGAGATCTCTGTCCACAGCCAGCTGGCACCTGCTTCCTTCTGGAAAATTGTCCTCCCAGCAACATCTATAGATGGTCCCAAGTCACTGAGGATGGAAAAGTGCTCTCCTTGCAGGCAACCTGTGCAGCTTTGCTTGTACAGCAAGTCTTTATGAACCTTATAGCCTCCGAGAGGTGACTGTTCAAAACCAACACCTCTGAGGGATTTCTGTGTGTCCCCAGGGAAGCCACATGGAATGTCCCCCAGCCTGGGTGCATCCAGCGTGGCTCTGCATGCTTGGCTGGCCACTGGAGGGCTACAAGAGGGCTCTGGGAAAACTGTGGGAGCCAGGGAAGAGGCGGGAGGTACCCAATACCCTAACTCCTACCTGAACCCCCATCTGAACCAGGGGCTGGAGACTTCAAACAGCAGCTGCTCTTCTCCTCGCCCTGTGGTCCCAGCACGCCATGAACACCTGCAAACCCAGCTATGCCATGCCGAGCAGGGTAGGAGGCTCGTGCTTCTGCTGTGACAGTGTAAATACCAGTGTAAATAAATGGGGAGCATTTAGGACGAAGATTAAAATTTGCAGGGCTTTCATGCCAATGCACTAAAACAGCTGCCCTCTCCCAGTCCTGATCCACCACACACAGAAGACCTACTCACTTGCCTTGTCTCACAGCGCAGCTTAGGTGCCCTGATTTGAAGGGTTCACCGTTGTTCTCCACTCCATGAAACACCTTTGCTGTGCTGTGCCAGTGGCTCTTGACTGCCCCACGTGCAAATGGCAGTGACGGAGTCTCTGGAAGGGCTAGGAGACAATGATCCCATCAGCTACCTCTGGCTGCTCTTACCAGCCTTCACCCTCTGGCCTCCTCATCCTCACCCACACAAAGCAGTTTGGACCCTTGCTATCAGCTCAGCTTAGCTGTAACCCAGCATGAGCTTGGTGTGAGCTGGGCGAGGTCTACATCAGCCTGGCGTGCACCTCGCCAGGAGACCAGGCAGCTCCAGGGAGAACGTGCGCTTCGTGGTGATCCCCGTGGTTACACCACTATGGAATCTGCTGCTGCTTCCCCTGGGCAAAACGATTTCTCTAAGAGAAAAGAAAGAGAAACTTATAAAAAAAAGCAACCCTGGCCTCCAAACTTATCTCAAAAGGCCTCGTTATGACTATTTTATTTGCTGGCTTCAGCCCAGCAGCTCTCTGGCCAAAGAGCCTTGATTTCTCTCTCCAACTGCAGCTCTTAGAGGGGAGCAGCCTGGCCAGGGTCCCGTGCTCTGGATTCAGAGGAGCCCGGGTTTCCTTTGCAAAGCACCGTTAATTGACATGAGAAAATAATCCAAGGCTCTTTCTCTCTCAAGCAGCAATGCCTCTCCTCACAGGGCGTCTTCAAAAGCGGCACTGCTTTTTGGGGACTGTGCAAATGCGTCACTCAAAATAACGCTTCCTGGGCCAAAACTCTTCCCTGGGGCAAGGCCATCGGTTTCAAAAGACGCTCCGGAGATGCCTGCGGCCGCTTGCTTTTCAGACTCAGTGTGGACCAGCTCCAGCCTGTCAGCCGTGCATCCCCTCCTGCCCCTCTTCCTGCTCCCACTGGCACCTGCAGCCCCTCCACTTGCTCGACCGTCCCCCTGGGTGGGTGCAGGATCCCGCTGCCCTCCCACCCTGTCTCTGCAACGAGCATCCCTGTTGAGCATCCCTCATGCGCACGCTGCCAGCAGCTCTACCTGCCACCCACCACTGCACAGCATCCCCAGAGCTGCCCGGGCATCATCTCAGTGACAGTGAGCTCCTTGCTGCCACCTCCACCCTGCGCTGCCCAGGTCACCCCACGCTGGGAGACACCGGGAAGGGCCCAAGGGAGAGGGAGAAGGACAAAAATTCCGTCTGGGAGAGGTGACTGGGGAAGCCTGGGAGCATCGCAGCCAGGTATCCACCTGCAGGAGGTCTCACAAGGTGCTTGCATGCTCGTTGGCTGCCCAGGGCTTGTTTATTCTTAGAAGCTGGCTTATTTTCCTGGTGCAAAACCAACAGATGTGTTTTACAGAAGAAAAAAAAACCCAAATTCTTCCTCCTCTCTCTCTTATTAGATCCCCAAAAATGTATCAAAAGAGCATTAGGATCTCAACATGAGCATGTGCATTTGAAAGCATCTGACGTGTGCTGGTGCATGAGCCCATTGCTCTGCCACTCGGTGGGGTCCATGGGGAGTCACGCTCCCTCCTCCTAGGAGGAAGACAAGGAGTAAAGGAGCCGAGAGCTGCCCAACAGCCCGGACACCTGCTCCCAGGTGTTTGTAGGAACCAAAGGCTGGAATTGGCCCTGTGTGCATCCAGAACTGAGAGCAGGAGCAAGAGCCAACAGGACAGCCACCTCCACACAGATCAGCTGCAGCACAGCTGCCGGCCCATTCCCCTTCCAGCATTCCCAGCTCATCACTCTCTTCTCCCTGTTTCCAATCTCAATGTGTTTCTCATTAGGCTTCGCTTGTAATTAAGTTGGTAGCACTTCACGCGCTGGCAAACTGGGACCCTCCTGCCTAGGCGTCTACAAACACTCTGTGGAGACTTTTTGCTTAAAGACCACTGGTTTAACGCTGGTCTGGGTGGGTTGAGCTGAAGGCTGCTGCTATCAGATCTAAGCACAAGCATTCTGGGAGCAGCTGAGGGACCTGGGACTCTTCAGTCTGGAGAAGAGGAGGCTGACGGAAGCCCTCATCACTCTCTGCTGTTCTCAGAGAGGAGGTTGCAGCGAGGTGAGTGTTGGTGTCTTCTCCCAAGTAACAAGCAATAGGACAAGAGGAAATGTCCTCGGGTTGCACCGGGAAGGTTTACATTGGATATTGGGAAGAAATCCTTCACTGACAGTGGTGAAGCCCTGGCAGAGGCTGCCCAGGGCAGTGGTGGAGTCTCCATCCCTGGAGGGGTTCAAAAACTGTGTGGATATGGCACTTCGGGACATGGTTTAGCATAAACAGAGGGCTTGGGCTGACGATGTGATTTGATGAGCTTAGAGGTTTTTTACAAGCTTAATGATTCAATGATTTCCATGATTTCTGTAAATCAGTGCTGCCAAGCTCCAGCTCTCCCGAGGAAGCGTTCTCAGTCCAGGAGCAGCCCGTGGTCTGGCAGGGACGCAGGATGCGCTGGGTGCTTGGAGCTCAGGGTAACTTCTGCGGGCCCTTTGTCGAGGCAGAACTTGCATCAGCGAGCCTCTCCAGTGCTGGAGAGAAGCAAAGGGCTCTGCCATTATCGCTGCAAGCTGGTAATTTCCACCAGCAGTAAAATTTGCTTTTACATTTGTATAAAATACACTTAAGTGCCTGCTAAATGCAGAGCGAATGAGACAAGAATTGCAAATGGAGTGGATGCCATATTGATTATTGAAGATTTATTCCCTGGGGTTCGGGAGGTTTGCCATAGACACAGATCTCTCTGCACATGGCTGTCGTTAACACTCACAAAATCAGCTATTAATAGTTAATGGATAATTTAATAATTAATTAGTATTTAACAAACAGAGAGCAGGGGAGCAGCCTGTCTCCCACCAAAATGGAATAAGAAAAAGTTTACGATGATGCTGCCTGAGTGGCTTTTAGTGGTGTTTTTTTGGACTTTGAGGCTGTGAGATGAACTCCACCGAAAAAAAGGACCTGTGGGAGCCCCTGGGTCACTCCCACCACTGCCCAGGCTGCTCTGTGACCCCTTTGACCGGCCAGGCTTGCGCTGACAGAGGGCATGGAACAGGAGCTGCCCCAGCTTCCACCCAGAACCCCTGCCAGGTGAGTGGTGAAAGCAGGACCTGCTGGCCGCCCCTCTTGCAGCCACCCCGCTGCCGAGCCCCCATGAATACTTTATGATTACAAATGGAGACGGCGCTTGCTGCTGCGTGCTTGCTAATTGCTTCAATTGTGTATTAAACAGGCACTAAGCATTTCATAAATATTGGTATTTGGAGGGTGGGGTTTGCGTGCAGGGGCTGGGAGGAGTGGCTGGGAAGAAGCTGTGCCACCACCAAGCGCCAACACCAAGTGCCACCACCATCCCTCCGTGCACCCTGCGGGGCAGAGCAAGACAGCGAGCACCAGGGGCCACCTTTGGAGCACTGGGAAATGACGGAGGCTGCCACCGCTGCTCCCTGGAGCTCTTCCACGCCCTGGGATGAGGGACCGGTGGGCAGGAGATGGCAGGGAGTATCTCCCCATCAGGTCTGGGCACGGGCGTAGCACCAGTCCCTCTGCCACGGGACGCGGCGGCTTTGAGCCAGCCTTGGGCATTTGTAAATTAAAGGCTTATTATTAGCAGTACTTGAGATGTACATGTTCCGTCTCCCTCGGGATGTTCATTTCGTGCTGATTATCATATTTTTTAAAATGTAATGAATTTATGGAGATAATTCAATCCCACTGACTGGGAATGTGTCTTCCTTCTGCCACAAGTAAAGCTGCTGCGTGTGTGAAAATGGAAATTGCTGCGGCACTTTCCATGTCTTTTGCCTGTCTTCCCCTACCAAAGGATCCCAAAATGCTTTGCAGACTCTATCTCCTGGTTACATCGACCAGAATCACATTGCTTCGCACAAACGTAGTCACCTCTGGGCTGGAACACAGAAACTCTTTAACTAGAAGCAGAAATGTAATCAGATTAATTAAGTAAGTACAATTCCAAGGCGAGAAAGTCAATTAAATGAATCATACGTCAATATGTAAATAAAAGGAGCTGGCTTTGAAGCAGGATTAGAGATAGGAGTGAGAATCAAGAGTGACGCTTCTTGCAGAGCTTGTTCAAACATCATCCAAGAGCCACTTCTCCGGAGTCTCCCGGCAGGAGACGGCATCCAGCAGCAGTGCAGAGCCGTCTGTGGCCAGGGAAGGGCTCCAAGCATGAATCAAGAATGCACCAAGCGTGCACTAAGGATGCCTCAAGGATGCACCCAGTGTGCACTGAGGGTACACTGGGCACACACAAAACATGTCAAAGCAGTCCCAGCACCCCTCTGAACATTCCCACCAGGCCACTGGTGTTTGAGGGTGCACAGGGGTGTCTGTGCTTGCTCCATGTGTGTGCATTTCTGCCCACATGCTGCTGAGGCTGAAGGTTTTCCATGCCCACATGTGTGTGTCTGTCCCCATGTAACCACACAGCGGGGCGATGCTGTTTCCCAGCCAAAACCAGCCCTCGGTGATTCGCCTCTGCGGTGCCTCGCTGCTCTCCATTCACAGCTCTGGGTATCCTTTGCTTTTCCAGCACGTTTCCTTTCCCTCCTTCCTTTCTTTCTGCCGGTGAAGACTCCCTGCCACGGATGTCTTCCTGCACCCATAAATCTTTTGCATGAGCTGAAATAGTGTCATTGAAGAAAGATCTTTTTTTGTGCAAATTTCAATAAACGCCACCGGAACAACGCGGTAAATGATCCTGAAAATGCAAGAGCAAAAAAGAGAGAAAGAAATGGCAGCCGAGGGGGAAAGAGAGTGAAACGCCTGGATTTAAGGCTGCCAAACAATGCATTTAAATAATTCAATTTGCAAAAGCAGAGAAGAAAGAAAAGAAAAAAAAAAAGGGAGGAAAAATCCAGCTTGTGTAGCAACCCAATAAATAACCTGGGAGAGCACGAGGCTGGGAATGCAGGATCAAGATAGGGCCCTCTCCTTTTTGCAAGAGTTTTCACTACAATGCCAGCAAAAACCTTTTTTTTCCATTAGATTAAGGCTGTAATTTCAGTGTTAATTCCTGAAATCCCCACAGAGACATGGTTGCGTCACCTTCCCAGGCTGCACCTTTGCTCTCAGCTCTCTCCCCTACACTAACCTCAGGCTCTCCACAGGGGTCCCGGGTTAAGTGGAGGATTGAGGGCACCTGGAGAGGTCCTAGTGCAGTTGGACAGGAACCTCTGCAGCATCCTGGGTGGTTACAAACCCTCCTGTGAGAAGCAGCGTTTTGTAGAAGTAGGGACACACTTTAAAGAACCACAGCTCCACTGGGTTTGAAACCAGGCACCCAAGGAGTTCAGGAATCTCATTGCATTGGAGCAAACACTTCGTCCCTTGACTGATGGAGTTTTTGCCTGGCTCCTGTCCTTGCCCCTTACTTATGGTGGCTGGTAGCCCGAGTCATCACCACGACTAATGAGTTATCATGGATTTGCAATGTCTCTGGGAGAGAGCCTTTCCCTCCTGCCAACACCTGGCTATAAATCCCTATTTATGTCAATAGTGTTGGGAAAATGAATCAAAATGGTGTTTGCTCATTGCCTTTAACTGGTGACAGTGGGTCTGGTGTGGCGCCCGCCAGCTCCTCTGCAAAGATATCAAAGTCTAAGTGGAAAAATAAGCAGGGACCTCACAAAACAGGCTGAGGGACTGGAGAGGTCTGGGTCAGGTCTGCTCTGGGCTAGATCAGCATCACCAGGGAGTCCACTGCTCTGTTTTAAAACCAGCGTGCCAGCTGGCCCCCTGGGGCATCCTTTGCTGGGCTCTGCCAGCTCTGCTCCCTGCACAGCGGTGCCCTGCTCTGGAGCTGACCCGTGTCCTCCTCGGAGCAGCATCTCCCAACCTCCAGCCCTGCAGTGCCCCCAGGGCTTGTCCTGGGCACCAAGGGGTGGGCAGGGAGGTTGCCCAGGAGCAGTTCTGACCTGGCTTCTGGGTGGGACAGGCAGTGGGGGCATTTCTGTCTGCTGCTGCTTGTGAGAAGGGAGGCTGCGGGGGCCAAGGCAGCCCGAGCAGTGCCCAGCCTCCTGCTGAGTGCTCCCTGAAGAGACCAAAAGGCTTTTAAACTTAGAAAAGCCACATTTTATGTGAATGCAGACGAGAGGCCTCCCTGTTCAAAGGAAGCAAAAGAAACCAAGGAACAGAAAAGAAATAAAATGCTCTCCCCCTGCCTGCCACATCGGAGAGGGCAGAGCCTGGCTTCCATGCTCGGATTCAATTATCTCGGTGACTTGCAGAGCTGTGGTAAACTCTGCCAAAGCCCCTCCAGTTGCTGGGATGTCCCTTCTGCCCATGAAGGCTCCTGGTCCCTGCACACTGAGCACTTCAGAGCACCCTGAGCCCCGTGCAACATCACCCCTGGGCAGCTGGTAGCAGATCAGTCCAACAAATCCTCTCAGACTTCAGGGGATGAGGGGCAGGAAGGTGCAAAGTGATGCCCAGACTGAGGCAGCCACAGCCACCACTTACCCTGAGCATCCCAACATGCCAAGCCTCACCCCCAGCACACGTGGGCTCCCTCACCACACACAAAACACCTTGAATATATAATGCTGGGTCATATATTTGAGCAATACTAAACAGCAAGGAAATTTTTAATTATTTATTTAATGATGCTTAAAACATCCTGGAAATATTGTTCTGTAGAGGAGAGCAGTGCATGACATCTCCTCCCAGCAGCAGCTCCTCACCCTGGCTGGGTTTGTGTTAGTCTCAGAGTTCAGGTTCTCGTTTTATTCCCATTCACACCCTGCTGGGGTTCTTGAGCTGAGAAAAGAGGCTCATAATCAGACACAGACAAAACAGAGGCAGCAAATGGGTCCCACACCAAGGATTCAGAGATTGGCTGCAGCCTGGGGACTCCAGAGGCACCTCTTGTCCTGGGTCCCAGCACTGAACCTCCACAAAGTCCAGGCTCAGCTCCTGACAGCCTGTATTAAACCCCTGGGAAACACCCAGGCTCCCCTCGTGCTCTCATTCATTTTTCTGTGCAGGGCTGTGAGCCTTGGAGCTGCTCCAATTCACTCGGGGAGGGGATGTAAATCCTCCGCTGCGTGGTGGTCCAGCCCCTCGCCTCAGCATTTTTGCTCTGCTGCTGCTCCTCAGCCCTGTGCCAGCCCTGCACCCCGATTTCGGCTCACAGCCCCCTCCTGCAGCAAGGGGATGATGCTCCAGCCTGCGGGATCCCAGCTCTGCTCCCAGGAAGAGGAGCAAAAGTTTTGCAGATGGGGTTAGCATGGTGAGGACCTGCCTCTGGTCTCTTGCCATGTCCTTGGGAGATCCACAAGTCCTTGAGAAGCAAACAAACACATGTCCCACAGGTCCCTAAGAGCCAAATGCAGCCTTACTGCAGCGGAGCCTTCCCCTGAGCAGATGCTGGGCTAGGATGCTAGTTACAAATGGTTGAGGAGAAACTGTGTCTGGTTGATGCGGGTCTGCAAAGTGCCTTTTGGGGTTGCTGGGGGGGGCAGAGAGATCAGCCCACAAACAGCTGTGGTGCCTTCAGTCCCAAAATACTCTCTGAAAGGGGATCCTGGCCCTGTGGCTGAGCTCAGCAAAGAGCTTCCCATTTATTGTTCTTTTTGAAAGCACCTGTGCTGTAAAATGTCATTTGTCTCTGTCGAGGGGATGAAGCAGTGGGATTTAGGTCCCCACTGCCTGGCAAAGAAGGGGCCCAGCACATCCTTTGCTCCCTGTGGGCCACAGGTGCAGCTCGGCAAGGGTTTCCCAATGTCAGTCCCAAGCAGAGCTGAGCTGATTGGATGGTGGGATACAGAAGAAAAGGGACAAGGGGAGGGTAGGATCTACTGATGCTCAGAGGGGCCCAATCATCACCTTTCTAAAGCCCTTCCACACCACTGATGCCGTCTGTGGTCCCTGCAAACACCCCAGAAGCCTTTGGTCTTGCTGTGGGCAATGAGGAGGAGTCAGAGCACTGTTTAACACAACCTCATCCACCAGCAGTCAGGCTTTGGTCACTTCCAGGCACCCAGAAACCTTCCCTGTGTGAAGAAGCCTTCCCGACAGCCTGGACTCAGACCCCAGCCCAACCAGCACACCTCAGGGCACACTTCCAGCTCTAGAAAATCTTTGCAGCAGTGGAATAAAAAGGAAGAAGCTTCAGAAACAATGGCTTCATCATTCTCCCCACAGTGCTCTACCAAAGCCAGAATCAAGTTGTGCCATTCTGTCAGCTCAAGGGTGGTCAGACTGGAGTCAGGTATCAGCAAAGTTTGCTGGGGCATTTAGATTCCAGATGTAATTTAGACCTTTTCTTCTCTCCACATTTTCTCATGGAATCCTCAAGCTCTGGCACAGGTCCCTGTCACAGAAGGGACAGGTATGAAAAGGAATGTGTGAAGTCTCCAGGTCCTGCACCTCTAGTGCTTGAGTCCCAGAGTCATCAATGGGGTGCTCATTCCTGCAGGCAGCCAAGAAAGGTCTTGCAGATCAGCTTTGCATGAGAAGAAAACAATGACATCCTTGCTTTCCGTGCAATTTGCTTTCCTCAGGCTCAGGGGAGTGAGCATGTACTCACTTTTCTTCCAAAAAACCCACAGCTTAGATTTCAGGATTAATTACTGCTTTTCCTTCAGCAGTAGCATTAATAGAGTTCCTTGTGGGGCCAGGGCATGTTACAGCCCAGCTCTCCTGAGAGCATCTCTCGAACATCAGAGCCCCACTGGCTGGTCGTGCCGTTGCCTGCACGTGCGTGCCCACAGCCCTCGCTGCTCGGTCGCAGGCAGGGCAGGAGCAGATGGAACTTCACGGCGAGGCTGGTCTGGACCAGGTTGGAGAGGATGTGGCCGCCTGGGTCTGCTGCTGGCAGACGCAACACTCGGCAACTTTCTCTGAGCTGAGGAAAGAATAACGACGGAGTAAAAAATAGTCCTGGTCCCCTGTGAATCTTGTTCATTAAAAGACAACAAAAAGTTTTATGGCTCACGCGTTCTTCTCTCGGTGGTTTCCCCTGAACGGGACTCAGCCAGATAATAAGCGAGGCTCCGCCAGCCCTCCAAAACCATCTCCCGAGCGCCGCGCATGCGGGGCCATAACTCAGCCTCTGTCAGCGGCTCCATCAGTCCCACCCCGGGACCACCCGAACTGCTGATTTCCTTCACCCTCCTCTTCGCTGCTGACCCTCTCCCGCCGCAGCCACGAGGGATATGAGCTCACTGATTAGAAATCAATAGGACTTCAGCTCACACCTGAGGCCCGAGCGCTGCCAGATGAGAGGTTGATCCCTACGCTGCGTGGCCTCCCGGCTGTGCCCGCTCAGCAGATTTCAGCAGCTCCGGCATGCGTAGCTGCCGAGGAGGTGGCCCTGAGGAAAGGCTCCCACTTGTGAAAGGAAAACCGGAGCGGTTCCATTCTGCTGTGCTGCAGCTGGCGTTCAGCCCCGGGGATGGCGTCTTTCCAAGTCTCCACCATGGGTGATGGTTTGTTGAGGCCCAGAGACTCCTGGTTCCAGCATACACCCTCTGCCTTCTCCTCCAGCCCTCTCCACAGTTCTGTGATGGTGCATTGCAGCTTGGAGGCAAAGGTGAAGTATCAGGGCTAGACGTCACCATCAGACCCTCCAAGGGGGTTTACCAGCCTCTACATGTAGCAAGAAGGCAACCAACAGCTCAGTCCCACTTCTCAGCACCACCTTACAGCACCAGCTTCATATGTCCTGCTCAGAGATGGTACCTGCTCTGAGGATCCAGCATGGGAATCCTGCCTGATCATGGGCTTCCTTTGCATCAAACAGGATTTCCACTCTAGACGAATGATGCATTAGTTGCTTTTACAACAAATCCTCCCGGAGGCCTCCCAGATGGCCAGTTGGTTCTTGTGGCCTGCTCTGTACATAACGTTATGGAGCTGCTGCTAAACCCCTCCATAAATATGTTTTTAATGTTTAATTTGCATCTCACTCACAGTCAATAACTGGTCTGGGAAATCTAAAGTGCATCTTAAAAACTGAGCCACCATAATTATTGAATATTAGATACCATCATTGGAGTATTAAAAACATATTTCTACGTAGAAACAGAGTTTGGATGCACAGTATGGGGCTGCACCACACACATCGCATGCTGATCACTGAGGAAACCTCTGGCTTCCGATCGCACCAGTAGCAACAATTTGCATTCCTGCTGCATTTCCAGTCAGGAGGATCCCAAAGTGTTTTTCATCCATTCACAGTGCACACAGTCACTGCTTCCCTACAGAAATGCAGCCTCAGCAGCTCAGACTGGAGAGGGGGCAAAGTGGGAGAAGCTTTCTGGAAGCAGGAGGCACTGCTCAGCCACTTCCATCAGCTCCATCCCTGGACATGGAGTCCAGGACCTCTACGGGATTATCTAAAGCTCTTCTTTCAGAAACCAAACCATGGGAGCTCTGCCATTTTAGACCAAGCTGTCAGCAGCCACAAGTTAAATTTGCAAGCCCAGCGATGGCACTTTGAGTGCATTAGTGGAGAAATGTGCACTGGAGGGGCCTCTTGGGTGTGTTCACCCTCTGCTTTACCTGGTTTGCTCGCCCCCTCTCAGCAATCACCCAAATGAGACTCGCAGCAGAGCAGAACCTTTGCCAAGCTGTCCCCGATTAGGCTTCCTCGCAGGATTGCTGTACACATTCTGACAACACAGACTATAATAACTACAGGGAGAACATGCATTAGTTCCACCCAGGGCCCTGCAAATACCCAGAATTAGCAAGTTAATGTAAGAACAGAGCACGCTACTATTATTTCCCCATTCTCAGAATCTCCATCCTCTGATGGATGCACTCAAGGGAACTGTTTGAGAGTGTCTCTGTAAGACACATTCTTAGTAATTTGACTGTGAGCTTTTTGCTTCTGCGCTCCCAAGCAATTGGAGGGGAATCAGCACTTCCCTTGATCACGGCAAACTTTGATATCACCAGGCAGAGCTGCTTCACACCTCCAAGACGTGCATGTTTTACTGTCGCAGAGGTGAAGATCACAGACCCCATCAAGCGAGGAGCGTTGCCAAACAGAGGCAGGCTGTGATCTGTCACTGCAGCCCCTTCGGATGCTCAGAATCGAACCAACTAGGTTTTAGCAGCCAGCAGGCAGCGAGCACTGTGCGGGCGCTCAGTCCAAATGGCTATTCCTGGGGTCAGAGCCAGTGGTGTGGAGCTGATCCGGGCTCAGTCCCTGAGCTGGAGCAGGAGTTTGGGCAATTTATTTTGTTTTACTTTACCTCTCTTCAGCGTGGGTAACAGGTCTGGTTCTGCATGGGCACTTCTGTGGTTTGGGGTGGGAATTAAAACTCCTCTGCCCTGTGTCTCTGTTTTCCCTTTCCTAGGTTAGAAGCAAACTCCTTTTGCAGAGGAAGCTGTGGGTACAGGACAGCAAGGGAGCTACACAGAACTCGCCTTTTCCTCTGTCAGGGCTGAGCTGGAAACCCCAGGTTTCCCTCGAGTCCATTAAGGTTAACAAATCAGCTTTTTCCCAAAGGCAAGATTATCCTCTGGGATTTATTGTGCCAGGGTTTAGCAGAAGCACAGCTATAGACAGGCTCAAAAGTGCCTGACAAACTCATGGAAGAGAAGTGCAGGCTGTCAGGCGTACCAGCCGGGATGTGCTCTCTGCTCAGGAAGCCCCTAAAACTGAAGGAGAAAGAGCAGAGTTCATCTTGTTCCGTCTGATCCCTGTGTTATCTCAGAATCTGTCCTCGGGCTGTGGGGCAGCCCAGGAGTGGGCGAAGGGGACCCAGGCACTGACCCAGGAACAGCATTTTCCTGCTCTTGTCAGCCTGGAAAAAGAAAAAGCAAGGTGTGACATACAGAGACAGCCCTGGGGTACATCAGGGCTGGTTCCCAGCCACCCCACGGGTGACAAGAAGAGACCCACATCCTCTGACGTGGCAATATATTTATTTCCCAGTCCTTCCAGCACTGAACACCAGAGTGGGACTGGGAGCAGCAGAGCACAGAACAAGCCGCTCTGGTCCCGCACAGACTGGCAGCTCACAGAGCCAGGATGGCAGTCGGAGGGGGAGCAGCAACTTCTGTGCTATTTCAGTCCCAGCAAGAGCTGCAAAATTCATGAAAAATAGAAATACTTGACAGCAAGAGGCAAAACTCACATTTCTGCAAGCTGTTTCAAGCCTGGGTTTGACGCCTGTGGCTGGCTGAGTTGCTCACCCATTTCCACATCTCTTGGCAAGGCGGATGCCTGGCTGGAGCATGCACCGTGCCCTGGTTGTGGCTGTGGCTGTGGCCCCGCTGCTGGGGACGTCCCCTGCCCTTCTCAGTGCTGCGCCAGGCACAGGCAGCAATATCACTGAGTGGCATTTAATAGCAGGCTGTCGAAGCCGGTCTGCAAAGCTGTCAGGGAATCTGAGAAATCCAAGTGTAAAATCAGCATGTTTTGTGGGACAGTGGGCACAGACTGCCCATATGTTACCCACACACATCACCAGTCATCTGGGAAATGCGCACATCTTAAAGGCTTTCATTTCTCCATTTCTCCCTGTTGGACTTGTCAGAGAAATTTTGCTGCCAGCCCATATACCTTCACGAGAAACGCATGGCTCAATCTTTCACAGATGGACTTCCCTCACGTCTGGGCTTTGATCAAGGAAAGAAAACAGCGGGGGGGGGGGAGCTGAGATTATTACCTAGAAATGTGTCTGTGGGAGCATTTGTGCGTGCAGACGCACTCCCGGTGCGTTCTGGGTGTTCGTTTCTCTGTGCGTGCACCGAGGCTGCTGGGGCTACGAAGGGATGCTCGATCCTGTCCTGGGGGCACCACGGTGGGGCAGCTGCATCCCACAGGGCACAGTTCATGCTGTGGCTTCGCTCCAGGTAGCCCAGCACAGGAAGGTTCTTGAGCGTCTGAAGCAACCTTTTTCCAAGCCATCCATCCCCCATGATCGAATCACCACCTGCCAACACCTAAAATCGCTGTCAGGGCTGGATTTTCCACATCAGATGGGAGGTGCAGGGAGCCAGCAAGGCTCGAGGTACAGGGAGGAGAAGAGGGATGGTGGGGATGGAGGCTGGATGGGGAGCAGGAGCCGGGCACAAGTCATGGGCTGGTGTTCGCTGGTTTGCTGCCTTTTGCCAGTTTATTCCCCTCTTTTAACTGCAAGGGAGGAAAGCACGTGGAAAGGACTAGGGCCAGGAAAAAAGAAGATAGAATTACTGAGCTTCTCTTATGTTCCTCTGTTCAAGTGGAGCTCAAACAACACACCTCTTTTTTACTTCTCTCATCTCTCCATCAGGAGGTGAAGAGGATGGAAATTTTCAACACTATGTTTTCATCTCATTGGGATCCTCAGAGCCCTCTTCAATACCTCATCTGGGCTCATCAGGACAGCTTTGTCTGTGTGCCCTGAAATAAAAGTGTCAAGGAAAACATTTTTAAACCTGACTGCCAGTGCTGGAGGAAAAACTCAACCCCTGGGGTCCAGGGGGAGGTGAAGAAGGTGGCTCTGTTGGTACCCAGTGAGTGGGAAGGAAGATACAGCAGAAAGGTATGGAAACATGGCACCATGGCACCTGGATGCAGCCCAGTCCATTGGATTTAGGAGGAATTCTTGGAGGAGCTGCTTTGTTTTGTCGGTTGAAAGCAGGGCAAGTCATGAAAAACCGGAGAGCTGGTGAGCAAAGCAGGGAGGGGAGCTCGTGTTCATGACAGAGGGAATTAGTTCACCAAGGGCCACAAAGTTCAATCTAACTTTCCCAGGAGCCTGTGCAGGGGTTGGAGCTGGTTATTTATTAACAACCCTTTCAAAGGTGAACCCTGCCGGCCAAGTCCTTGCAGTGATGATGCCAGTGCCCAGCTCAGCAACTTGGTTGCACTGTGCCAGCTGGGAAGCGCCTGCCTGCCGCAGGGATGAAGGTCCTTCTCCCCCCTGGGAGGATGCACATCCCCAGGGGTCCATTGGGATGCACGCTCCTGCGAGGGGATGGCCATGCTCCGGGGACACCTCCTGCTGCAGGGACCACCTCAGAGGAGAGCAGTGGGGAGCAATGCTTGGCCAAGCAATGCTCACGCTGCCAGCTCAGCAGATCTGGCACCTGCTGGAGGCAAGGGCAGAGCCGGTGCATTTGAAATCTAATGAGTGGAAAATCAGCCGGAAACCAGAGTTTCGAGAGGGAACTACGTCCAGAAAAACAGCAACAAAAAACTAAGAGTAGGGTAGAGGGGAGAAAACAAGTCTTGACAACTTAATTCTTCCTTTCTGAAGAAAGCTTCACATCTCAGAAAACCTGGAAGATTCCGTCACTCAGGCAGAGCAAAGCCCCCGACCCTCACCTGGCAAGTCACATTTTGCAAGTAAAGTTTCAGGACACATCTCAGTAGGAATAATAACAATTTAAAAGGATGCCATAACTTTAAAACACCACCAAGCACTGAGAAAAAAAATCAGTAGTGATCAGAGCTGATTTGTTTTTCCTTTGGCCAGGAACCTCCACAAACTCCTCAGACCTTTTGCAATGATGTGCGTCTCTGCTGAGATAGAGCCACAGAGCATCTCCAGCCATGGAGCACCTCCAGCCATGGAACATCTCCAGCCACGGAGCATCTCCAGCCTGTGCAAAAGGAGTGTGCTCCATCTCTGACCAGGCCGATGGGGTCGCAGATCCCCAGCCAGCAGGGTTGTTTAAAGCGCATGGAGGGTGCTGAGGAACAGAATGGGTGTTGGCAGCCTGGGCTGAGTGCTCCTTTGCGCAGCTCTACCCAGTGCCAGGGGACATCACAACAAGCCCCAGGAGTTGGGGTAGGATGTGGGAAAAGCAGATGAAGTGAAACCTGGTGAAAACTGCCAAGCCAAACCATCCCTTACATGCTCAGACCTCAAACTCCTTCCCGTCCCCCACTCATGAATTTGCTGTGCAGCTTCACCAGCCGCCCTGTCACCCCATTCCTGCTCACCCCAGACACCCTGGCAGCCAGGCAGAGGAGATTGGATTGGGGAGAGGGCAGAGCCAGAAAAAAAACCTTGGCACCATCACAGGGCCGGGCACAGAGGGTACATGTGCATCCCCTCCCTCAAAGGTGACCACCGCTTGCTGCCCCATAGCCCCCAGCGCTGTTGGGACCCGTCGGGCGCCCGTCTCCACTGTGACGTTCCAGCTCATTAATTTACCCCATTAGAGGCTCTGGAGGGAGCCGAGGAACTTGGGTGCAATTTTTCTTCCCACTTTTCAGCCCCTGAGCACATGTGAGAAGAAACACACGCAGCCTCCCCCTCCGCGTCCCTCATCGCCGCCGTTCGGGTCTGACCTCTTTGCTCACGGCCCTGATTTCTAAATAACGTTTAATATTTGTCAGTGGCCCCTGTCATTCCTCAGTCGCGACCCACTTGAAAGGGATGCGTTGCAGAGCCAAAGAAAACACCGTGCGTGGAACCTACACAAGAAACGCCAGACCCGCTCGCTCACCTAAAAAGCCGTGCAAGCCGCAGACCATACGTCCTGGCTGACAGAAGCAGCTCCAAAAGCAGCCTTGGGAGAAAAATGTCCCAGGAAATACCCTGAAAAATTAATTCTTACACGTTGCCGCCTCCAGAATAAATGAGATAATGGCTTTAGCTCTAATTGGGTAAACGGAAACACTCTTTTCCACAGGGAGCTTTGGCTATGTGCAAGGAGCCATTAATCACTGGGGGGGTGGGGAGCCCTGGAGCCACAGGATCCCACCGGGATGTGTCCCAGTGCCCCGGGAACCGGGACCCCTCAGCGCTGGCAGCTGCCAGCCTCTCCCACGGCCCCACTCCCCAAGGCTGGGGCTGAACGGTGCCTCTGCAGAGACCCTGAGCTGGGGATGGGCTGGTGTGAATGGGAGGTGCTGTTGCAGGCTGTTCTTGCCTCGTGCAAGATAATCCCCTCCTTGCCCTATTTCTTAGTCTTTAAAACAGGCATAGATTCGTATCTCTTGGACCAGCATCATCAGTAAATTGGGCAATTCTTTATTTTTTGGTTAGAGAAAGCTGTGGGGAGCCCCGTGGGGTGGCTGGCACACGGCTCTGCCACCTGGCTCTGCCATTCCCCTCCTCTCTCCCATCACCCAGACTAAGCAGGCACCTTGGAGGCTGCAGATGGGAAACCTGCCCTCCTTGCCAGCATCTCATCATCCTTTCACTCCAATCCCACCATCTCATCATCCTACTGTCCCACCATTGCATTGTCCTCCTTCCAGAAGCGATAACCACTTTTCAGAGAGACTGCGGGGCACCCCAGCCATCCCTCAGCAGTATCAGCTCTCCAAACCCATCTGTGAGTCTCAAACACGGAGATCCTTGAGATGCACTGAGACCTCACAGCCCCTTGCAGTTGGCAGCACAGGCCACTGGCTGCAAGGGGTCAAAAGAGCTCCTCAAGCCCTTTGCAGTGCTGGGCTCCCCAGCCACAATCCCATGGCCTCTCCTGCCCCCTCCTTCCCCTTCCTGGGACTCCAATTCACTTTTTTTGGGTGCACACACACACGCACACATGCAGCCTTGAAGTATCGAGGTCTCAGAGATTAAAAGGCACCCATTGAGGGAGTCAAACATAAATTCTCCTTTTATTAAGTAGAGTAAATGTCATCAGTGAAAAAAAGCAGAGGGGGTTAGAGAGAAGAGGAGAATTTCATTCCAACTTCTCTTTACTTTCGTTCTTGCTCCTGGCCTTGGCTCCATACAGTTGTTTATTTAAAAGCCCAGCAGGGAAAGTTCATATCTTACCTGCTTTCTGTAGGGATTTTCTGCACCATTACTGTAATGAACAGCATCAAGGCAGTTTGGCTGCTGAAAGCCTCAGCTGCTGGCTCGATGTGGACTGGCATCGCCCCGGGGATGTGTGGCTGCATTGATGCTGGGAGCCGGAGGATGAGTCGCTGCCACCACAGGGGCACCGATGCCACTCTCAGTGCATGTGAGGGGGTGCCACGTCACCACAAACTGTCTCTGCCAGGGCCTGGGGCTGGGGACCCGGCCAAAAGCACTTCCCTGAATTATTTAAACATTCCAGCTCAGCAGCAGCATCTCCAGGAGCAGAAGTAGTGACTGGGAGAGGGGCTGGCAGCAGGGCAAAGGGGGATCCCCTGCAGCTCCTGCCTGCTTCGGTGCATCCTACAAGTTTCCTGGCAGACAGACAGATGCGCGGTGAGGTCGCTGGACGTGCTGCCCACAGCAGGAAGATGGAAGCCACCAGGTAAAGGCTGCAGAGGCCAAATTTCTCCCAGCTGCCAGGGGTAGCCAGAGAGCAGCTGCTCCCGCACCCAGAGAAGCCCTGCCTGGCTGTGCTGCGGGGGCGCTGGGTGATGGGGAGAACAACAGGTTGGCACCATGGGGATGCAGGTACAGCTCCAGCTCTCTGCATCATCACCGTCCCAGGGCTGGGGCTCCTGGGGCTCCAGGGAAGAGCTTTGGTTCAAAGGCCAAATCCCCACCAGGTGATCTGAAAAATTTCCCTTAACTTGATGAGACAGAACCAAATCTGTGTCACATTCTCGCCTTGCCTAATTGCCCGGTGCGGCAGCTTTCTGCAGACCCTGGAGCCAGCACAGGCTCGGAGATTCTTGCAGGCACAACATGCCCAGACAGGATGGTTCTGCAGCTCCTAGCACTCCCTTGGCTCCATCCATGCCCCTCCAGAGAGGCAGGGACATGGGACATGGACACACGCTGTGACAGCAGAGAGCTACTCGACAGCAGCGGAGGCACTGGAGAACCCAGCACTGGCATTGCAGAGTGTTTGTCAAGGCACAAAACTGGGAGACTGAGAGCTAATAGGAAATGTTTTTCCTCCTTTCAGGTTTAATTCTTCCATCAGGCACTTGTCAGAGATGGTTTTATTCACACAAGACAGCACAGAAATGGCTGAACAAAGGGGCTCCTTTTTACATACTCGCTATCTGCGTAGTCTCAGGAATGTGGCTGAATTTACTGGATGCATCCCCAGCTGCGCGCCTGTGCAAGCGTGCATGAGCGGGGATGGGAGAGGGAGGCTGGGGCGGCAGGGATGCTCGCCCAAGGCATCCTGCGCGGTGGTAACCACTTAATGCTTCAGGTGAAGTGTTTGCTTAAGTGGGCTTCACAATGTGGGGGGAGCACTCAGGACACATCTTAAGCAAACAACCACTGTGCGCAGCAAATCTGCAGGAGTGTGGGTGTACTCCACTGCCAGGTGCTTCTGCCAAATGAGATTTTCATCCTCCTGCATTTAACTCCGGTGCCCTGGAGTTTGGGAGAGGCGGATTTGTTCAAGCACCAAGCCGGCTAATCACCATGTTGCCCCAGGGGTTGGTTTAAGGGGTGGTTGTGCTAATCCTGAGCTCCTTGCAGCTCCTCTGCTGGGACTGTGTGGACCCTGGCAGGTGCCACTCAGCCCCAGCAGCACCACGGGACATCCCGTGCACAGACTTTACTGAGAGAGCCTTAAGATGGGCTGAGATCCCCTGCCTTCTTTGAAGAAGACATGGTCCTTGGTTTATCCTTTACTGAGCCACAGCCGTGAGGCGAGCAGAGTCCAGCACCTTCTTTCTCCCACTTGATCTCCTGCCTCCCGGTCAGAACCTGAAATTCAGCTCCTCACTCCCGCATAACTTTGGTTGTCATTTGTGCTCCCTGAGCTGGAAGGTGTCCACCAGGCTGCACTGCATGGGACCACTCAGACCAGCCAAAAATCCTTCAAGTTTGTAGCTGCAGGAATCTTTTCCCTATAAATCCTTCCTCAGGAAATGTAGTACGAGCCCAGAGACTCATCATCTGGCTCTGGTCCTCAAGACAGCTTCATTGCACTTAGCCTTCTCCATTTCAAGTCCCAACCTCTTGCTCCAACCCCAAGTTCAAGGTGCCTTAGACCTTAGGAGGAGCAGCTAATGTGCAGCAAGGCTGTGAGACTGGGAGGTATCTGGGGCTCCTGCAACCCTCTCTGAGACATCTCTGCATCCCCCTAGCCAGCTCCCTCCTCTCTATCCCAGTTTCTGGAGGCACAGTGAACTTCACTGCATCATTTATCCTTGCAAGACAACTGCTAATGTCATGGGGATGGTCCCTCCACGTGCCTTCAGACCTTCCCAGCAGCAGAAACCAGACACAGCTGCACCCTACAACCTGTCCACATCTGCTGATGTCCCTCATCCCCACCGACATCAAACCATTTGTCCAATATTCAAAATAACAAAGCAATGTGACATTAGCCTCCTTCTTCCTTCGGCACCATCTGGAAGAGCAGAAAATCCCAACCCCAAATGAGTGTTGCGGTGTGAGCAGTTGCAGTGCATCTGCTTTAGAGGGTCCACCTCACTGCGAGCATCTGTGTGGAAAGGGCTGTGGCGGGGGAACCAGCACCGTGGGTGGCTTATGAAGATGATTACTATCAAAATTCCTTCCAAGAGAGGGGATGGATCCAACCCCAAAACAAAAACAAAGGAAAACAGAAGGTTTTGTCTTTTGAGTTTATTATTTTTTTCCCCCAGCCTGATGTTCAGAATCTCTCACCACAGAGAGTCTGAGGGCAAGTGCCATGCACATCGCAGAGGGGACGGGTGGGCTGAGGCACAAGCCCTGCCCCATCACATCATCCCCCGGCCCCAACAGCTCCCGCCAAGGCCCCGTGGAAGCCACGACCAGCCCACAGGAACCTGCAATAAATAAATAGATAAATCACGCACCGTGGAGGCTGCCCTCTTCCCTGACCTCTGAGTAAATCGTTTTATTCTCTGTATGATGACATCTGATCACTCCCAATGGGCTCTGCCTTCCAGGAGCGACACAGCCAGCACATTCCCGGTCTCCGCCACCCAACCCGGCTGTGATGCCGGAGCCTCCCATGCACCCACCCTCACAGCATCACCCTCCAGCTGGGCTGTGGGCCTCTCTCCTCTGCCTCTTCTCCAGCAGGAGAGGGAAGGCGATCATCTCCCATGCTGCAAGTGACACAAAATAATTGCTGAAAGAATGTCCCTGGCGTGGGACTGACCTGCACGGTGCTGCTGTTCAAAGGATGCACAGCGAGTTCGCCCTTGGACCTGGGGACGTGCGGGCTCCGTTCTGCACCTCTGCCCTTCCCCGCATGAGTTCCCCCAGCGCTCCCTCGCTTCTCGCCTTTCTGCCCCCCATTTCTCTCTCTCTCTCTCACACAGCTTCCTCCTGTTATCTTTGTCAGCAAAGAGAACCTGATCCAGTCCATTAGCTCAGCCCCGCTCCCCCATGTCCCCCCACTGACAGGCAACATGACACTGCCCGCCGAGCACAGATGCGAGCTCTCCATCCTGACACACACGTGTTGAGAAAGCATTTTTGACCAAGTTCCATATCCAGGGCTGGTGTCAGACAGGGGAGGTGGAATGAAAGGACCTCTTGGCTGGAGACGCCGGAGATAAGCAGCAACAGGAAGCCTGTGAGCACAAAAAGATGCGAGCCCCAGAGATGGTAGAGGGGAGAGCAGCGACACAAAATAATTTTTGAAAGAATGCAGCTTGATTGCAGACAGCAGGGAGAGTCTCAAATCCTGCATGGAATGAAAGACTGGGATGATAGCTTAAGGGAAAGAAAAGTTATCAGGCTAGAAAGAGTGATTTATTCAATGGAGGGGATTAGGAGTCCAAAAGTTAATGTATATAATGTAAAACAGGATGGCTGAGGACTCCGGGAACGGGGTTGCAGGCAGGAGAGCTGCACATGGCACCCGGCGCAGGGAGGTGTCAGGGGTTGTGTGACGCATTGCCATGTCTGGCAGAGGCCAGACAGTTTCACCCGCATCTTCTGTGTCTAGAAGGAAACCAAGTGATGTCCTGGTTGCTGAAGGATGCTCCTTCCCTGATATCATGCTATTATGACACCTCCACAGTCCTGATTCTGCTTCATGGACCATGAAGCAGGATCAGGACAGTGGAGGTGTCATAATAGATGCAGCAAAGAGACTCTGCTCTCGATGGGAACCCCAAGTATCCCCCATGCTCTGCTCCTTCATCTCTCCACAGAGTGCCAGCGTTGGGCCAAATCCTGTGCCGGCTCAGCCCACTGGAGCTGGTGGAGACCTGCCAGCGTGCGGGCCAGCATCCCCCCACTGTTCATTTAGTCCTTCCTCTATTCATCCCTCCTCTCCTCCCAGGTGCCTTGCCAGAGAGGGAGGGAATCCTGTCAATTGCTAACAAAAATACTGTGCAAATCATATTAAAATAAAAGGCTCTTGTAATTTTTAGTGTTTATTGAAGTGGTTTCTCTTTATTTCTTTTTCTCTTGGCTCCACGAACATTTTGGAGCACAGCTGCCAAAAATGAAATGTTTGACCGGCCCCAGTGATGCTTCTGTTGGCCTCATTCCCTTCCTTTCTCTCTCCCTCCGCTTCAAAGTCTCTCGCTACGCTTCTTTCATGTCACCTACCTGCTCATCCTTCCCCCACAACCTCCCCATCCCTCCCATCTTCTGCTGTGCTCATGCTCCCCGGTGCAGCCCCCAAGCAGCACCTGCATGCAGAGGCACTTCTTGATGAGCAGAATTGCCCTTTGGCTGCTTTCTCTATGCAATCCCACTTCTCCTGATGATTTGCACCCAAAACTTCAAGACATTAGGCAGAAATTCTTCACAATGAGCGTGGAGAGGCCCTGGTCCAGGTTGCCCAGGGATGTAGTGGCTGCCTCATCCCTGGAGGCGTTCAAGGCCAGGTTGGATGGGTCCTTGAGCAGCCTGGTCCAGTGGGAGGTGTCCCTGTCCATGGCAGAGATGATGTTTAAGGTCCCTTCCAACTCAATCCATTCCGTGAAAACCCCTGCCCCTTCTCTCTGCCCCGTCTCTGGTTTCTCCTGCTCCTCTGGGCTGGCAGGGGAGGTGCTGGAGGCAGGCGCTGGGAGCCCTTTGTCCCCCAGGGGTGAAGGGTGGGACCTGTCACGGGGGCCAGCAAGGTGAGAGAATGCCCTACGCTTGATTACAGCTCTAGAGAAGGTGAGCAGGGGAGAGAAAGCACTGTTTTCCAGTGATGGAAACCCCCCAGTGATGGGGGGACAGGTTGTCAGAAGCTTGAGTTCATCATCAGAAACTGAGCAGGAAGGGCCAGTGAAGGCAGCGACTGCAGATCAAAGTCTGCTTTCCACTGCCTAGGAGACACGCAGTCACATCACCCAGGCACAGTCATGCTGCTGCCATGGTCACCTGGATGAGACAGGATGGAGAGTCCCCTTGTTCCAGACCAGAAGATGATTCCTGAGATCTTATGGATAACAGCATTGCTTGCTGTCTTGCTCTCCTGGGATAGTTCTCATCAGGGGGTTTCAGCAGATACTGGATAAATATCTTTGCACTCATCTTATAGTTGAGGAAACTGAGGCTTGGCCAAAGCACTGCACCCAAAGCCATTTCTCACAAGTCTCCATGAAGCCTCTGTCCCTCGGCCACCCTGGCAGGACACCAGGCAGCCCGGGCACACTGGTTTGACCTTGTTCCCGACACACGGTTGCAGGAGGAGCCCAGATCCCACCATGGCAGCGCTCGTCGCGTTGCCCAGCCCAGCTCATTCCCACTTTATTGTCAGCACCTGATAGATACGCACGCAGCCATCTGCTCCGCTGGAATGAATGCTGAGCGCTAGGGCTGCTGGCATATTTAATCCGCTAATGGCATTAATTCCTATTAAATTAAATAGCACAAATATGTTGCTGGTTTGGTTTCGGGAGGAGGGGGTTGTGCCTTTCCTTCTCCCACTCTTTTATCCTGGTGAAGACACTGGAGCGTTTGTTAGCAGACAGAGGGGGGGGGGGAAATCCCACAAAGAATTGCAGCATTTATGCAGATATTAAAAAAAAAATGGCAGATTATTTTTCAGCAAAATCCAAAGCAAACTCCCCTTTTTCTCGCTGGGAAGCGGCCTCCTCTCTCAGCCCCAGCGTGCTGGGAAGACAAAAGCTGTCCCGGCGGGGCAGCGGGCGAGGGGGGACGCGGGGAGCTCGGAGGATGCTGGGCAGCAGCCTGTGGTGCCCAAGCCCGGCTCACATTTCAAAGCTGGTGTTTTCAAATCGAATGTCCTTTTTTCTCTTTCTCCTTTAATACATATATGCATTCAAAGCGGAGTTATGATAAAAATCCGACACAGAGCTGGAAGCGAGGGGTTGAGTTGCGTTTTGGCACTGACGAAGCTCATCCCTTCTGCAGGAGGCTCCTTGCCAGAAGACATCTTGGAGTGGAAGGAATTCGAGAAATCAGGGCTTTGCATATTATGGGGCTTTATTTGTCCTATTGAGAGCGGGGAGAGGAAGCATGAAGGGTTTGAGCGCTAAAAAAATCTGGTCTGGGATTTACCTGCGACTGAGGTAGGTGAAAAGTGTTGGATGATGGATTCTTCCCGGTGAATGAAGAGACAAAGGGGAGTCTCTTCCCTGTCTGACACTTCAGTAGAAGCATATTTGCAGGCAGGGGAGGTGAAGCGAAAAATCTGGTCTGGATCAGTGTGCTTGTATCCGATCAGAGGGAATTTGCAATGCCATTTGAGATAAAGGCCATTTGCAACCAGCACCTAGAGAAGACACACGGCTGGGAACATCTCCCCATGACCAGAGCTGTTTGTTGGAGTCATCAGCTTCACTAGATCATCATCTGCACCTCAGTCGTTACCTAGGAGAGGATTTTGTCCTTGTAGTTGTTGTCTTGGTCTCCTTTTTCATTGATTGCTCTTCAAGACCAGCATGAGCTGAATGCTCCCGAACTTTCTCTCTAGGGTTTTTTGGATCACACGCCCTTGCCCTCCCAGGAGATGGTCTGGTGAGCCTAAATTCACGCCCCTGATTCTAAGGTGTTCCCAGAAAACGGCCTTGGAGAGCTACATTTGAATTCAGGCACGTGTGCCTGCATCTCTCAGCCAGCTGGGAAGGAGAGGAATACCGTGTTCCTCAGCTCTCTGATTAAAATTAACCAATCCTAATCAGATTTTCAAATACTGAGCTCTTAGAGGAAGTGTGGACAAGTGCATAGTGATGATTTGTTAATACCGTTCACAGACTCATAGCCCCTAATTAATGTATTCATGAAAACCACACACAATGCAGGTTGCAGACAGAAAAACAGGTGGGAAAGGGCAATTTCATTATTTATGAATTTCCGGTCACCGTCGCTCCAAAGCGCCGATATCTTTGCCATCCACACTTGACTCAGCTCCATTGTCCATCACCAGTGAGAGACGAAGGGCTGTTAGCACAGGCTGGTGCTCCTCACCTTGCCCAGCTCCGGGCTCCCTGGCACCTGCACCATCCCAGGTGCAGACCTTGAAGTCCTGGCTGTCCCTGAAATCCCACATCCCAGACCTCTAGATTAGCTCCAGATGAACTGCAGAGCCTCCCTGCCAAATGCAGCAGCAGCTCCAAGTGCATTAGGGCTCCGGGGCTCATTACCTGCTCCTGCCCCAGGGAAAAGAGTGGAAATCTAAGACTAAGTGCAACTTACACCGCAGTGTCTTTGAATGCGACATAAATGGCAATTCTGGATACATAAAAGAGTGAGTGTGAAGTTGCCTGCCCATGAAATGGAGGCAGGCAGAGGGGGTTGTCCCTGCGGAGCTCAGGCGTGTGCTGTTTGGGTATGGCAGGGCGGACAGATGGCAGCATCTCGAAGAATCTCTTCTCTGATCCTTAGGCGGCTCGAGGTGATGCCAAATAAGATCTTGAGGGGCTCGAGCTGGGGCTGCAGGAGGGGAAAGTGACCCCTCAGTCCCTCCAGCTGTCAAATGCATCCCATGGCCACCACAGAACTGTCTCTGAGCTCTTTCTCTTAGCAAACAACCGAGTGCTGTTCGCAGGGATCCAGGGGAAGGCTGGAAAAGTGCATCCTAGCTGCAGCACGTACTCAATAACCTTTCCTTGAGGGTTTTGCTCACAGTTCTTTGGTGTGACCATGCCTTGCACCAAGCACCCGGCAGCAGCAGATCTGAATTGCTGGTTTGCAGAGCAGTCAAGCTAAGATCAGTGTCTCGGTCAGCCCGGGGTGTTCGGACCACTGGAGTTCGATGGGAAAACCACCACCAAGCCTGGCCAGACACTGCCGCATCCCAGCAAACTGCCCGTGGGACAAACGCTTCCCTGGGAGCCTCCCGGGCCGGAGGATCCGCATCCTGCCAGCCGGGATGCTGAGAACCCACCTGGACAGGCTCGACCAAGTGACGTCGAACAAGAAAGGAGAAAGCCTCTAAAAAGCACATCCAGATTCTCCCTAAATGGATGGTCCTTGTAATCGCCCATTATCATGTATATTTCTCCCTTTTTGTGCCTTTGTCCTGCTTATTTATTCCTCTGTCTGGCCATTATCATGTTTATTTACTCCTTTCTCTGCCCATTATCATGTTTATTTATTCCTTCTTGTGGCCATTATGTTTATCCCTTCCTTTTTGTGTCCATTATCATGGGTATTCCTTCCTTTTTGTAGAGGAAAAGGCTCTTAGGTGAGACCAGCTGCGAGCACTCAGATGAGCGGTGTCCTCTCTACCGGGCTGTTTGGGGCAGCTCTGCTGGGAGGAGACCCTGAGGAGGGACAGAGGATTTTGGGGACACCCTCAGCATCCTCTCTTTGCAGAGCTGTGGTGGGAAGGAAGACTGGAAAGGTGATTTGGTCAGGGGAGTCTTCCAAAAGAGCAGCGACCTGCCGTGCCGCTGTGCGTTCAAGCCCGGCTGTGCAGCAAATAACAGAGCAGAGAAACACGAGTAGAAGGAGCTGATCCAGCTCACAGACGATTAAGTCTTTGGGAAATCTATTTCTATTAAACCGCCAAAGGATCTGGGCAGGAGGGGGAGAGCAGGAGCAGACATCTGAGTGGCGCTGCTGTGTGAGTGCACCCTGCATGGTTGAGTTACCGGCTGTGATTAAAGTCCAGGGTCCTTTCCTGAAGACTTAATTTGGGTTCAGACAACCTACTTTGCCCTCCGATTGCTCTGCAGGGAGGCAGGCAAGTATCTGAGTCAAAGGGGAATCCTAAGGGACGCGGAATTAAAGGCCAGGTTGGCAGATGTCGCAAGCAAAGATGCTCTTTGCTTTCTTTTCTTGTAAAAAGAGAAATAGAGAACAAACAAGGTGGCCATCCTAGAAACATTTCAATCGAGATCACTAGTGCAATACCTGAGAGAAAAGGATATGGGATTAGCTGGTCCCCAAAGGACTTTCTTGGAGGCTCTGCACCATAATAAGTGTAAAGGAAGATACTTTCTTTTTGCCTCTGTCTGTATCTGACCCAGCAGACACTCATTTCATGTGAAAAGAAATTTGATGTAATTTCATGTCATGACACCAGGAAAGAAACTCCTTTCACCTGACTTTAGAATAGCCATCGGACCTTTAGATGGCAGAGATCCAGTTGTCGCTCAAAGCCAGCGGCAGAACAAAGTGAGGGGTCACTCCTGGGCTTGGGCAGGAGCAGATGACATCAAAGACATTTCATAAAGGCCATCACACAACAAGCAGCAGCAGTGGCTTCTTGCACAAAAGCTTTAAGCAATGGGTTGGTTTTTTTTGCAGACCCCAGGAATGGCAGAACTTGGAGTGAACACCCAAAAGCAGATGGTGCTGTGATGTATGAGCTGTTGTCCTCCTTTGAGCTGGTGTAGCTGAGTCCATGGAATAAAAGACAATTTTAATTACTGTTGTAATAAATAGGATTGTAGGGGCATATTGCAGGCATTTGTATCATGCGGTGACATGTTCGGTAAATATGCTTTGCTCAACATCCTACTTCAGCTGTACCCATTAGCAGACCAAATTAACAGCTACCACGGGCACTGGGTGACTCGAGTACAACCCCCAAAACTGTTTTGTAGGAAACTTTCCTTGCACTTTCCCATTCCCCTCTTCACCAGAGGAGATCATCACTGTAAAACATTCATGAGCAGCTTTAAAATAATAAAAAATTAAACAACCTTTGCTATAAGGTATGAAATATTTACCATGCTGCTGTAAGCTAATTGCATATGGAAACGATGAAGCGCCTGGGCTATAGGCTAAGTAGCACCACTGGCATCCGCTGGCTGCAGCGCGACGTTGCTGTGCTGGTTCCTCCGCTTGATGGACTGGGGACAGGAGTGGTAGTGGGACGAGAGAAGCCACCAGCCACTGGGGTTTCCTTATCATAGGATCATAGAGTCATGGAATGATTCGGGTAGGAAGGGACCTCAAAGCCCATCCAGTTCCAACCCCCTGCCATGGGCAGGGACACCTCTCTCTGGATCAAGTTGCTCCAAGCCCCATCCAACCTGGCCTTGAACACCTCCAGGGATGGGGCAGCCACCACTGCAAGATACAATTGGCCTTCTGGGCTGTGTGTGCACTTTTCCCAGCTCATGTGAAACTTCTCATCAATCAGCACCTCAATTCCTTCTCCGCAGGGGCTGCATTCAATCACTTTGTCCCCCATCCTGTATTGAAACCACAAATTGCCCTGACCCAGGTGTGGGATCTTGCACTTGGCCCTGCAGCGAGGGCTCACAGGAGGGCTGCCAGCTCCAGGCCACGTCTGTGGCTGCTGTGTGTCCGAAGGCGTCAGCTACAGCAGACTGCACGCTCAGCAAATGCTCATCAAGCTGGAGTCTCATCATACTTTGTCACTTATCCTTCGCATCCCGGCTGCAGCCCTGAAGTGCACTAATGGAAAATAGCAGAGGCAGCTGAACAAGTCAGAGCAAATGATATATGTGACAAATTAAGCCTGCGTTTCTGTTCGCTTTAATCATTGCAATTTCCTCCAGTTTTTCTTTCTGTTTGGAAGTATTTAAACATCTTTGGGAGGGAGACTTTTCTTTTTCTTGTTTGGCTTGATTGCAAAGAGCTCACCATGGGTGCTCGATGCTCAAGCTGGGGTTTAGCTGGAATCACGACCGATTGGATCAGTCCCCTGGTATCCTGGGTTGGCTGCTGAGGATCCTCAACCCATGCAAAGCCAAACGTCAGCTTCAGCAGCCCCTTTGGCTGAGAGACTGCACTTTCTATGAGACAGATAAAGAGCAAACACGTAAATGTTTGCAAAAAGCAAGTAGTACATGAGTGGATGTGTCCAGAGATAAGGAATTGGCCTTTTCTACAATCCCTTTTCCTCCAAAAAGCCAGCGTGCCTGTCTCTTTCAGCCCTCCTGCCTCTGCCCCTGCCCAGGGCTGTACCTGCAGCAACACAGCCGTAGGCCCAGCCGACCCAAAAACCCCTGTATCACACCATTTTCATCAGCAAGGATAAAACCCCTTGGTCCTTCAGGGCATTAAAAGGTCATTTTGCTCCCTGATGCTGCAGCTGGGATCCAAGTAAGCAGAACCACCAAGGAAGGAAGAAATAAACAACAGGCAGAGAAAGTATCCATTCTTTCCATTATTATAGGATTTATCTTCCTAATATAAGGGGAGCGTTGCCTGGCAACACCAGCTTTCCCGACCTCTGCCATCTCCCCCCAGCACAGACCAAACGAGCTCGAACTGCATGGAGCCTTCTCCGGCACAATCATCAGCTGATTTACATGGGCTTGGTGAGTCCTCCAAAAACATATTGCTCATCTCCCCGTCTCCAGCCCTTCCTTTCTCCTCTGGTGGCAAACGTCTCCCAGGGAGGGACATGGCTTAGGGCATAGGTGGGTTGGTTTGGAGGAAGAACCACTACAGCCTCTTCAGCAGCACATCTCTGTGTTGAAGAGCCTGGCCATGAGGCTGAGCTGCTCCTGCAGCAGCATCTGTGCCTTCAAACCCACTCATCCTTTGCTAAAATCCCATAGATTCTTTAGCAGAAACCTTGACCATGCAGATGGTACATCCACAAATAGCCATTCAGAGCTGCTTGCAGAGCTTGCCAACGAACTTTAAATCTGTGTGTTCTAGCACATCCATCCTTGGGTAAAAGCCCCATAAACAACTTTCAAGCAGGAGCACTGATGGGGGATCCACGGACATTCATCCAGGCTCTGCTTGTGTTGCTCAAAGTTCTCTACATCATTGAGCAGTGATGCTCCAGCACCTTTTCAGTCCTTCATGCAGAGCCATGGAGCCCAAAAGGGATCCTTCTTGCACTGGAGAACCTCCTGAAATGGATGAGTTTTCTTCTATGGAAACATTCAGGATTTTCCTCGACTGCAGCTGCTTCACCCTCATCCTCCTCTCTCTCCTAACTCACCATTCCTAAGCTCCTTCCTGCAGACTCTTGATTGCTCCCAGCTCCCCAAAGCAGGTGCTTGGAGGGGCTGCCCTGCAGGGATTGTGCACACTGTGACTCGTCCTCATCGCTACGCGAGCTCTCCCAGCCCAGAGGAGTTCCAGCAAGCTTGATCCTCGCCGCAGCGAGGCAGGATCCGGCCCAGCCATGGTACCAGGTGGGAATTCAGCACTTTGACAGACTTCAAGCCCTCTTCTGCCTTGGCTCTCCTGATGCTCACGAGCAGCCGGTTTTGTTCCACTGACATTTTACAAGCAATGCGATTAGTTCAGAAGGTGGGAAAATCCTGTGGGTATTTATTAGAGGAAGAGAGAAATGAAAACACCCTGGCTTGGGCGAGCTTGCAGCGCGGCAGCTGCTCTCACTTCTAAAAACCTCTTTCCAAATTCCTCATGTCTCAGTAGCACGGTAACATCCTCAGCACGGAGATGGGCTTGAATGTGATTTACCCCCTGTCCTGTCCCCCATCCCACCAGCACTGGCCCTTTCACCAGGCTGTATTTGCGGAGCGGCAGATGCCATGGTTACTATCAGTACAGCCGGGATGGGAACTGCTCCTGTTCCCCTGACAATAGCAGAGACTGAAACTTTATTCTTCGCTCTGGGCGGCATTAATCACTCACATATCACGGCAGAAAGGGGGGCTGGCAGAGGGGACATTCGCCCTCCTGGACCAGGGAGAGCCAAGCGCCGCAGAAACCACCACCCTGCAGCCTCACCTATGGAAATGTGTGATGCTCGTGCAGACTGGGGCTTCACTAACCATGACGTTTACTTCTTGTCATGCACTGCCCCACCTTGGGAACCCAAATGAGGGAAAAAAGCATCCATAAGGACAGTGGAAGGAATCGTACGCTCAAAAGCACCTTCCAAGGCGTAACACAGCCTGAGCATACGGGTGAAAATGGTATTTGAATAACTGCTCAGGGATGGTTCAGTAGCAGACAGGTATGGTTGGACTTGATGATCTCAAAGGTCTTTTCCAACCAGGTGATTCTACGATTCTGTGATAAATCAGGGGGCACTGGAGTGCCACTGGCAAGGCTCAGCTGGGGGAAGTGTGAAGTAGGGAGGAGGAAAAAAGGGAAGAGGGTTTTACCCGTGGGTGTTTTCCCAGGCTAACAGCCCCCCAAAGCAGACGGCTGAGTTTTACAGCCTCCGTGTTGGACAGCAAGCTGCCACCCAGAGAGATGGCCCGTCAGGCCGATGCTAACAAGAGAGCAGTCAAACTCAAAGACTTTTGCTCTAGAATTGCCGCACGTCTCTGCTTTTGCCTTCTTCAACACTAGCGCGCAGCAAGGTGCATAGAGACACCCCTTCCCCTGGAAGCCCCCTGCAGCCCTGGAGAGAGGAGGGAGGGCGGCGGGCACGGAGCAGGCGTGGTGCTCGGTGAGAACAAGGAGCTCGCACAGATACTATGGTGACCAGCATTGTGTCAGACCTGAATAGAGCCGAATAGAAAAAAAAGCTTCAACAGTATCACAGCCAGCATCCAGCGCGGCTCGGGGAGAGCCCAACCACTGCCTGCACTTGTAAACTTGAGGGTGGGCTGCTATTGCAAAGCAGGGAGCTGGAGGGAGAGGCAGGGCCTGGAGTGATGGAGAGAATTCAGGTGAAAAAAGGTTAAGTGCAGCCAGATATTGAAGTGAGACAGAGTCGCCCATGAGAGCAGTGCAAACAGTTCATTGTGAGGAAACCTGATCCAAGGCCATTCACAGCACAAACCCAGAGACAGGCGAGTGCCCCCTCCCCTCCCACTCCATGGGATCTGGCAAGGACAGTGCTGGCTCAGAGTTCATAAATTCTTCAGCAGAAAATACTTAGATACTTAATCAAGGGCTCCTCTGTTACTCCAGAACAAGTTACGTTATTGGGGAGGGTAGGAGCAGGGGGGCAGCACAAAATCCTCGCCCAGACAAAAAGGGTCCTAAATAAAGAGATAAAGTAGTATGACAGGACAGCAGTAATGGCTTTCAGGTATATGTTCTGCATAAGATTTCCAGGCAGTTGGTTCGGTTAATGGATTCCCTTAATCTTTCAGCTGTCCCCGTGCAATCTATGCTCTACTGTTTCTTCCACACTGTATTTATAGGGACAAATTCAAACTTGTATAAACAGACAGGAGTATCTATTGTTGTGCGAGAGTGGGACACAAAGGGAGCTTGTCACCGATACATCACAGCTGTCTGAGAGCCCAGCCTGGAGAAGCAGTGAGTTCAGGGCAAACGCAAACGAGGAGCCTTGGTGGATCTGGAGGTGTTGGGGAGTGTGAGAACCACCAGGTAAGGGCTGCCTGGGGAGGGAAGGGAGCTCTTTCAGACAGCGAGGGAATGCAGAGGTTTAAGAAGCTTCTCGAAGCTCTTTGGGATGCTGGGGTTGTGGGCAAAGCTCTGCCCTCCTGCTGCGGGGCTTTAGGAATTTTAGGACCTTAGGAACTTAACTAAAAAATAGGAGCTGACCCAGAGTTTGAGTATTCAAAGTTGCTTTGCAACCAAATCCTGAAGGGGAAAGGTGGAGGGAAGATGGTGGTGGAAGAGGCTGGTAAAAATAAAACGTGGTTGTGCAGGGAGCACAGCCTGGCGAGGGAAGGGGAGACCTGGCAGACACAGCACCCTCAGAAGTCCAGATCTCTGCATAAAATTCCCCTCACACTGGTGGAACTGGGATACGTCTACATTCATCTACCCCTGCCACGGATGAGAAGAGCCATGAAGCTGCAGTAAGTTGAGTTTGGCTGGCAGGGCAGCCTGCATTGAATGAGAAGCAATTCCCAGACTTGGAAACTCAGTTCCTGCCCCTCTGCTCTTATTCTCTAACCCTCTGTCACAGCGTCACTGGCTGCTTTGAGGTGTGTGTGTGGGAGCACCGGGGTCATTGCACATCGATACAAGCTTCTCAGGATCCTCAGACCAGGAAAGCATCATCCAAACCCAGGGAGAGATGACAGAGTCAAGCCAGCAAGAGGTGACGGTGAAAAGATAAGGAACAGAACTGGGATGCCCAGATAAGAAGGAGAAAGTTGGTGGGAAAAATCCTAGTGATGCAGGAGATGAAGGAGAGGAGGGAAAGCCATGATGTCCTACTTAGTAATGATTTGCAAGGGATGCAAGCAGCACAGCCAGGGCTGAAGAGCCCAGGAGGTGTCATGGGGCTGTGGCAGGTGGCTTACTACACCAGCTCTGCCGCCTTGGGGATTTAAATCTTGCGTGGAAATGCTTATTTTTTCCTTTGACAGCTCCAGTTAGTGACAAGCAAGGTATCTCACCATGCCCCGTGGCAAACCCACTCCTGGCACCAGTGGAACACAACCAAACAGCAACAAGTGGAGAAGATAAGTTTGGCAAAGCCCTGCTGAAGAATGCTGCCCAGCACAACACCCACAGCTCTGTTGTTCTGCAAAATGCAGAACAAGGAAGATAGGGACCAACGCCTTGTGCTGAACTGATTTGTGTACTCAGGCACTCATGGAAAATGCATCTGAAATAGTTCCTCTCCAAACCTATCCCTGTTTGGCTGCTGATTGTCTATTTAAAAGCACAGCTTTGCAGGAGCAGGCTCTCCTGCCTCTTCATTGCCCTGCTCCATCTTTTCCCCTTCCTCCAAGCCTCTACAGGGCAGGCAGAGGCTCCTCCTGTGACTGATCTAGCCTGCTCTATCTCAGCTGGGAATCTGTTCCCACCTGCTCTGGGTGCCCATGCTGCTGCTGCTCTGTCCCTGCTCTCCAGTTTATGGAGCAGCATCCCTCCAGCAGTGATGCTAGCGGCTCTCTGCAGTGGTGTCTGTCACAGGCTCTGGTTGAGGGACAGGAGTGGGGACATCTCTCATGCAACGTATGTGAGGCTTTTGGGTAGTTCTGGAAATACCAGGTAGGAGATGTGCAGATCCCTGCTGCGTGGCTGAGCCCAAGAGGAGCACGAGCTGCTCCCTGCCTTCTGCTGCTCTTTGATCGGATTCTGCTTTCTGCCTCGGTGAGCTCTCAGCTTGCTCGGCTCCCAGAGGAGTGCCAGGAGTAACCATCCTTGATCTGCTCCTTCCACCTGCATGAGCAAGGCTGGATGGAAGATGCACACAGTGTCTTCACCCATCACCTGGCACTGGGGAGACCAGCAGGTCCCAGCAGTTCTGCTGCCCTAGTGCTCCCCTCCCTGGCTGGGAGCACTGGGGTGACTGGGAGGAACAAGAAGTGGGTGCCAACCCTCAGCTCCCGGGGTACCGCAGGGATTTGAACACACATTGACAATTTCCCCATTTAAACAGGCAGAAGGGTGGCAGGAGATGGCACAGGAGAGCCCAGCAGCGCCACCAGGGCAGCAAAGCAGCTGCCCTCCACAGCAGAGACACCATCCAGGAGATACTGCAGTTCCTGGGATGCAGGGAGCAGCAGCCGGGGCAGCCGGAGGGAGCATCGCAGAGGCAGGAGGACACGGTCAGATGTGGTCGCGGAGGAGGAGAGGTTTGTGCAACAAGAGGCAGGAGGATGTCTGTCACGGGAGAGGTGGCTAATGGTTTATTAAGAGGGAAGAGGTCAGGAAGGCGTCATCGGGCCATGGTGCAATTATGCCACGTATCCAGTTCTGGTTCTTCCGGACACAACTCATCTCTCTCCAGGGTAATGCAGGCTGCCGCGCGCACCTGATCCCCACATTAACACTGTCACTAGCTGATGATATTATCAAGTGAAGCGTAGCCTCTGAGGGAGGCCGGCTTTAACTCTTCCCGTACCAGCAGTGTTGGGAAGATGAGCCCTGGACCGTGTCGAACAACAGGTGAAAGGGAACATTTTGAGGGTCAGTTGAGCTTGCTCAGAGAAAGGTTTGGGGGAGGAGATAGAGAGGCAGGCAAACCATAGTGGATGCGAGCTGGTGTCAAAGTTGAAAGTCCCAATATTTGTGACTGCAAACTGGCCCCAGGATTTTCCCAAAGGCCCAGTTGCTCTCTAAATGGATCATCCTCAGAAAAATCAAGCCTGCTGCCATCTTTCCTCCACTCTGATACTAAAGAGAGACATGAAACAACCAAGGCAATGAGACTGCCTCTTCGTGGAGCCCCATAGCATCTTGCAAACACCTGCAGCCCCACTGGGCACAGCCACATCACCAGTCCCACAGCAACCCCTGACTCCTGCCCTGGGCCTGGAAGCACAGACCCCAAGCAAGGCAGGACGTCCCAGAGGCCAGGAAGGTGTACGCACAGCTCTCTGCAGGCTCTCTTTGGTGGATTTGAGGTTCAAGCAGTGCAAAAAGCCTCCAGCAGCTGAGTTCCCGCTGCCCCTCCCTCCCCACAGGCACCATCTCCCAGGGCCACCCACCCTCATGGCTCCTGTCCTCTGCTGGTCTAGAGCATCCAACTCCCTGGGTCCTTCCCTGCCTCCTTGAGCAAAAGGAACCTCCTGCATTTCCATGCTGCACCTTGGGGCCAAAAACCAGAGCGTGTGTGACTGCAGCAGAGCCACTGAGATGCTGTAAAAAGCCTACTCCTGCCAGACAGCAGCACGCTCAGCCGCGCCGCGCACACCGCCCCGCGACATCCGTGTCTGGCATCTCCAGCTCCCTCCTCCCCAGGGAACCCGAGCTGCTTCCCCAGATTTGCTGCAAAGGTTTAAATTGTGCTGTTAAGATCTCCAGGGTAAGGAAAGCAGGAGGAGGCAAGCGCACATCTCGGGGAGCTAAAGCAGCTGATTTAATTCAACGTTCCCATTGGAATCATTGTTTTATTTGAGGTGGGAACAGGTAACTACAGCATAAAATTAAAGCAGGTGCCAGCACGTGTGCCAGAGCCGTGTTCTGGAGGCAGCCTTGTGTTTCAGCCTCTTCATTCTTATTCATTACCTGCTCCAGAGGCAGGGTCTCCAAATCCCTCTAAATTCCTGTTCTCTCTCTCCTTGATTTCCCTCTCGGACTGCATGCTGAAGTCTGCAAACAACTCACTTAAATCCATTCCTCCACAGTCCATTAAGCTTTTAACACTTGCTGCATTTCCCGACAATGACGCAGATTATATTACAGCTCCTTAAATGTTAATTTTTATTGATTCGATGTATATACATAAAAATACACCCACGCACACAAACATGCACTCATATTGAGATATATATTGATACAAATATTGATATCCAGCAAGTGGTTCCCATCGGCGGATGGTACTGGAGGCTGATTGCTGCTTCCTCCAGGGAGCGGGGGCATCCTTGCCAGTATGAAAATAGAGAGGCCAAATGCAAGAGCAGTTCCATAAGCAGTAACTTCTGAAGCACGAGGCCTTTCCTTGGGGTGCACCCAAGGTAAAGGATTAGAGGAAGCCGCTGGGCTGGCTTGAATCTCAGATGATAGAGCAGTTTCTCTCAAAAATGCACCCTATTGAGAGGTTTACCAGTGCTTTCATGGGCTTAGGAAGACAACCAAACTGCTGAGGACCTGGCGAGAGACAAATCTGTCATTCTTTAGCAGATGATGCTTTGACACCTCTCCCAAGCTGTCAGCAATGGAAGGAGCTGGACTAAGTGTCCAGGGCTTGGGAGCCCTGTTCTGGGAAGAGTGGAGCCTTGTGTTGGGTTTGGGACTCTGCCTTTAAGACTCTAGTCCAATTACTTTGCCTCAGTTTCTCCATTCTCTATCAATTCACTCCCATCCTGTTAGCTGGGTGATATGATGTGATTCCCAGCGCTCTGTAAAGGCTCATCATGAGGGAGCTCACCTGGACCTTCTTCCAGGGCTGCTCAGTCAAAAGCAATGCTGCCGAGGGATGAGACACGGCTTGGCCACCTCCTCCACCTGCCAGTGGGTGGGTGGTGGAGAGCAATGACCAGCTGGACATTGACAAACACCTTCAGACAACACCATGGAGGAAAGCACTGTGCCCCCTCCTGAACTACCCGAAGGGAGGTGCTTTTGAAAAGCATGCAAGGCTGTCGAGAATTCCCAGATTGTCTCTCATGATGAGGCATCACAGACCTTGGTCTGACTCCCTAGCTGAGTCCTGAGCCGTTTTCCAGCACAGATGCTGCCGGGGCAGTGGCAGGAACAGATCACAGCCCCTCGGTAAAGGACCTTGACAGGGAAAGGTAAGGGTTCTCCTCACCCGCCTCTGCTTCTCTCTATCTCATGTATCACATCACAAACGTATTAGTGCAGGGTAATTATTAAAGATCAAAGGGAGACATTTGGAAAGGTTGCGCAGGCAATGAAGCCCAGAAATTCATTTTGAGAGAGGCTGTGCCTTTGTGCCGGGATCTCAAGGAGAGCATTGTGAAGGACTGATGAAACAGTTTAACTGTGCTTCAGAGTCAGTGTTACTGCGACTCATTTAAAACTTGACCCACTTTTATTTTCCATATTGGCATAATTTTATAAAAAAGTTGAGAATAATTGAGCACACCCAGCAAAACTGCAACAAATGTTTTGTTTGAGCCGAATCTGTATTTTTCAAGGAAAAAACAGTTGTTGAAAGGCTTTTTCCAGAATGAAGGAGATGGAACATTTGCATGTCAACACGTGAGTTGTGGTGTGTGTGCGGTCATGGGAGGGAGATGCCCAAACCCTGGGGAGCAGCGTGGGGAGCAGCCTCGTGGGCTGCAGGGTCCTTTGTCTTCCTCTTGCTGATAGAAGAAGACCTGCTCAGGAGTGGGTTTTGTCCTGATTTAGTGGCTGCTCAGCAGAAATGATACAACTGGATCGTACAGCAGATGTGGAGGTGCTGCCTGGCAGTGGGAGTGGCACAATGGAGCGATGACCTTGCCGTGTGGGCCCTGCCTTCTCTGGGCTCCTGGTTGCGATGAGGATTTGTTGCACGCTGCGTTGGGGCACAGCTTCACCATTGTCTGCACCAGCGACCACAAATGTGGGGTAATGAGCCGTGTTCAGAGCAGAGAGACGCAGCGCAGTGCTGCGCTTCCCATATGGGATGTGCACCTCTGCTCGTCTGGTTATTTTACCCTCAGGGTGTGAAAGGGAAGCAATTTTTTCACCTAATTAATAGAAATTTACTCTCCCAGAGTAGAAACTTCCTGGTGTGCAGGTAAGTGGGAGAGGAGCTGCAGGAGGGAGCTCTGGGGCTGCAGGGAGGACCTAGGGGCACGCTCAGACCTGGGGCAGGCAGGTCTTCTCAGGAAGAGAAAATAAAGGGCTGGGTGGTGAGTTTGCTACTGGTCTTTCCCCAGGAGCTCCTGGGAGTGAGAGCAGCCCTGGAAGAGAGTGGGGGTCAATGGACATGGTCCATGTGCTTTGCTCCTCCAGCTTGGTACCCCACCAGGGATGTGCTGCTGGGGTCCAGCCTCTTCAGAAGGGAAGAGCTCATATAAAGGAAGGGCAGAGCTCAGCAGCAGCGTTCATCTGCATCAGTCTGAAACTTTTCCCTCTCCCCTAGCAGGCTTCTGCCTCCTCCCAGCCCTGCTGCCGCTGTTCCCTCCCTGGAAAAGCCCGGGGACACCTCTCCACCCGCTGCCTGATGAGCATCGATGTCCCAAGTGCAGAACAAGCTCCCAGAGCCGGACAGGCTGGACATGGCACTGCGGTGCTCCCTGGAAATGTCCCACCAGGGAGCCGGGGCGATGCTAACCGAGCGTGGCACATCCTGGGTGCTATCACGCTCCAAGTCCACCATAGCCTCCGATCAACCCCTGGCACATCAGGAGCAGGCCAGAACTCATCTGCTTCCTTTTCCTCACACAGTTACACCCTTGCAAGAAACAGAGTTGGTTGCTGCCACAGCGCCTGCTTTTGAGGAGATTTAGGCTTCTCTAAGTAAACATGGAGGCAGTTGATACACACCTTGTAATTACATTGCTCCACTCTGCAATTATTACATTTTCCAAGCTACAGCTGCTTCCTACTCATTATCAGGTTAAGAAACTTCTCCTGATAGGAACATCGCATTAACCCTGTAATTAAGAGGCAGACCACCCAGCGACTGGCTGCTGAGAGGGGCTTCTCAGAGCAAGGAGCGGCTGTGCCTCAGCTTGGTGGTGCCGTTCCATGACACAGAGTCACTTTTCCATCACCCAGCAGCTGACCTTCCCCCCTCCTTGATATTTTTTAATGACATTACAGGAGCATCCTCACAAATGTGCCACCGCGGAGGAGATTAGCTGAGCGCTCGGCGAGGGGGATCTGCTGAGCCCTGCATTTTGGAGGCCACGGACACTGGAGCTCCCCGGGTGCCTCGCTCGCAGCCTGAGCAAACAATTTATCTGATGAACGTTGCGTTTCCCATTTGCAAGCACGGATTTGAAATTCTTTGTTGCTGGAAATGCCTGTTTCCTTTGACCATGCCTGTGGGCTGTTGGCTGCAGCTGCTGGGCAGCAGAGGTTGGGTCGGATGCTTCTAAACCAACTGTATCCTGAGCTACA